>NC_072793.1:162285680-162910680 GCF_028583425.1 Eublepharis macularius | reverse complement strand
TCTACTTTTGTCCAGCATGTGCCTTCTGAATCTCGTCCCACAACCAGAGCTCCTTGGCCTGCTCAGCAACTTACCACGCTGGTATCGTTGTTGCTCCAGGGAAGCTTCTTTTCTTCAACAGCTTCTTGATCCCCAAGAGCAAAGGCAGATTTCTTTGCTGTTCCAAAGTGAGCCACAGGGGGGCAAATGTGCTCCTGCATCAGAACAAGCCAGAAAATCAGGGAGGTTGAAGGGTGGGAGGATTGTTTTTCAGCTGCTTTGCATAGGCTAACGATAGTGATGGTAATACTAGGATCAGCAATAACTATACAAATCCGTTTAAAATCTGTGGGACAGCAAAACCCAGGCTTCATTTCTAATTTTTCACCTTTCAAAAAGTGAAAAGTCTATCTCTTTACCTATGAAGACATAAGAAAAAACGTGCAGGCAGTATTCTAAACTGATCAGAAATTGTGGTTCATTTTTACCCTGCAAGGTAGGCCACTGTTATTCCACCAACATTACAGATGCAGGGTAGAGGCTGTGAGAAAAATGACCTGCCAAAATCTGCCTAGTGGGTTCTTCGTAGCCAAAGATTTTCCATCTCACAACTCACACACCTAACTGCTACAGTAGAAAAGAGCAAGAGTCCAGCAGCACCTATAAGACTAACAAAATTTGTGGTAGGGTATGAGCTTTCGGGCTCACAAAAGCTTATACCCTACCACAAATGTTGTTAGACTTAGACTGGACTCTTGCTCTTTTCTACTGCTACAGACAGACTAACACGGCTACCCATCTCGATCTAACTGCTACAGCTCACCAGCCTGAGTGTGCAAACTGGAGGATGACTTCTTTGAAGCCCTTTGACCTGAGAAGAACCTTCCTCCCAACCAGGTGGTAGCCTTTCAAAGACTCCATGCAGAGAGAAGAACCCAAAAGTTCAATACTTGAAGCCAGGGCTTTTTTTCTGGGAAAAGAGGTGGTGGAACTCAGTGGGTTGCCCTCGGAGAAAATGGTCACATGGCTGGTGGCCCCACCCCCTGATCTCCAGACAGAGGGGAGTTTAGATTGCCCTCCACGCCCTTGACGCCAAGGGCGCGGAGGGCAATCTAAACTCCCCTCTGTCTGGAGATCAGGGGGTGGGGCCACCAGCCATGTGACCATTTTCAAGAGGTTCCGGAACTCCATTCCACCGCGTTCCAGCTGAAAAAAAGCCCTGCTTGAAGCTGCCTTATACTGAATCAGACCACTGGTCCATCAAGAACAGTATTGCCTACTCAAGACTAGCAATGGCTCTCAGGGTCTCAGGCTGAGGTCTTTCACAACACCTCCTACTTGATGATTTTAACTGGAGAGGCCGTGAATAGAACCTGGGACCTTCTGCATGCCAAGCAGATGCTCTTCCACTGAACTACGAGCCTGAAACCCTTCACTCCCAAGCACCTTGAGCTCTGTTATTAAGGAGAGGAGGGGGGGAAATCACTCTTCATTAGATACCTGATATGATTTCAGAGTTCCAGACCAGGTGCAGTCAAAATTTGGGCAAGCAACTTCCGTGGCAAGCGCATCATTCTCTGCAGCTTTGTCACTGTGGAACTGAGGATGGGAAAAAAGGAGATCCAGGGTGTTAGCTGATGGTTATTAAGCCTGACCCACACCCTTTCCCACAGAACTACTTCCATTCCCTCCAACTAAGGACCAAACAATCAATTACACCATAAACACATCACTGTTGCTGAAAGTGGCAACCATGCATTTAATAATAACATACTTTGTAAACTGCTCTGCGTGGGTGTTAAGCCATCCTGAAGGGCAGTATATAAATCAAATGTTGTTGTTGTTATTATTATTTCATTTCCACTGCCACCATCCTAACTTCTAGGACAGCTTTCTTGTGTTTTGAAGCCACAGAGGTGTACATTGTTCCCCTGGCCTGAACCAATGGTAGCCAACAAGGAAACGCACAATGTTGTAAGGTCAAAACATAATTAATTAAGATTCCTCCCACACTTTATGAAGACAGAAGAGGGAATCAAACAGTTTTAAGTAGCAGTCGTGCATTTAAGGTAACAAGCAGTTTGGGACTTCGGTTTGCTGAACTTCTGCTGTTGTTTTGCAACTCACCTGTCTGGGGCTCAGTCCTTTCCTACAAGTATGACATACCGTCTTGTCTGTGTCCCTGTAGTAGGAAGAAAAATGGAAAATTAATATAATGCAAATTAGAAATAAAAATGTTTGCTTTGAAAAGCCCCACCCACACACAAAATCCCATTTTCTCATCTATGCATATCATCTACCAGACTTATCTATTTATCCTTTGCACACATACACAAATCCTTCACATTTAACAGACGAATATATGGATTTCCAATCTGTGGCGTATCATCTATTTCTATGGACCGCCTAATGTAATTTTTAAAGGGCTGGGCAGCTTATACACATTTTTGAATTATACACACTGATGTTCTTCATGTTTACATCAGAAGCTGGATCTGGACAGTGCTGACTTTGACATGATGAACCTAACCGTCTCTCATTAATCATTATTAGATCTTTTAAAGGCAAGTCAAGAGCAAACAGTGAAATAAACCAGCCAAGAAGAATTTTTTAAAAGGTGGGGGGAAGCCAACATGGAGCACACAGGTAAGTAAAAGCTAGAAAGATGAAGTGGCACTTAATTTACCGGTTAATGTGTTAGCATCTCCATCAAATATCTGGGGTGGGAATCTTGGCTTACACACACCCAAATCAAAACTATGGCAAATCTTGCATTTAAAGTATGTTTCTGTACACAGTGGTTTTGACCTTCCTAATTAATTAGAGAGCTGCTGTAGCTAGCAGTTAAGTGGTTGGGGTGCAAATCAGCCGTCTGCTGGTTTGAATCCCGCTACTGCCCTGAGCTCAGCCTTGGCTAAACCAGTCTTCTCAGCCTTAGCTGTATCGTGGGGATGATAACAACACTGACTTTGTTCACAGTTCTGAGTGGGACACTAATCTGTCTAGAAGAGCGCTGTTATTATTAAGTCGCTCCTCAACGGTTAATCAGCAAAAGAGAGGCTTACAATTCTATTTCCAATAAAACACCAACAACTGATTCAGAGGGGAATCCTGTTCAGTAGTCCAGAAGGTCCCAGGTTCAGTTCCTAACACCTCTAGTTAAAGGACCTGGGAAGGATCTTTCACTGCCCAAGACCCTGGAGGGCTACTAGCAGGGGGCTGACTCTGAAGAGTTTAGACTCTTAAAATCTTGTTGGTCTCTGAGGTGCCACTGGACTCAAATCCTGGCAGAGTAAACAATACTAAGCAAAGTTCATAAATGCAAGTAAAATATAACAGTGCATTCAAAGCGGAGTAAGAAACATCTGGAGGAAGAGGATTCGAGGGGTAAGGAGCATGCCCTCAGCCGATCAGCCCCCCCTCACCCACCTGAAGAGCCTCTTCACACAGCCCAGGCAGTAGCGGTGCCCACATTCTGCCTGCTGTGGGTTGATGAGCAGGAAGCCGCAAGCCTGGCAGAGCAAGCCAACGTTGCTGATCGGATCCACGGGCATCAAGGCGCCCTTGAGCTTTCCCATCATCCGAATCGCAGCCACAACAAAGCCCACCGCCCTCTTCTCCCACTCCGTCCCTCTCTCGCAGCGCGATCTGAGCGCCCCGACCCGGATGAAGGCTTTTTTATCGGGCCCTCCCCGGGCTGTGAGTCGGCAAAAGACGCGGCAGGGAATCCCAGCGCTGAGTCACCGAACGTGCCTCCAGGGACACGGGCTGGCGGGCTCGGGAAATGCCCCTGACTGCAAAGGGGGCCGGGCGCCAGGCGCCAGGCGGGGAGGGGAGGGAAGGGGTTGCGAAAGCGCCCGCCGGAAAGGGCGGTGGGTGGGCGCGAAGGAAACCGAATGTCCGTCGGGGAGGAGGGCCTGGCCGAAAAGCCGGGGAAAAGGCAACGAAAGCCAGGCCGAGCGGGGGCCGGCAGTTACTGGAAGGCGCAGGAGTCAAAACCCGGGGAGGCCAGGCAGGCCATGACCTCCGTCAGAGCGAGGCCCCCTAGTCGGGAACAGATTTTGGGGGTGCCACTCTGAGGCAGAGAGGGTAGAAACTAAAAGGAGACATTGTTGTGGCACCCCTTATTATTGTGGCATCCCTTTGTCAGGGCGCTGAAAGGCAGAAAATTGGCATGATTTGTGCCTCACTGAATTTTTACTGCCATGGTGGGGGGAGCCGTTTGGATTCCCCCTAGGACAAACCCTGAAATATCTCACTCAGTTCTCTTTCTGAGAAAGCCCTCGTTTAACCTTCTTATCTGTCTACTACATTTTAATCCCCGGCTTCCTCCAAGAAGCTCAAGCCATGTGGTTCTTCTCAGCTCTTCTATTTTACCCACACAAAATGTGTGTGGTAGGTTAGGCTCACTCTGCTTAGGAAGGGCTCTGTGGATCTTCAAAGCGTTAGTCGGTGCCTTTACCACTATACTATACGGGGGAAGTTTTGTTGTTACTTCAAATTTGTGTCCAGGATGTTTTGGTCATGGACACATCTATGTGGAGCTAATCCATTGATTAATCCCCTGAAGCTACAGTTCTAGGCATATAGAGCCCCAAATCACATGAAGTTTTACTGTACTTTGTATGTTTTAAATTTTAAAATGGTATATCACAAGGTTGGGGCATTCTTATTTCAATAAATAAATACATTTAAAAACTGGAAAATTGAAACGCCACTATACATTGTGTATGTATAAATGAACGTACATCATGAGAAGACAAGCTTCTCTGGAAAAAATAATGCTAGGAAAAGTGGACTCAATAAAGGAAGCCATGTCCTCCAGTTTGCAGGATCTGAGCAAGTATGTTAATGATAAGACATTTTGGAGGTCTTTCATTCATAGGGTCGCCATAGGTCGGAGGCGACTTGACGGCACATAACACACACAACACCCCTCAGAGAGAAATTTTCATTTCAAGCAGGGGAAGGTAAGCTTTTGGCCCAAGTGCCAGAAAATAACCTAGCAATACCTGATTTTGGAGCTCTGGAAAGCAAAAGGAGGGAGGAGTCTTTATTTATTTAGATATATTTATACTTGCTATTTTCTCAGTGGGACTTAATGCAGCTCGCAATATTGTTCTCCCCCATTTTATCCTCATACTGCATTATACTGTTGTGCTTGGCCAAAACAGATACACTGGGTGCAAGCTGCCTCAAGGACTCACCTCAGTCCCTTAGGCAGAGTCCCTTAGGCAGAGAACTGGCCCTGTGGGCTAAGCAAAAGCGTCCTGCTGGTTTGGTTCATGTTCTGGGAATTGGCTCCTCTGCTCCAAAGCATTAAAATATGGACTGACAAGATTCGGTTTCGTTTTCTCAGCCATGCCGGACGCTCCTCTCGGCTGGTCCGGGAGGAAACGACCGGGCACCCTGACCGGGCGGCTGATCCGTAAGGATTAGCCCCCAGGACTCCCAGGGAGGGAGCCAGGGTCCGGGACGCGGCGGGAAGAACTCCCCGAAATCAATGCGGGGGGGGAATTGCCCGTTTGTCCCTATGGAGGCCGGCAGATGTGCGCGGCGCCTCGAGTGCTGCCGGGCAACGAGAAACGGCAAGTAAAAGAAACAGGCGGAAGCCTGTAAACAAGCGAATCCCTTCTGTTCTACAAGCGTTTGTGAAGGAGAGGTTGATCTGAAGAAGACTCGCTCTTCCCCTTCGTGGAGTTCCAGAATTTTGTTGGCGCCCCCCCCCCCCCCAAATGGCAGCAAAGAAGCAAAGTCCCGCTCTCGGTAAGTCAATCTCGGCCACCTTGCAGAAAGGGGAGTCGCTCGAAGAGTTGGTGCGCAGGGCGGTGGTGGAAGCCATAAAACCCTTTGTTGACAAGCTGAACGAAACTGATCAAAGGGTGGGCTTAATTGAAAGCGAGGTGAAAACCATTAAGGCAGCAGCGGGGGGGGCAGAAAAGTCTGCTCTGGAAAGTGCGTCACTTGTGAAGGCTACAAAAAAGGAGCTGAAGTTGGTGGAGAACCAACTGATCGGGCTACAGGTGGAACGAACGCAGACAATTTTGCGTCTCCAAAACGTGAAAGAGGAGGAAAATGAGGATCTGTGGGATTTGGTCTCGGAACTACTGGCGACACCCGCGAGGACGACTAAAGAAGAGGTTAAAAGCGCCATTTTGGAGGTCCGTCGGGCTTCTTCAAAATATGCAACAAAGCGACAGTTGCCTCGTGAGATCATTATTGACTTTTCAACTAAAAAGATTCGGGACACCATCCTATATAACTCATACAATGCGGATTTGGACTTTATGGGTTTGAAAGTCAAGATTTTGAAGGACGTTCCATTTCTAGTCCGGAAACGGCGTTTTAAATATAAAAAGTTTGCAGCTCTTCTGAGGGACCATGGAATAAAGTACAAATGGTTATTCCCGGAAGGAATATGGTTCAGATATAAAGATCAGGCCTATAAGATATTATCAGAAGATCAACTAAAGGATTTTGAGAATAAAAACCCAGAACTCTGCTGCACCAAGAACGAAGAAAAGGAGGAGCCGGAGGGGGGGGGGAGGAGGAGAGCATCGCAACAGCAGTTGCACAGAGAGAATTGCGTCCGGGACCTAGAAGGGGGAGGAAAGTTTAATCAGAATTTGAAATGTTTATTTTCTGTATGATTAACCACTCCATCATTATTCTATGGAGCTATTTTTGTATTATGACAGTATGAAGGGAAACATTGAAGTGTAGTGTTTAGTGTTTGTAGTTCATTCCCTCCCCTTTTTCTTTTTCCACCCCCCTTTGTCCCTTCCCTCTCCCCTTTCCTTGTGATAGTCTGGTGTAGTGTTTTGTAGTTATGAAAAATAAAAAAAATTATAAAAAAAAAAATATGGACTGACAAGACCCACTCACCCTCCTATCTGTGAAAGAAACGTCGTAAGTTATCATTGTGCCATTTCTCCCTCCACACACTGGTGCTCAGCAGGGCAGGACACACAGCAACACACTTGGTCACTATTAATCAAAGAAGGCTTTTTAAAGATCCCACAGGTATCTCATGCCTTAGGTGTTTAGGCTTCTCTGACACAGCCAGATGGATGTTGATTGGCAAGAGCTGTGTTAGAAATTCCCACTTGGTATGAAGGCCAGTACTGGTCAGCCAACTTAATAGGATTTTTGTGAGGGGGATATAACCGCTGTGAACACCACTCAAAGCTCCTCTGAGGAAATGTAGAATAAATACAATAAAGGGGCCTCTCTTGACTTGTAGCGGCTGGGCTTGTTGTTTAAGAGGAGGCAGAGAAGGGAGGGCTAAGCAGCATACACATACATAGCCTCTTTTTTTGGTTAAAATGTTTCAGTCCTGCCTTTTCTTCCATATAAGGCATCTCAAGGTGGCTTCTCAGGAACCATCAGTCTTTCGTTTTAAGTCCAGAGGCTGAAAGCATATTTTGCTTCAGAAATTAGCCTGCTCACGAACATTACGAAGACAGAAACTGCGCTTAGATATGTGTCAGCTACAGCTGGGAATTTTGTCAGCTTTGCCGCTTCCGGCCACCATCATTGCTGTTGTGAGGAAAAGAAGCGCTGTGAACTCACCCCAACCCCAAATTTTTAGTCCTTTCATTCTTGACTGACCGTTTTATGTTAAACTGTTTTATGAAACATTATAAGCTGCTTTGGGTGTTCAAATGATAGGATATGACACAGAAGATCCAAAAGCAGATATAAATATTTAGTAAATGCCGTCTCTTACAAACTCACATATCGAACTTGTAAAAATGTACTTTCCCCTAGAAGTAAAACTGCTGCCAAGCTTTTTATCTTGATTAAGATTTAATAGAGGTGAGGAAGGCCTGATAAAAATCATATCAGGAGCTACATTCACAGTTAACCATCTCTGGGGATGCCCTACACTGTGTTCATGAGAAGAGATGATTCATGCTGATTTTCTTTTTTAAAAAGTTCTCTGCATTCATTTCTCAGATGCCCTGACATAACCACTTCTCAGCTGGCAATTACAATTTAGGAAAGAAATTTATTTCCCCCAGTAACTGTAGTACTCCGAATGTTGGGGGAATAAAATATGCCTGCAATGCAAATGCATGTACAGCCTTCAAAGAGACATGTCCTGGCATATCTGTGCAATGAATGAGTAACAGGCACATTTATTGCATTAAAAAATGAAACTCTGGAAAGGCCCTTGGAGAGCACAGTTTGTATTCATAAATGATCTAGAGCTGGGTGAACTACAAGGTCACTGAGTTTATGTAAGATGTGGGGGGGGGGAGCCCCAAGAAAACTGTGAAGAACTCCCCAAAGTTCTCTCCAAAATGGAAAAATGAGCCATCAAATGGCTAATGACATTCAATATGAATAAATGCACAGTGATGCAAATTTGTTTAAGCATTAGGGATCTGAATTGGCGACCCTGGAAAGAGACTATTGTCATGGTGTATCCCCCCGCCCATTCCAACACACTGAAAAAGCAGTGTGGGGAAATAGATTTGGAGCTACTAATGGGGCAGTGATGGTGAGTGGTTTGAGTGACGGACTAGTATCTCAGACAGCCACATTCAAATCCCCACTCTGTTCTGAAGCTTGCTGTGTGACTTTGGGCCAGTCATGCTCTCTCAGCCTAACAGCCAACTCACAGGTCACAAAATCTTCCTGTTACTCATGTGACTGGTTGACTGATGTGCAGTGGGAACTCTGTGCTTGGAACTTCATTCACAATCACACATGACTGCAGTTCTGAGCAGAATTGTGGAGTGCACAGAAAAAGCTTAAACCTCCCCTCCTTACTATTTTACTGATCTGAAATGGTCCCTGAGGAGCCATTATTTGCCTCTTCAGAGATATGTGTAAGTTTCCCTAACAGGAAAATAGCAGGGCCATTTCAAGTTGGGAATAGGACATGGGGTCAGGAGGCTTAAGCCACTTCTTCGGACAGACAGTGGTCCCCGACCTGAATCAGAGCCCCTGCATGCCAGGGAATTTAGTGCCGAGCACAACATTTCCACAGCAAGGGCCAAGCTACACATGACGAATGACACTTGAACGGCAAGTGGATTGAGTGGAGGGCAAGTGAACAGGGAGAAATACACTTGCCGTTCAAGTGTCATTCGTCATCTGTAGCTTGGCCCCAAGTCTGATCAACTTGGATTAGGGTTGCCAACCCACAGGTAGTAGCTGGAGATCTCCTGGAATTACAAGTGGTCTCCAGGCTACAGAGACAGGGCCGGCGCGCCCGTAGAGGTCAGGTAGGTGGTGGCCTTGGGTGCGAGGGCACTGGAGAGGCGCCAGAGGGGGTGTTGGGGGCGGAGGCGTGCACCACGGAGCTGCTACTGCAGCCAGCTACTGCAGCCAGCCAGCCCTGTGCCGCCACCGCTGCCACACGACCCAGCCAGACGCAGCAGCCATGAGCTGCTGCTGGGGCGGCGTGCGGAGCGTGGAGCAGCCTCCGCCCGTCACCCCAGCCATCCGCCAGCGAATACCCCCAACTTGCGCTGCGTGATGAGGGTTGCCACAGGCACCAGAAACCTTGGCGCCAGCAGTGCACAGAGATCTGTTCACCTGGAGAAAATGGCTACTTTGGGGGGTGGACTCTATAGAATTATGCCATGCCAAGGTCCTTTCCCTCCCGAAACCCCACTTTCTCCAGGTTTCACCCCCCAGATTTCCAGGAATTTCCCAACTTGGAGCTGGCAACCCTGACATGGATCCATGATGGGCCCTGTGGTGGTGGTGGGTGGTGGTGGAGATTAGGACTTGGTATGTGTCAGTCAGCATTCAGCCTAACCTGCTTCATAGGGTTGCTGTGAATTGAAAAGACGGATGCTGTGTAAGTCACCTTGAATTTCTCATAGAAAATACAGGGTAAAAAGTAGCAGAGATTAAAGGTAAAGGGATTGGCAGCCTTTTCCTAACTGCCTTTCTTCCCTCAGACTGGCAGGCTGACTAGACTGCTTCTTGTTGTTAAAAAGAATTAGAGGAAAGAATCATACAACTCTTTGTGATAACAAGTGATAAATATGGGGCAGGGGAAGCTGTTGTAATGCTAGGGATTATTAGGAAAGGGGTTGATAATATAACAGTAGGTGTCTTACAGCCACTATATATATTTCTTTATCATGGCCAGCCACTGAATACTGCGTACAGTTCTTATCACTCTATTATGTAAGAATATTGCAGACATGAAAGAGAAGGAGAGGGAAAAGACAAGCTCCCAATGAGAAAAGGCCAAAGTGCTTCTTGGTTTTAAAAAAAAATGGCCTAAGGACAGGAAGAATAGGGTAGAGGTTCCTAATGTTATAAATGCTGTGAACAATGTGAACGCTTTTTCTTCCTCTCTCACAATACCAGACCAAACCCTAATCCCTTCATATAATTAATACACAGAACGCCTACTTCGTATAATTAACGTATGGAATTTACCTCAGGCTACGGCAATGGCCACTTGCTTAGGTGGCTTTTTAAAAGGTACACATGAGGGTCTGTAAAAAAATGCTACAGATTCTTTTTTAGCTTGCCTGATGATGGCATTTACAGTGGGATTGTCTCCACCTCATAGCCCTCCTCATGCCTGAGGGTGGATGCTCCAGCTGTCCCCCCATCACTGCAGAAAGACGTTTCTTGTTTTAAGTTTTCTCGGCAATCCAAGCTGCCTACCAAAATCTCGCAAGATCTCACATGGTAAGGTGTTCTGTTCCTTGTAGTAGTATCTGTGCAAGCACAGAGATTATTTCACTTGATTTTAAGAGGTGGCGGGGGTGTGTGTGTCTCTTTTCCATTTCAACATTCAGGATTTTTCTGCACACCTGAGGTTTTCCCTAGCATGGCTCCACTGTTTTTGTTTTGTTTTTAAATCTGCACAGTGGGAGCATTAATGATTATTAGATTAGATATCTGGTAAGGTAGGTTCAGTACATGGAGGATAGAGCTGTCAGTAGCTCTTGGTGAACTTTTCTCACCAGCCCTATAATATGGCCTGATCCCACACATGTTTTTGCAGTCCAAAGTGAGCATCTTAAATAGCCTGTTTATCAGACTACGAGACATGGTTGCTGGGCTGCATTCAGGTAGACAATTTGCAAATTGGGCAGGCCTGCTGTAAACCATGATTGCTAAATGAAACCTCCATGTCCAGGAGCAGTCTACCTTTGAGATTGGGACCAAATAACAGGGCAAGGTTACTTTCTTCATGATTCCTGCTAAAATTACAAATTATATAAATTTATATTATATTTATAAATCTGGCAAGAATTCCAGATTTATAAATATTTTATCAATATTTTGAAATTCAGCTTACCATGGTGATATGTGGGTATTATACTAGCTTTAAAAACCATGGCCCTTTTGTTGATTTATGCAGAATTCTAGATTAGGTGACTGTGGGATACAGACTCCTAAAGCAGACAGAGCTTATTTTGATCCCAGAAGGCAAGGCATATATTCTTCTTTTCAAACAAGGTGCATTTATTTGAATCAAGACAGTTTAACTTTTAAAACCATATTAATGTCATTGGGGGAGGCAGTTTAAATCAATATCCTCCATTACTATTCAGTTACTTCCATCAGTTAAAGTATATAACAAATTTGTTGCTTTAACCTCAAACAAATATGAATCTAAATATGAATAGGTTTATATAATTTTTTTTAGGGACCATAGACTTCACCACTGCGTTGCCTTACATATTATCTGTTGCTTTTAATATGTACTCCTATATACTACCTATGCTTCATGTGGTCTAGTGTCAGCCCTAGAACTGCTTATGTTCTGTTTCAGCATTTCTTCAACTCTGTATGGATCCTTCCTAATGCTATGTCTTTGTAAACGTATATTTATTTACCCTATGGTATTGTTTATGGAAATGTCCTTGACACTATATGGAAATATCCTTGATATTGATTGTACTAATCTCACACTATGTAATCTGCCTTGAGTCTCAGTGAAAAAGGTAGACTATAAATAAATAAATAAATTATTGCATAAGGTTGTATATTTATGTTTCTTAGATATATAGCCATATTCTTACTAATTTAGAACAAGATATACAATATCTTTTTTAAAAAAGATAATTTCATGTTCATGATTCCAAAGAGAATCCCTTTTACTACCTGCAACCACGAAAGGTTTTTTTAACTTGGGAACAGTAGTAAGAAGTTTCTTCTTTCCTGTATCTCTTTCAGTTTTTGTCTCCCATTTCACTTTTAACTGTCCTGCCCTATGGCACTCACACCCCACAAAACAATTATAGTATTATCCAGACATAGCAGCCAGAAGTGACTAATGATCAGGTGATCAGCTGGTGACAAGAGTTAAAGATCACCCAAGTGGGTCAGTGGTTAAGAGTCCTCTGATACCTTTCTAATTCTTCCCCCCTCAACTTTCAATCCATAACCAACAAAATAAACTATTGCTGGGTCTGATAACCACAGTTCTTTCTTTATATAGAAAATAAGCCCTTTATAAAATCATAACAGGGCCTTTGTTCAGCATTTCTTCAACTCTGTATTGGGTTTTTGCGAATGCTGTCTTTGTAAACTTGTGTTTATTTACCCTATGGCATTGTTTATGCAAATGTCCTTGATATTGACTGTACTAAGCTCACACTGTGTAATCTGCCTTGAGTCTCAGTGAGAAAGGTGGACTATAAATCAATTAATCAATCAATCAATCAATTAATTTGAGGAGATTATTTGTTTGCCGAGTTCATTCATTTCGGACCTGTTTTTTAATTAGAGAAATTTACTGTAGCTGAAATTGTTTGAAAATTCATTAAACATATGATTAAAAGAAGTACTGGTTTTATTCCCCACCACCACCATTTTCAGATAGCTTCAGGTGATTCATGAAAGCTGTCCAGAGATAAGGTGGATGGCAATTAGAGGTGGCATTTTCAGTGGTGGCATGGCATCTCACCTTTGGAATGCCTCCCCTGTTGCCTGGTGCTTATCAAACTATCTTTTACATGCCAGTCCAAAACATTTCTTTTAACCAAGGGCTTTAACTAAAGAGTTTTTAATCTTTTTAGCTGTTTTATGCTCTCCTTCTGATCTAAGGTCTGTTTATAGATATTTTTTAGGATTCCTGCTGTAGGGCTACCAACTCCAGGTAGAGCCTGAGGAGCAAGGGGTTTGGGGGCAGATGGACCTCAGTGGGGTATAAGAGAGTCCACCCTCCAAAACAGCCATTTTCTCCGGGGTGTCAGATCTGTGGCTAAATAACAGTTGTATCCAGACTACCTTCTGCAATCAGACAAGAATCCGTTGTTTCCAAAAGATTTTACTGAAAATGCAACCATTATAGTCCACTGGTCCAGATGCAATATCTGAACTGGTACACGTGTACTGTTACCAATGACAGGCAAAGTATAAGGTACAAAGTAACAGATCCCAGCAGGCCCAACCTCCCCCCATGGTTCTCATAACAATCCCTTTGAAGCTGAGAAAGTGAAAGTCTTTCAAGGCTGGAAAAGCGGTAGCCAAAACAATCCTCCTCTGTGAGAAAGCTGCTTGGGAACAGCTTGGCACCTGTGAAGAAAGCACTCAGAATACTGAAAGAATTAAAATGGAGTCTCTTTGGTTATAACATACAGGAGAGCTTTCTGAACTTGACACGGGGAACTGATATCTGTAATCCAGAGATCAGTTGTAATACCAGGAGATCTCCAGGCCCACATGGAGGTTGGCAACACTATCCCAAATGTTGCTTGCTACTGCTACCCAGGGATTTTGGGGGGGGGGGCTTGTTTTTATAAAGATAGTTCATGATGATTTTATGATCTTGTTTTTAACCTGTGAGCTACCTCATGTGGGACTCTGGAGAGGTGGTGTATTTCTTTCCTTAATAGATACATAAATAAATGAGACTAGATAATAGATAAATAAAAAAATGAGAACACGTCAAGCATGCATGCAGGAAAAAGATAACTCACACTGAACTAATTTAACCAATTTGACTTGGGTGGGAGGAATTCATTCTTAACTCCAAATACAGCAGTAACTTAAACCCAAAGAGTAAACATAAGATAGAACAAGAAAATTATCCAATTGCATCAAGAGCTTTCGATTACCTGTTGAGAATTATTTATTATTTACAACTCCATGCTTCCCTTCATAGTAAATTTTCATCTGCTCCATATTATCCTCACAGCAACCCTGTGAGGTAAGTTGGGTTCTAAGACAATGCGACTGTGTGTCAAGCTCAGCCAGTGAGCTTCTCGGCAGAAAGGGGGTTTTGTACCCCGTCACTAGTACTCTGTTACATCACACTGACTGGATGTGATAAATTTCTGTCACAAAACTAAATGTTAAATTGGAAACAGAAATTCAAAGACATGTAAACGAAAGCAGGTCTCTCCCTCTGTACAGATTCGACAACACACTGTTTCCTAGCTTTTGAATCTAGTCAGACCAGCCAAGTGGCTCTCAATGAGCTGTTGAGAAACGATGGGACTCACAGCAGATGAATCATCTCTAGGGGTGTGAGCTTGCATTTAAAAAAATTTCTAGAGGAGAGGGCCTTGTAGCTGGCGGTTCTCTGTGAAAACCAGTTATATAAACTTAAGGACTATCTATGTGTGCCAGAGTTACACAAAAGTCTTTAGTCCTAGCTTGTGCTTTCACATGGGGAACATTCCTCATTGTGGACTGAAATGCCACAGGGGTGTTCATAGTGGCAATAGAGTGCCCAGACGGGGGAGGGGGGCTATCCATGTTTTCTGCTATATCCTCTTGTGTGCTTCCCACCCTGTTTTTTGCCATCTTAAACTAAAAAATATCAGTAATAGTTATATTGCTATAGTATTACAGCACTAGCATTATAGTGTTACAGCAATATCACAATTACCAGTTTTGAAAAGCCAGAAAAAAGCCTACAGTTGTGGTGGTGGGGAGAAAAGTGTGTGTGTATCTGGGGATATGGAAGGAAAATGGAACTCATCAGCATGGGGAGGTTCAGAAATCTCGACCTTCCGGTCTGCACGATGGGCAAACTTGTTTTGCCTCTAATCTTACCAGAAATATCAGAGCAAAGCAGGTTTGGGAACCAGAAGGAGATGGGAAGAAGGAGCTTTGTGCCGATGCTCTGAAAAAAGTCTGCTCCGATTTGAGAGCCAAGGCAGAGCAGCAAAACGCCCCTGTGAAACCATGCCTAGTAAAGGAGGATACCAACCCGCTACCAGGCATGGGGTTGGATCCTGCGATCTGTGGGTGCAAGGACTGTGCTGCGAATCTTTCCCATGTTCCCTTTCCCCCACAAAGGTAAGAAGGCTACATGGGGAGGAGGCAAAATTGCTTCCTTCTTCCTCTTCCATACTGACACTGTTGGAAGAAACAAGAAGGGCAATTTTGTCTCTCCTAATTTGCATTGCTGTTAGCCTAAATGGCATGCCTGAATAGGGCTGCAGAATGATTTAAAGCTAGGTCTCCTTAATTCAAGCCCAACATTCTGTGCATTCATCTATACTGGCCCTTTAAATACTCCAAGACAAAGTGCTGGTTCTCACCTTTAAGGCACTAAATGGCTTTGGACTAAGGTTACCAACCTCCAAGTGAGATCGCTCAAGATTACGAATGAGCTCGAGGGGGCATCCCCTGGGGAAAAATGGCTGTTTTGGAGAGTAGACTGTATGGCATCGTATTCTTCTGAGCTCCGTCCCTTCCCCAAATCCCAGCCTCCCCAGGCTCCAACCCCAAATCTCCTGGAATTTCTCAACTTGGAGTTGGCAAGCCTACTTTGGGCAGTCTCTTCCCATATTGTCCTGCCTACCAGTTAAGATCTGCTGCACAAGCCCTACTCTCTGTGCCCTCTCCACCTGCTTATAGCACTGAGGCATAGGTTTGTCAGCCTCCAGGTGGTGGCTGGAGATCTCCTGGAATTACAATTGATCTCCAGATGACAGAGATCAGTTCACCTGGTGAAAATGGCTGCTCTGGAAGGTGGAATCTTGGGTATTATGCCATGCGGAGGCCCCTTCCTTCCCCAAACCTCACCCTTTCTATGCTCCACCCCTAAAATCGCCAGGAATTTCCCAGCCTGGAGCTGGCAACCCTGCTGAGGCAGGTGGTGGTGGTGACCAGACACGGGGCTTTTCCAGCAGTTGTGCCTTACCTGTGGAATACCCTTGCACCTGAAGATAACTTGGTGCCTATCCTATTCTTTTATAGGTGCCAGGCCAAAACATTTCTTTTCACCCAGGTTTTCAATTAAAGGGCTGATCTTTCTTTTACCATCATTTTTATAGGCTGCTTTTAGCCTGAGAAGTGTTTTGAGACTCTCTGTAAGCTGCTTGTTGTTTTGTGCTGTTTTTAATGCCATAGTTGAGTGTTTAATACTGTTTTTTCTGTAAACTTTTATCATGCTGCATCTTTATGATGTTTTGTTTTGTGAGCCTTCTCAAGTAGGTACTCTGGTGAGGTAGGGTTGCAATGCTGGGTCCCCTTGCCCTCCCAGTGGGAGGGGGGACCCAGCACTCAGTGCTGACGACACGATGATGTCACTTCCAGGAGTGACATCATTGAGCAGGCTACGGCACTTTGCGCTGGGCCAGTTCTTAACGAATCAGCCTATTTTGGGTCCAAATCAGCCCAGCGCAAAGTGCAGAAGCACTCCCACAGCTTGCGCGACGATGTCACTCAGTGGCGGGGGATCCCCTGCTCCCACCTCCCACAGCTGCTCCCACTTACCAGGCCAGCAGGGTGGTGTGCCCCCTGGGGTGCCCCCCAGCAGCACAGTGCACCCCTGGGTGGCGCAGTAATAGGCAGAGAATGGGGAGTTATGATTTCTGCATGAGGTAAACTTACACAATTCCTGAGTTTTCCTGTTCCATAACGCCTGTGTGTACTTGGCATCTTTTGTGCAAGGCAGGCTCAAAACATAATCAGTTTGCAAAAACTTACTCCGTTATCCTCTCAAAACTGTACTAAAGAGCTGGTGGAGCTTAAAATATGTTCTTTATTTCTCCTTATTTATGAACAAATGAACAAACGATTGTCCAGCCTGAGGAAGAGTCCTGAATAACTGCATCAAAACAAACAGGGATCTTGTGGTACCTTAAAGATGAATAAGGGTTTATTGCAACATAAGCTTTTGTGGACTAGAGCCCTATTGTGTCATTTGATGTGTTCTAAATTTACGCTAAAATAAAAACTTGTTCACATTTTAAGGTGCCATAAGGCTTCAGCTTATTTTTACTGCAAAAGACCAAGATGGATACCCCCCTCATAGAATTGTTCTGTGTAAAATCACATACGCCAAGTTAATTTTGTTTCCTACCCCCATAGATTTGCAGCGTCTGTGACTAATTGGCGGCTTCACTGAGAGCCCAGCTACAAGTGACGCCTTACACAGGTCGGACACTTGTCAGCTTCCCTCAAGTTTTGATGGGAAATGTAAGCATCCTGGTCTTACAGCTTGGCTCTCCATTACAGCTGCAAGACCAAGATGCCTACATTTCCCATCAAAACTTGAGGGAAGCTGACAAGTGTCCAACCTGTGTAAGGCATCACTTGTAGCTTGGCTCTGAGAGAGTATGCGAAACTGTTCCACAGGGATTTAACTACATGTGCCTGCTGAAGAAGTGATCCATTCACGAAACGGGCTAATACTACGTATGCTGGCAAATCCCGTCCTGTGGCTGATGAGGTGGCTGAATTTGCTGACTTGGCGTTGGACCCCTTCAGCTCTTCACAGCCTCTTTTCTTCAATTGCAGCTTGATGTTATTGGACATTTTCGCCCTTTAAATGTTTTTGCTGTGGACGGTATTCTTTGTAAACCGTTTCATGGCTGCCTAATTGAATGGAAGTGCCAGTGTGCACCCTTGTATTGTTGTAATTGAGTGTTGCTGCCCTTAGGTTGTATAATTCTTAGGAGGTGCCTGCGTGCACCCCCCCTTTACTGTTTTGTGCCAGTGAGCACTTTTGTGATGTATTTACTGGGATGGTTGTTTACTCACATCTTGATTACTTTAGCACTTGGATTATTTTGTATATACACATTATAACTATATTTTTGATAATTTGAGTGTTCTTAATGTGTATTCATTGAGTTTTCACTTCACAGCCCTGGTTTTGTCTGTAATTTAACCTCCAGGTAGTGGCTGGAGATCTCCTGGAATCACAACTGGTCTCCAGGCCACAGAGATCAGTTCACCTGGAGAAAATGGCTGCTGTGGGGGGCGGACTCTATGGAATTATGCCATGCCAAGGTCCTTTCCCTCCCCAAACCCCACTTTCTCCAGGTTTCACCCCCCAGATCTCCAGGAAATTCCTAACTTGGAGCTGGCAACCCTAGCAGGACCACAGACAGCCTTTCTCAATAGGAGAAAGAGGGATCAAAAGAACGGAAGTAAAACAACTCCCTAATAATCAAAAGAAACATCTGTAACTCATGTTACCGAGCCCTTGTATATTTTAAGTGTCTGTGAAATTTAGTGTCAGAACAAATCCTTTGAATAAGAAAGACAGCCAGCATGGTGTAGTGCTTATAGTGTCAGATTAGGATCTGGGAGACCCAGGTTTGAATCCACTCTCTGCCATGGAAGTGGACCACTCTCAGCTTAATCTACTTCATTGGGTAGTTGGAGAAGAGGAGAGCAATGTTGCAAGCTGCTTTGGATCCCCATTGTGTGGAAAAGTGAGGTATATGCAGGGCTTTTTTTCAGCTGGAACATGGTGGAACAGAGTTCCGGAACCTCTTGAAAATGGTCACATGGCTGGTGGCCCCACCCCCTGATCTCCAGACAGAGGGGAGTTTAGATTGCCCTCCACGCTGCTCCAGCGGCGCGGAGGGCAATCTAAACTCCCCTCTGTCTGGAGATCAGGGGGCGGGGCCACCAGCCATGTGACCATTTTCTCCAAGGGCAACCCACTTAGTTCCACCACCTCTTTTCCCAGAAAAAAAAGCCCTGGGTATATGGAAAGACAACCATTCTTGAACGAATAACTTCTTTATCCTATGTAAGCAATCCTGCCACACTTGCCATCTAGGAAATTAAAAGGATCCGCCTCCCTCCCTCAAATTACTAAAGCATAAAAATGATTGCAGTTAGGCAAAAATCTACCCCGAGCTGGGGTGGAGGTTGGAACACTTCCACTGAGGGTGGGGACTTGGGGAGAGTACTAGCTGACATTGATTTTTCTCTCTCATAAAATCCAGAAAATTTCCCATTTTAAAACCAAGCTCTTATTATTTAAATTAGTGACATGCTTTTTTTTTAAAAAAAAAAAGTTTTATGTGGAAAAAAATCAGTGCTCTGGGGGGGGGGAGGTGCTTCTCCTGGTCCCACCATGACGGCAGCTCAGATACCGGAGTTACCAGACCCAAATGGAACGGAGACCCAAACTCACATTCCTCAGGCCACACCCAAACGGGGAAAGAGTCCGTTTATGGCTCTGTATTGAAAGCTTATTGAACCATAAGCCGTCTCCACAGGTGCACAAAATGGATTCTCCGTCAGCAGAAATACACACAGCAGAAGGAAAGAACAATTGATAGTCGCATTTGAATTTCAGAACTCTTGTTCACATTTTTGTTCACCCCCTTGTTCATATTGGTTTTCTTTCCCTCTGCTGGGTACATATTTTTCTGAGAATCCATTTCACGCACCAAATGAAGTAGGCTACAGCCAGGGTTGCCAACTCCAGTTTGGGAAATTCCTGGAGATTTGGGGGTGGACCCTGGGGATGGCTGGGTTTGGGGAGAGGGGGGGGACCTCAGCCAGGTATATAATGCCACAGAGTCTTTCCGTGGTCTTTGGTCTCCCATTTTACACTCTTAGCTGCAAAACGCATTAGTGGGTGAGGCCATTGCCTTTCTGAAGGCTGGGGACAGATTTGCTGTAGGCCACAATGGGGACCCTCACCCTCTACAGACAAACAAGGCCAATCCCTGGTTCACTTTCTCTTGGGTTTCAGCCAATCATTCCCACCATCACATGATGCCACCGTGGGGAATTTTGTCACCTAAAAAGCTGTACCGTCTCATCACAGATTTTCCCTTCCTGCTGCTCCCATGTACAGAACTCTTGGTGCCCGTCAGCCTGGTGTTGGGGCTGGCCAGCATGGAATTTCACTTAATCATCGTCATCAGCACCACAGTGCTTGCTGTAGAACATTAAGATTCTGCCAGTAAATGGCAAGCTGGGGATATTACATTATCTTCTTTCACTTCCCTATTGCCTGAGAACTCTGAGCTTTTGTTGGTCAACAATGCAGAACAACTCAGTCAAAACTTCCTCCTTTTCAGGGTCCCTTCTGCACCGTAGCCTGATGCTCCTCCAGGCCTGTAAGCAGTCGGCCAGGCCTCCACCATCTTTGATAGCCATTTGATATGGCTACCTGTGATATAATATCACAAGGCCCCTGGATTAAAATGGCAGTCTGTATTGCAGCCAGGGGAATTCCGGCTAGCAGTTGCTGAGTCCCACCTGGGAGATCAAGGCATAAATGGAATGCTGCATGTAAATGTGGAGAGACTAGCGTGGGTAAGTTTACAGGCTCCCTGGCCTCAAAAAGGAATCCAGCGCAACAAAAGTCTTGCAGAGTCACCCCACTTAACACATTCCTTTCCCTTCTTCCGTGATGAGATCTCCTGTCCATGATTGAGGAGCAAATCAATTAGCATCTGTAAGTATTTATAATTCATTCCTGGGAAGCTACATTCCCCAACTAAATTCATCAACTTAGCTCTGGTGGACTTCATTAACAAACTGCCTCTTTGTACAGTGCCAGAACAAATTTTGCATTCTCTTTCACACTAGTGATCAAGGTAATCAAACCTTTTATTACTCCCAGGAACTGACCATTGGAGTCTTTGTTCTAACAGCTAGGTGGGCTATCCCACCTCAGGGCACGTTTTACCCTATAAGAGTAGTGCCCTGGCCCATTCAAATTGTGCACACTTATTGGATCCAAAGTGCTGCTTCCTTGAGGTTGCTCAAAGCCTCTTGCTCTCCTGTCTGAGAATGCCGGCGTTTGAAGCTACTCTCCTCTCCCACAGACTGGACTACTCTTCAGGATATGTAGATGTACTTTGCCCTCTCTCACTCTATTCCAACTTCTGACTAGCTTCCTAGGACTCTGTGTGCGTGTAACCATTTTATTAACTACTCATGTGTGCATGTGTATTTCCTCTTCAATAAAAGTTTGCTCTTTGAATTTAAAGCACCAGTCTCGTCTGCTGCCTGGGAAGGGACCCTGTAAAAATTGGTGGAAAATATCCTGTAGTTACTGCCTCTTGCATAGCCATCTTCCTTGCTGCTAATTCCCCCCACAATTCTCTTATTTGCAAGGAGACCAATTCAGGTAACAGGCCAGGCTTCATATCAGAGATTTGCTGCCCAATTCTATGCATAGATAGTCAGAAGTGGGCCTTTTACCCAAGTCAGCAAACACAGATTTATGTCCCTGAGGAATCTCATCTGCCCTTGCCTGCATCTTGGTTCACACAGGAGTAGAATGCATAATTAAGGGAGGTCTCTGCCAAAGCCTCTGCTGTCCTCACGGGATTAAAGAGCCCTTTTGCCTACATGTCTGTTCAATGGACAATGTGAGCCTCAAACCATTTGTGATAAGGATGCCTAAGATCTGCAGGAAAAATGCCTCATTTATACCCCCATCTTTCTCCCCAGTGGGGACTCAAGGTGGCTTACATAATTCTGCTTTCATCCACATTATCCTCACAACAACCCTGTGAAGTAGCTTAGGCCAAGTGTGTGTGAGTGGTCGAAGGTGACCCAGTGAGATTCCACAGCGGAGTGGGGATTCAAACCTGGTTCTCCCAGATCCTAGCTCAAAACTCTAACCACTGCACCACAAGTAGACAGAACTGAACCCTTCTGCAGCCACCACTTAGAGCAGAACCACAAGTGACAAAAGGCACAGATTGGACACTTGTCAGCTTCCCTCAAGTTTTGATGGGGAATGTAGGCAGCTTGGCGGAATGTTGGACAAGTGACAGTTGAAAAGTCCATTGGACAGCAGTCAGAGAGCAAAGCTGCGAGACCAGGATGCCTACATTTCCCATCAAAACTTGATGGAAGCAGACAAGTGTCCAATCTGTGCCTTTTGTCACTTGTGGTTCTGCTCATAGTCTCTCCCAAAGGACTACTGGCTGACTTCCACTATTCAGCTAAGAAGAAATGGGCCTAAGAAGTTTTGGGGAGGGAGGCAAGCTGCAGGTGGAGAGAGGGCAGAGTATCTCACCTTTCACACACTCCTCTAAAATCAGGGCCACATTCACACCCCATTCATAGCTTATTGGGCAAATGGGTATTCCACTGTTATAATTAATTTGTTTCCTATCCCAGTATGGACCATATGCAACAGTGACAATCCAGAGAGATGCTTTGGTAAAGGGATAGGGGCTGTAGACTATACTGCTGCGTACTATCTATTGCTGTAAGTATAATCCTACTGGATAGTTTCCACATTGTTTAATATGCCATGCCAAATTGCTTATGTTTTGTTTCAACTCTGTATTCAGATTTATGCTTGTTTTAAAATTTCTGCAATCTATACCCTATTATATTGTTTACTCAAAGTCCCAGCCATTGATCATATTGACTTACTCTGTGTAATCTGCCTTGAGTCTCAGAGAGAAAGGTGGACTATAAAATAACATAAACACACACACAAATAAAGAAAATCTTAGATGTTCTTTTCCAGCTTCATGGCTCACACCAAAGCCTCCATTGTGGCCGATGCTAGGGAGGAGGAGATTAAAGAGCCCTTTGCCTATGTCAGCTCACTGTGGCAGTTAGATGGCAAATCTGTTAGCTTCAACCTGCCCTTCTTTGGTCACATATAAGAGAGTGCATCAGGAGGTCTAAGCCAAAGCCTCTGTTTCAGTTCATACTGGGGAGGAAGTGGTTGAAGAGCCCTTTGCCTATTCCACTGCCAGTGTGGCGGTGGCTGAAGACATCACCAGATCCTAAGCCCTTGGCCAATTCTAAATGTTGTTTTGTTTGTTTCGTTTATACTCTATGGTGTGTGGGGGTATGTGGTGCCCTCAAGTCATAGCTGACTTATGGCAACCCCTGTCGGGGTTTTCATGGCAAGAGACTATTAGAGGTGGTTTGCTATTGCCTGCCTCTGCAACTCTCGTCTTCATTGGAGGTCTCCCATCCAATTAGTAACCAAGGCCAGTCCTGCTTAGCTTCTGAGATCTGATGAGATCAGGCTCACTTGGGCTATCCAGGTCAGGGCATACTCTATGGGAGGGGTGGGCAAATCGAGGCCTGTGGGCCACCTGCGGACCGCTACAGAGTTTTTTGTGGCCCGCCAAGACAGTCAGAAAAATCCGCCTTGAACCGAGATTTCCTTCTAAAATTAAATGTGCTTGCAGCTATAGATGATATGAAATTAGCACAATAAATAAATTGAATAAAACTACCACTATTTTATTTAATTTATATTTATTGATTTTTATGATACAATTTATACCTTTTCCGAATGAATGCAATCATTTTAAAAGGTGCGGCCCTCCGCTAACCTCCGCTCCCACAAAGTGGCCCCCGAGCCAAAACAATTGCCCACCCCTGCTCTATGGTACATGTTGAAAATTAACTGCTGATCAGGGTTTTAATTTGAAAACCACTCTTAAAATTTATGCATTTATTTTATTACATCAGTTCTTTCCTGCCCTTCCCCATGGCTCTTCAGTACTTTATTAAAACATTGAAGAACAATATGCCCCCCGAATCCTCCCTAAAAAAATTTAATAAAATGCCTATTTATTAAACACTCAAAATAAAATGGTTGGAAGAGTGACCTAATTGCTGGAAGCAAGGGTGCATTAAGGGAAATAAAACACTGGGAAAAATTATAGTGATGTTGGTTCTTTATAAAGCCTCAAAATGAACAGAGGTGTTTTTCTTTATGAGAAACAAACAAGTTGTCACACTCCACATCAGGCTCGGCATTCAGTACAAAAAAGGGCATAATTTTTTGAAGGTATAATGGGAAAGCCCCAGATCTGCACCTTGTAGAAGACTTAAAATGAAGGGGGCACTACGTACATCCAAAAGGAAACAAAAAACGGGAAAGCCCCAGCATTTCTTTCAAAATACTCTTATCTACCCGAATAAACATATTCCTGTTGGGTTTGCCAATTTCCAGGTAGTGCCTGGAGATCTCCCAGGATTACGACTGATCTTCAAATTACCGAGATCAGTTCCTCTAAAGAAAATGGCTGCTTAGGAATGTTGCTGGTAGGCCTGGAAAAAATATCCTTTGGAGGCTTAATGGGCTGTTTGTTATTTGCCAAGTGATGTTTACTTCCATGCCCTGAGGAGCTTCAACTGTCCATTTTCACATATTTATTTATTTATGTCATTTATAGTCCACTTTTCTCACTGAAACTCTAAGCAGATTACATGGTGTGAGATCAGTACAATCAGTATCAAGGACATTTCCATACAGTATCAAGGGCATTTCCATAGGGTAAATAAATGCAAGTTTACAAAGACATAGCATTAGCAAGGATCCAGTACAGAATTGAAGAAATGCTGAAACAGAACATAATCAATTCTTGGATTGACATTAGACAACATGAAGCACAGGTAGTACATAGGAGTACATATTTAAAGCAACAGATAATATGTAAGGCAACATAGTGGGGAGGTCTATGGTTCCCAACTCATTAGCAGATCACCTGAGATCCCCTCCCTACAATACAGCCTTCCTATCTGAGTAAAAATCCTTTTTGAATAATTCGGTTTTGCATCCTTCACAGAAAGCCAGGAGAGTGGGGCTCTCCTGACCTAGGGTTGCCATTGCCCGGCGGGGGGATCCCCTGTTCCCACCCCTCCCTCCCTTGCACCTACTTACTTGGCTGGTGATGCGGCGTGCGCACCCTCCCCCCCGACAGTGCACTGGGGCGCACTCCCATGCCCACAGCGGGCCCATTTCAAGCTAGATCGTGCCCCACAGGGCCCAATCCGTCCCTTGGTGAGAGCAGGAGTGCTCCAAGCCACCCTTTACTCCCACATGATGACATCACTTCCCAGAAGTGATGTCATCATGCAGCCCCTGTGAGCATGCGTGCTGTGCGCACGCACGGAAGCGGGATCCTGGGAGCAAGAAGGTGAGTGCTGGGGCTCCCAATCTCCCGCCAGGGGAGTGGAGGGAACTGAGAAACCCCGGGCTGGCCTCCTGGGGACCTGGCAACTCTATCCTGATCTCCTCAGGCAGGCCATTCCACAGGGTAGGGACCACCACATAGAAAGCCCGTCTTCGGGCTGCTTAGGGTTGCCAGCCTCCCAGTAGTAGCTGGAGATCTCCCAGAATTATAACTGGTCTCCAGGCCACAGAGATCAGTTCACTTGGAGAAAATGCTACTTTGGAGGGCGGACTCTATGGAATTATGCCATGCTAAGGTCCTTTCCCTCCCCAAACCCCACTTTCTCCAGGTTTCTCCAGGTTTCACCCCCCAGAACTCCAGGAATTTCCCAACTTGGAGCTGGCAACCCTAGGGCTGCTATTTATTTCGCCCATGTGCAGGGTGTGACCTGCAGGAGACCCTCTTCAGATGAGCAAAGCTGCCATGGAGGAACATAGGGAGGGAGGCGGTCCCATAGGTATGTCGGGCCAAGGCCGTGAAGAGCTTTGTATGTGATAACCAATACCTTGAACTGAGCACAGTAACTGATAGGTGGCCAATGGAGTGACCGCAGAATGGGGGTGATGTTCAATGCTCCTGCTTGCTCCTGATAACAGTCAAGCCACAGCATTTTTCACCATGGATCCTCCTAGTTAACTTAGATGGGAGACCTATGCAGGGCCGGCACCAGCGTTTCTGGCGCCTGAGGCGAGATACCTGCTCTCTTCGTGCATGCAAAGCGCGTGCACGCTCTGGCCCTGCGCAGTGATGTCACTTGTGATATCATCACGCAGGAGCATCCCCCTCACCTGAGGTGGGCAGCAGCGGTGAAAGGGTGGAGAGGCAAGTGGGGACGCAACCCGCTTCCTCACTCACCTCCCTGCTCGCTGCTGCGCTGCCAGGCCACCCGGCTCACCGGGACCTGAGCCGAGGCGAGCAGCAGCAGCAAAGGGGCGGAGAGGCGAGTGGGGATGGCACCTCCTTCTAAGATCAGCGCTCAAGGCGGCTGCCCCCACCACCATCTCAATGGATGCACTGGCCCTGGACCTATGTATAGTGCATTACAATAGTCAAGTTTTGATGTTACCCTAGCATGCATCCAGGTAGCCAGGTCGGCCGTGTCAAGGTAAGAAAGCATCTTCCAGGCTAAAGCGAGGTTGTAGAAAACATTTTTTGTGGCTGCCTTAACTTGTTTTTGTAGTAGTAGTACTGGATGCAGTATAACCCCTAGGCTCTTAACCGAGTCTGCAACGGTCAGACAAACTCCATCAAAAGTAGGAAGTACATATTAAGCTTCTGTTAAAGAGACAGGGCACTTTTCCCCTCCAAACTTGTTGGCATCCCTAACCCATGATGCTAGGATGAGTGTGTGTGTGTGTGGGGGGGGGGGAATTAATCCACTGTGCTGTTTCCTTGATCCAAAATGCCCTTGACTTCCTTTAGCAGCACAGACCTGTATCGTGTCTGTCTTTTTTTTTTTCCTACCAGGGCTTAAAGCAGCTTAAGATGTGTGTCAAAATTAGGAGCTCCCTCTCCCCACAGAGGATTTTTTTAAAAAGGATCAGGATATCAATTATGGCAGCGTTTGACACAGTCGATTACGATCTTCTGACTCACCGCCTCGCCGATGTGGGGATACGAGGGACTGCCTTACAGTGGCTTGTCTCTTTTCTCCATGGTCGGGGACAGAGGGTGGCGCTTGGGGAGAAATTGTCACCTCGTCACCCATTGGTGTGCAGAGTCCCGCAGGGGGCAATTGTTTAACATCTATATGCGCCCCCTTGCCCAGTTGGTGTGAAGTTTCGGGCTTGGGTGTCATCAGTATGCAGATGACACCCAGCTGTATCTGATGATGGACGGACGGCCCGACTCAGACTCCAATGTCCTGGAACATGCGTTTGCAGCCGTGACTGATTGGTTGAAACAGAATTGACTGAAGCTGAACCCAACAAAGACAGAGGTCCTGTACTTGAGCCACGGGGGACTGGGTTCAGGACTTTGGCTCCCGGCCCTCGATGGGGCACAGCTTGTGCCAGTGCCAAGGGTCAGGAGCCTGGGGGTGGTCCTGGATGCCTCCCTGAAAATGGAGGCACAGGTCGCAGCGGTTGTCAGGTCTTCTTTTTTCCATCTGCGGCAGACCAGGCAACTTGTCCCTTACCTGTCTACCTGTGACTTAACTACAGTGATCCAGGCAACGGTCATCTCTAGGTTAGATTACTGTAATCTGCTCTACGCGGGCCTAGCCTTGAGCATGACCCAGAGATTGCAGCTGGTGCAAAATGCAGCGGCGCACGTCATTATGAAAGCACCAAATAGGGCGCATATTACACCAATACTGCACGAGCTGCATTGGTTGCCAGTGGAGTACTGGATCAGGTTCAAGGTTCTGGTATTGACCTATAAGGCCTTGTGCAGACTGGGGCCAGCGTACTTGAGGGACCGTCTCTCCCCATATATTCCCCAGAGGACCCTCCGATCAGGAGAAAAACAATTGTTATCGGTCCCTGGCCCCAAGGAGGCCCACCTCGCCTCGACTAGAGCCAGAGCTTTCTCAGTCCGGGCTCCTACCTGGTGGAACGCTCTGTCTACTGAAACCAGGGCCCGGCAGGATTTACTATCTTTCCGCTGGCCCTGTAAAACAGGGTTGTTCTGCTAGGCTCATGGTTGAGGTTGGGCCTCCACGGGCCGGAGGATGCAACATCTACCCCCCTCCCTGTGAAAGCTGCCCACCACTATTTTTCAGCTGCTGTTACTGTGCTGCTATATCAAGTTGTACTACTGTATTGTTTGTTAATAGTTGTATACCGTATACCCTGCAGCTGTGGACAAGTTTACATCGGGACCACAAAGCATAGCATCCAGACAAGAATAAAAGAACATGAAAGACACTGCAGACTTGGACAACCTGAAAAATCAGCAGTGGCTGAACATAGCCTAACGCAAACAGGGCACAGTATCTTATTCCAGGACACCAAAATACTGGACAACACTTCCAACTACTTTGTCAGACTGCACAGGGAAGCCATTGAAATTCACAAGCATAAGCAAAACTTCAACAGGAAAGAAGAAACCTTAAGAATGAACAGAGCATGGTTTCCAGTTCTGAAAAACACCAGGCTAACAAAACACTCTATACTCGACAATAGCCCTGCAGAGAAGATTAGCACATCAAGCACCAATCCATATGCAAAAGAACCTCCTCAGGATACAGTGAAGCCTCCCGCCATTAGCATTCCACACCCTGGGAAACTCTTACAGGATGACTCAGCTCAACCCCACCCCTCCTGAGTAGATACAAATGACCTGCCAACATCTTTTCCACACTGTGACACTGAGAGATCTCTGTCTTTTGGTGCTACACCTCTGAAGATGCCAGCCACAGCTGCTGGCGAAACGTCAGGAACTACAATGCCAAGACCACGGCAATACAGCCCGGAAAACCCACAACAACCATAGTTGTATTGCTGCTGCCAGGCAAAGAGTGCTGCTATTTTTATATGATGTTTTAATGTTTTAATATGGAACTTTAAAAAATGATTTTAAGGTTGTTATCTGCCCTGAGCCTGCTTGCGGTGAGGGCGGAATGCAAATATAATATAATATAATATAATATAATATAATATAATATAATATAATATAATATAATATAATATAATATAATATAATATAATATAATATAATATAATATAATATAAATAGATAGATAGATAGATAGATAGATAGATAGATAGATAGATAGATAGATAGATAGATAGATAGATAGATAGATAGATAGATAGATAGATAGATAGATAGATAGATAGATAGATAGATAGATAGATAGATAGATAGATAAATAAAATGGCACTTCCTAGCAGACACATCTGTGATCCAGAGAGTATGAGATTATTGTTAGATATTGGGCAGGAATGTATTTCCTGCAAAATCTCCTCAGAAGTCAGGCGGATAGCAGTCCTTTTCCCTTCCAGAATGCATCAAAGGAAGCCAGACAATAACATTTATATAAAAAACATACAGAGACCTGCTATTTCTTTTCATTGTGAGTTAGATTGTGTGCAAAATCATTTTAGTAGCCAATGAGAGGCGGGTCGAACACATGTCATATTGAAGGCTCCCACATTTAGCTAGTGTTGACAATCTCCAGGTGGGGCCTGAAGATCTGGAATTACCGACTAGAGAGATCAGTTCTCCTGGAGAAAATGGCTACTTCAGAGGGTGGGCTTAATGGCATTATACCCGACTGAGATCGCTCTCCTCCCAAACCTTGCCTTCCCAGGCGCCACCTCCAAACCTACAGAAATTTTCCAACCCAAAGTTGGCTATCTTTGTTTCAGCCCTTGACACCTTCAGGTAAAGATTTCATATATCAGGTGTTGGGGAAGCCCTTTCTTTGCCCAAGAGCTGCTGCAGCCTTGGACAAGACTGAGCGAGATAGACTTAAGGGACTGACTCAGTACACAGGCAGCTACATATGACTCAAATTTAGGAAATCACTAACAAGTTGTTTCAGACCAAGGCCTTTCCTCAGAAAACAAAACAAAGAAATGCCTCCTTTTCATGATGGAGAAAGTAGGGGTGGGGTGAAAAGGGCAGTGAACTTCTGGCATATTTGCTAGGGAACCAAAGTTGTGTTTGCCAACAAAACTGCACAGGCACGCAAGAGCATTAGTGACACAATAGCAGTGTCATAGCCTGAAAGAGAGGCCGATACAAATGCCCTTGTTTCAGTAAGAATGACTGCCAAGCTACAAGTGACGAATTACACTTGCCTGGCAAGTGAACAGACTCACGTATATTCCTCCCTGTTCACTTGCCATTCACTTGTGTTCCACTTGATCAAGTGGAGAGCAAGTGAACAGGGAGGAATACACGTGAGTCTGGTCACTTGCCAGGCAAGTGTAATTAATCACTTGTAGCTTGGCTCTCAGAGTTCAGGACATGGGCTTACCCACAGATTTTTTTAAAAATCCAAAACAAAACCACACCCAACATAAAATTGTAGGCTACCATGTTGGTCCTTTTGAAAAATTCAGATACAACCATTAATGTAGGAGACCAACTCAAATGTCAGAGATCAGTAAGCAAGTTTGAGTATCACAGAACTCTTCATCAAGCAGGCTGTTTTGCGTAACAGCCAGTCTGAAAAAGAATTCTGAGGAGCTGAAAACTTGTGCGTTGATTTGTGACACACAAAATGGAAATTACGAACAGACATGTTATCCTGAATCAGGAATTCTAGAGAGTTTCACTCCTGGCATTCTTTCCGAGAATCCTACGTCATTTGAAATCTGTTATCCAGCTCCATGACTCACATCAATGTCAATGTTTACACATTCTTCTAGGGATTAGACCAAAAGTACATTATCCCAGAAAACATGGGTTCCAAATTCACATATTATGAAGTGACATGAATGTAGAAAGGAGAATTTTGAGATAATCAGTGGGTTGCAAAGGTGTAACCCCAACTCCAAGAATACCAAAAGAGGGCCAGAGTTTCCAAATCCTCATTTTTTGTGGTGTTACAGCGTGAGCAGTGGAAGGCCTCCGCAAGGGAATACCGGCAGGCAGGTGTCTACCTAACCCTTCCCCCACAGGCTGCTTTTCTGATGCCTCCTGCAGGTTGTTTTTCACCAAGTTTCCCCTCCTTTCTCCCCACTCTGGAACCAAGAATTTAAACAGGCGAAAGCTGGGGCAGGCTTGACTGCCTTGGGGGAAAGGGTTGCAAAACCAAAGAGTGGATGAGGAAAGAGCGAGCCATTTTCCAACACAGAGCACTCAAAAGTGAGGAGAAATACTGTGAAAGTGGCCTGGGGGAAGGCTAAAGCCCCGTCTGATCCAAACTGGATCCCTGTGTTCCTAGGAAGTAAATTCTGAGTAGATGTGATTGACAGGAGCCGTGGAGGACATGACTCAACCTACAAGTGGGCTGGCAATCTCCCAGAGTTTCAAGTGATCTCCCCCTGGAGAAAATGTCTGCTTTGGAGGTTGGACACTCAGAGTCAAGCTACTAGTGACTTTTTTCACGCGTAGAACACTTGATAGTTTTTGCAAGTTTTCCTGGGAACTGAAGTCCCAGTGTCCTTCTCCTCTCTGTTAGAATCACTGCCTGAAGAGCCAGAGAAAGCCGGCTGCAGCAGCAGCTTTTGCAAATCGTTCCTCCAGTCACAAGCCTGCTCTCAACGATCTTTGGGGGCGGGCAGCTGCAGCTTTCTCCCTGGGCGTCTTGCTCCTGGGGAGCTGCTCTGGATTTGCAAAAGCTGCTGCTGCAGCCAGCTTTCTCTGGCTCTTCAGGCAGCGATTCTAACAGAGAGGGGAAGGACACTGGGACTTCAGTTCCCAGGAAAACTTGCGAAAACTATCAAGGTTCTACGCGTGAAAAAAGTCACTTGTAGCTTGGCTCTATGACATTATATCCCACAGAAATCTCTCTCTCTCCCAAACCCTGTCCTCCTCAGGGTCCTATCCATATCTCTGTCCTATCCATATCTCCAGGAATTTCCCAACCCAGAGTTGGCAACCCTACATGCAAGAATATTGTAACGTGTGAATTGGCCCTGAGTTAGCAGCTGCACAGAAATACCCATGAAGAAACCTAGGGTAATAAACAAAGTAGCTTGAAAGCAAATGGTGTACATGAAGCTCTTTGAAACATCAACTCCGAAATGTAAATTCTAAAAGTATTCCAAAATGTTATTAGATTTTTATCTCTTCCTTCCCCTAAGGATTTCGGGGTGGCATGAAAGTCACACAGTGAATGCCATGGCACAGCAAAAATTGGAACCCAGAGCTGCTCCCGCACAGAGATGATTCTCCGCGCAGCTCTCGTTGTGAATGCAAGGCTCCTGAACACCTCCCAAACTTTCCTTGCTTTCGCTGCCCTTTCCTTCTTTGCTACCAGATGTCTTTTTCCAGGCTTTAAAAAAACGGTAGTGGCTATATTGGTATTGTGTTTTAACATTATAACAATTTATTGCAACAATGTGCTGGTTCCCAACTTTTTTTTTTAAAAAAAAGCAATGAAAAAGCAAGTCTCTGCCCCTTCTGGTTGCAGTTATAATGAGAAATCTGCAGCCAGAACCTTTCCCCTTATAACTCTGCAACTAAAAGAGCTAAAGAGTTACATTAAAAAATGCTAGGGGCAAGCACATTATTGCAATATATTGCTCTAATGCTGTAACACTATAGCTATTCCTGATTTTTTTTCCTAATTAAAAAAAGCTGAACAGTGAGGGGAAATGGTCATTGTAGGAACTAAAGCAAATTAAATGGCACCAATGTAGGCAAGACCTGAAGAAATGTGCTTTTCTTGTCCACATGATGTCCAAACGTACTTTGCAATCTTTCCAAAAATGGTCTCAGTAAAGTGCGGAGTAGGGTTACCAGTCCCGCACTGGTAGCGGGGGATACCCGGCTCTGAACCACTCACCTGGCTGGGGCGGGGGTGGCATAGGAATGAGCCTCCCAGGTGTGCTTCCAGGGCAGCTTGATGACGTCAGTTCTCGGGAGTGATGTCATCACACTGCCCTGAGAATGTGTGCGTGCTTCGCAGTGGGCCCAGTTGAGGCCCAAATTGGTCCCCTGCCAAGTGCTCACGCACTTCTGTACCTATGCAATGATGTCACCTGGAAATGATGTCATCACACAGACACGGGACGCATGGGATACTCGCCCACCTGGCGGGAGAGTAAGAGCACCTAGAAACGCTACTGTGGAGTCAGACTAGAACTGGGGAGACCAAAGTTCAGATCTGCCATTTAACTTATATTTTGTTGTGAGGATAAAATAGCAGAAGGGAGAACCATATATATCACCCTGAGCTACTTGGAGGAAGATGAAAATGAAACTGTAATAGACATCACCCGCTCTGATTAGACTGTTTACACTTTTGACTGGATCTTCTTTTCCTTTGATATCTTATAACACCCACATGCCATAGAAAACTATCCCTTTTGCCTCTGTTTATAATAACTTCCCCCACACTCACACATACTTCTGCTGTTTATAGCAATGGGTATATCTATGCCAGCTGAAAATGTAAACAGGTCATGCATCAGACGAAGTGGGTTCTGGCTCACCAAAGTTTATACTACAATAATGTGGTGGTCTTCAAAGTGCCACAAGACCCTCTTCAGAATAACACACCTACCCCTTCTAGAAGAAAACCTCAATGTGACCTTGAAACTGAGGTGGAGGTGGGTGGGGAGAGTGGCTAAGTGTTGCTTGTTGATCTTACACACCACAAAGAAGCCAGCCCAACTGCCAGTAGGGGTTTAGCATCACTCAGGAGAAACCATAATTATACTACAGTAATCGGTGGGACTCCAGTCTAAACAAGGAGCCATATTTTCCCAGAGATGAAGCCGGGCCTGGCTGCTAAGATGGGAAATACCTGCCCCACGTCGATCAAGAATATTTACTCTAGAGCCTTCTTGCAAAAGCACAAGTTATGTTGAAATCTGTTCATTATTGGCAAACTTTCTTTCCCACAATGAATCATAGAGAAAAAGAAGTGTTTCTCTTTCCCCCAATTTGCACAAAATTAATCAGAAAAGAATCAGCCCCCTTTACTGCTGCTCAGACCCTGCTCAGATCCTTTCACTGGCTTCTCTTTCCTTTCCTTATATTATACAACCTCTCTTCTCTTAAAGCTTGCTGCCGCCTTTGCCACCTTTCTATCTTTTGGCTCTTAATTCCCACCATTTCCTTGCCTGTGAACCTCATTCTTCCAATGATGGTCACCCCATCATGATTCCGTTTTGTGGCGCAATGACAGAAATCACGCCGTGAAGACACCCTCCTTCCGTGAGTTTTGCGCGATTTTGCGCAACGGTAAAGACGTGTGAAAACGACCCATCTCTTTGAGTTGTTCGTGGCTTTCCCTAGCCACCTTTCCTCCTCTCTATGCATGGAACGCCTTCCTGAGCTGTACACTATGCCCAGTCTCCCATCCTTCAAATCCACCTCAAGCTGCTCTTTTGGTGCAACCTTTTGACCTTAAGATTACATAATAGCATCCACCTCTTCAGTATTATCTTTCCCTGCCTCCGTTTTCGTTCCCCATGGTCTATTTTAGACTGCAAGTTCCTTGCAAGTAGAGACCTGGGCTGAATCCACACACCAGCGGAGCGTCCCGGCGTTGCGCTAAATGTTCGTTAAACACCCGGAAGTGTAGTGTCTTTCTAGTGCGATTTGCGCTAGAAAGACACTACACTTCCGGGTGTTTAGCGAACATTTAGCGCAACGCCGGGACGCTCCGCGGGTGTGTGGATTCAGCCCTGACCTGTGAAAATCTGTAATTATCAGCTGAAGGCCTGCTTTCTCCCATCTGAACTTCATCTGTCAAAACCATCGTCCAAGGCTTGCTCTGGGTAGCTCTAACCAGGGGTCATTTCGTAGAAAAAGAGCTGGAGGAACTCATTAGTATAATTCATTAGCATACCTTATTAGCATATGCCACGCCCCTTGTAATCGCTGGAAGTGGTTCATTAGCATAACTGATTGCATATGCCACACCCCCTGATATCACCTATCCTGGCTGTTATGGATCCAATCCATCCAATCAAGGCCAAAATTGGGCCCAAAATGGCAAAAAGGGGCTGAAAATGGCTGAAAAGGGGCGCCAAACGGTTAGGATCGGGCCGCTGCTGAGCAGGAGAGTGATCCACCACCTGTCAAGGGCCCGATCCGGGCCGTTTTGGCCCCAATCCAGGCTGAAAAAAGCCCAAAATGGCCGAGAGTCAGGTGGGCGGGGCCACCTGACATGTGACCTCTTCGGGGAACTGCCAGAACTGCGTTCCGGCACGTTCCCCCTCGAAATGAGCCCTGGCTCTAACAGAGCCTTTTTCTGTGGTGGCACCCACATTGTGGAACTCCTTCTCCCTCTACACTTGCCAGGCACTGTCGTCTTTGTTGCTCAGATTAAAGTTCATTATGGTACGGAAATATTTCAAAATGCATATTGTCTACTTGCGATGTTACAATAGCACGGTGCATTACATCACACATCGGATGAGAACTACTTCAACTCTTTAAGTGTTCAGGAAATGATAGACACAATTGCTGTTACCAAAATGATACATTTTTAAAACCTTCCTTAATTACTGCAATTGCGTAGCCTGAGGTCTGCAAGTATTTCCAGTTCACCACATTCACCTCTTCTGCACTGATTCAGAGGCAAATGTGTAGAGGCTGTGACTGTGAACCAGCTCAGAGTCGTGCAAGAGGGGATAACTATTGCTGGACGTATCATGCAGCAATTCTACAGAAGCAGATATTGTAATATTAGGTACAGAATCCCACCCCAGGAGAATCCCAGATTTCATTTCAAAAGAAAGCAAGTCACTAGTAGCAAGAAGATGGTGTAAGTGGGCAGGTAATGTTTTGCAGAACTTCAGAAATGAAAAAGAATGGCTGAACAAGATATCCAGGAGTCAAAGGGACTCTGTCAGTATTATGAACACATATGAAACTCCCTTATACCGAGTTTGACCATTTGTCTATGAAGGTCAGCCCAGTCAAACTTTGACTGGCAACCATTCTCCAAAATCTCAGGTGGGGGAAGGATCATTTCCATTGCCTCCTACCTGAGCCTTTTGAAAAGAGTTTTTGGGAATAGTGCCTGGGTCCTTTGGCATGCAAGGTCCCGAATTATATACAGCAGATTTCCAAAGATAGTGATAAATTGTTAATTAATAATATGGTGGTGGAGAGTGCCCTCAAGTCAGAGTTGACTTATGGCGACCCCAGAATATATTGTCTTCAGAATTCAGCCTTCTGAATGCAGAATTTGGGTCCCCTGGTCACCAAGTTTTGAATTGGGGTTGGGGAGAATACACAAGGTCTCCTAAGCAAATCTCACATCCCACGTATTACACAGCAAGACTTCAGCAGCCACATGCCTTCCACATGAGAAAATGAGCAAAATATATCCCATCTTCACAGTTTAGGGTGCATTAAGAGTTTAAAGATTGGCATATTTACCTCATCAGCCAAGCATACAACTAATACATATCCAAACAACAACAACAACATTTGATTTATATAGTACCCTTCAGGACAACTTAATGCCCACTCAGAGCGGTTTACAAAGTATGCTACATTATCCCCACAACAAAACACCCTGTGAGGTGGGTGGCGCTGAGAGAGCTCCAGAGAGCTGTGACTAGCCCAAGGTCACCCAGCTGGCTTCAAGTGGAGGAGTGGGGAATCAAACCCGGCTCTCCAGATTAGAGTCTCACGCTCTTAACCACTACACCAAACTGGCTCTCTCCACTCTCTTTATTTGAAAAGTTCTCTCTTAGAATAGTTCACTCTTCTTGCTGAGATTTAAGGTGGGTAACCTCTGATAGTTTCTTGCCATGAAACCCCCCCCCCCCAGGAGTCGCCATAAGTCCGCTGTGACTTGAGGGCACCTCACACACACACATATTCATACAGCAAAAGACATCCAGTGAATAATGCAATGGTAGAGAAATAAAAAAAATGTGAATAAGAAACTACCTGGGACAGTCAACTACCTCATGTTAGGTTTGATTTCTTGTTAGTTGTGTTTCAAGATCTGGCATTTTCTTAGTATAAAACAACGTACTTGCCTTGGCTGTCAGAAGCCGTGGCAACTAGGAAGAAGAGACTGCCTAAAACCTTGAGTTCATTTACCCCAAGAAGTGCAGAATGTTCCCCGAGACTGACAAATTGGCCCCATTTAAGAATTCCTGATCCTGGGTTGCATCCAGCAGAAAATTTCCACTGACAGAAAGGGAGGCAGATTTTCACATCTGCTCCCCCTCCAATGCTGACCTCCAGTCCCCCCATGCTGTTTTTTGGGGGGGCTCTTGTTATCCGCCCTGAGCCTGCCTGTGTGAGGAGGGTGGAATAAAAATCAAAATAAATAAATAAATAAATAAATAAATAAATAAATAAATTCAGGAACAATATTGGAGGGATTTTGTGCTGCAGCAGGATAGGAAGGCAAGGAAAGCCCACTCTGCTGACAGAAATTCCTTTTATCGGCAGAGATTTTCTACAACTAGCTATCGAATCTGTATCAGTTCGTGTTTTTTGGAAATCATTGTTAGTTGACAAAGCGAAAAGACCAAATCGAGGGAATGTACAGTCAGCTAAGGAAAATAGAGTCCCCTCTACAAAATTAACCAATCAACCAAAAATTATTCAGTTTCCAAGTGCATGCAATGCATAAATCACATCTGGTTTATATAAATTCATAAATATATGATTCAGTTTCACAGGTGCTTGTTTTTGGCAATCATTGTTAGTTGCCTTGGCTCCTTCATTGCAGAAAAGGTGGGCTAAACATGTTCTAAATAAACAAAACTAGCCCAAGCATCTAATCACCACAACTTAGTATTTTTAAAATAGAGCTCCCTGTACACAGACCAGAGGCCCGGAAGTGGGTGGGCTGCACTTGTCCTGTTTGTATGTGCAACACCATCCTCACATCCTCACATGCCTCCACTTGAAGCCAGCTGGGGGACCTTGGGTCAGTCACAGCTTCCCAGAGCTCTCTCAGCCCCACCCACTCCATGGGTGTTTGTTGTGGGGATGATAATAACATGCTTTGTAAACCGCTCTGAGTGGGTGTTAAGCTGCCCTGAAGGGTGGTATATAAAGCAAATGTTGTTGTTGTTGTTGTTGTGCGCAGAAGCCTGGATTAAAAGGACTCTGATCCTGCAGCATACCTTAAGTTGATTTTAAGTGGCAACCAAGAAGGACAAGAGATAAAATGGCAAACAACCCTGAAAAATGAAAAAAGAGGAACAGAAGTCATGAATGATTACCCCCTGACTCCTGCCGAGGGAATTTTTCATGGTATTGAGTGCAAGTGTTTCACAAATGCCTTTTCCTGTTGCTGTGTGATAAAACTTTTGTAGCGGCACAGTTGGTGCCACAGACCATCCTTTTCCCATAGGTTCTTCTCTGGCCACTGGATGAATCATCTGGCCACATTTCCTTCCACGGGGATTACCTGACAGATTGTTTTACCAGATTGAACGATGAGTAGGAAAAAAGTTGGTCACCTGAGCTCTTATTGCAGGTCCAGCAGCCGTCCTTCATCCCCTTCGGGTAGCAGCCATGGTTTGGAGGAAGGGAGGCTGCTGTGTTGGCTTTTGAAAATGGGGAGAGGCAGGAGCCCCTAATCCCCCTGCACTGCACTCCCAGCAGGATGAGGCTTTACAGTACTTTGAAAAGTCAAAAACCAAGCACTAAAATTGCATTGATGGGCTTGGGGATGAAGTATGGTCTAGTTTGGCCCTCAGCCATGAAGCTCACTGGTGACTCTAGGTCTATCATTCTCCTTCAGCCTCACATCACAGGAAAAATGGGAGACGCCACATATATCGCCATAAGTTCCTTGGAAGAAGAGTGAAATAAATGATTCATAGATACACAATTAAGATGTTTCCCACACAGAGACAGGCATGGGTAATTTCCCCATAGCTACCAATGCAATGCAGTAGAAACAAGGCTTCCACATGGTAGGTTTCTCCATAGTTCCTTGCCCCAGTCCCCTGAAACCACCCTTCCCATTTCTGTACCACCATGGCCTTTTTAGTTTTTTTAAACTGGCAACTGAATATCATTACATTGATATAACGTAACGATATGCATATCAGGCTCTCTGAATTCTTAGCTTTCATTTTTAAAAATGCAAATCTCTAGCACCTTTCATTGTGGAGATATAAGGGGAAAGGCATATCTCTACAGCAAAAGAGGCCAGAGACTTACTGTTTTTAAAACATGGAGGTTGGGAATTTGGAGAGACTGTATATTATATTGATACAATGACATACGATTTCCAGTTAAAGAAACCATAAAGAACCCACCAGTGGCAGGGAGGCGATGGCCACTGTGGGGGAAATTGCTGTCGTTTGGCAGTAGAGGGGAAAATCCAAAGTTTCCCACCTACACAACATCCACCCCAAGCTTTGCTGCAATCTTTCCCAAACTTCACAGCAGAGCAGGTTTGGGAAAGATTGGGGGAAAGCCAGGAAAACCCAAGGGATGCATGTGGGCATGATCACCATGATGGTGTTGAGAAGCAAGGGAGGGGGAAAACATGCTTCTCAACAGCATTGAACCTGGGGCAACCCTGTGTGGAAGTGGCCTAAATCTTCCACAAATGTCAGTTCTTAGTTTGTAAGGTGTTTAAAGCACCTTATACTGTGTTCGAATAATATCACTATTCCCTCTGTAATGACCCCTTCAAATCAGAAGGGGAATGAGTTCAAAAGACAATTGTAAGACCCCCCCTATCCACATCCTAATACACTTTCAGAGGAGTTAGCCGTGTTAGTCTGTAGTAGCAAAATCAAAAAGAGTCCAGTAGCACCTTTAAGACTAACCAATTTTTTTTTTTCTCAGCCATCGTTTTCTCAGCCATGCCGGACGCTCCTCTCGGCTGGTCCGGGAGGAAACGACCGGGCACCCTGACCGGGCGGCTGATCCGCAAGGATTAGCCCCCAGGACTCCCAGGGAGGGAGCCAGGGTCCGGGACGCGGCGGGAAGAACTCCCCGAAATCAATGCGGGGGGGGAATTGCCCGTTTGTCCCTATGGAGGCCGGCAGATGTGCGCGGCGCCTCGAGTGCCGCCGGGCAACGAGAAACGGCAAGTAAAAGAAACAGGCGGAAGCCTGTAAACAAGCGAATCCCTTCTGTTCTACAAGCGTTTGTGAAGGAGAGGTTGATCTGAAGAAGACTCGCTCTTCCCCTTCGTTGAGTTCCAGAATTTTGTTGGCGCCCCCCCCCAAATGGCAGCAAAGAAGCAAAGTCCCGCTCTCGGTAAGTCAATCTCGGCTACCTTGAAGGGGGAGTCGCTCGAAGAGTTGGTGCGCAGGGCGGTGGTGGAAGCCATAAAACCCTTTGTTGACAAGCTGAACGAAACTGATCAAAGGGTGGGCTTAATTGAAAGCGAGGTGAAAACCATTAAGGCAGCAGCAGGGGGGGGCAGAAAAGTCTGCTCTGGAAAGTGCGTCACTTGTGAAGGCTACAAAAAAGGAGCTGAAGTTGGTGGAGAACCAGCTGATCGGGCTACAGGTGGAACGAACGCAGACAATTTTGCGTCTCCAAAACGTGAGAGAGGAGGAAAATGAGGATCTGTGGGATTTGGTCTCGGAACTACTGGCGACACCCGCGAGGACGACTAAAGAAGAGGTTAAAAGCGCCATTTTGGAGGTCCGTCGGGCTTCTTCAAAATATGCAACAAAGCGACAGTTGCCTCGTGAGATCATTATTGACTTTTCATCTAAAAAGATTCGGGACACCATCCTATATAACTCATACAATGCGGATTTGGACTTTATGGGTTTGAAAGTCAAGATTTTGAAGGACGTTCCATTTCTAGTCCGGAAACGGCGTTTTAAATATAAAAAGTTTGCAGCTCTTCTGAGGGACCATGGAATAAAGTACAAATGGTTATTCCCGGAAGGAATATGGTTCAGATATAAAGATCAGGCCTATAAGATATTATCAGAAGATCAACTAAAGGATTTTGAGAATAAAAACCCAGAACTCTGCTGCACCAAGAAAGAAGAAAAGGAGGAGCCGGAGGGGGGGGAGGAGGAGGAGAGCATCGCAACAGCAGTTGCACAGAGAGAATTGCGTCCGGGACCTAGAAGGGGGAGGAAAGTTTAATCAGATTTTGAAATGTTTATTCTCTGTATGATTAACCACTCCATCATTATTCTATGGAGCTATTTTTGTATTATGACAGTATGAAGGGAAACATTGAAGTGTAGTGTTTAGTGTTTGTAGTTCATTCCCCCCCCTTTTCTTTTTCCACTCCCCTTTGTCCCTTCCCTCTCCCCTTTCCTTGTGATAGTCTGTAGTGTTTTGTAGTTATGAAAAATAAAAAAATTTATAAAAAAAAAAGACTAACCAATTTTATTGTAGCATAAGCTTTCGAGAATCACAGTTCTCTTCGTCAGATGCATCTGACGAAGAGAACTGTGATTCTCGAAAGCTTATGCTACAATAAAATTGGTTAGTCTTAAAGGTGCTACTGGACTCTTTTTGATTTTCCTAATACACTTTAAAGGTGATGTAAACCAGCCTTTTGCTACAGACTTTACCAAATGTTTTAATAGCTATTTTTTGGACTTCTTCCCAGTCCTCACCCTGAACCTAATACCTGTGTGCGGATTTAATCCCAGACTGACAACCTCACAAAAGCTGCAGATAGATTTCAAGCACTCTTACATCTTTGTTTCATGAGCAGGTGGTGTTACCTAGATGTGTCTCCTTGTGAGTAGGGGGAATTAGCAGACAAGGAGAAGGCTTAGCAAGATGCGGTAACAAGTGGGATCCTCTACCAGTTTTTACCAGGTCCCCTCCCCGAGGATGCGAACGAGACGGGTGTTCTTCCAAAACAAAGGTATTTTTTATTGAAGAGGAAAAGTCTCACACAGATAGCTAAATGCATAAATCATACACACTTAAGAGTCCTAGAGAATAACAGAAAGGAAATGGGGAGTAGCTATAGGCTTTGGGTAATAATTACCTATCAGAGGAGTAGAGAAGTCCACAGAGAAAGGAGTGAACGACCTGCATTGCATGGAAGCATGTGGATCCAAGTAAGTACGGATACTTTGGTTGGGGCAAAGCCCAAATATTTATTGGGCAAAACAGACCCTGGGGTAGATCAGTCCCTGAACAAAAGACCTTGATGTGTGTCTCCTGGGATGTACAAAAGGATTAAATAACTTTGATTGGCATTCCGGGATGTGACAAAAGGAAGCGATTGATTATTCTGGTGCTGGGCAATAAACCTGTAGCTTACACTGAGAGCCTTGCTACAAGTGACATTTTACACGTGAAGGATAAAGGATCATTTTTGCAAGTCTTTCTGGGAACTGAAGTTCCTCTCCCCCACCCCTTTTCTTTCTGTTCCTTCCCCTCGCTGCCTGAAGAGACAGAGAAAGCCTGCGGCAACAGCAACTTTTGCAAATCGTTCCTCCAGTCACAAGCCTGCTCTCAATGATCTTTGGGGCAGGCAGCTGCAACTTTCTCAGCTTTCTCCGGAGCATTCCACCTCCCCCCCCACCAGCAAGACGATTTGCAAAAGCTGATGTTACCCTAGGCTCTCTCTGTCTCTTCAGGCAGCGAGGGGAAGGAACAGAAGGAAAAGCGGTGGGGGAAGAGGAACTTCAGTTCCCAGAAAGACTTGCGAAAATGATCCTTTATCCGTCACGTGTAAAATATCACTTGTAGCAAGGCTCTAAGTGTCTCTGGGTATGGATGATGGGCGTTGAAATTTAGATTCCCAAGAAGGAGTAAAACTTTTTCAGAGATGGTTGATAGCTCTCGATTGCTGGACAGGATTATCGTGGGGCTATTTATCAAAGGGATAAAAGGGGAAGGAATGTCCAAGGGATATTGAAAAGGAAATCACTCAGGCGCCTTTCTTGTTCAAGGATCTTGCATGTTCACATCTGGAGGGGCAGAAGCCAATCCTGTCTAATCTCTTGGCATTATTCGCATTTCAGTTCTCCCAGGCGGGAGCTAGCAATGCCTCATCTTATCGGGTGGCTGGTTATTGCAGTTTGCAGAGCACATAGGGCTTATGATCAAGCACATATTAGACAGTGGGGAGCTAGGTGGACTGCTTACAGTGGATCCAGGTTGCGAAATTCCTGAAGATTGAGCCTGGGGAATGTGGTGTTTGGGGAGGAGAGGGAGTTCATCAGGGTATAGTTCCATAGAGTCTGCTCTCCAATGCAGCCATTTACTCTAACAGAACCGATCTCTCATCTGCAAATCAGTTGTAATTCTGGGAAAACTCCAACCCCACTTCTGTGTTGGCTGCCCTAACTGGAATGTTCATGACCATTCTGTGCAATCACACCAGCTCAGCCAATTGTCAACTGCTTCACTGCCAGCTGTGCCCAAAAATATACAGACTCAAAAACAAGCAGTCACTGTGATTTATGGCTGCTATGTTTTATACTATGATTGTCAGGGCTTTTTTTCTGGGAAAAGAGGTGGTGGAACTCAGTGGGTTGCCCTCGGAGAAAATGGTCACATGGCTGGTGGCCCCTCCCCCCGATCTCCAGACAGAGGGGAGTTTAGATTGCCCTCCGCGCCCTTAGTGCGGAGGGCAATCTAAACTCCCCTCTGTCTGGAGGTCAGGGGGCGGGGCCACCAGCCATGTGACCATTTTCAAGAGGTTCCGGAACTCCATTCCGCCGCGTTCCAGCTGAAAAAAAGCTCTGATGATTGTTACATATTACATAGATGACAAAAAAGAATCACAGCCAATAATGTCACTCTGTGTCACAATTATTAGAATAGTCTCATCCTTGTGACGTAGTTGAACAGCTTCTATAATAAGTTGTAGACGAGCATCTACATGTAAGCCTGTTTCATAATTGACTTTCCTCAAAAGTTATTCTTAATGAATCTTCCCCAGAAGTTACCTCCCTGCAATTAACCAAATCATTACAACACAAGGGATACCACGGAGCTTAATGGAATCTTAGTATTCCAAAGAAACGTATGCTGTGTTATTTTAAACTTACCTCTTATCTACAGTACAACACTTACCTTGGAAGCACGCCAGTCTGATAGCCTTTCCTCAATCAGGTAAAAAGCCTAATATTTGCCAGCAAAATACTCTCTACTGGCAACATTCCCTTCTTAAGAAAAACTATCCACCATAATTCCATGTAGCTGTGTGTGAAACTACCACATCCTTAAAGATACAGGTCACAACATAACATTACCTCAACCATTCAATACATTTTAAAAAATCCTTAATATAACAATATCTCCTAATGCAACCTATAACAATTGCAATAGAAACACATTATGGTCTTAAAGAAGTAACTCCTATATATAACATGACAAATCCATATTTGTATCAAGTCCATAGGGCATTAAAATTTTAAATCTATAAATCCAAGTCTCCTCTTGACAAAGCAGAATTTTTGGAACATCAAAACTCTGACAAAGTCCTTGTTGAGGGGGCTTATTATTTAATCCACATCATTATTATTTAATCCACATTATTATTATTTAATCCACATTAGCAGACAAAACAGGAATGAGGTGAAGAGAAGGCTGGTCCCAGATAGGAATACCAGATCCCCCAGCAGGGGCAGGGGATCCCCCACTCCCACCTTCTGCCACCGCTCACCTGGCCAGCAGTGGGGAAAGGCAGGGGACAGGCCTCCCAGGTGCACTTCCAGGGCAGTGCAATGACATCACATCTGGGAGTGACATCATTGAGCTGCCCTGAGAGTGCTCCTGTGCTTCTCAGTGGATCAATTTGGGGTCCAAATAGTCTGAACCGGGTCCATTTGAGGCCCCAGTTAGCCTGCTGTGAAGTGCACTGCTGTGTCTGCATGGTGACATCACTTCCTGCAGCCGTGGGAGTGCATGTGTGCTTTGCGTGTGTGCAAGGAGCCACAAAAAGCTGAGTGACAGGTCCCCCCTCCCACTGGGAGAGTAAGGGAACCTGGCAACCCTAGGCACAGGTGAGTCCTGGAAATCTCCCAGAATTGCAACTAAACTCCAGATAATACAGTTTAGTTCCCCTGGAGAAAATGGCTGCTTTGAATAATGGATTCTAATGGCAGTATATCCCACTGAGGTCCCTCTCCTCTTCCAGCCCCACCTCCCCAGGCTCAACTCCTAAATCTCCAAGAATTTCCCAACCTGCAGTTGGTCACCCTAACCACAAATAAGTTGGGATGATAGAAAGGGCTCTATTTGCACATTTAATACATCTTCTGCTCACAACATTCATCTCCCCATGTTACTTCCTCTCCTGTGCCTGTTCCCACTCCACAGTTGCCCCAGAGGGGATCATTCGGCTCCCCTGCCCCCTCATGTCTGAGGCTCCTCCTCAGCGCTCCCATCAGCCCAAACCCAATAGCCCCTCAGTCCATGACGGTGCAATTCCAACCAAGCCTTCCCCCCCTGCTGCTGTGCAACCCTCCCAGCCAACAGCTAGCCTCTGCTATGGCAGGGCAGCAGCAGCTTCGAACCAGGTGCGATTCTCCCAGATGGCAATGGAGCTTTGATCTTGCAAGGTGATCTCTAAAAGGAGACAGAGAGGGAAAGGACATCAGACCCACCCCTGCCTTGGCTTGCTCCCTCTGGGCTGGCTGTAGTGATAGAATTTACAATTTGAAGATGTTCCCTTATATTTTATAGTGTTAAGGAATTGCTAGTTTGCCCCATAACTGCTAATTTGCCCTAAGATTACATGACTTTACTTTGTTCTGGAACAAGCCTAAGAGATTGCTGTACAAGTTGTTTAGTTATTGTTCGTATTAAAGCTGTTTCAAACCATTCTTCAATTTTATAGTCTTCACCCAGATCCAGTGTGGTGTGGTGGTTAAAGCTCCAGGCTAAGTTCTGGGAAATCCAAGTTTGAATCCCTGCTCTGCCACCAGAGCTTGCTGTACAGCCTTGGGCCAGTCACACATTCTCGGTCAGACCTTCCACACAGGGTTGTTGTGAAGATAAAAGAGAGGAGAGGGGAATGATATACGCTGCTTTGGGTCCTCCTCATTGGAGGGGAAAGGCAGGGTATAAATGAAGTAAATAAAATCTTTGGACCCAGAAATATTAGCCTGGCAGTCAGCAGGATATGTGGGTGCCCAGAGGTGGGGTTGCAAAGCATTCTGGGACACAATATAGGTCTTGAATTGTGTGTGGTGGTCCTTTAACTGGTATTCAGAGTTCCTGGCATAAGTGGTTCAGATGATGGAGGGAAGAAAGGACTGGCTGCTAAGCAAAGAAGCTTTGCGTACTTGTCTTCCCAGGCAAACTTGGCGCACACAGCTCATGCTGACTTCAGTAAGCTTCCCATGGGAGGACATCCCAATGACATTCTAGTTCTGAAACGGTTTCACTGAAGGTATCACTTTGCTCTGGTTAGACCTCTCTTGGAGTACTGTGTTCAGTTTGGGGTGCCACAGTTTAAGAAGGATGTTGACAAGCTGGAATGTGTCCAAAGAAGGGAAACAAAGACGGTGAAGTGTCTGGAGACCAAGTCCTATGAGGAAAGGTTGAACGAGTTAGGCATGTTTAGCCTGGAGAGATGACTGAGAGGTGATACAATAGCCCTCTTCAAGTATTTGAAGAGCTGTCACATAGAGGGTGGAGTGGAGTTGTTTTCTGTTGCTCCAGATTGTTGGCCCAGAAACAAAAGGTTAAAATTAAACTAAGACAGTTTTCGGCTAAACTTTAGGAAGAACTTCCTGATGGTTAGAGCGGTTCCTCAGTGGAACAGGCTCCTTCAGGAGACGGGGGCATTTTTAAGCAGAAGGTAGATAGCTATCTGTCAGCAATGCTGATTTCATGGTGAGAACTGAGGCAGATCGAAAGAGGAGGCAGGAAGGGATGAGCCAGTGCTGTCCTTTCTTATGTGCCCAGGGTAATGCCGGTCACCACTTTGAGGTCAGGAAGGAATTTTCCTCCATTGGCCAGGAATCCTGGAGGCCTTTTGCTTTCCTCTGGGCTACAGCAGGGGTCTCTGGGTGGGGGGAAGTAGCTGTGATTTTCCTTCATTGTGCAGGGAGTAGAACTAAATTACCCTTGGGGTCCCTTACAGCTACATGTGTCTACGATTCTGCACATACTTGCGTGATTTAAGGTCCAATAAACATGATAGGACTTCTCAACTCGCACAATATTGAGCATCCATGTGGCAAACACAAGTGCGTGGGGAGCTCTATGCTCTGAGTGCCAGACTAGGCCAGGTTAGGCACCAGGTAGATTGGTCTATGGACGAAAATTCAATTCATGGCTTTAAGATTTGTTGAACAAATTTACAGCCATAATAAAATCAGTCTAGGGTTTAGGGGGAATATAATGCTATAAAGTCTACCCTCCAAAGCATCCATTTTCTCCAGGGTAACTGATCTCTGTGGCCTGGGTGTGATGCCAAAGGATCCCTGCAGTTGGAGAACAATTGTAATTCTGGAGAATCTCCAGGTCCCACCTGGGGGTTGGCAACTCTATTAAGGTTCCAACCTCCCTATGGAGCCTACAAGTTCTCCCAGAATTACAACAGATCTCCAACTGTAGGGATAAGTTTCTTTGGCATCATACCCTCTGAGCTCCATCCCCTCCCCAAACTCTGCCTTCCTCAATCTCCTGGAATTTCCTGACTCAGAGAGGGCAACCCTAGATATGTCTGGTCTCTTTTGTCACTCTGAATAATGCCACAAATTTTCCTACTGTGATTTTAAGCAGTTTCACAGTTAACAAAGTTGAAGCCTTATTAATAGCAACCAAGCAAGGACACAACAGGCTCGCCCAATAGGGTTGCCAGGTCCCCTTACCCTCTCAGCGGGAGTGGGGGAAACTGGCACTTACCTTATGGATCCCCTCCTGCACGCACACGTGCTCCCAGATAGGCACGATGATGTCAATTCTGGAAGTGACATCATTGCACCCGGGAGTGGGCATCTTGCTGTGCTTCAGAGGGCCAATTTGGGCAAATGTGAAGCATGGGAGCATCCCCCTGCCAGAGGCAATGACAGCACCTCTAGATGTGTGCCTGCTGTGCGCTGGCTTGGGAGGTTTTTTGCCTCCTGGGTCCATTTCCTGGGCTTGCCCCCCTGCCAGTCAGGTAAGTGGCGGTGGGGGGCAAAGGCTGGGAACGGGGGATCCCCTGCCCCTACCGGAGGGAGTGTCTTGGGAAATCAGACTAAGGTCCTGACGGAGGTCAAGAGTGGAGCCATAAGCTCAAAGCGAGGAGGTCACATACACCAGGGGCCAACGGTGTACTGGCAATATTGAGACAACTATCAATTCTCCCATATAAGGAGATTGTCGTTTTGCAATGTTTCTATTGCTTCCTTGTTCCCACTTTTTTATGTAAAAAGTATAAAAGGATATGAGGCGATTTGTTCTGTGCTTCTGTGTGAGGAAACTCCCAGAGCTTGTGCACATTAAAAATAAGCTTTCAGGTTATAAGGAAGAGTTGCTGTTTCCTTTCAGTCCACCAGGGATAACTTGGCTTGCCTCAAAGAGCAAGTTCTCAGAACAGTACCTGGCAGCCTTCCTGCCCAAGGACTCAGTCCACTGGAAACTCTTTCTACACAAGCGTCAAGGAAATATACAGGAGCTGTGCAAGAACACCTCTGGGAAAAGGGATATTTGTGAAGTAGAAAGAGAAACAGAGGTTGGGTGACCACACCTGCTGTAAAAGCACAAACAAAACTTTCATGAACAGACAACCTTCCCATTCTCTGTCTATCAATACCTGCCATCCGAGGGGTCTGCTGCATGCTTGGGAAGCCTACTGAAGTTGCTTGGACATCCAGGGACACAGGAATGTTAGAAGGGACTTCCACAGTGCTGGGTTGCTCAAGCTTGCCGCATAGTGGGTCAAAGAGGAAATACATCCCGACTACCATCTTTGTTTCATTATTTATGTATTTATATTTAAAGCACTTGCTTGCTGACTTTCTACCCAAATAGGCTCCCCAACAGCGTTGCCAAGTTGCCCTTGGAAGGAAGAGACGGTGGGGGGACTCCTGTGTTTGCATGCGTGCCCATGCTCATGTGCTCTGGTGACATGATGACATCATTTCTGGCATCAAGGTGGCAACAGACTGCCGTTATTTTTCACCCTCTTCCTCCAGAACATGGATAAGGTTGGCAACTGGCCTTCAGAAAAATCTGAAATAGAAACTTAATTGGATAATATTTATCAGGTGATGCCATTCAGATCCCAGCAATGAAAAGCTTCAAATGCTCATTTCCACACATTAAACTTCTATTAAAGGGACAGGACTTTTTTGGAGTGTAGTGGTTAAGAGCGCAGGACTCTAATCTGGAGAACTGGGTTTGATTCCCCACTCCTCCACTTGAAGCCAGCTGGGTGACCTTGGGTCAGTCACAGCTTCTAGGAACTCTCTCAGCCCCAACCACCTCACAGGTTGTTTCTTGTGATAATAATAATGGCATACTTTGTAAACCGCTTTGAGTGGGTGTTAAGTCGTCCTGAACGGTGCTATATAAATCAAATGTTGTTGTTGTTATTATTGTTATTCTCCAGGCCTGTAGGCAATGGGGTTCCTAGGTGCCTGCTAATGGCAGGTAAACTCCTGGAAATTTACCCCGTTGCCCACCGTTCCACCAGCAATCGGCAGAAGGTGGCTAACCCACCAGAGGTCATCTGCCACCAGCGGGCTCCTTAAAACACGTGTGGCGTGCATGCTCATGGGGGGGGGGGCGTGATGATATTACTTCCTGAAGTGATATTGTCACATCGGCCACAAGCATGATCCCACACTTTGCTGGGGCCAATCCAAAGAAACCCACAGAGAAACCAGTTTTTATTGGCAGAGCTCTTCCTACCCAATAATCCATTCTTTCCACACTCTCAAAAAGACAAAACTTTATTAACCTACAAGAGACTGACAGCAAAGCATCACCTGGCTGCCTCAGCTAGCCGGTTGAAAGCCTGGGATAATGCAGTGACGGTGTCCAGGATCCGGTGGCGATCCTGCTCAGCTAAGCGTGTGCCGCAGCGCTGAAGAAACTTGTCCGGATGCCACAGCGCTTGTTGGCGCCGGAGGAAGCGCCGGTAGGCTGCTTTGTCTGAGGGATCTGTACCATGGAGTGCCACCGCAGCCATTTCCTCAGCAGTCCCAGTTGGGCATGGCCAGGGAACGTCTGCATATCTCAGAAGATGAGAACTGTCAGTGGTGAAGACCTGGCTACAGCCCTCCTCGTAACGCGCTCTTTTAGCGGCCTTCAGTTCTTCTTCTTTGGCTCGGGCACGTTTCTCATAGAGCAGATGCTCCTCTTCTAAGAGAGGCCGCAACTTCAGGACGGGCTTTTGGGGTTCATTTTTAGGCTTTTGCCGGTGACGGTCCTCCGTTTGCCTGCGTTTCTGGCTATATTCATGAGCTATGCGATCAGCCCAAGCTTCGTAGGTCTCCGGGTCTGGACTGGTAGTATAAAAATCCTCTATGAAAGGGTAAAAAAAAGGAGGTTAATACAAGAGGGTACAGTATCTCCGTTTTGATGTGACCTGTCCTGTTCTAGCATATATACCATGTGGTTCTTTCCCCTCTTGGGCAGAGAAGTGGTGCTTGAAAGTCAAAGGATTCAAAGCAAATGAACAACATTACAAGTTTCAGAAAGACCTTTCAAGATCACTAGCCAATTTGACCCGGGGGTGAATGTGGATTTTTTTTCCTGAAAGGTAATCTGCCAAATCTTGAACAAAATCCACCTTCAGAGTCATCCCAGGGAAATGCTTATGAGTGCAGTTTCACATCCCTCTGCTTTTCCAAAAAAATGCGACGGTGAGAATTTGTTAGAAGTGAGTGCAGTGCCGTAAGCTGAAAGATTGACCTTTGAACCAGGAAGTCCTTGCTTCAAAACCCACCCAAGGCCTTAGGCAAGCTTCACCCTTTATTGCCATATGAAGACGGCAATGAGGTGGAACAGCAGAAATAGACTACACTGGGGCTGTCCAGCAGATCTGTCAGGTTAAGCTCCCATGAGCCAACTCAGCTTTCACCCATCCACCCTCGAGGTCCTCGGAACAGGAGGAAAGGGGGCTGCCTGTCACCGAACTTCTCCACCTCTCACCTAAGTAAGCCAATCAGTTGAGAGCAGCCTTCCTTCTGACCAGCTTTAAGTAGTCCAGCACAGGCCACACATTCACTGGCTGGCACTGGCATGCCCTGAGAGCTCCCGGCCTCTTCCTTGTTCAGTCCCATTCTTCTGGTTCTGAGGATGTGCTCTGGTGCTCATACCATCTTGCCAAGGCCAGCAGCTTTTTTGGCTGTTGCCACAGTCCAGCACACACCAGTCCGGTACAGTGACAGTCTGGCACACACCAACTACTGCCGTGTCTTTTTGAGGCCGTGGTAGGTCTCAGCAGGGCAACTCCCACTCACAAGTATTATGATGATGATAATACCCGAGGACAATCCTGTGAGATGAGCTAGCATCCCCATACTGCAAGGTCTCAACTACGGGTTTCATGGCTGAGATAAGAGCTGAACCAAGGACTTTCTGGTTCACAGCTTCACACACACATCTTAGGTCTCAAACTGCATTTGCTTCTAACAGGTGTAAACCAGGAAGCTTTGGGATCCAGTTTCACCTGAGCTATGAATTCACTCAACCCAGCCGGAATGCCTGCGACCCCAAGGCTTGCTTTAGGTGATCCCGTATGCTTGTGGCCAACGTGTACGGAAGCATCTCCCAACTCACGACCAAAAGTCTATTAACAGCTGCTATTTTGGAAGGGGGTTCTGGGGATCCATCGTTTAACTGAATGGTCCACTAAAGATGGGGACATTTAGTTTTGGGAGGGGAGCTTGTTGCTCTTGCTGCTGATTATTACTGGCCCTGTTCTTATACCATTCATGGCAGCTCAACATACAACAAAGTAAGCTTCTCTTGGTTTGGAAAGAAAATGATAGAAGCTTCCTCTGGCAGACCTTGGCATATCCAACTGGTATTAACAGCTAAGGAAAAACACAAACTGTGCTAATCCTAGGTGTTTGTACAGCCCATGGTGACTAGCTATACCTACTCAAGGTGGCCGAGTTCACCCTGTGGCTGCATTCAGACAAAACATAGTTGTTATGGGAATCAGCTCTGGAAGTCCTCTGGTTTGAACACTCGTTCTTCCAATCGTATAGGCTGGCAAGCAGACGACTTCCTGGTTTGTCACAAACCACTGCTTGCCATTCTATTTGAACCACTAACCCCTAATTGTGGTCTGTTTCTTGTCTATGAATCAGGCTCAAAACCAGGCTTGAGCACTTGAGCCCAAGCGGATCCAAGGCTTGTTCCCACTACGATTAGGGAGGGGGGGTATGGATCAGTGGCAGAGCGTTTGCTTTGCGTGCAGAAGGTCCCATGTCAAATCCCTGGCATTGCCAATTAAAAGGACCAGGTAGCAGGTGATGTGAAAGGCCTCCGCCTGGGACCCTGGAGAAGGCTGCCAGTCAGAGCAGACAATACTGACTGAGTTGGCAACTGAGTTGGCAGCTTCACGGCTCTGTTGCTATAGCTGAATACAGTCTATGGGAACCTCAAATATAAGAAACACTCTTCTTCACCTTCATACCGCCACCAGGTCTCCTGATATTCGTCTTCACATTCACCGAGGAGTTTGCGGTTCCACTCTCTCTCCGCCTCAAGGTCCATCTCACCATCCTCAAACATCTCCTGAGGGCACTGTGGGAAAGGACAGGATTGGCAAGTTTTGGAAAGAGCACCCCAAATCCAACCCGATCAGGCACATTCTTTCCTGCCAAGCCGTACTTATACCCATTTGTCTTCTGTCTGTCCCAAAAGGTCCCCTGGTGTCTTTCCATCTCTGTTTCTGATGCTCATGGCAGAGGGGCACTGATTTCGCAAAGGAACAAACAGGTCTTCATACACTAAGGGGGAAAAGAACAAGAGTCATGATGCCTCTTAGTGACCTCTGTCACTAAAAGCAGATAGCTTTTATAACTCTTTGAATTAAAAAAGCAAACATTTTAACTAAGCGGGGCCTAATATTTGCTAGCCAACTTAATTCATGACAATTTCCTAGAAAGAAAAAACGAAAAAGTGGTGCCTTAAAGTCTAATAGATTTATTGACACACAAACTTTTGCGGGCTAGAGCCCACTCCAGCCAACCTAGCACAATTTCTGGACATTGCAAACCTCTACCCTCTCTCATCATTTGTTAAGTATAACAACCTAAGTTGTTCAGGTCCCTGGCATAGAGAATCACACCTTATTTATGACCGCCAGGCTTCTCTTTGCTCAGCTCCTTCCCTGCTTCCCCTCCTCTTCAGTAATTTTCTGGATAAATATGAGGAAAATGATTTTCTCTCTTTCCATTGCACCTGAAGCTCTGACTCATTAAATCATGTTAGAATAAATGCAGTTTGTCTTTAAGGTGTCCTTGGATTTCTGTTTTGTTCTGTGACAACAGACTAATGTAGCTACCCCCTCTAGAAATAGTAATGTTCTAGAAAAAAATTGGAGAGGGGCTTCGGAAAAAGCACAAACATGTTAGGAAAGTTGAGATATCACCAATACATTCAGATTTTCAACCCGGATTGGAATTTAGTAGCTTCCCTTAGTAATTCATGTCCTACAGTCAAGGATACTCCAGCATTAATACTGGGAAAGTACTTGTATAGATCTGAGAAAGGTCCCGAATGAGTATACAATTCAGAATCTTATTGTGCTTTAATATCTCCTGTACATGATATTCACTACACCAATTTTTCCTCTTACTTTGTATGTGTTTATACCTTTCCTTTGCCTCCGTTTCTTCTTTTTGTAATGTTTGTATTGAGGCTCTGATCTTTTTCATTGGCTAAGATTTCTACATTGACCTTCCTCTTGGAAGGGTAAGGAAGAGGGACCTCATGACCAGAACTCCACTCAAGCCTGGGAGCTCCCAGGTTGTAAAGGTCTGCAGCAGCCAAGCTGATGAACCACACCTGCCCACCCCACATAAGTGTGACAGACCAGGAAGCCATCTCTATGTGGGGGACATGCCACCAAACACGGACCAATAGGAGGGATAGGGATCCTCCTTTTCACCACCCAGTGCAAATGATCACAGATCTCCAGTAGTGCAGAAAGCTTGAGGCATTCACATGTCTACATGTCCATTTAGGTGCTATTCCAATATCATGTCTCACCAGTGCCTCCCTTGCGTGCAGCTTGCCGGGCAGCCACATGTAGAGCTGTGTCTCCACGCTGATCCAGAAGGAAAGGATCCGCTCCATACTTCATCAAGAGGATGGCAGTTCTGTGGTCCTGTCGGGCACAGGATCGATGCAGGGGGGTGCGATTTTTGTGCCCCACAGTCTCACTCAGGTTCAGTGCTTGCCTGTGTCGTCGCAGGAGCCTGCGCAGCTTGCGACGGTGACCTGCATCTATGTAGCGCCACAAGCGACGCTGATACCCTGATGCCATGGGGATAGGCATTTAGTCTGAATGGCTGGATTTGGAAAGGCTGTGGGGAAGATACAAGTTTGGCACCAATTCTGGCAAATCCCAGTTTGCTCACCCTTCCCTCTACCAATACCCTACCTATCTACCTCCAATGAAGACCAGGGTTGCAGAGGCAGGCAATGACAAACCACCTCTGTTAGTCTCTTGCCATGAAAACCCCACCAGGGATCGCCTTAAATCAGCTAAGCTCCCTGTCTTACTATTTTTTGGCCTACTATCTACTTCCACAATCCTCCAGAATCCTTTGTTCCCTCCTGTCCAGGACTCACAGCCTGTGTTTTCTGTATTTATTACTTTCTGCTTATTACTCTTCTCCCATATAGCCCAACCAGTCAGAGAGCCACTGTAGTGATTATAGAGAACCAGACTAGAAATCTGGGAAATCCAGCTCTGAATCCCTACACCGTCATGAAGCTGGCCCGTCACTCTTTCCCACCGTAATCTACCTCACAGGGTTGCCGTGAGGATAAAATGGAGAGAAGAGCCACGCTAACTGCCTTGAACTTCTTGAAGGAAGATGGGACTTTTAAAAATATGTACTAAATAACAATAATATAACAACATCTCCCTCCTTCTCTTGCTAACCGCTCCAAGATCCTTCCTCTCCCCAAAACTCTTCTTCAATCTTCTTCATTATTACCTTATCAAGCTTTTCCACGCAGAATAGCGCACATCTATGTTGATCTCTGCGATTTTCATAGGGGAAGAGGAAAAAAAGAGCAACCGCAGTTGAGGGCGGATATGACTTCATTTGGCTATCTAAAATTGAGCGGTTTTTTCCCCTTTGCCCATACTTTGCGCCCTACGTTTTAGGGCTCGAGTAGGAAATCTGAGCTAGGACCAGAAAGGAAATTTACTATCCGGGACTGACGGAGAGAGGGCACCCGGTCGTTCTCACTCTTGCAGGGCTGTTGTAAGGATTAATGAGGTCGTGTATGCGAAACGCTGGAAGGAGCTATGTAAATACAAGGAAGGGGGAGAGGGAGGGGCTGGCTCGGGTGGCTTTCCTTTCGATCACATGGTAGAAAGGAGACGAAGCTCGAATAGAAACAGCAGGGAAAAAAGGAGTGTAGATGTTCAAACTATTACTATTTACAACAATCAAAAAACTTCTGGAGAATCAGTGGAAATTACTGGTGCACTGGAAGAAAGAATGAATTTCAGTGTTTTGCATGCTTTGGTTCAAAAGCAGGCTCCAGCCCAAATGTTTCCACCTCCGCTCCATCCATGTGGGGGATCAGGGGATATCCTAATAGAGGTGGGGTGGGTTGGATTGTCAAAGGGCTCTGGCTTTGTCCTCCATGATTGGGTGGGAAGCGGGGGGGAAAGGAGCAAGCAAGCACTCACTCCTGTAAATCACACACACACAGAGTTAAAATTTAGAGGGGGTATCAGATGAGGTCTGGAGAGACCTCATCTGATGCTCACCAAGAAACTCAGTGCGTGGCCATGGGCCAGCTAGTCAGTCTCTCTCAGGCCAGCCTAGTTTGAAGACTTGTGAAGAGGGGGAAAGAGAGGAGGAAAACAATGCACAGGCTACCTTGTGCCTTGAAGAAATGGGACAGTATTAAAAATTTATATTAATAAATAGGAGCTCCTGGCAGTGTGGAAGGCTCTCCCATCTTCCAGTTGATCCTCCCAACAATCCTGAGTGGTAATAGTACTGTGCTATAAGGAAGTAGTGCAGAGAGATCCATTGGAAAGGGGCAGGGACTGTCTGTAGGCTATGCTACTGTGTACCGTCTGTTGCTGTAAATATGCTCCTACTGCATAGTTTCTGCATCTTGTAACGGTCATGTCAATTTGCTTATGTTTCTTTGGTACCATTTTCAGCTGTGTCAGATTTCTGCCTGTTTTTTCCTGCAATCCTTATTGTATTATTTATGGAATGCTCCAGCTGTTGACCGTATTGACCTACACTATGTAATCTGCCTTGAATCTTAGCGAGAAAGGAGGACAATAAATAATGCAAATAAATAAATTAGGCTTGACTCAGTAGAGGAAGGCACAGCCTTCAGTTTGCAAGAGTTTGATCAAGGCTGATGATGATAACAGGTTTTAGAGAAATGACTTGATGGCATGTAACATGCAAGAGAGGCTGAGAGAAAGTGACCAGCCCCAGATCCCACAGCAATCTCCTATGGCCAAGGATCTTTGATTTCTTAGTGCAACGTTCTAACCCTTAGATGACACTACACACAGTTCTCTCCTCTGTCCTCCCATCCAACCTTATTCCTTATTTACCTGTCCCTATCTGTGCCTAGAACCCGGTTTCTTCCTACTGTATTCTCAATAACTATCACCTCTCCCCCATCTGCCTCTGAACAAATTACTTTAAGGCTTTTTGAGAACTTTTTATAACTGCAGTCAGAAGAGGGCAGTTCCTGTAGAGTTCAGTTGCACAGGGGAATGAATAAAAGAGCTCACCAGGTGAGGGCGGATGTGGCTTTTATAGCCATTTCCTCCTATCCTGCCAATAGTGGGTGGGAGCTGAATTTTTAAGATCCCAGCTGATGAGAATTTTTGCCGAAGGATGCGCAGATCTTTGCTTTTTGTATTCAGTATGGGTGGGAAGAAGAGAAATTGTGGGACCAAGGACTCCTTTTTTTTAAAAAGCTGCCTGTCAATAAACTTGTTGAACTTGCACTTGCACTGAATAGTAAAGAGTCCAGTAGCACCTTTAAGACTAACCAACTTTATTGTAGCATAAGCTTTCGAGAATCACAGCTCTCTTCGTCAGATGCATCTTAAAGGTGCTACTGGACTCTACTATTTTGCAACTACAGACTAACACGGCTAACTCCTCTGGATCTATTGCATTGAATAGCAGCTCAACGTTGTGCTTTTACTTAAAAGGGGGTAAGAGCCAAAACACACGTTAAGAAAAACCTAGGTTCAGCACGTGTTCTCTTACCTCAAGGTTTGCTGGGATCTGTAGGCGTCCTGGGAGCTTAAAGTTTAGCATTTACAGAGCAGCAAAAAAGGAAAGGGAAATACAGGCGCCTGTATTTTAAGCTTTAAGCTTCCAGGACGCCTTTAAGCTTCCAGGACGCTTACAGATCCTTTAAGCTTCCAGGACTTTAAGCTTCCAGGACCCCTACAGATCTTTAAGCTTCCAGGACGCCTACTTTAAGCTTCCAGGACTCCTACAGATCCCGGCAAACCTTGAGGTAAGAGAACACGTGCTGAACCTAGGTTTTTCTTAACGTGTGTTTTGGCTCTCAGACCCATGGGATTTGCATCTGAGTAAACGGATTTAGGATTGCACTGCACATCTGGAACTGCAAATGAGATCCTGTCCTTGTTTGGGACCGGCCAGTCTCCTCACTGAACTCAAGAATGGTCCCTAAATGCGGGACTGCTGGGCTCAGAACCAGATGCCGCGAAGGCATCCCCACCGAGAACAGAAGCTGTCCTGACTGCATTCTCAAAGAGAAACCAAGGACAGCAATACGATCCTATGCGTGCATGTCTACACGGAAGTAAATTGAATTGCGATAGGATGGGGCTTGCTCCCGGGGTATACTGACTAACTAAAGTGTCTGATAAAGGCAGTTTGACTCTCGAAAACTTGCTTGTTGCAATTGTTAAAATGTCCAGAACAATGTTGAGTTCTCTTTGCAAAGGATTTTTCCAGGAGATTCTTCAGCAACCCTTTACTTTAGCCGGCAAAGATTTTAAGCAGACCTGAGCCCTTCACATCCACCCCGGCTCCATCAAGTCGGAGGAAGGCGTTCAAACGCCTGGTAGCTCTAGGAGGATCGGGTTTTGCATTAGTCGATCACATGGTGAGAAGCGGAAACCGAGGAACTAGCCTCCCTAGGAAATGGCAGGACGGAACCCTGCAGCGTTATTAAAAGATCAGGTTTTGCTGCAAACAGGCAGCCGGATGCCATTTATCTTAAAAGATAATCCGTGGAGATTATGAAGCCCATAAAGAAAGAATCGGTGAGAAACGCCGGTGCAGAAAAGCAGAGGAAGAAACGGCTGTGGCAACTGAAACGGGGATCTGCTGCGCCGGGACGCGAGTGATCAAATTTGGTGAGGGTGAGGGTGAGGGTGAGGGTGAGGGTGGGGAGGGTTACCAAGGGCCAGAAAAGCCCCCCTCTCTCCCTCGATCGTGTAGCCTTCTGGCATGTCTATCTTGAGATTTCTGTGACAGCTCAGTGGAACCTCCATGTATCGAGGCAGTCTGCCTTTGATGCTCTCATGGGGGCGGTCAGCGGGGTGGCCTTTGTCTTCATACCATGCCGGTGAGCTTCCAGAGGCCTCTGGCTGTTAGACTCACGATGCTGGACTAGACAGGTACACCTCCATCTGTCTGTTTTTCTGTGTTACCCTTAAATGCCACAAGAGGCTGCAGGGAATCGATTTCACTCTGCTCTGCCTCTTGCATTGCCTTTTTCCATATTCTCTGTCAGACAGTTTCCTGGGCTCTAGCCTTTGCCTTCTGAGGGAAAACACTCATCTCCCCGGACCTGATTCTCCCTGGACCTGATTTCTCTTCAGTCGTCGTCTATTGCTGTATCCATCAGTCTTGCATCCAGTGGCTTGAATTGGCCCACTTATTTGTAATTAAGTCATTGTTTCTTTGCCTCACATAAGCTGAGACCTTGTTGGTTTGTGTATTGCACAAGAGTTGTGTGCAGTTAAGTGCATCCCTGTATGCATAATCTGCATTTCTACTCTGAAGGTTGAGGTTTGGTTACAGCAAGGATATGATGTCAATAAAATGTAGTATTTAGCGTAGGTTGCCTTGACCTGGATGGCTCAGGCTAGCCCAATCTCAGCAGATCTCGCAAGCTAAGCAGGGTCAGCCCTGGTTAGTCCTTGGATGGGAGGCCACCAAGGAAGTCCCAGATTGCTACACAGAGGCAGTGAATGGCAAACCACCTCTGTTAGCCCCTTGACTTGAAACCCCCACAAGGGGTTGCCATAAGTCAGATGTGACTTTAACTGTACTTTACACATAGTGCAGTTTACGTCAAGTCTGTAAATCAGTTCCTATGTCCTTCTAGCCAGATTGCCTGGGATGTGGTCAGAGCCCTGACCCCCAAGTAAGAGAAGTTGTGCTGTTTGTGCAAAGAAATGGTATCCCTCATGCCTTGGGGGTATCAGAGATATGTATGGCTCAGTGATAGAGCACTGGCTTTGCCCACAAAATGTTCTGGGAGAACCAGTGTGATACTGTGGTTAGAGGGGACCCTGGTTCAAATCCCCAGTCTGCATGAAATGCATGGAGTGCCCTTGGACCAGTCCCCCTTCCTCAGCCCAACGTACCTCAAAGGTTTGTTTTAAAAAAGGAGATGGCAAGAGCCTCAGGGATAAGCATATAATACTTGTATACACAAGTTGAACTCTTGACCCTTGAAAGCCTCCAATATGTCGTGTTGGGAAAGGCCTTTCCTTGCCTGAGCTGCATTCAGACATCCGGACCTCTGTGTTTTTCACGGGCCCAAATGCAGCTGCTTGTGCTAACATACTCTCCCGCTTCTTCATCTTGCACACAGATGTTAAGTTCTGCTCTAATCGAGTGGCATTGTACTGTTGTGCCTTTTGCCTCCAGATGCCCTTCTTTGCAACTCCCCTCCCACCTTCTCTCTCAGGGATCTCTATTCCTACTTGTATCTGACGAAGGGAGCTTTGACTCTCAAAAGTTTACACTCAGGAAATCCTCTTGGTCTTTAAGGTGCTACTGGACTTGAATCTTGCTGCTTTACAAACCAGGAAGCTTTCAATCACAGAATATGTGTGAGAGGAAGCAGAAGATGAACACATAAACACAATGATAATCTGTATTTGTCCCTGTCATGGACAACGAGGTGGTTCCACGTCCTATCTGAATGTATTATTAAGGTATTTTTACCCCACTATTCTCCCCAATGGGGATACAGAACAGCTGTTTTTTAAAAACTTTATCCTCACAACACCCCTGTGTGGTAGGTTAGGTTGAGAGTGAGTGACTGAACCAAGGATGTCCAGGAACAGAGTGGAGATTTGAACCTGGTTCCCCTATATTAGTCTGACACTCTAACCGCTATGCTGTGGTGATTCTGACTCTGGAGTGCTGCTGCCAGTTTCTAATACTGGATGGTCAATTGTCCACTTCACCATAAGGCATCTTCATAGGTTCACATGAGAAATCCCATCTGACATCTTTTCTGTTCTCATAGGATGTGAGGGGGGGGAAAGTCTGTTGGTTCTCCGTGGATTTCGGAAAAGAAAATGGAGGCAGCAGAACTTGTTCAGGTATGGTGGTTCTGTGGAACTGCTGACACATTTGTGGTAGAAATAAAGCATGTGTGTGTGAGAGAGAGTGAGAAAGGAATAAAATTGTATTTTTATCTCCAACCAGCACTCCATTCTGGTAGTCTCAAGAACACTGTAATTGTTATTTTCAGATTCTGAGGGGAAATATTGGGTGGGTGAGAAAGGAAAAGGCCTGATTATTCGAAATTGTTTCCATTCAGACGGAGTGGATGTTTCAGTGACTGACATATTAGGATTGTTTCTAAGGTGGCAGCAGCAACTGACTTAAGTCTTACTTGCTTTCCTCTTTTAGGCACAGGTGGCCTTTGAGGATGTAGCCGTATATTTCACAGAAGGGCAGTGGGCTTTGCTGGATCCAAATCAAAGAGCTTTATACCAGGATGTCATGCAGGAGAATTATGAGAATGTGGCTTCCTTAGGTGAGGAGAAGGAAACTGTTTTGTAACTTTTGTCAGTTTGCTGCATCTCCCCTAAGTATTCCCATAAATTTCCTGGCAGATGCCCCTCAGTAACTGACAAATTATCTTCAAGCTTTTTTTTAGTATGAGTCTAATTTTATTTATTTTAAAATTGTTCAATTGTTGCCTTTTGAAAGAAGGTGTATTCCTAGCTGCCTCCTGGATATCACTGTGGTGAGGGGGCAGTGCACATAAATATAGCCTGTTGTTGGGTTAGCTCATAAATGTCACTTCTCCCCTTCCCTTCTTGCATGGATAATAGAGAGACAGCATGGTGAATTGTTTTGAGGGTCAGATTAGGATCCGGAAGACCTGGGTTGGAATCCTCATTCTGCCATAGAAGCTTACTGGGTGAACTTGGGCCACTCTCTCTCTCTCTCTCTCAGCCTAACCTACCTCACAGGGCAGTTGGTTGATGAGAGGATAAAATGGAGGAGGAGAGAATGCAGTTGTAAGGTGCTTCTGAGTCCTCATTGGGTTGAAAAGTGGAGTATAAACAGGGCTTTTTTTCAGCTGGAACACGGTGGAACGGAGTTCCGAAACCTCTTGAAAATGGTCACATGGCTGGTGGCCCCGCCCCCTGATCTCCAGACAGAGGGAAGTTTAGATTGCCCTCCGCGCCGCTGGCACGGAGGGCAATCTAAACTCCCCTCTGTCTGGAGATCAGGGGGTGGGGCCACCAGCCATGTGATCTTTTTTACCAAGGGCGATTTAAACTTTTAAAAATTCCCCCCTTGTTCCATCTGACTCAAAGTGACGTCATTGGTTCTGGGAACATGCATGCACTTTGCGCATGCACATGTGGTACCAGGGGTACCACCTCCCACCAAGAGTTGCCCCATGTGCTGGCGACCCACTGAGTTCCACCACCTCTTTTCCCAGAAAAAAAGCCCTGAGTATAAATATCTAGATAAATAAATGCAGTTAAAGACAAATGCAGGATTAAGGAATCAACAGGAGTTAGTTTCCTCCTTGCTAAGTTCAATTCTGATCCTGTTTAGTAAAAGAAGCATCATTTCATATAAGCTGCATACCTGACTTTGTTCTTCGCAGGTTGCTAGAGATATTATTTAACTCTGATTTTTGGCATGAGAAGAGAGAGGTGTGTCAGTAGTGCGTATGAGCACATTGTGTGGTCACCTGTGACATGCAGAAGCCAAGTTGGTTTGCAGAGAGAAATATAAAACAATAAAAGCCGTTAAATGCTAATAAGAATGAATCTAAACAAAGAGCAACAGGCTGGAATTAAACACTGAGGGACAGTATCCCTAGGGTAAAGCAACTCCACTTCATTGAGAGAGAGAGAGAGAGAGAGAGAGATCCCCAAAGCACAGGAGAGAACAATAGCCAGAATTCTTGAATGTGATGGCCTGGTAATACGTAGCAAAGCTGGCATAAAGTGCACAACCATGAGACTCTGCTGGAGACACAATCAGTTGTGTTAAGATTGTCACATCATTGGTGTGTATTTAATATGGGATGGTGAGTTCATATCAGTGAGGGAGAAGACAGATCTGTGGTATGGTAACATGACAAGCATAGTGGCTAAAGGCCCAACTGAAATAAGGAGCTTGCTGCTAAAATTCACACCAGTGTGTCTTCCAGCACTTCACAAACGATATTAGGGATATGTAACACCTGCTATCTGAGGTTCCCTGCAACTATTACACATTGCCAGAGGCTCTTCTTTGCCTACTGAGTTGGTTTACTTGGCAACAATCTTTCCTCCCTGATTTAAAAGCCTAGAGAACACTTATGGTTGAAGCTGAGGTTTTTGAAATGGCCCATTGATAAGAAGAGCCCTGCTAGATCTGGCCGGTGGTACATCTAGCCCAGCATCCTGTATCACACTGCAACCAGCTGGTTGTCATGGACGCCTAACAAGTGGGGGACAGAGGCTGAGGCCTTCCCCTGATGCTGCCTCCTAGGATTTAGTTATCGTGGCTCGTAGCCTTTGAGGTACGTCTCCTCCATGAATCTGTCTAATCCCTTTTCAAAAGCCATCTGTGCTTGTGGCTATCACTACTTCCTCTCATAGTGGATTCTACTGTTGAATTACTTGTAGACTAAAGAAGTATGATGGAGGTTTTCTGATAATGGCAGTGATTACTTCATTATGTTTTCTGTGAGGATTTATGTGACTGCTGTAATGATCATTTAGAGGGAGCAAACACGTTGCCTTTCATAGCTGGTGAAGATGACGGCATAGGCCCAGCATGTAGATAACAAAGAGGAGGGAATAATGTACTCAGGGAAGTAAAATTTTCCCTCCCCAGAGAGTTACCCTGTGAAAAGCACAACAAATGGCAATCAATAGGCCTTTTCTAACAGGAAATGTTGATCAGCTGGAAATAACCTCTGTAGTCAGTTAGTCTTGCCCATTAGTTCTGTTTCACTTTCTTCTGCGTACTGAATATTTCTAAGCCAGATGGTGGAACTGGAAAGGTTATGCCCTTTTTGAGGAAGACACACTTTTAGGTGCTTGTTCGTTTTGAGTTCTATCCTTCTTAAAATTTCATGCATATGAAGCTTTTCTAGAACTTCCTGTTTGGCCTCAGCAAATTGTCTCGACTTTGCATTTATTCAGGCTTTTTCAAGGAAACAAGCTGTGTTTATTTATATTTTCTTTAATGTTTATTTGGGGGTTCTTACCTGCTGTCCCCTCCAGTGGGGACAAAAACACACCCACTGTGACTCACTCAAGGCCACAGCCTGTGAGCCATAGCCCTTTTGGCTCTTGCTCTTCAGCTTATACCTCTGACTACACCCAAGCTTTATTCTTGGAACAGGAAGAAAAAAAGAAAGCTTAGCCTAGCTCTAATGGCAAATTCCTGCATTTTCCGTTTGTACAGTGCAATAGCTTATGCACATTTTCCCAGTGGTTTTCATGGAGATGCAGCAATCCTGATATTACATTTTCCTTGCCTCTGGTTTTCTTTTGCTCTGGAGCAGGGTTTCCTGTTCTCGAACCTGACTTGATCTCCCGGCTTCAACGAGGGGAAGAGCCATGGATTTCGGATCAGCCAGGCTTGGAGGGAAATGTCATCCCGTCAGATTACAATTCAGGTGAGACAAGAGCAAGAAAAACGGCTTGTAGCAAGCAAACTGGTAACACCCACGTTTACACAGGAATCCAACCTTATTATTATCAATTGATTAATTTTATGATATGCTGGTCTCTATAAGGAATATACTCAAAACTTGATACAAGTAATAAAATCAACAGTGAAATATATGGATAGTCAGAATGTCATCCATCACCATGTTGGGTTGCATGTAGGTGAGGAAACATGTCCAATATTATTCTTCTGGCCAGGGTTTCCTGATGTGATTATAAAGCTAGAAGAAGAGGAAGAACCATGTACCCTGGAAATCCATGAAGAAAACAACGCCTTCTCAGGTACCTCCTTAGGTGAGTTCTACTCATTCAAAGCACAGAGTTAATTTATTTCACAACGCGTTATTCATTTCTGTTTACAAATTCACACACACGTCACCTCTCCTGTAACTTCAAAGATTTTCAGAGAGAGTGGGTTGGATCCAGCTGACATTTCCACTGGTGAAAAAGGAAGGGGGAATTCCCTTTTACCACCAAAAAGGCTGAGCTAGGGATCATGGGAGCTGCATGAGGAAATGCCTTGTGTGACAGGGGCTGTAATGGAACTGGGGAAGACTGAGAGAAAAGCTGGCTGGATCTACGGCTGCCAGTTCCCCGGTGGGGGCAGGGGAATCCCCTGCTTCCAGCTTCAGCCTCCCCCCCCTCCACATTCACCTAGCTAGTGGGGGGAAAGACATGAGGAATGAGCCTGGGAGCTCCAGGGTACGTTCCTTCTTTGTTGCGCTGAGAATGGTATCATTCCCGGCGTGATAAAGGAAGTGAAGGCCCCTGCTTGGGACCATTTTGCTTAAAATTGACTGATTTTAAGCAAAAAAAAAGCCCCATGCAGGAGCCTTCACTTTCTTTATCAAGGAAGGTTCCAGAGTGTGCATGTGGACTCTGGGAGTGCCCCCCCAACCCTGTCCCCCGGTTTTAAGGCTGGGGGACCTGGCAACACTCATTGGATCTAACCACATATGAGAAGCTAGGAGAAAGATTTTTGTTTACTCCCCTGACTGAGTTACATAATCACTTCATTTTTACGGAATCAAGCCACACTCTACCCTTCACAAAAACCATTTATTTGCTATAACGGGGTTATTGTGCCTCTTATACCTTGTACGGAGTCCATAGTGTCTGATTTTGTCGAAGGCTTAATCATCTCTGTTTCTAAACCTTTTACCACTACACTGCTTGCATTCTGTAGAGCTTGAAACTATAAGCAATTTTAGACATGGAACAAGGTAGGAATTTGCATTGGGTTCAGAGAACAAGAAACAATGTGCAACATATATAAAATTCCTTCCAACAAAGAATGTTTCTTTCCCTTTGGTTCAGGATTTAAAACTCTTGGCATGCAAAGAAATGGGTCGAGTGTGGCTTGACATACAGTGTGTTAAATATATTTGCACAGTGTGGTTAATATGGACGACAGAGGAGGGAATACCTTATTAACACTCTGCCCCCAATTGCATACCCTGCCCACAGTTGCATACCATTTACTTGTTCAATTTGAGTTTCCTCTATAAGTGATATGTCTCTTGTGTCAGAATTTGCCAGTCTAGCTGGATCCTTTGATTGTGCACACAGAAGGTACTTGAGGTGGCTGATCTTTCCCCATCTTCCCTTTTCCACTGGAATCCTGTGTCATTCCCATGGTCAAAATACCACCAAGCTAGGGGGAAGGAGCGTTGCAGTGAATCATAGAATCATAGAGTTGGAAGGGGCCATACAGACCATCTAGTCCAACCCCCTGCCCAGTGCAGGATCAGCCTAAAGCATCGCAGACAAATATTCATCCAGCCTCTTCTTGAAAACTGTCAGTGAAGGGGAGCTCACCACCTCCCTAGGCAGCTGAATCCACTTTTGAACTACTCTGACCGTGAAAAAGTTCTTCCTAATATCCAGCCGGTACCTTTGTGCATGTAATTTAAGCCCATTGTTTCGGGTCCTACCCTCTGCTGCCAACTGGAACAGCTCCCTGCCCTCCTCCAAATGACAGCCTTTCAAATACTTAAAGAGAGCAATCATATCCCCCCGCAATCTCCTTCAAATTAAACATTCCCAAGGCCCTCAGTCTTTCCTCATAGGGCTCTGTCTCCAGACCCCTGATCATCCTCGTCACTCTCCTCTGCACCCTCTCGATTTTGTCCACATCCTTTTTGAAGTGAGGCCTCCAAGCTAGAATCAGATGGAATCTCCCCTAAAGTACACTTGGGCCAGTGGAATTCTTGCTCTGTCGCTCTTCCTCTGCCAAGCCTTCTGGTGATTCTAAAATGAGGTAGGGGTGATTTTTCCCAGTTCTCTTCACTACAGCCTGCCACAACCAGTGGCTTTTCCCTAGGAGAATCACCCCAACCCCCAAAATAACTTTTTGAAGGTTGCACAGGACTGCTGAGGAAAGATCCACAACTGTGAGCACCTTCCACCAGCCTAACCATAGAAGGCAACACAATGTGTACAAACTAGAGAAGGTTATGTATTGCAAAGTAAATTAATATGGGGAAAGGCATTGTTTGTACTACTGTAATTTGTACAATGTACATTCCAAAATAATGTTCAGCTATCTGTACTATTCTCCTTGGTTTGATACTCACATTCATTTTTTTACTTTCTTAAAGTTATTTGTATCTTTTTATGCAACCGCGGGCTTGGATCCAATAGAGCATTTTCACAGATGGAAAGATTTCCATCTACAGAGCACAATTTTCTTCCCAACCTCTTTCCTGCAGCAGTTGAAAATGCTCTCAACATCATTTTGAGGGTGTTTTGTGGGGAGGATGAGAAAATCATGCTCTAAAGAAGGAATCCATGCGGAAATGCTCTGTTGGATCCAACCTACTTTTTCTGTAATAAAACCCCCTAAAGTTCTTCCAACTAAGCATGTTCCAAGACTGAGAAGGGGGGAATCCTGCATACAGAGGAAAGAAATAGTCTCTAGACACAATGTATTTCACATGCTGGATTCAGTCTCATTATATCTTCCTGTTTTGTCCCTAAACAGGACTTTATATGTTCAAACCTACCTTCATGTCACAATTTTTGCACGGGGAAGAGTTATGGATTCCAGAACAGCGGCTTTTGGAAGAAAACAGAACTTTACCAGATCACAGTTTAGGGAGGGAAGGCAAAGGTCTACTCATGGGAAAATGTGTAGTGTGTTTCCTAATAGGATTTGGCCTGGGACTTTCTCCTCTATTGATTCCACACTCAGTGGAGAAAGCAGGGTAAAAATATCCCAATAAATAAATAAATAGGATCTGCTGCTACTGCTCCAGTTGACCACAGCTGCTTATCCACTCCTGTCTCTTTTGTGATCAGAGATTTCTGATGCAGTGATCAAAGTGGAAAAAGAAGAAGAGCTTTGGGTTCCAGTTGGTCCTGTCTCCAGGGAAAGCAAGCCTTCTCCAGGTGAGCAATGTGTCCAGATAAGAAATTATTCAGCAGTTGTTTCCACGGTCACATATGCAGGGCCAGTGCCAGGGTTTCTGGCGCCTGAGGCGAGATACCTACTTGCGCGGCTGCCCCTCCCTTCCCGCTAACCGATTTTAAAAAACAGAAGTAATGTAGGAAGAATGAAAAGCACAAAACTTGAATCTTTTTACATTTTTAATTTAATTTTTATTTCTTAATTTAAATTTTAATTTTTAAGTAAGTGTGAGAATAACAATCTTTGTTTTTCTTACTGTCAGCCAAAAATCTATGTTGTGAGCAGAAACAGCGACTTGCATTGAAGTTTTGAGCACACCTCCTTTTTTGTGTGTGTGTGTGTTAAAAAGTTTCCCTCTCTCTTTCTTCCCACCTCTCTCTGAACCCAGAGACTCTTGGCAGTCTAAGGAGGGCTTCTCTTACAGGGCCTGCTTGGAGGAGAGAGATGTTTGGAAGGGGGACTGAGCTGATGCCTTCTCTTTCCTGCCCTGCACATATGTCACTTGCTTTTCCTTCAGGGACCACTGTGCGATGGCTCACTTTACTTTTGTATTGATATCATGTGATATTTTGCATTCTGTATTGTTTATACCTTTGTTACAGAGTTAGATTACAAGTGCAGTTGGAGCACGTGTTCTAATACCAACTTAAAACAGTTCCCCGTGTCTTTATAGTTTGGACTTAACTATACTAATTTCAAAACTGGTAACTCCTCGACAATCTAAAGGACATATTTTAAAATATTATTTTATCTAAAACTGGACACAGGAGAACAGTAAGTACCAAAAAGCTAATTGTACAAAACGGGAAAAAAATGTGAAAGGATAAGTTCAAATTTGCTATTCCAAAAAATAATAAATTATATTCCTCTTTCAGTGAATTTATCAGTACAGTAGGAAGAGTTTCTTACAGTGCAATCCTCAGCAGAGGGACACCCTTCTGAGTCCATTGGAGTAAATGTGCTCAGAAAGGCACTGTTTTGGTCGACACTGCCAGTTTCGCATTCTCATTCAATACATATTTTCTTGAAAAAAATAGAGGTCTTGTCCCTTCCATTTTCTGCACTTGTGCATATGAGAATATTTGTCCAGTGTCCAGACTGTGAACTTTACAAAGCTGAATGATACTCAGATATGATGCATCCTTCTGTTGTTTATAGTGCGGAAAAAACCAACATCAGAAGTGAAAAACCTGGACTCGTATCTTTTAAAACTTTATACCAGACAGGATGACTAAAGCGTATTTTTAGATTATTTTGTTCCACCCTCCTCTCTTGAAACCAGATTAAGAATGCAATCCTAAGAAGAGCTGCCGTTTTCTAAGGGTGTAACTATTGAGGATTGTTGTCGATTGTCTATTTCAGTTTAAGATATGAAGCCAGGATGGCATTATCAGGGTTATGCCAATCCTTTATGGCAGCTATTTTAGCACATATATGATAAAGTTTAAATATTGGGAAACGCACTCACTCACTCACTCAATCGCTGGATAGAAGAGAATTGTTTTGTTACCTATAGTGGTCGAACTAACCAAATGAATTTCAGTATCATTTCCCCCCATGCTTTTAGAGTTAAATGGCTAATCCTGTAGTCTGTCAGTGGAAAGTGTTTTCTTATGTTCTTCTCCCCACAGCAGTTCCATCCAACCCTAGGAAAGTTGATTCTTGGAGTTGGATACACCTGCTTGGATCAGGAGGACTTGCAATAGAGAGGGAGGAAGCTCCCTACCTGCCTCTTCCTTGCCTCTCCCTCTGTTAACTGGTATTCTATAACCACTCAACAGTTCTCCCTTGCAAGAGGGGAATCTTTTCTAGCCGCTCTGAGAGTGTGCCTCCAAGAAGAAGAAAAAAGGAATCAAACAACTAATTCAGAGAATTATAGAATTTATTTAGAATAAATCTCTTTAAAAATTATAGCACAAGACTCTAAGGAACCAAACTGTAACATAAGGGAAAACATGTAGTGCATAAAGTAAAATTCTAGAACTTAACTTTATTTCTAACAATACTAGTCCAACAGAAGCAAAAGTAATAACATTTGAAATAAGTCATCCTACAATATAATATCTCACCAATCCAGGAGATCTGTATTGCAAAGAGAGATGTTAATCTTTCTGGGTGGGGCACCTGAAAGCCAGAGTGACGTGGAGAGGGGAGCAGTCTTCCCCCTCTCCTGTGTTTTTTTTCTCAGCTCTGCATCCATCTTTCATACCCTCTTGGGCGAGTCTGCCCACCTCTCTCATCCAATCGGATCCCTGGAATTTATCTTATCTTTGGCAAGGAAAGTCCCATAATCAGTAAAATTCTGCAAAACAATTGTGACCTTACTGAATTTCCTTTGTTCTGGGAGTTGGCTCGCCCATGGTTACATAACTTTCCCTTTACCCAGAACTATTCCTCCCTCTTGGATCGCTTTAACTCATCTTGGAATTTCCCAAAACATATCACTATCAATCCTCTGGGTTATTTTGACCTATTCCCTGAGCCAACTATGTTTCCATTGCCACATCTCAAACCTTGTCCCTTAAATGAATAACATCTGTTAACTTAAGAGTGTGACAACAAGTGACTTTCTTCACGTGGAGAACACTAAATTTTTCTCACAAGGTTACCTGGGAAGTGAAGTCCGAGTGGTCCTTCCCCGCTCTGTTAGAATTGCTGCCTGAAGAGCCACAAGAGGGCTTCGTTTGGGGGCCGGCAGCTGCTTCTTTCTCCCAGGGCGTCCTGTGGGCTGCCTGCTCCCGGGGAGCTGCTCTGGAGAAAGCGGCCACATCGGTGAAGCTTCAGCTGCAGCGACAGTGGAAGGATCTGCTGCAGATTCTTCCACTGTCACTGCGGCTGAAGCTTCACTGCTGCTGCAGCTTCCAGAGCAGCTCCTTGGGAGCAGGCAGCCTGCAGGACGCCCTGGGAGAAAGTAGCAGCTGCCAGAAGAAGATGGGACTTGAAACGAGCCTGTAAATAGATGAGCTGGCATAGCTCATAGCCAGCAGCTTGAAGTGCTGCCTTTATCTTCACCCTTGGAGGAGGACGAGCGGCTTGCCTACACTGTGTGACAGCCACTAGGTTCTTGGAGCAATTGAAGAGATATAAACTGAGAGAATCCTAATAACAGGACTATTTAATGATATGTGTATAATATATCCATATTGGGAACGGGATTGAGTGATTGATTGTATATACGAATCGGAATTTGTCCATGTGAAATAGAAGATTGAAATTGACATTCTATGTATGTTTCACAGGGTGTTTCATTGTAATCCTAATCTCCTTGAGCTTTGGCTTCTTTGTTAACAGTCATATCAGGAGGTTTCCCTCTTTAGTATTTTTTATCTTCTCCCTCTTCTTGTCTGACTTTGCCATCTTAACCTTACCGTATTTACTTGAAAGGAAGATGACCTGAATATAAGATGACACTCCCCAAAAACCTTATACACAAAAAGATTATTGGACATAACTGTTACTTGTATGCAAATTTAAGATATCCCCCTTCTTTTGATGTCATAACTGGAAAAAAAGGCCTAGTCTTGCCTTTGAGTAAGTAAGTTCTCATCCTGCTGTTATATCACTGTTCACATTTTTGTCAGGAATCCATTCTGTCCTAATTTTTTGTTTTGTTCTTAATTCAAAGGACTTGTAAAAGGTGAAGAGAATCTTCTGTCAAAAGATCTAAAGCAAGTTGAATGCAATGGGATGTCATTTGGAATTGTCAAAGAGAGAAGCTTCCATTGCCTCAGAAAGGGAGATACCTATGAGAGTCTGTTCTGTACAAAGGGGCAGGAGGGAATCCACGAGAGAAAGAGACCAGGAAAAATGTTACCTGAGACAAGTGATACTGAAGTCAGTGAAGTTGAAATACAGAAGAGGATCAAAGAGTCTCTCCTTATTATACATGAGAGAAGGCATGCAGGAGAAAAACCATATAAGTGTGTTGATTGTGGGAAAAGCTTCAATCAAAGAACAACTCTCATTAATCATGAAAGAATTCATTCAGGAGAGAAGCCGTATCAGTGTTCCATTTGTGGGAAAAGCTTTAGCCAGTCAGCAAACCTAACTAAACATAAAATAATTCATACAGGTGAGAAACCATATACCTGCTCAGTTTGTGGGAAAAGCTTCAGTCAAAGGTCCTACCTTATTAGCCATGAAGGAAGCCATACAGGAGTAAAACCATTTTCATGCTCAGTTTGTGGGAAAAGCTACTACTGGAGATCACTTCTTATCGAACATGAGAGAATCCATACAGGACCTAAACCGTATACATGTTTAGACTGTGGCAAGAGCTTTAATTGGAGAAATCACCTGTTTATTCATAGAAGGAACCATACAGGAGAGAAACCATATAAATGTTCCCAGTGTGGAAAGAGCTTCAGTCAGAGTTCAGCCCTTTTTGCACATGAGAGAACCCACTCAGAAGAGAAACCACATCAGTGCTCAATCTGTGGTAAACGCTTCAAAGGACGATCAAACCTTCTTATTCATGAAGGAAGCCATGCAGGAATAAAACCATATACCTGCTCACTCTGTGGAAAAAGTTTCAGTCAAAGATCAAACCTTATTACCCATGAGGGAACCCACACAGGAGAAAAACTATACCCATGTTCAATTTGTGGGAAAAGCTTCAGCCAAAGAACAAACTTGATTAGTCATGAAAGGATACACACAAAAGAAAAACCATATCCGTGTTCAATTTGTGGGGAAAGCTTCAATCAGAAATCAAACCTGATCAGTCATGAAAGGATCCACACGAAAGAAAAACCATATGCATGTTCAGTGTGTGGGAAGAGCTTCAATCAAAGATCAAACCTTATAACACATGGAAAAACACACACAGCAGAGAAACCATATATGTGCTTCATCTGTGGTAGAAGTTTCAAACACAGATCAAGCCTTGTTAGTCATAAGCGAATCCACACAGAAGAAAAACCGTATGTTTGCACTGTCTGTGGTAAAAGTTTCAGTCAGCAGTCAGGGCTGATAACACATGGCAGAACCCACACTGAAGAAAAGCCATATACGTGTTCAATCTGTGGTAAATTTTTCAGACAGAGATCAGGTCTGATTACACATGAGGGAATGCACAATGGAGAAAAACCTTATGTGTGCTTAATCTGCAGGAAACCATTTGGGCAAAGATCAAGGCTTCTTAGTCATGAGAGAATCCACACAGATGAAAAACCATACAGATGCTCAGTCTGTGGTAAAAGCTTCAAGCAGAGATCCAACCTCACTACTCATGAGAGAACTCACACAGGGGAAAAACCGTATGCATGTTCAATCTGTGGAAAGAGTTTCAGTCAAAGAGCAACTCATCTTAGGCATGAAAAAATCCATACAGAAGAAAAACCTCATACATGCACAGTCTGTGGTAAAAGCTTCAGTCGTAAAACAAATCTTTTTACTCATGAGCGAATCCATTCTGGAGAGAAGCCGTATAAATGCTTTGAATGTGGAAAGCACTTCAGTGACAGTTCTAGCTTGATTACACATAGGAGAACCCATACAGGGGAGAAACTGTGTAAATGCATCAGCTGTGACAAAAGCTTTACTAAAAGATCACAGCTACTTACTCATGAAAGAACCCATACTGGGGAGAAGCCCTATAAATGTTCATTCTGTGGTAAAAGCTTCACACAGACATCAAACCTTAATAGACATGAGAAGACCCACACTGGGGAGAAACCATATTCATGCTCCAACTGTGGTGAAAGCAGTGCTTTTTTTCTAAAAAAATGTTTAAGGGTACTCTCAGTTTGACACAAGAAAATTACCATTACCAAATCGGAAAAAAAAATGCAGTCAATGGACAAAATTACTAAGAACATGCATTACCTCATATTACACAGCTCACAATAACTTCCAGATTGGCATGAAGTTGTGTTCCCTAACATCTTCCCGATTCCTCTGCTTGCTTTTGGCATCCATCGCCAGATGTTGTCCTTTCAAAAACCATGAATTTACATACACTGAAGGCTTAAACAAACTCAAAGGGGGGCCTACCAATTTTATAAACATTAAGTTTGCTACAGTGCTTAAAATGCAATGAAGCTCTTGTTGGAGTCACTATTAAATTGCATTTAAAAGAGGCATAAGAGATGATGGAACCTTCTTTTCTGAAAGATACTCTCAAAAACTCCTTAGGATTTGTCTATCGGGAAGTCCAAATCTTTCACACAAGTTCATTTTTTCTGTTTCACCAAAGGTTAAAGGAGGATTATCTGGCCAAATTTTACAATCCAGCACCTTGGCCCATTGTGGAATTTCAGCATCTTCTCTTGCTAAAAGTCAGCTCTCCATATGGGCTTTCAGACTGTCATAGAGTTTTACTGGATCAATACGATTTCCCTGTCGCTGTCTTGCCCCGTTTTCCAGTGAAACTCCTCTAAGTCCAAACTTTTTTCTGCTTTTAAGGCTTCCAGCTAATGTCCCATGTTTGTCTTCCTTTCATCTAACAATTTAAGTTGATTGGTTATTTTTATGTGAGCAGAGTAAAGTGTGATACCATGTGCTTGCAATTCTGTACTAAGTTCTGCTAATTCTTGAAGAACATCACACATCAAGGCAAGATCTAAAATGAAACTGATATTGGCGATTTTTCGTAACAGTCCTTCATACAAGCTTCGCTCAGTTCTGTCTCCATTGTCATCTACTTTAGCACTTTTGAAATGGGCAACCAAAGCCTCAAAATTTCGCCATACAGCAGAAACACTTCTAAAACTGGAAGCAACCCATCTAGTATCTAAAATCCTCCCAATTCTTAAAATTTCACTGTCAAGCTGTTCCGCATGACATTTTAATTCCCTTGCATTTTTAGGGGACTGGTGTACAGGTTATCAATAAACAATTTGAAGTGGTTTACTTGTGATGGGAAGTCTTTGTTAATTACATCTGACACAGAAAGTTCTAATCTGTGATTAGCACAATGCCAAAATAAAATTTTGGGAAACTGACTTTTAAGTAGTGTCACTACACGTTTCTTTTGGCCAAGCATTACTGCAGCCCCATCAGTTGCAATTGCCAAGAAATTTTCTTTCAGAAAATCATCATGAAAACCAAGTTCCCTTAAACGGGTCATCAGCGACTTGAGTATTCCTTCAGCAGTGACATCTTTAAGTTCAATTATATCAAGGAACAGGTTGGTAGGCTCATTCATGTCTGGAAATGTGGTTCTTACGTAAATAATGAGCGAGGACAACTGACTTATTGTAGTGCTTTCGTCTATAAGGAGGGCGATTTAATTATTCGACTCTATTATGTTCTTAATGACAGTGCTTTTCATTTCCACTTTAATGCATGCGTTAGTCGAATGTAAAATACGGCCCATATTGATTCCATCCAGCTCTTGCACATCAATTTCTGCCTCAAAATCATGAAACGTTTGATTCCTTTTAACTACTTTGTATGCTGTTCTAAATATATTGGCGGTTACTTCCTTTTCATTTTTGAAAGCTTTGGTGCATACAGTTTCCAAAGATTTAGTTTTTGCAGAGCTGCCTGATGAGCTGAACTTTGTTTGAAAATTTTCTATCGGAGAGAAAGCATCTGATCTGATTTATCCTCACCTTTTGCACTAATTAATGCTGAAGCCCATTGTTGAGAAATGTTCATGCCTTGCATTTTATGGTCTGGTCCCAAAGCAACAACTTCTTTGCAAGCTCTGCAGCCAAGTTTTTTTTAATTTTTAACCACTAACCAGTCGTATTTATTGCAGAATTCATTTTTCTTATTAAAATCCCAACATTCAGGAAGATCCTCAGAAGACAGAGCTGTATGCCCACTCTCCATGTGGTCTACAGCAGACGCTATATCAAACAACACCGTTGTCGCATCTTTTGTTTTTAGAGTCATCATTCACTTTATACTTCTTTGCTGGCTATGATGATGTAAAATAGTAATTTTCCTACTCATATTGAAATACTGCCACTTAATGAGGTTATAGGCCAAACTTTCATTAGTAAAACACCACACTGCTTCACAGATTAAACACACACTTCCATCTGAGACTCAGGAAACACCGTGAAAGGAAATGATGTCAGAAGACTGTTGGTGATGAGAATTATGGGTATCAATATTGCCAACCAAGCCCCCCTATAGTGACACATGCGTACAACCAAAGAGTTTCGGTATAGACAAACTCTTTGCACACTTTGCGCAAAGCGTACACAAATACACAAATTGGTCATTGCCATCGGGGGGTAGCAACAAGTCTGACCAATCACCATGCTAGATTCCAACTACCAGAGCTCCAAGTGGCTTAGAGAAGACTTGTTTGTATTTGTCTGCACCCTAATGATCACCAATTATGCCAGTGATCTTGGTGGTGTGTTCGATGCTCAAAGACGTTCCATTTTTTGTAAGTTGAACAGCGCTCCTAGTGAGTTTAAATATAACTAAACATCTTTGTTGCCAACATACGCTACATAAAACTTAACAAATCACATAAATATCCATAATACATTTGGAGTTGGTTTAGCGGGAATTCCAACATTTACAAATTTTTACTTTCTCCCGTTAGATTCACAAAATGTTTCAGTGTACCCATCCCCCCCCCCCCCCCAGAAAAAAGCACTGGGTGAAAGCTTCAGCCACAGAGCAAGCCTTGTTACACATGAAGGAACCCATACAGGAGAAACCCCATATATGTGTTCTGTCTGTAGTAAAAGCTTCAGTCGAAGATCTAGCCTTGTTACTCATGCGAGAACTCATACTGGAGAGAAACCCTATGAATGTTCAGATTGCAGTGAAAGCTTCAATCAGAGAACAAACCTTGTTAGGCACAGGAGAATCCATACGGGAGAGAAACCGTATGCATGTCCAGTCTGTGGAAAAATTTCAGTCAGAGGTCAACACTTAGTAGTCATGAAAAGACTCATACAGGAGAAAATGTCACAGTATTCTACAAAATCAGAGAAATTTGTGAGGAAATTTTTAATCAGAGATACATCCTGCTTGCATGTTCATAAGAAAAGGATACATGTACATACAGTGGATTAAAAAAAAACTGTACCTTTTCAGTATATATTGAAACTTCAACCAAGAACCCCTCATGATGAGGAGTTAATGAAACCATAAATTATTTGTGACTCTTGGTGCAATAAATGGTAAAAGCCTTGAGGTAAAGTACTAACAGGATGCTCCTCAACCCTACCCTAAACTCTGGTCTGTGAAAGCCAGTATGGTATTAAAGTGTCATGCTAGAATCCAGGGGCCCTACGTTCAAATCCTAACTTGCCATGAAGGTCACTGGGTGACTGTGGGCCAGTCACTCTTTCTCCTTCTGGTTATTGGAGGGGTGACACTAAGAGCTCATATCTTTCCTACGTTACAACTTGCAATTGTGGGGGAATTAACACTACTTGACCAAATTCAGAAGAACTACTTAGTCAACTTATGAGTTTCTAGCATAAAGATGTTTACTAAGTCAAGATAAACATATACAGCCCAAAGCTCCTCCATTGAGCCAGGTCAAATGGAGAAGTTCTGCTGGAGTTCCCACCAGTTGTCCTCAGAATGAACACTATGTCACATGCAGGAGCAGACTGGGAAGTGAAATGGCCCAGGAGGCCAAGCTGAGTGACCTCTACTGTGTTACAAGCCACTCAGCTTGGGCTCAGCCCCTACATTGTAAAATCATAGGGTTGGGCCTACAGGGTCATCTAGTCCAACCCCAAACTCGAAGAGCAGCAGGAGAAGACAGTTAGTGAGCTGAGCCCAGCGGCCATAGCTGATGAGAAGTTTGGGCCCTGCGGTTTGGGCTTGGCTCTGCTTGCTCCTGGCCAGCAGCGACCCACTGGAAATTTACCCGTAGGTTAATGGCTAGTCCACCCCTGGTTACTTGGATGCTCCCATTTAAATTGGGGGCCTCCTAAAATTACATATAGAGAGAAAACCATGTGTAGAAGCAACCTGGACCTCCCAGATCATTGTCTGATACTTGAGCCACTACACCACACAGGTTGATTTGCAAGGTTCTATTTTTCTGCATCTGTGGGGAATAATCCAACCACAAAGAAACTCCTCCTTTGTAGGTCTGGATTTGTTGGTTGTGTGCCCAACAAATGAGTCAGCTACTTCACTATTAGATATATTAATTATGAATTCCCTAGAGAGAGGGGTAACAATCTGACACTCCCACCCTCCGCGGAACAAGAGAAGTATGGGCTGCAGAGTTAGGAAAATGGTTCTTCTAGATTGCCCAATGTCAGGGCTTGCCACCGGGTGTGGCACTTGGCAGTCTGCTCCTGACATCATAGGGGGGCCAGGGATTCTGCAGGACCCTGCTCTGTGGAAGGAGGGGCAGTATACCTCACCCAGACTCCCTCTCAGTCCACTCGCTGGCCTGCTCAACCTGGCCTGCTTACCCTCTGCGTCCTCCTTCATCTCCTCCTTCCAGAACTCTCCTCCAAGCCTCCACCCCTGCATCTTACTGCTCTCACTCCACATCATCACTCCTCACTCACACCCACCACCCCAGGGCTCTTCCCAGCCAGCTTTTATAGGGCTTCCTTCTACTGCCCCACCCCTCTTCCAGCCTGGTCTTGGGCTGCACCAAACAGTTGCAGCTGGGGTAGCTGATCTGGCCCCACTGACCAGCACCAGCTGTGCCTTGTTCCCTGGCTGTCCAGCCTCCCTGCCTTGGCTGATTGCTGAAGGCGTGTCCAGCTGCAGTCCCCTGGCTAGCAGCCCGGCCTCCCTGGCTGAGCTGATGGCTGAAGGTGGGTCCAGCTGCGGCTCCTTGGCTGGTTGCCCAGGGCTTCCTGCAGAGTGCCTCCAATAGCCCCACCTGGAGTGGCTTGGCTTTTGGCAACTCCTGGGCCAGGCTACTATTTTCTAGCTGGGGCGTGGCTTTGGGTTGTTGGGGCTGCTGCTGCTTCTCCTCCTCAGGTAAGGTATTTGGGTGGGTGACTGCTGGGCTCCCAATCCCTCTGCCCTTGCCCCCTTCCGCCTTGCTTAGTCCCCTTTCCTTCCCTAGGGGAGTGGGACTCGCTGGCCTCTCTCTGTCTCCCCCTGCCTCCTGAGGCTCTGGGCTTTTGCCCCTTGCCCCTGGCACCGGCAGGTTCTGGCTCCATTTGCCCATGGGAGGGGTTGACCTGCTGTCCCCCGGCTGCCCCCTCTGCCTGCCAGTCAGACCGGTTGACCTGCTGTCAGCTGGCTGACCAGTTGACCTGCTGTCTGCTGGCTGACCAGTTGACCTGCTGGCTGCCCCCTCTGTTTGCCCGTCAGCCTGGCTGACCTGCTGTTCCCTCCTACCAAGTCTGGGGGCTGGGACCCAGACCCCAGACACCCAACAGTAGTTTAGTGAGCTTATAGTCAATTATTAGGACTAAAATTGATAGCTTATGATGATATAGCCGCACCTAAGGTTTGGGAGTAATTGGATTCCCTACGAGGTTGTGATGTGTAGTAATTAAGTCAGGGTTCAGGGGGTTGCAACAACACAGACAAAATGCACCAGGTTTTCTTTCTGAAGTTTTTTTTAATGCAGTAAGAAAGCAGAGAGAAGGAAAAGTTTGATGCAATTCTGTTGTAATTCTTTAGTAGAAAGTGTTGCATTCTGAAGCTGCTTTTGGAAGACGAGGCTAGTATCACATCTAGATTATCAAGCCTGAATTCTCCCTAGAAGCTAAAATGATGAAACTGAGGCTATCGTACTTTGGTCACATCATGGGGAGACAAGACTCACTGGAAAAGACAATACTAGCAAGAAAGGAAGAAAGAAAGAAAAAGAGGAAGACTCAAAATGATACGTCTTAAACCAATAAAGGAAGCCACAGCCTCCATTTTACAAGATCTGAGCAAGTCTGTTAATTATAGGACATTTTGGAGGTGGTTAATTCTTAGGATCGCCGCAAGTCAGAAGCAACTTAATAGCACATACACACACAATCACATCAGAATCCATCTCAACCCACGAATTTACATTTCAAGACTCATCCCTGTACTAAGCAAAAGGTTACAAAACTTTATGATAAGCAAAGCCTAGAATGCTGGTACCTGCGAACGCTCAGGAGAATTTTAGACCAAGGCCCAGATACAGAGCAAAGCATTATAGTAAAGAGTCTAGTAGCACCTGGACTCTACAGTTTTGCTACTACAGACTAACATGGCTAACTCCTCTAGAGCAAAGCGTTGGACTTTCTTCAGTGCAAAAAACATTCCATATGGCAATGCTTTCCTATAGAAGGCCTGTCATTGCTGCAGCTGCTAATGCAACACAGTGGAAACAGGGCTTCCAGACGATTGATTTCCCTGCATTTTCCCCACCACAACTGCTGCAGTGGCATTGTGGCAGGCTGCCCTGCTCCATATCACCAAGGTTTTAAAAAAATGATTTCCCACCCAGTAATAACCTAGCAATATTACATCCTATCAATGTATCATTATGTTAATTACTTCAGAAAAAAATCATCGAAAAAGAGATTGATGGTGGGGATGGGGGGATGGCCACCACAGGACTATGGGAGAGAAAATGACTGCCATGAAGGCAGGCAGGGGCAATCCAAACTTTCATAACCCAAATGGCAGCCATACAGGCTTCACAGTAACCTTTCCCAAAACTTCACAGCAAAGCAGGTTTGAAAAAGATCAGAGGAATGCATGGGAGAATTGGGGAGATGCAGGGGTGCACACGATGCTGCGGAGAAGTGGGAGGAAAAATATATCTCAAGAACATTGCATGTGGGTAGGGTTGCCAACCACCTGCTCAGAGTGTAGGATCCCCTACCGCCCACCTGGCCATCAGCTCCCACCACCCCCGTGTGGATACCTGGTACTGGATTCCATTCTCAGAGCTAATCACTGTTATCTGATTCTCTCCTTTCCCAGAGATCAGTTTAATTGTTTCCTCACTGGCCACAACCACCATTTTGGCATTCTCCCGGATGCATCTGGGTTCCTTGACAAAGGTTAACAAGGCTACATTGAAACAGCAACTTATCTCTTTCTTCCAGCTCCGTATCCTGTCCCTCACCATCTTTATGTTCTCCAGGTTCAATGGCACAATCCCTGCTTGGAGACGTTCTAGGAACACATTCCAGCTCTGCTCTCGGATATCGTACTTGGGAACGTCTTCCAAGAGGAAGATGGAGATCTCGCAGGATCCGTTGCCAGAGACAAATTCCACCACCTGCTGGTCGCACTCCACCAGCATTCGGGCATCTTGTTTTACAGCATTGGGTTCCATCGAGAAACATTTCACGGCTTGGTCGTGACGTCATAGGACGTTGATTTTTTATATGACTGCAGCAGCTAGACTTTTGTATGCGCAGAAATGGAAAGTACAAGAAGTGCCAACTATTGAAGATTGGATCTACAAATTGCTGTATATGGCTGAAATGGACAAGATGACAAGAAAACTGAGAGATCTGGACTCAGGGCAGTTTAACACAGATTGGGAGAAGCTGAAACAATATCTGGAGAAGAAATGGGAGGTGGGAGGAAAACTGTGGCAGTTTGAGAACTACTGAAGTATAATAAAAGTATAAAAGAGAGGGGTGACTTTACCGGGGGAGGAAGAGAAATGTGAATTTATAAGCAGTTAGATTAATTGATTGAGATATATATAGATATGTATAGATTAACTGATAGAGAATAATTAATGATAAGGTTTAAACATGAGGATTGACTAATTAACAATATTTTCTTTCTTTGACAAGATTTATATGCACCAAACTGAATGTATAGAAGTTAAATTGAGTTATATAGAATTACCATAAAAAGATGAAATGAGTAATACATAGAGAACAAATCAAATTGTTTGATTTAAATGTGGGAAATTTTTATGGTTTATGATATATAGGTTTATATAGAAATATTCAAAACTGGAAAATGGGATAAATTGTTTATCTAAAGACGTATAGTTTGGGTGTATAATAAGTAAGGGAGTTAAAGATGTACTGCTTAATATAATGGAGAATGTATATCTGTTTTAGATAGAGGAATTTAATAGAAGTAAGGGAAAAGGGACAGAGGGTGGGAAAGCTGTTGGAAGTCAACAAAAGGGGGGGAAAGGGAGGGGGTTAGAAACGAAAAATTAGGGGAAAATTGATTGTAATGTAAAAATAACAATGTTCTAACCCAATAAAAAATTTTTCAAAAAAAAAAGAGAAACATTTCACGGCTTGGTCAAAGCAAGCCAGGGACAGAGACTTGTTGGATGAGCTCCACAAGCGCACCTTGCTACGGGTTTTGAGGAGGTTACCAAGAGTCAGGAATTGGGGTCTGGAGCAGAGGCGGGAGAGGTATTGCTCCCACTTGGTTGCATAGGTGTAATAATGGGGTTCGCCTTGACTGTGGAAGATCACGATCTCGCAGCTACCCGTTCCAGAGACCCATTCCATCAGAGTTTGGCCAGCAGCAATTGTGAGCCGGGCATTGTTTCTTATGCATGGTGGCTCCAGGCTCAGTTGTTCCAAGGCAAGGTTCAGGCAGAAGAATAGCTCTCCATTAGGCTCCACCTTGCTCTGAATGGACAGCAATGATGATAAGGTGAGTTCTCCCATTTTGGAGGCCATTGTTTCACATAAAGACCTACTAAAAATTCAGCTGCATTGATTCCACCTGCACAAGGACAAGAGGGAGGGGATATAACCTTAGGGCCTTGCCTGAACACTGGGCTTCTCATTAGCATTGTTCTCCTCTTTCCCTGTGAGCTGGTGGACTTCTGTTCTTTGCAAATGGATGAACTGGTGGCACTGGTAGTGCCCCTGCTGCTTTGATGGGCCTCTGGAAGTTGGGGTGCAACCACTAAAAATGCACACTTCTAGATGTGATTTTGTTCAAGCTTGGCCCAGACCAATGAAGTTGATATAATACCAGAGGAACAGTGACGGGATGCAAGAGATGGGATTCTTTAAGTATGGTGGCCAAAGTTGTTTAGGATTTTAAAGCCAGCTCCTTGAATTATACACAGAATTGTACAAGAAACCAGAAAATGGGAGAAAAACTAAAAGATCCAGTACTGGGCAAAACATGATCTTCAGATCCCCAAAATGGCTTGTGCAAACATGTCTAAAATAATTATATCACTGTATTGAAGTTAGGTTACTAGGTTGCCTGCACTCCCGCTCCCACCCTGCTTCATGGAGCAGTGGGAGAGAAAAGCAGGAGGTGGGGGGAATTGGAATGATACGGTGTCATCACTTCCATTTCAGTGGGTGGAAATGACATCACAGAAATCAGAGATATTCTAAGAATTTCTGAAATATTTATGGTATTAATCACAGATATTAGAGAAATTCCTGGAGTATTGCCTACACCATAGAATCACAGAGTTGGAAAGGTACCTTCAGCGTCATCTAGCCCAACCTCTTGCACAGTGCAGGAAATTCACAACTACCTCCCCCCACCACAGCCCCCAGTGACCTCTGCTCCATGTCCAGAAGATGGCAGAAAACCTCTAGGATCCCTAGCCAAACTGGCCTGGAGAAAATTGCTTCCTGACCCCAAAGTGGTGATTGGCATTACCCTGGGCATGTAAGAAAAGGCCACAAGAACTAAGCGCTGATGTAACCCATTCTGCCCTCCCCCTCTTGATCTGTCCAGGTTCACAGAATCAGCATTGCTGTCAGATGGCCATCTAGCCTCTGCTTAAGTACCTTCAAAGGAGAGCCCACTACTTCCTGAGGAAGCCTGTTTCACTGAAGGACTGCTCTGTCAGAGTTCTTCCTAACGTTTAGATGAAAAAATTTAATTTCAACCCCCTTCTGGGGCAATGGAAAACAACTCTGCACCATGCTCTATATAACAGCCCTTCAAGTACTTGAAGATGATTATCATATCACCTCTCAGTCATCTCCTCTCCAGGCTAAACATACCAAGCTCTTTCAACATTCCTCATAGGACTTTGTCTCCAGACTCCTCACCATCTTCGTTGCCCTCCTCTGAACACATTCCAGTTTGTCTATATCCTTCTTAAATTGTGGTGCCCAAAACTGAATACAATACTCTAGGTGAGGTCTAACCAGAGCAGGGTAGAGTTATAATATGATTTTGAGAGATCTGGACACTACTTCTGCTGATACAGCCCAAAATCACATCCGCCTTTTTAGCTACCACATCATACTGGTGACTCATAATCAGTGTCTGGTCTACCAAAACCCTTAGATCCTTTTTGCACATACTACTGCCAGGACAAATCACCACATCTTATAATTATGTACTTGATTTTTCCTACGTAAATGCAGAACTTTGCATTTATCTCTGTCGAAATTCATTTTATTTGTTTTAGCCCAGTTTTCCAGCCTGTCAAGATCATCCTGTATCCTGACTCCGTCTTCTAGTGTATTTGCTACCCCTCCCAATTTAGTATCATCTGCAAATTTAATAAACATTCTCTCTGTTCCTTCATCCAAATCATTTACAGGTCCCAGAACCAATCCCTGAGGCACTCCACTTGTAACTCTTCTCCAAGAGATGAGAAACTGTTAACAAGCACTTTTGGGGTGTGATCTGTCAACCAGTTACAGATCCACCTAACAGTAATAGGATCCAAAGCATATTTTACTAACTAGCAACGAGAATATTATTTGGAACAGCATTCTCCTGATCCAGCAAAGTAGTAACTTTCTCAAAAAAAAAGATAAGGTTAGTCTGACAATTTGTTCTTAAGAAACCCATGCTGACTCTTATTAATCACAACCATCTTTTTTAAATGCTCAAGGACTGACAATAATTTGTTTTAAAACTTTTTCATGTATAGATGTCAAGCTAATGGGGTGGTAGTTACCCCGATCCTCCTTTCCCCCCTTCTTGAAGATGGGGGACAACATTTGCTTGCCTCCAGTCTTCTGGCACTTCACTTGTTTCCCAAGAATTCTCAAAAATGGTGGACAGTGTCTCAGAAATTACATCTGCGAGTTCTTTTAGTACCCTTGGATGCAATTCATCTGGGCCTGAGGATTTAGTTTCCTTTAAAGAAACTAGGTGTTTATATACTACAACTTTCCTCATGTCTTCTGTTATAGCCACATTAAGCATCATTTCCCTTGCAGGGGAAGGCTGAGGAAAAGTAGGAACTGAGCAATTCTTCCCTCTCAGGAACCAATATGGTGGAGCACCCAAGAAAATATAAAATAATTATTCATTGCACACTGCATAAATGATTAAAAACCATGGAACAAAGTTAAGAACCTAGAGACCTATTAACATCAATTACATAATCGTGAAAAAATAGAAGAGTCCAGTAGCACCTTTTAAGACTAACCAACTTTACTGAAGCATAAGCTTTTGAGAATCACAGTTCTCTTCGTCAGAATCATGCATCTGACAAAGAGAACTGTGATTCTCGAAAGCTTATGCTACAGTAAAGTTGGTTAGACTTAAAGGTGCTACTGGACTCTTTTCTATTTTGTCAAAGGCTTTCATGGCCAGAGAACGATGGTTGTTGTGGATTTTCCGGGCTGTATGGCATTGTAGATCTCTCCCTGTGACACTGAGAGATCTCTGTCTTTTGGTGCTACACCTCTGAAGATGCCAGCCACAGCTGCTGGCAAAACGTCAGGAACTACAATGCCAAGACCACGGCGATACAGCCCGGAAAATCCACAACAACCATCTTTTCTATTTTGCTACTACAGACTAACACGGCTTAACTCTTCTGGACAGATTCATGAAATTGTTGGCACATATACAAGAACCATATCAAAAATTGGTTGCACATATACAGAGACCAAACACGTTTCGGTCCCCTGGGCCTTCCTCAACGGTCTAATTTGTTATTACACACACACATAAAAATTATGGCTCATAAATATAAAAAATGTTGCTGGTTCAGGCCAGGTAGTTTAAATATGTAACCTAAAATCAAAAATAGAAATAAACATATTGGTGTAAGTCAAGTCCAGAATGCTGTCAAAAATATTACTATATATGGTCAAAAGATAGTAGCACTTTCATTTATAGCCCCCAATATAACATCTGCTTGGGTGGCCTCACTCCACAGAGGTGGTGCTGAACTAGCATTCTGTGAAAATATATTGTAAGGGCCTATCATCATTGTATAGTTCCATGACTATTAAATACTATACAATGCCCCTATACACAATGCAAATTATACCAAAATGTTTTATTACATACTGACCTGTCCTGAGCCAAAGTTGCGTTCCAAGCGTCTGTCCTTGTGCCAGTCAGTGTGCAAAGTAATCCCGTGTCTAATATAGAAAGCAAAGTCTAGAGCAGATAATGCTACAATGTGTCAGCAATTTTCAAGCTCAGAATAGGAGGTGGGAGAAGGAAGGAACAGACGGAGAGAAAACGAAACCAGACTGCGGAGCCTGCCTGAAGAGATAATACTCGCATACAAATCACTGTACATGGTGAAACATACAAATTCAGTCCTGAGTAAGTTACAAACGAAGCCAGTCAATTTCCTCATTAAGCCCAGGTGTTTGTAATGTATTTAAAGTGAATATCCAGAAAGTCTCCTAGTTTTTTTAATCAGCTGGTTTGGAGGAGCCACGACCTGTTCTGCAATCCAGAAGAGTAAATCTCTTGTCAGCGTGGGCGATGGTAACAAAGTGTTGTACAGAGGAGCTGTAAGTTTCTTGGTGCGAATGCAGCTCCTATGCTCACAAAGGCAAGTTTTAACTGGTCTTGTAAAGAAGCCGACATACAGAAATGTGCAAGGACATTGTACATAGTTTTAGTCCTTTACACTGGAAGGACTTTCCAAGGGATGCAGGAGGCAGTTATGCCAAAGGCACACCTCCCAGTTCTCAACCCCAGCAGAACTGACGCTCCCTGAGCAGCCCAGGAGATAGTGTTGCTGGGCAGTAACTCTACAGACCCTAACAAGGCTGCTGTGTGCAGAAATCTGAGAATCTCGTCTGTTATTGTTTCTAAAAGCACGTTTTTGGCCTCAGGGCTCCAACCATGTGGGTTGAAACCTGAGGAGCCAAAGGTGTGAGAATATAAAGCTGCAGTGAGATCTTCTACATTAGCAAATTTACTTTTCATAGGCCACAGAATTTGGCTTATTGTGGCAGATAATTTTTAATTATTTTCAAGATAGAGAGCTGCCCCTTCACATCAGCAGAGACAATGCAATCATTTCACCTGAACACTGATTTGGGCCTCTCTGCTGTCTCTGAAGACCTTAAAACAGGGCCCCACAACCTGCAAGCACCTTTGGACATCGTTGTGGAGGCAACCAAAAATGCCTGTCACAGGTGGCAATGCCAAGCACAAAATGGCTGCTCTAAGTGCCAACACATAATGTCAAGAGGTAAGGTTATGAATAACCGTAATAGTAACTCTTCAACATTTCAGGCAGAAGTTCTGTTTAACAGGATGCCTTTTAAATAGGACATGTTTAAAATGCAGAGGAGTTAGCCGTGTTAGTCTGTAGTAGCAAAATCAAAGAGTCCAGTAGCACCTTTTAAGACTAATCAACTTTATTGTAGCATAAGCTTTCAAGAATCAGTTCTCACAGTTCTGCATCTGACGAAGAGAACTGTGATTCTCAAAAGCTTATGCTACAATAAAGTTGGTTAGTCTTAAAGGTGCTACTGGACTCTTGTTTAAAATGGTTTTCTTGCATCCAGCTTACCTTTAGTCACACAGTGAAGACCCTTGTATGGTAGTAGCAGCTGCTGCCTAAATGTTTTTTTAAAAATCTGCACAGCCATTCAGATTTCCTATGGCCAGTCAGAAGCCTTGCTGGACAAGAGGTCCACCTGACCCGGCCTACTTTCTAAAAACACTTGGAGGGTGCCATGGTGCCCACAGGTGCCACACTGGGGAGCCCTGTCTTAGGATTCTGACAGCTTCCTTTTAGCTGGTATATCTGAAGTATCAGGCTGACTATCAGCAAGTATGAGAGAGGGGAAGACTCAAGATGGTTTTCCTGGACAAGGGAGAAATGTTTAAGCACTATCATAAAATTGTAAGACTCATAATTTTTACACAGTATTTATTGATGCACTTTTACCACTGTACACAGAAGGCCAACCTACTTCAAAGGCAGACCGGGAGACTGTCATTGTAGTTCTCCTCCCTGGCTACCAAAGGGAAGCAGTTCCTGGCTTCCTTCCCTCCCAGATCTCTCTCCTGCAGTCCGATCCTGAGCCACTAACTGAGGCAAACCGAGGCATGAAGCTTTGCTGTCCAGCACAAGTTCAAAGGTCAAGGTTCATGTAAGTGCGGAGGTTGCGTTCCCAAGCCTGAGCTTTGGCCTCCCTGTGCCGAGCCTCCCGTTTCCCCACTGTAGCAGCCCTTTCCGTCCTGGGCCGCTGACCTTTAGGCTGCGCCACAGCAGTACGGTCATGGGCGTTGAAGTGGGTAATCTTGGGCTTGAGGTTGCTGCAGAAGCCCAGGCCCTTCTGATCTCGCTTGAGGACTGTCTGGATGGGGAACTTGCGGCCAGTGCCCTCCGGTCCGAGGCCAGCTTCCTGGTCCCAGCCACCCTTGACCATCAGACGGAAGCCCACATTGTTCTCTGGGATGTGGTATCGCGTCGGGGGTAGGGGATCACGCCGATTGAAAAGGTGGGCTGTGGAGCGCTCATGGAGGGCCACTGTGTCCTCGCTGTAGTGAGCCTGGCACACAGCACAGTATTTTCTCTCGGGCAGTGTCTCTGAACTGCAGAAAGGAGGGAAAACTGATTAAGGAAAAGTGTGCCATGGGTGAAGGGGTGTTGTTTACATTTGTGAACAGCATTGCTAAAAGAATCCTCCATGTTCAGCATCACTATACCCCTGAAGCCAGGGACAAAGCTCAGGGGACGACTATTTCCCTCAAGAGCTTCCCAAGAACATCTCGGCTGGATACCAACAGAGAAAGACAAACTCATCCAGCAAGGCAATAAAGCAGTAATGGAGTAAAGTACATCCTCTAAATAATTGAAAAACTTTATTTATTACAAGCTGGGGACCACAAGCAATTATGGCAAGGGAAATGATCTGGAAACCCTACTCATATTCTCAAAATTTCCCCTTCCAGGGTTCTATTCTCAATATCTCAGGGACTTGAACAGCCCAGCTTCCTATGTCCTGCCTTTTAATTGATGCTCCCTGCCTCCTGCAATTGTGTTTGGTGTAGTGGCTAAGAGCATGGGACTCTAATCTGGAGAACCGAGTTTGATTCCCCACTCCTCCACTTGAAGCCAGCTGGGAGTCCTTGGGTCAGTCACAGCTTCTAGGAACTCTCTCAGCCCCACCCACCTCACAGGGTGATTGTTGTGAGGATAATAACAACAAACCGCTCGGAGTGGGCATTAAGTTTTCCTGAAGGGCGGTATATAAATCAAATGTTGTTGTTGTTATTATTATTCATTGGCAAAGCCTCTGCTTAGCATGCAGCAGGGATCAGATTCAATCCCTGACATCTCCAGTTACAAGGATCAGGCGGCAGACGAGGTGAGAGACCTCTTCCTGAGGCCCAGGAGAGCTACTGCCAGTCTGAGAAGACAATACGGACCTTAACAGACCAAGGCATTCAAGCAATTTCCATCCTCATTAGACAGAAGTTCTTGGTGGCTTCGCATCTTTTTTCTTTTGGTTAATCTACAAAGCCGTATTTTTCTGCAGGCCTGGGAAGTCTCTTGCGTATATAGAGGTCTCTGCCTTGTCTTGGGGCAGTCTGATTTTGTTGCTTTTGCGATTAGCTCAGGAGCCAGGATAACGGGGGTCTATAATTTTATCCAGTTTTTCAACCAAAGCTTAATTCCCAAAGATGCTCACGGGAATCAGAGTCCTACACATATCCCAATCCAAGGGGTGAGGGCTCTCTTGGGATGTAGAATCCAGGTTTGGTGGAAAGGTGCCAGGCTGCAGCTTGCCTTTTTTCTGATGTTGTTGGTAGTTTTTGCACGAACAAAAAGTACACAGCTAGTTCACAGAGAAGGCTGAGGAAGATGGGAGACAGGCCCAAAAGCATCAACTGAGGGACATCTGAAGCCGAGATATCTGCGGGGCCATAATGGTTAACCACCCCACGCCACACACCCCACTTCAGGAGATGGATATAGGCAGAGTTGGAGAGGACTATTAGTCGGGGATATTAAAAGCCCAGTTATCTGACAGGGCCATCCTAGTTACACCCTTCTGAGCCCGCTTGATTTCAATGTGTGGTGTGGAGGTTATCGTGGGAGACCCAGTTTTGAAGCCCTGCTCTGCCATGGCAGCTGGCTGGGTGACCTCAGGCCACTCACTCAACCTACCTCACAGAGCGGAGAGGATAATACGGAAGAGAGAAGGACCATGTCTCCACTGGGGAGAAAACTGGGGTACAAATGTCTAAATAAAACTGAGAAAAACCACACAGGAACTACTCTCAGCTTAATCTACCTCACAAGAGTTGTTGTGAGGATAAAATGGAAGAGAGAACAAAGTAAGCTGCTTTGGGTCCCACAGTGGGGAAAAGGGTGGTATAAATGAAGTAAAATAAAAGAAATAAATCAATATATGGAATACAGCAACGCAACTGGCAAAAGATAGCATGCTGTAGTGTTTTGTGTGTTAGACTAGGAGTTCCAATTATCACTCTGTCCTGAAGATTTTATTTTCTATCTCCTTTGAGAAGGGAATCGCCCAACCTTGCAGAAACAAGAAAACTCACCTGGAAGACTCCTCCTTCACACGGGGCCTTCCACTTTCCTGCAGGACCTCCACCACTTCCTGGTGCCCCGCTTCTTCTGCCAAATCCACAGCGTCTCGGCCTTGTGGCTCACAAACCCCCACCCAGGCAGCACCGCAGCTCAGCAGATACCTTACAGCCTCCGTCTGCCCAGCATAAGCCGCACACATTGTGGCTGTCCAATAATAACTGTCCCTATAGTTCACATCACACTTTTCCTTCTCCACTAATGCCCGCAGGGCCTTGAGGTTACCATCCTGAGCAGCTTTCAAGAGCTGGTTTCCTTTGCGGGTGTCTGTCTGTGCAGGTTGGTTCTGGGTGTGAGCAGTCTCCTGTGCTGGTGGATGTGCAGAAGGCACCTTGCGTTTCCTGCGTGATGCTCTCCCAGGATCACCTGAAAGGAACAAGCTCTCATAGAAGCTGTGGGCTGTTTCGCCATCTGCATTCCTTTCCTCCTGGCCATTGATAGGGGTGACCGGGTGGTTTTTTTTCTGGACATGCCCATCTTTCCATAGATCTGATTCATCCTGGGCACGGGTGAAAGCGATCAATTGTGGGCCACAGCTCATGGCAATGCAGAGTAGAGCTGGCTATAAAGTGGAAAATGTAACCTTGAGCTTCTCAGCCTGTTAAGGGGAAAAAGAGAGAGCCAGAGGTTTACTATGAACAGGACTGTGCACAGGTTAAGATTCTGAAGGAGAATAGTGTGGTACTGGATGCAGAATTCAGCTTCCTAAAAATCTTTCAATTAAAAAAAGTGTCTAGCCCCTTACAGCTGCAGAGATAGGAGTTAAAGCTTGTAGACAATGCTTGTTGAAATCACAGAGGCCAGCGAGGTGACCTCGCCGAATTTGATATCTCTGTGGTTGTGGTTTCAGGATCACACATAGTGTCATGCCATTCCCCTTGACTGGCAAAAACAGAATTGGCAGTGGAACAGATTTGCATTGCTCTTTCTCCTTTTTCTTGGTGCACACAGATGTATGACTCTGTCATAAAAGAACCCCACTTCTGTACAATGCCAATGCAAACCAGATATGCATATAATTTATTCTACTAGTAGAAAGAGGTTAAGTGTGTTGCACAGAGCACAAAAAAAATTCTCTGAGCACCTAAAATCTGCTGCTTTCCCATTTTGGCTTCTGATGCTTTACCAGGTGTATCTGCACATCTGCAAGTTTCATAACCAAAAGGGATAGAAACTTGCTTTTTAAAAATCTGAGAAATGCAAGTTGCTGAACTTCAGAAAACCATACCACCTTATGTGTCACATGAGCCACCTGGGTAGGTATAAAATGCTCTCAGCCATCGATGGGGGGGGGGGAGAGTTGGTGCTAATTCCCCAACCACAAAGTAGTATACAGTACTTTTGGGCTACAATCCTATGATTGTTGTACAAAGTGCTTTACATACATTTTCTCACTAATCTTGATAAAGGAGTATTATTATTGCAAATAAAAGGGTTAAGAGTGTGTGACTGACTTAACATACTAAGTTCATGACAGAAACAAGAGCCAAATCAGTTTACAGCTCAGCCTCCAAGTTATAAAAGCTGCCCTGCTGGATCAGGACAGTGGTCCAGCAGCCTTTTTTACACAGTGGCCAACAAGTCGCCCTGGAGAACATGGAGGATGTTATGCTATAAAAAGGACAATAAAACGATGCCGAGGAATAAGGGGACGTTTCCAAAGCACACACCTGTTGGACGCAGGCCATGTAACCCCAATCCATGGTGGGGGTGGGGGTCAGAATAACCATGCTAATAGTTTGGAGGTAGAAAACCTGGCTCCTGGTCATACACGGAAGAAAGACAAGAGTGAAGAGGAAATATTTTGGGAAGAGGTAAAACTGGGAGAGGTGGAAGCAAGATAGAAGCAGTCAAAGAAAAACCGCTCTGGGAGTGGATGCGAAGGAATAAGGCAGACAGGAAAGCGGGGTGGAAACTCAAAGCCTTGGATAGGAAGCCTCAAGGGGGCTGCGTTCACCCTCTGCCTCTAATTTTTGAATCCATCATTCCTCCAAGCAACTCAGGACACTATGTTTTGATTTCCCTGCACCCCTGCTTCATCTTTACAATAACACCGAGGAGCCTAGCAGCGAGGCGGGGGAGAGAGGGCCGGCTCTTCCGGAGCAGGGATCTGAACCGTCTTCCTAGCCCTAGCCCAACACTCTAACCACTACCCCACGCAGTCTCTGGCTTAGTGCGGTTTCAATTGCCAGGTAAAGCCTTGACCACACAGGAAACCCCAAGGGGACCCAAACATTCCACAGTACCAAAGAGAAGCATGTATCCAAAAGTCCAGACCGACGACGAAAGAAGAATCCTAAGCCAGGAACATCGGGAAGTCCGCCTCATACCTGCTCCGAACAAAGTTGCTTCTGTCATAAAAAGAAGGCTCGCAGTCCTTATTATAACTTCCGGTTTAAAATGAACGGGGCTTCCAGTCTTCCTACGCAAACCATAGAGTCAAACTAGGTCCAACAGGACCCAAGAGCGGCGTTCTTTTTAAACCGGAAGTTTAGATTATATATCTTGTTATTCTCTTCATGACCTCCTCGCTAAGGCCTTGATACGCCACAGGAGACGATTCTTCTACGCATGTGCTGGGAGCGTTGCCAGGCTACACGGAAGGACGCTATCCATGCCTAACAGTAACACCTTTCCATGGCCGGGTGGGGTTGGGTGCTTTGTAAAGTCCTCCAGTAATTTAGTCGCACGGCTATTTCTTGAGTAAGTGAAAAGAATAAACGTGCCTGTAGTTGCCACGAGGGGATGAATTCAAGATCTGCTTACGATTCATCCGTATTTCGAATTGGGGGAAAACACGGGAGGGGAACCTCTTCGAGGATACACAGGACTTCTGCGCGTGCGCATCTGACTAGCTATTCCTACCCTTCGGAAACAGTAGAAACGGGGAGTCAGGCGCACGCGCACTCAGGTCGCCTTTGCTGTTGGCGCATGCTTTCCAGCGGGCGGCGTTCTAGCTCCAGCCGTTTTCTCTACCGACCGTTAATCTAATTTGCATACGAACACTCAAATTTCCTCAGAGCTCCTACTGTACTCGGAAGTGCGGGTTTTCCAATGGGGAAAAATTAGTTAAAAACAGCACCCGGCTTGTCAGAAAACCAGCACTATGCCCCACTATGCTTGTAAGATAACTTTCCCAAGGGATCCAAGTTATTACTTTATTTTAAAATCTATCTTCAAGCTGCATTAGAACTCCTCTCCCCCCCCCCCGCCCCCCCAAATGCAAGATGCAGACATCAGGATAAGGAAAAAAATATCCAAAATTGCTGTCTGTTTATTTAAGATGCTTATATCCTACGTTCTTAGTCTGAACTGGCTAACAAATCCCAGAAGTGGCAATACCAACTCTAGTTTGATACATTACTGGAGGTGGCAGGTGGTGCCTGGACTAGAGGACGCCCTTTGGGGAGAGGTCGGGAGGGAAGGAGCTCAGTTTGTCAAGAATGTCATTCCATAGACTCCACGGTCCAAACATGCCATCTCCTTTCAGGGGAACTGATCTCTGCCATCTGGAAATGAGTTGTAATTCCAGAAGATCTTCAGACCCCACCTGGAGGTTGGCAACGCTATCCATAGGACAACAATAAATATATAAAATAGTTAAAACATCCATATCAAAGCAGCAATAAATAAAAGAGTGAATTAACAACATTGCAGATATTTTTAATTAGCAGAAATGTGACGTAAAAGAAAAAAAACAGGTTTGATAAAACATTAAAATCAAAAACAATATTCTGTACCTCTGGTGTTTGCTAAAACAGAGAAGTTAAATAGTGTTCTATGAGAACAGAGGTAGTGTAAAAATCCTGAAAATACATACATAAAAATGCATATTGTCAAAAAGACCTCCATGATTAGTTGTATGATTTATGTGTGTTTTGTATGAATTGTTTATTCTTCCTTTTTCTTTTAACAGGTATGGCCAATTAACAGAGGAATCTAATTATGACAGCCATGTTGAGGACCAGCACTTCAGACAGAACGAGCCGGCGAAGCAGTACCAGCATCAGGGACGGTAACTTACTGGGAAATGAACTAGATATGTTTCTAGATTACTCCAAAAGTATACAACTAACCTGTCTTTGCTACAGAGTCCACTTATTGCACTATCACACCTTCTGAAAGCTACCAGGCCATCCCATGTTTGCTTAGTCCAACATAGGTAGAAATACAAAAATAAGAATAAAATCCATGTAAATGACTTTTATTAAGACCAATCAAATTGATACAAAATATAATGCAAGCTTTTGAACTCACCATAACTCATCATCAGGCTGGATATTACAAATTTTTAAAAGACAGAGGGGTAGCAGGTAGTTTTTTCAGGCCACAACAAGGTCTGATCTTGCATGCATCCTTTGTGAGATACAAGCAAGACAATAGCTGAACTCTATTGTTGAATTAAAGCATGGGTTGGTCCTAAGAAATGGTATTACATGGATTTTTAGAGACCAACAAGATATCCAGTGTATAAGTGATTGAGAGTATAAGCTGTGACTCTCAAAAGCTCAGTCCCTGAAAATCTTTTTGGTCTCTGCCACTGGACTTAAATCTTGCAGTTCTACTGCAGACCAACCTACCTCAGGGCTCATTTCGAGGGGGAACTCACAGGAACATAGTTCCAGCAGTTCCCCAAAGTGGTCACATGTCAGGTGGCCCTGCCCACCTTACTTTCAGCCATTTTGGGCCTGTTTCAGCCTGGATTGGGGCCGAAACGGCCTGGATCAGGCCTCTGACAGGTGGTGGATCACTCTCCCGCTCAGCAGTGGCCTGATCCTGACCATTTTGTGCCCCCTTTCAGCCATTTTCAGCCCTTTTTTGCCATTTTGGGCCCAATTTTGGCCCTGGCTAGGATTGGGTCCAAATCAGCCAGAATAGGTGATGTCAGGGGGTGTGGCATATGCAAATCAGTTATACTAATAACACACCTCCGGTGAGGGCAAGAGGGGACATATTATGAGTCATGCTAATGAGTTTCTCCAGCTCTTTTTCTACGAAATGACCCCAGACCTACCTGAAACTATCTACATGAATTTTGTTCTTGTTTGGGGGTTTTGCGTGGACCACAACTTTTTCACCTTCAAGAAATCCAAAAGCCATGCTCATTCATCCTTTGTGGCCTGATTTAGACACTATACTGGTTGGTGAAATTTTACTCATGAAGTTTTTAATGCTCACAGAGTCATGTTTAATCTGCAGAGGAGTGGCCATGTTAAGCCTGTTCAAGCAAAAGTAAACAGTTTTGTAGCTGTATTGTCGAAGGCTTTCACGGCCGGAGAACGATGGTTGTTGTAGGTTTTCCGGGCTGTATTGCAGTGGTCTTGGCATTGTAGTTCCTGACGTTTCGCCAGCAGCTGTGGCTGCCATCTTCAGAGGTGTAGCACCAAAAGACAGAGATCTCTCAGTGTCACAGTCACTGTGACACTGAGAGATCTCTGTCTTTTGGTGCTACACCTCTGAAGATGCCAGCCACAGCTGCTGGCGAAACGTCAGGAACTACAATGCCAAGAGCACGGCAATACAGCCCGGAAAACCCACAACAACCACAGTTTTGTAGCTTCTTAAGACACACAATTTTTCTTCTAGCATAAGTTTTCATGGATTTAGAGCTCAGAGATCTGAAAAAGCAGATCACAAAATTTATGCCAGAATAAACACCTGTTATTCTTTAGCCAAGGCTCCTGTTTACTTTTGTTTCAGCTGGACTCGTGGCTGCTTCACGTGCAGTGTTACTGCCAGATGATAATTCTAGATGGCTAGTCATGTCAGCCTGTGGCAGCAAAATAAAACAGGATCTCAGTGCCACCACAGTTAAGGGAGAAGCCTTGTTTAAATTGGCTTTGTACAGGTCTCAACTTTTCCCTTTAGTTTCTTGCTGCTTCAGGGATCACTTACAGCATTCCCTTCTTTTGGAACCCTAGCCTTTTCTTGACCCTTCTGCTTCTTTTAGAAGCAATTAGCTTTCTTTCTCCCTTTTTGCCCCCGTTTTTGTAATTAGTCCCCACTAAATCCTTTGTTAGATATATTAAAAACATTCTGTATTCTTTGTGTGCTGCCAAGTAGTACTCATTTGGCTGCCTCGTATAAAAGACCATCCAAGGCTTTGCTCTGCAGGCAGACTTGAACAGGTTCGCCTCCAGCCCTCTTTTTTTGCCTTTTTCTTATGGAGGCAATTACACTCCTCTGTACAATTTGCATCCTGCCCGGAACGCTGAATAATTGTAACACGCGTACCCATCACAAGATTATAAATATATTGTCCTCCATAATTATTCCCCGTCTCCCCCCTGCAGTTTTCAAAGGGTGAACAGACTGCAGCTTGCACCACGATGCTCGGATTAGTGCTTCTTTGCTCTTAGATGATCTGCGTGACAGGGTCTCTATTTTATCTCCTTCCCATCTTAATTAAATTTTTCGGAGTACCAGCCTAGTTTTCTCGGAATGGCATGGACTGACCTCAGTCGTTTATCCATGATTTTAGTTCTCTGAAAACCCGGTTGCTCGTTTCTCCTAAATCCAAGCGGCATTTAAAATACTTTTGTAGTGAAGCACAGCGACTTCTCACCAACTGAGCCCGATGGAAATGCCATTTGTATCTATGGTTAGTTAATCGTCACTGAGGCGCCCTCTCGCTTTGCATGGGATTTGTAGTTTTGCTGAAACTCTAGCTAGCCATAGTTGCAAGGGCTTTAAAGGACGGCTGGACTACAAATCCCGGCGTGTCCCGCAGTTTCCTGGACCGTTGCACTGTGGGATAGGTAGTTCTTTTCTTGCTTGCCCACTCTTTCCATATCCTGAAGCCGTACAGTCCCGTGGTGCCCTTTCGTTACGGGAGAGAAGCGCGTGCGCGGTTGAAACTGGCAGAGGCCTTAGCGGTCCAAAGCTTGTTTGCATCCCGTGTTCCTCTCCTTGAGGCAATTGAGCCCCTGGGGTGAGTTATTGGGGTACACATTTAGCGAGCCGGGTGGCAGATAGTAGGAGGATTTCTTGGCAATGTCCTTTTAGCGGCAAGGTTACGGGAGGGCTGTAGGGGCCTATTCCACAGCACAGAAGTACGAAAGCAAGAGTGGTGTCGCCCCCTTCCCCCCACTTTTGTGTACGGGGACAGAGTATGGCTATAGGCTAAACTCTTATGCAGATTATCTTAGTGCTAACGGACTGTGGGAGTGACCGAGTAAACGGAAAGAGTTAAGGGATTTGCTTCAGCTGGCACATGTACAAACGCGGTAGGGTGGATTTTTTTTAAAAAAATCACTGGAACAGTACGGGAGCGAAGTGACTGAAAATCACTGTACTATTAAGAGTACTTTTAAAAATTAATACAGGAATACTTCCTGGCTACACCGGGAGAACAGGTCAGTGAGTGAAGGGGGAGCAGTGTTGTGTAGATGCTGATTTCCCTCTCTGTCTTTAGAGGACGGGAAGATGAGTAGTTCTGAAGAAGTATCCTGGATTTCCTGGTTCTGTGGCTTGCGTGGCAATGAGTTCTTCTGTGAGGTGAGCTGGGCAGAGGAGCTTCCTCAAAGTGGAAGTGGGTTTTGCTGCTGAAGGACTGGGGTAAATTGTGTTGTCTGAATTAAGAAGAGATTTCATAGATTATGCAGCATGGGTGGATCAGCAAGGATTGGGTCCTGATTCTGAATGGTGTTGTAGTTTAATGAGAGGACACTTAAGAGATGGTGGCATTTTTAGGAAGTTAGCAACTTGATAAAACTTTTTGGGAGGTAAATAGATTGAGTGGGTTTGAGAAGTTAGGAGGGCTAATTTGGTTGATTGTGGATTCCAATAATTTGTATCTCTGTTCTAGGTGGATGAAGATTACATTCAGGACAAATTCAATCTAACTGGTCTTAATGAGCAAGTTCCCCATTATCGCCAGGCCTTGGACATGATACTGGATTTGGAACCAGGTTACAGACAGCAATGTGTAATGTTTTGGAGGGTTGAGAAGTCCCTTGATACCAAGGGAGATTAGAGCCAACCAAAGGGTGCTGAGTCTGTGGCATGCATGACCAGTAATGAGTGTAACTCCATGGCAATCCTTGTGGGGTTGAGGTGTCAAACTGGGCCTGCAGTATCTTGGAAAGACTTGCTTTCAGGTGTCTTTTGATTTATGGCATGGTAATTTCAAGTGATTCTTCTGATTATCTGTTCTTCTGCTTGCATGTGTGGAAATAGAGGGGAACATTTTCTGCTACTTTCAGGAGCAAAAAGCTGGAGACTCATGAGGGTAATTTGGAAACCCTCTCCTCTTATCTCCAAGATTCTGTATGCTCACTGACTTTCTCCCATTGACCCTTCTTTTGTACCTTTAAATGATGCCCAGATGCTCTCAGCACTGTTCTTTTGAGGGCTCTTTCAAGCCTTGTCAGGTAGGCTTTTAGAGGTTTCTCTGTGTTGGTTGGCGAATTAATATATTTCTGCATAACCTCCAAATTCCATGACTATGTAGAGACCCCTACTTTATCTGCCAGTTTACACTTAGATATAATGATGACAGTTGAAAATTTGCAACATGTATGGATAATATAAATTGTTATAGATTTGGAACAGTCTGCCCTGGGAACTGTACATATCCCAGTAATTGTAATTTTTGGTTTCCAAGAGGCAACATTTTTCAAGATTGAGATGTATATGGACTTTGGTGTGAAATATAAAAATGTTATTGATACTTGTTTCAAGTACAAATATTTCAAAACTAGTGAATATGTTTTTGCCACTGTTGTATTAAAGAATACCATTAAAATTTGGAGAGCTGAGAAGGGAGTACAAGATAGGAATGCTATTCATTTTATGCTTGCACAGTATGATATCCTTGAGGTATAATTTGATCTTAGAAGTTAATATCAATATTATTTTAGTAGAAGCTAGAGGAATGATGTGGGGACCCATTATTCTTCTCTGCCATTGTATAAGTGTTATTCTTCTGTGGTTCTATGGTCTTTATTACCTTGAATTTCTTCTTCTCCTCTTGCAGATGAGGAGCTTGAGGACAATCCTAATCAGAGTGACTTGATTGAGCAGGCAGCTGAAATGCTGTATGGGCTCATTCATGCCCGCTACATTCTCACAAACCGTGGCATTGCCCAGATGGTACGTATATGTATTTGTGTTATTTATTAAAATATTTATAACCTGCATTTCCTTTGTGGCTCAATGTGACTTACAAATCCAAACTGAAAATATTTTGGGTTGGTTCCTACACTTTTGTTCACTTATCTGGAGTGTTGTGGAGGTGGTCCTCTGGCATGGGGCATTTCCACTTTTACTAGACAAGTGTTTTGTGAGGAGTCTCAAAGTGCCTATTGCAAGGGTATCTCACAGCACATGGAGAGAAATGCTTACGGAACAAAAGTATAAGTTCTGAGTCTCTAAGTACAAAACTTCTTAAATAACTACCCCCGTCCCCAAATGCCTGCATCCTGTACCCCTTAAAAGCCCTAGATAGTAGAATGGCCATTCAGTACTTCCTTAAAAATCTTTGGAGCTGGTACATCATTCACCTCAGAGAACCTGTTCCAGAGGATGGAAGTTACTATAGGAAAATCACAGGCTGTAGTCAATGCCAAGCACATTACCTTAAATGGGAAGGACAAACCTCTGGGTGACAACCTGAAAACCATAGAGGCACATTGGGACATATGGAGAGAGATGGTACTTTATGTTCCCTGGAGCTCCTTGGAAGAAGACAGGATAAAAAAATTAGACCGTGTTTGTGGTTTCTGTGTTGTGAATTTTTGTAGTTTGTGTAAAGAGTTACTGTAGAACTTAATGGTCTCAGAAGCAGCTGCTCCAAGATGAGAGCGAGTCAGTGCAATCCTAAGCAGAGTTGCTCCAGTCTAAGCACACCGATTTCCATGAGGTTAGACTGGAGTAAATCTGCTTAATATTGCACTGAGTGAGTGTAAGAAGGGAAATACTCTTTATCCTATACTGTGGCATCAAATGAATAACTGGCTTAGTTGGCTAGTGCTAGCTTAGATCTCCTTGAAGGTTTTCCTGATGAACAGGAGCCACCTTTCCAAAAAGCGGAGTGGCCTTCCATTGCTTACACCCTTTCCCCTTTTTTTCTAGCTTGAGAAATACCAGCAAGGAGATTTTGGCTATTGTCCTCGAGTTTATTGTGAGAACCAGCCCATGCTACCTATTGGTAAGTATATACCTGTTGAGAAGGGCACTTGGGTTGAGGCTGAAGTTGGAGGACTACATGTTAGAGTTCTGGAATTCATCTGGAAGTACTGAATGAACTAGAGATGTTCTAGGATGATAGACAGTAGGGAGTTGTTGATTCTCAGGTAGGAGAATAAAGCGGGGAAGCTGTGAATACTGACTCTTGAGTTCTTTAGGCATGGGCTATTTCATTTTTATACTTTTGAATTCCATTGTCTAGAAAGCTGATTGGTTCTAGAAACCATGCTGATGGTACTCATCCCAGAAGCTACAACACCTGACTTCTTTGGTAGCTTTGAGCAGCCTTGTTTCTGAACTTTGCCTTCTTCTTTACTCATAGGCTTGTCTGATATCCCTGGAGAGGCCATGGTCAAACTATACTGCCCAAAGTGCATGGATGTGTACACCCCCAAATCCTCCCGTCACCATCACACGGATGGGGCCTATTTTGGGACTGGCTTCCCCCACATGCTGTTCATGGTGCACCCAGAGTATCGGCCGAAACGGCCAGCCAACCAATTTGTGCCCAGGTAAGCTGCTTCCCAAAAATTCTAGGTGGCTTTGCCCTGAGAGAGTATGTACAAACATTAGTTAAAGAAAGAACCTGGAACTGGACTCCATAACCTCAATGAATGGGAATGAAATTGGAGTTCAGGCTTTGTAGCTACAGAAATGAAGTAAGCGTCATCTCTTGAACAGAAATGACTAGTTGGAGACCTGCAGTCTGTATCCAGACTCCCTGCCCGCCCCTGCCCCCCCACCCCCACCAGCTGCCAGCTTAGAGGCAGCCTGGCCCAAAAGCAGTGCATGACTGCTGGTTCCCAGGAGCTTGTGGTGTAGTGATTACTCTGCTGGACTAGGATCTGGGAGACATGTGTTAAAATCTCCACTGTATCATGAAACTCCACCTCCGGCCAGTCCATCTCTCAGCCTTAATCCACATGACTGGGCTGTAGGGAAGATTGAGGGAGCAACATTCACTGCCCTGAGTACCTTGAAGAAAGTGTGGGAAAAATATGTATAGATAGATATAGTGTGTCTTACTCACATGCAGCTGTTAAGCTGGGTTGCTGTTCAGCATTCCCAGTGATAAGAAGGCTATGGAGTGGACAGGCAGCCAGCTCAAAAGCAGAAGTGTAACTCAGGTGTGTTATGCTGGGTTTTGACTGTGCCACTTACTGAGCAAGCTCTTAGAAGCAACAGCGTGATGCACACTTCAGAGTTGCAGGTTGCTTCTGAATGAGGTCTGGAGCCTAGCTCCAAGTTTACGTCTTTTTTTCTGTTGAGACGAGGACAGAGCTCATACAAGTATCATCTATTGGATATCTTGTATGTGTGAGAGAGAAGATTTTATTTGTTTCCATCTCTGATGGCCTTTAAATGAGGAATATGTCCATTGATGGATGTTCTATCCACCACTTGAACCCACTGCCTGGCAACCAGGAGGGACCTAATGATTTTTTAAAAAATTAAATATTATTTGCTGTCCTTGAAACTCTACAGCCCATATCTGAGACAACCCACTTTACTTGATAGTGGCCATATTCTTTGGGGGAACTAACTCACTCAATCCTAACATGGGTGTACAGATTCTTTACTTAAATATCTATTGGCTATTTGTGGGCAGGGCTTTCTTCTCTGTCTCTCTTTCCCCCGTTTAACCCACCCTGCTTTTTGTTTCAGGCTTTATGGCTTCAAGATCCATCCCATGGCTTACCAGTTGCAGCTTCAGGCCGCCAGTAATTTCAAGAGCCCAGTCAAAACTATTCGTTGATCTTCTCTGTCCAGGTGCCCAGGGTCCTTCCCTTTTCCTCCCAGTCAGGGCTGCTCATACTTTAATTTTGATGACACCCCTGAGCTTTCAGTCACCCTTCACCCTGATTTTTAGTCTTATTCTGGTGTGTGGTTTAAATTAATAATAAGCAATTTCTGTTAATTCCAGAAACATAGACTGTGACAGACAAATTCAACAACCAACTCGAATGTCATGATTTTGTGGGGCTTTTTTTTCTTTTTAAAAAATAAAATAAATTTAAAAAACTAAAAGGATGAAAATCAAATCTTTTCCTCTTGTGAGGGACTAGTTTAAAGGAAATTAGGGGTAGGAAATAGGATAAAGTAAAAGACATTAAAAGATGGGAGACAAACCATGCATCTCTGAGGATCACTCTGGAAATACTCTGCATGTTGGAGACTTTGAATCTAGTAGATGCCAAGCCAAATGTAGTAGATAACGTTACATTTCTTCTGTGACGATTCTTGATTCTATATAGTGGGTGGATCTTTCCAACAGCCCCATAACAGTAATTAAGAAGGCTTTTTATTTATTTCATTTATAGTTAGCCCTTCTCACCGAGACTCGAGGCAGTTTACACAGTGTACTAAAACTGTATAATATATACAAACAATGCATGAAATCTTGATTAGAGAAACACAAAAACTGATACTATAGACAGTAATACATACAATAAAAATGCAATGAAAATTGTCTAAAATGTCCACAGACATTAAAATTAAAATCCTATTCCTATCATAAAAATGTTCTCCTGAAAAATTCCACTTCACATATTTAGTGTAATGATAGAAACATAGGGGCTGCCCAAATCTTGAACGAGGTGTAAAAATACAAGCAGCTTTAAAATAACAACATCACAGTGCAAATAATGTTTGGAAGCTAGAGAATACTCTGGAATTCATTTTCTTCTCGAGAGGCAGAAAGAAAACTGAGATAAAACTGTTGAACTCAAGTCAACAGAGGATGTTGAGAAGAATAAATCTAAGTGGAGAATAATTGGTTAAGGAGACTTAACGTGTTTTTTTCAAATTGCTACAGAAATTGAGCTAGGTGGAGATATTCTGAATTAATGAATGCAGAGAACACAAGTTTAATCTTAACTCTGCAGCACTGCTCTCCTCCACCCCTTTGTACAATCTGTCTCTTCAGCCTTGCTGTTGGCTTTGTTTTCCATGTACCATGTTCCTTTCCCTTACAACTTACTACAAGTCATTTGGAATTAATTCAGAATGATTAAGAACACAAGAAGAGTCCTGCTGGATAAGGCCAGTGGTCCATGCAGACCAGCATCTGGGTTCCCTCAGAGTCTCTACACAAGACGAATTACACCAAGACGCTCAAGTGAAGGGAGACGCAGTGTTAGCTGGGAAGCTGAGATCGGAAGGCTCTGTCAATTTCGCCTCCCAAAGAGGAGCTATCTTTGCAGGCTCTAGAGAGGTGAAACTGACAGAGCCTTTTGATCTGTCTTTTAAAACTTGGCTTGCTGGCTAAGGTGTCTCCCTTCACTTGAGAATCCTCATGTAATTCGTCTTGTGTAGAGAGACTTTCAGTGATCAACCGGATGCCTCAAAGGAAGACCCACAAGCAGGTATAGTTTCAGTAGGTAGCCCTATTGGTCTGCAGAAGAATAGCAGGATTTGAGTCAAGTGACACCTTGGAGACCAATAAGATTTTCTGGGTATAAGCTTTTGAGAGTCAAAGCTCCCTTCAGATACGGTAGGCATAGTGCCACTAAACAAGGAGACTTCATTTAGATATTGTGATTAATTGCCACTGATGGACTTATCCTCTGTGAACATGTCTAATCCCCTCTTAAAACTAAGGTAGTAGTCATCACTACATCTTGTGGCAGTGAGTTCCACAGTTATGCATTATGTGAGTTAGTAATTTTGCTTCGAAGAAAGTGAGGCAAAACAGCCTCTGATACAATAAATTATGCCATCCTTTAGAGGTGTTTAAAGGCAGGAGTAAATTGTTACTCATAGATCAGACTCCAGGGTTGCCATTGGAGACCAGCTATCCTTAGTGTGAGGTTTGCCCTGTGGGGTTCTACAAGAGGCAATCTTATCCTTGGTGCTATTCAGTCTCTATATAAAGCCTTTAGGGGAATTCATTAATACCTTTGGAATTGGATGCCATCAATATGCTGATGTGACCTGGCTCTATCTCTTTCCAAACCCTCTGGTGATGTGGTACAGGTTTTGAGCCACTGACTTGTTGCTGTAATTAAATGACTGAAAGTGAACGAAGAGAAACTGTATCCAGAAAAGATGGAAGTAATGCTGGTTAGGATAGGAATCCTGAGGTCTTGAACAACATCATTCTTCCTACTTTTGACAAAGTTCATCAGACACTTGCTGACTGGGTTAAGAGATTAAGAGTTATACTGGACCCAGCATGACTGCTGAGAAGAAAATTAATGCAGCTGTAAAAAAAAAAAAAGATTTCCCCCCAACAAAATCAAGTCAGAGACTCTAGCTATGCAGAATGCAGCAACTTGGTTATTAGCAGGTGGTAGGTGGAACATTTATTTATTCACATGATTTATAGCCCACCTGTCAAGGAGACTCAAGGCAGATCGCACAGTGAGTCAACAATCAATGGCTGGTGCATCAATAACAATGCAATAGCGTATGGATTGCAGAAATCTGAATACAGACAAAAATCCAAATACAGAGCTGAACAATGCTGAAATAATCCATAAGCAATTAGACATCACGTATTTAAATGCTGCAGAAGTACCCAGTAGATACATAGTATAGTCCACACCCTCTGTCCCTTAACCAAAGCATCTCTCTGGACCATTTCCTTACAGTACCATCCTCCTACTTGTGTAAAAAAGCCCTCCTGAATAATTTAGTTTTGCCTATTTGTGGAAAGCTAGGAGAATGGGAGTCCTAACCTCATAGGAATTGGACACCTTCACTGCTACAAACTGACTGCACACCAAAAGGAGATGTTTACATTTCCAAGCAAAGGAATGTTTTGATTGCCTCTATGCTAATTGCATTCTGCCTTCTTGTGATTTATGACCCCTCCCTTTTCTCTCTCTTTCCCCCTCCTCTTCTGTATCTGCCCAGTTTTGATCAGGCATCTGATGAAGAGAACTTGATTCTCGAAAGCTTATGCTATAATAAAATTGGTTAGTCTTAAAGGTGCTACTGGACTCTTTTTGATTTTGCTACTACAGACTAACACGGCTAACTCCTCTGGATCTCTAACCTCATCAGCAGGCCATTCCAAAAAAATGTGTGCCACAACAGAGAATGCAAGTGTACAGGTTGCTGTTGATTTTGCCCAACTGCGGGGTGGCACCTGCAGAAGGCCTTGTGCAGATGAGCAAAGCTGCCATGGCAGAATATAGGAAGGGGGACGGTCCCCTAGATATGAGGGACCAAGGCCATGAAGGACTTTGTATGTGATAGCCAATACCTTGAATTGATGGGTAGGCGATGGAGTGACTGTAGAACAGGAGTAATCTGCGTGCTCTGCCTAGCTCCTGATAACAGAGCTGCCGCTTTCTGCACCAACTGGAGTCGCCAAGTTGACTTAAAGGGCATTCCAATGGTCGAGTCTTGATGTTACTGTGGCATGGATCCAGGTGACCAAATCTTCCAAGTCTGTGTGTGTGTGTGGGGGGGGGGGGAATCTTCTGAGCAAAACAAAGTTGGAGGAAAGTTTTTGCAGCTGCATTAACTTGCTTCTCCAGCAATAATGCTGTATTTAGTTGTAATTCCATGCCTCTAAGTAAGTCGACAAGGGCCTGCTGAACACTGCAGGTGGGAAGTTCTCTCAATCACCTTGCCCACAAAGGGCAAATTAGAAGAGACTGGATGATAGTTGGCCACATCACTGGGATATAAATGAAGTAAATCTAAAACAATTACAAAGAATGGGGTTGGGTTGGGGATATTCTGGGACAGGATGCAAACAAACTTCAGACCATTTGCAAATTAAGAGGTTACACACTGGAATAATACTCTACAGCAAGATCTAGAGGAAGTATCTCCACTGAAAAATACCATTATAGGGAAAAAGATATGGGCAGACAACACTGTTGGGGTTAGTCCATGCAGCATGTGGAGCAGGGCCCCTAAAAAAATGATGCTGTGAGTGCAGCAAGCTTATAGGGATGAATGGCCAGAGTGAGGGATGGTCAATGTACCACAAAAATAAACTGGAGCTTTAACAACAAACTATTTCATTCTGGCATATGTTTTCATGGACTAGAACTCTCTTCACGCTTAAGGCAGACCTTTTCTGTAGGAGGTATGAAAAAATAGTAACAGTCCCGAGGGGCCATGAAATATACTTAGGTATAAAAATGTAAATAATTATGTAAAATTTAGATCACATTTTAAAAAGTAATGTCATATTAGTTATGCTCCTACTGAGCAGTTTCTGCATCGTTTAATAAATCCTGTCAAATTATTTCAGCAATGCTTCATCTCTATATCTTCAAATGTCTGCTCTGCACACCCTGTTATGTTGTTTATTGAATATCCCAGCTGTTGATTGCATGGACTTGTGCTGCATAATCCACCTTGAGTCTCAGAAAGGCAAACTATAAATAACAAATAAAAATAGACGTGTTCATCAAGATGCATGCAGAGAGTCTTCATGAGCAAGGCTGCTGGACACGAGGGACTGACAGATGCAGGACTAGGACAATGTTCCTTGGGGTCAGTCACAGCTGAACCTACCTCACAGGGGTATTCTTAGGTTGCAAAGGAGGGGAAGAGAATAATGTATGCTTCTTTTGGTTCTGCATAAAGGAATAAAATATTTCAGGGCTCCTGGTCACCATGGGGCTGGGTAAGCAAAGACATTTATTTTGATAAATTTGTGGTGAATCAGGATGATGTGATGGGGGTGGATGGGTGCTCAAGGGGGATTTTTGCCTGGGGAAGCAGACTGGCTCTTAACAGTTCTGCTCACTATGCAGACATATATATAGATAAAAAAGTGTAAGCAACATGGACCGAAGGGCTACAAAATGCAATCCAGGCTGGGTGTGACTCCTTGCACGCTCCACCTCCTTCATGACTTTTGCAACTGATTTGCATTTACATAGCCCTCATTCCCTGCACCTTCTCCCCCCTCCCCTCACCACCTATATATCTCTGGCCAGTTTCTTCATACCCTCCATGCATCTGATGAAGAGAGCTGTGTTCTCAAAAGCTTATGCTACAGTAAAGCTGGTTAGTTTTAAAAGGTGCTACTGGACTCTACTATTTTACAATGGCAGTAACTGAGTGATAAGTGATCTCCATAGCTAATATTGAGAGTGACTGAGGAATCCCAGATCCTTATTTATTCCATTAAGTCTTATTTATCTCCATCACTTTCTGAAGACTTTTCTGTTTTGTCTGGGGTTCCCTCACAGACCCACTTTCTCATTTGTGTCATCTTTAACTGTTTTATTATTATGCATTTTATAATTTGTTTTTAATGTTTCTGATTGTTCACTGTTTTGGGGAACCCTAAGATTGGTGGAAAGATGGCATAGAAATGTTTTTATTATAACTTACTTGCTTTGATCTGAACAACCCAGGCAAGCCTGATCTCATCTGTTCTTGGAAGCTAAACTGGGTTTGTTTGGGGTAGTAATTAGATGGGAGACCTCCAAAGAAGACCAGGGTTGCAGAGGCAGGCAATGGCAAAGAACCTTGGTTAGACTCTTGCCTTGAAAACACCACCAGTCAGATATGATTTTACAGCACTTTCCACCACATAATTTATTTACTTCATTTATAGCTCACTTTTCTCCCCAAAGCCTACCCAAAGGAGAGTACAACATTTTCCCCTTCTCCATTTTATTTTCACAACAGCCCTGTGAGGTAGGTTGGGCTGATTGTGCGATTAGTCCAAGGTCACCCAGCAGACTGCCATCGCAGACTGGCCTATTATTATTAGCGTGCTGCATGATTTTCACCTCTTCCGCACCGCATTATTCATTGGCTGAATGTTTGCATTACTCATTTAGGCGACAAGGCCAATGCAATGAGCAGCTGCCAGGGCGGCTGTGCAAGCCAATCTGTTCCATCTACCACCTTGCCATTATTCCAAACTGCGGGGAAAGTTACACCACAACGCAATTATAATAAACACCACTGAGCTGATATATAACGCTCATACCCTTTTGCTCTCGGACCTAAGTTGCACCCTACGTCTTTCCACAGTCCCCCGTTGCGGAGACTGAGAGCATCTCTTTCCATTCAACTGAATCTCGGAATGGAAAAAACGGCGGAGCCTCCGTGACTACAACTCCCGGAATTCTCCAGTACCAGATCGACTGCCTCCCATGTGGCCCTAGCCAGGGACTACGATTCCCAGCACCCTTGAGCTTCCTGCCCAATACAATTGATGTTTTTATTCTTAAATTGCACCGATGAGCGGTGGAGAAATAGGTTGCCACTGTAGAAAAGAGGGAAGAGGACTCTGCTTGGAGGAGTTTCTGCTTAGGGGTCTCCTGGGACCATTATGGCAACGGAAAGCGTCCTGGAGCAAGCTTTGGTCTGTGCCGAAAGCTTCAGCCTCGCAGGTAAGAGATCTCCATAAGAATGCGAGGCGGAGGAGGGAGGGAAGGAGGATTGAACTTTTTGCCTGGGGGTCTTCTTTTTTTTAAAGTTCAGGATGGAGCGCGTTAGGAGATTGCCGCTTGCCAGTAATCCAAGCCTCCGTTATCTGTTGGGATCAAATTCCCCGGGCATATTTCTTTTGTCTGTCTGGGAGGAGGCGGTCCGAGTAAACCGAGAAAACGCAAGAGGAAGAAAGAAGGAGATGGTGGGTGGATATAGGGAGGATGGGATGGGATGAGGGGGATTTGGAGGGATGTGTGAAAGGAGATTGGATGAGATGGGAAGGGGTCGAATCTATTGACCTTTTGTCAAAAAAAAAAAAAGGAGTTGCATGAAATCCCAAAAATTCCTAGGAAAGGAAAGACTCCTGTACCCCCTGATAATTATTCTTTGTCCATTCACCTCCAACGTGCTTATTTATCAATACATAAAAACCTTTAGTGGAGACTCCGTTATACTATTACAGCAAAATCAGAAGAGTCTTAATAGCACCTTTAGAGAGTCTGCCGCATGCACCATACAGCATTTTCTCCCCATTTTCTAAATATCATTAGCAACATACGGGCTGTAGTCCACTAAAATGATAGTAATTCTGTTAGTCATTATAGTCTTTCGGAGCAATTAAATTGTGGAATTTATCACCAGTGACAGCCAGGAGCACTGATGACTTTAAAAGGGGGTAGACAGATTCCTGGAGGAGAGGCAACTAGCCATGGTGAGTAAAGGGAATCTCCATATCCAGAGGCAGCAAACTTCTGAAATCCAGTTCCAGGAGGCAACATCAAGGGAAGGTTTCACCACTATGTCCTGTTGGCTAGCCCTCCAGGGCAACTCGTTGGCTGTTGTGTGAAACAGCATGCTGGTTTTCTCTTCCTAGGCAATATAATCACCTTCAAACATCTAGGAAAACGGTGCAACTTCGGACAAAACTCTGAACTTTCCCCTTTTGTCCATGTAGGCTCAGAAACATGGCCCATGTCTCAGTCAAGGTCAACATACCACCCTTGGACAAGGGATTCTTCGGCAGTAGAGCCTGCCCAGGTATGGTATATGGGAGCGAGGATGAAAGACTTATACAAGATATAAGTCTGACTAAAACCCCATTTTTACCTGCTGAAGCCCCAAATGGGTTGCTGTTATCGTCACCCCCTTTTCTAAATGTCTGTATGCTACATGTGCCCATCTTTTTCATGTTATTTTCGCAACAACCACCCTGTGAGGTTGAGTGAGTGTCTAGGCCAGGGTCACCTTATGGGTTTCATTAGAGTGGGGGTTTGAACCTAGGTCTCCAAGATCATAGTCCTACATTCTCACCTTTATTCCACAGAGGGTCTCTGCCATGAATACATTGGTAGTCTTTTCAGCTCTCAGTCTCAGCTCCCTGCATTTACAATATGGGTACAATAATACTGGCGTACCTTACAGTGCTAGGGTAATATAAACCTGAAAGCACTGTACAAATGCTATTATTGTCTATACCACTCCTGGTATAGATATATATGTGGTGAATACTGCTTTTGAATGTTCCTTTGTGTTTTAAAAAATCCCACAAATACCAGAAAGAAATGTTTGGGCCTACTTCAGCAGTCCTTAACCTTTTTGAGCCTGTGGGTACCTTTGAAATTCTGATGTAGCGCAGTGGGTGCAGCCACAAAATGGTTGCCACAGGAAGTGGAGACTGCCATCAACAGCTGCTGCTGCAGTTTACCTTTAATCACACAGTAAAGATTCTTGTACTGTGTTTTTAAAAAATCTGCACTGCCAATCAGCTCTCCAATGGCCAGTCAGAAGCCTTGCTGAGCAAAAGCCCCATCTGACCCAGCTAGGGTTGCCAGGTCTTCTTACCCTCCCAGTGGGAAGGGGGGAACTGGCACTTAGCTTTTTGGAGATCCTTGCGCACATGTGCTATGCGCACGCTCCCAGCATGGCACGGTGAAGTCAATTCCGGGAATGACGTCATCGCACAGGCTCCAAGAGTGCTCCTCGGCTTCATGCTGGGCCGATTTGTGCCCCCAAATGGGCTGAATTGGCCTGGCAGGAAGCCTGGGAGCATTCCTGGAGAGTGACATTGTTGCACTGCACTGGGAGCATGACATGGAAGGTCTGTTTCTGCACCTTTCCCCCCACTGGCCAGGTGAGTAGTGGCGGGGGAGGAGGCTGGGAGTGGGGAATCCCCCGCCTCCCCTGGGGGACCAGCAATTCTAGGCCCGGAGCACTTTCCAAAAACATTTGATGGGCACTATGGTTCCCATGGACACTCTGTTGGAGACTCATGGGTGGGCTGTTTCCCTGCTGTGCCTATTTTCAGTTGGCAGGGAACTTTTAATGGCATCCCTCTCTTGCAGTTTGAAGTCCACTTGAGTCCTCTACATACGTAAACCAAGCTTCCTTTTCTTTAAAGGCAGAAAAAAATTGCTTCTGGGAAAGAAATTGGATTTTCTTTTTCCCCTGGAAGAGATTTTTGGCGTGGCTGAGACTGAGTTGATATTGTTTCTTCTGTTTCAGGAGCTGGTGACCTTTGAGGATGTGGCCGTTTATTTCTCAAAGGGGCAGTGGGATCTGCTGGATCCAGAGCAAAAAGCCTTGTACAGGGAGGTCATGCAGCAGAATTATGAGAATGTGGTCTCTCTGGGTAAACACCTGTTTTCTCTGACTGTAAGAGGATCTGGGGAGTCTGTGTGTTTCTGTGTTTCTTTATGGAGGAGGAGGGGCAGAGTAGGTCCCCTTACTTGCCCAGTGAGAGGGGGGGACCCAGCAGTTACCTTTCAGTCATTTCCATGGTCTTCTTCCAGAAGCGACCTCATCATCACACTGGTATGGGGCTCACGTGTGGTTTACAGCAGGCGAATTTGGATCCCAAATGAGCCCGATTTGGCCTGTTTGGGGCCCAAATCAGCTCACTGCAAAGTGCAGGAGCACTCTTGGTGTAGTGCGATGACATCACCCCTAGGAAATGACATCATTGCGCCTTCCCAGGAGTGCGTTTGGGAGGCCCATTCCTGCACCTTTCTCCCCCATCGGCCACATAAGTGGTGACAGGGTGTGTGTGTGGAGGGTGAAAGCGGGGGATTCCCCACTCCTAGAGGCAAGAGAGAAGAGGTCTGGCTCCTAGAGCAGGGGCCTGCAGCCTGTGGTATTCCCAAGAAAACGCTCAAAGCAGCTTGCAAAATCGATGAAATGTAATCCATAAAACAAGGTCGAATAATAAGATAAAAGCTGAGTAAAGTGGAAAAAACCAAATGGGAGAGTCAACCAAAAGGCTGGATTTTTTTGCCTGGCATTTGAAGGTCAATGATGGTTCTCAGTGGGCCTCATGAGGAAGAGAGTTCCAGAGGCTTTTTGATGTGAATGTTTTCCATCAGCAACAGCCCCTTCCCAAGTTCTGGAGAGAAAGTATTCTGTTCATCATTTCACCCTGTCTCATCAACGTGGCCTACTAACCAGGTTGTCGCAAAGATAACTGAATGCACAGTATAATAATAAACAAATAAGGTGCACTATTTGAATTATAAAACCATTCATTCTTGCAAGGTTGAAATGGTAATGCTGAATACTGTTAACCATTATTGGGTTTTTGGAAAGGAATTAGAAGACCCTTGCTAGCACCAGATGTCAGTCCTTTGGGAGAAAGGCAGGTTAGAAACAATTTAGCTAAACAAAAAAATCCACAAGTAGTACCTTCTGAAATGCCCCAAGACTATTGGGAATCAATGTTCTTTGCCCCTGTTGCTCTGTGCTCTTCTTTATAACCGTCTCCATTTATCACCTCCTCTGACCAGGTTTCCCTGTAGCTAAACCTGCACTGATCTTCTGGCTTGAGCAAGGAGCAGAGCCTTGGATTCAAGATCCAGGAGAAAGGGCAACAAAAGGTGAGAGGGCCTGGGGCAATCCAGCTGGGTTGCGCTCATATGTGTGTGATGCTTCCTCAGACACTTAAGTTCCTCTGTGGTCTTTCTGGTCCCTGAGCTTTTTTTTCATTCCACTCTTCTTTTAAGGAGCTCAGGGTGCCATACATAGTTCTCTGCCAGCCCTGGGAAACCTCAAAAGTATGCTCCGAGCTACAAAACAGAGAGTTCTCTAAGCTTACCAGTAGCCCGAATTCAGTTGTCTCAGAGCTGGATCTTTGGGAGGTCAATGTGACTGTTGTTCAGGCTAGTCTGAACCCTGCTTTAAAGTAGCATCAAGGACTCTGGATGTTGGTCAGAGGCTAGCTGGATGAGCCACCTGGGACTGTGTGCTGAAGCCTCAGAGCTTCCAGATATGGAAGGGAACAACAGCCCCTGCTATCAGTGGGCAACAAAAACCTGCCATGTTATGTTAATACTAGACCATCTGCCCGTGCTTGGCTCAAGGGAACAGGGTCTGCTGCACTTCGAGGCCTGCTTGCAGTTTCTTCATACCCATGGCGTCGAACAAGTCCTAACATAGGGTTGGATCCTTCCAGATTTTCAGCAGATGCAAAAGGAAGTAAAGGTCCTTTTGATCCCCCTGAAAAGGGTTGTAAGAATTCTGGGATTCAGGATGGATCTGCCACGCATCTGTCCATCCACCCTCTTGCACCAGCAGAAAAGTTGGTAAGATCCAACCCAAACATCAGGGAGTTTCCATGTTCAAATAAATAAAGCATCTCCTGGTTTATTTACAATTATGAAGGAAGCCATGGGTCCCAATCACAATCCCTGCCTGCCCCTCTCCCATTTTATAACCATGTTTAAAACCTCTTGTTTATTGGAGGAAGCCCCTCAGAACTGAAACCGTAATATATTGTCTGAGGGGAGAATGCCATTTCTTTTCCCCTCTCTGGCAGGCTCATCTATGAACTGTGTAGATTCGTATTGTGAAAGCCTCACAGGTACTTTTGGGGTAGTCTAAACCCCCTAAAAACGAAGCATCCCTCCAGTGTGAGAATATTGAATTATCCCCTTTGTTAAAATAAGGCAACAGTGTGGTGAGTAAAAGGTAATCCTCCTCCCTCCCTCAGCATTGCCCTTATATTTCCTGAAACTTTATATATCCTATTTTATTTTTGAAAGTCACATGTTACTCCTTTCCAGAGTATATGTATCTATGAATCAGGCCTTGGAATCCTCCCTTGTTCTTCTTCTTTTTTCCCTCAGAAGGTGACAGGAAGACAGTGAAGAAAAAAGCCACTTGCCTGTTGTGTGGGAAAACAGTCTCTTCCAAATATGCTCTCATTGGACACATGAGGACCCACACGGGAGAGAAACCATACGAGTGCCCTGAATGCAGGAGGAGATTTGCTTTAAGGAAGAATCTTACCTTGCATCAGAAAACCCACCAGAGTGAGCAAACACAATTAATTAGTAGCTAATAGCTGGGGGGAGGGGGAGGAAGAGCCTGTTGTCTTAAGGCCATGATTTTTGTTCGAAGCGTGACAGGTTCTAGGTTCAGTTCCCAGACGAGGCTCTGCTAGTCTGGAAAAGGGTCCATGTCTGGGCAGCTAGAGCACATGTTTTACATATGGATGCTCTGAAGCTGAATCTCTGATATCTGCAGAAGGAAGGATTTTGAGGAGTGGGTGTTGGCAAAGCCCTTTCTCTGCCAGAGGCTTGGAGGAGCTGTGGCCAGTCAGTGCAGACGGTCCTGAACTAGACGAATCCATGGTCTGACTTGGTTCAAAGCCGCTTCGCTGTATCAAATGGCAAAAGGTTGGCCCCCGTGCAAGGTACATAAGGGGGCCAGTCACAACTACCGCCCACTGTTCAGCAAACCCATCTTCAAGGATTGCATAAAAAATCATTCTTTAAAACATAACCCCCCAAACCTAACCAACCCCCCCTCCCAAAGTTAATAGCAATGTCTTTGCACGAGCAAATGTTCGAACTGCTGAAGACTGGGCAGCATTTTTATGTTGCTATGGCAACACAAAAGGCTGTACAAAAACTCGCAGGGGCTAGGATGAGGAGGAAGACAAGGGGGCAGCAGCAACCAGGAGGAGGAGGAGGAAGAAGAAGAGACGGGAGTGGCACACGGGGAGGGGAGCCAGAGGAAGGAGGGAATGGGGTTTCCTTTCCCCTGCAGTTTCTTTCACGTCTCCCTCTTGCTTTATGTATTATAAAGAGCGTTGTGTGTTCTTGCAGTATTCTCTATGCACTCTGCCTGCAAGATGCCTGGACCCTCTCCAGCATTAAGTGGTCGGGTTCTGGTTTTGTCCAGAGAGCGTTGTTCCTCTGTATCCACCCCATTTACTAAAACTGAGACTGCATCTTTTCATGGTTATAGTTCCTAGGAATGAAGCAGGTATTGCCATAAAAGTCCTTTTTGCGGTGCTTTGGACGGATTCATTTCCAAGACAGGACATTTGCTTACATCCTGGCAAAAAAAGGATTCATTAAGCACCACTGGTTTCACGACTTCACATACGTATGAATATGTGTTGTTTCCTTTACAGAACACCTTGAGCCAAACCTCCCATTAACTCAAGAGAACTTTTCTGCCAAAGAGTTGGCATTTCACCAGGACCAGCCAGGAGATCAAGAGCTTCAAGGTATCCAGTTCTGTCCTCCCCAGTCACCAGATTTCCATATCAGTCTTTGCTCGGCGGAATAATGTCAAAGGTTGCTGCAGTCAGAAGGATAAAGGGTCTCTGCAGCATAGGAAAAATTGGGTTAACTATTACACTAAGGGCCCTACAGACCCTAGACCTCTATCTTTCATCTCATGCTGTTCCTAGAGATCTGCAGTCCCAAAGGAGGAGCATTTATGGGACATTTGGGGGAGTAGTAGGACAGGGAGAAGAAGAAGTCCCACTCCTATGATAGAAGTCCTCTTCTTCTGTGAAGACTTTCTGTGGGTCCAGGAGGCCAAGCACTAAGAGTTGCTGTAGAGGGTGCACCTAAGATTTAATTTCTAGTTGTTACATTTTTATCTGACCTTTCCTCCAAGTATCTCAGAGTGGTGTACGCTGTTCTTTCTTTCTTCTCCATTTAATTCTCACAATAGGCAGGAAGAGGGATGCTGGCCTATGGTCACCCACTGAACTTCATGGGAGAGTAGGGATTTGAACCCTGTCTCCCTCATCTTAGTCTAACCATATAACCACACTGGTCCTCTTAGTTCCTAAAAGGGATCCAAATCCTCCTGGAAATGGTAGCTTTTGACCTGAACATCCTTGCCCTTACCCTCCAGGAAAGAGTAATCGTTATGGGGAGTAGATGCAAAACTAGATGTGGTTGTTTGATGTCACACATGCTTCACATGTCTCAGAACTGCTCTTTTTATATTTTTATTTATTTCGATATTTAAACTTATTTAAATATTTTTATATTTTTATTTATTTAAATATTTATACCCTCCCTTTATCGTGCCTCAGGGTAGCTTACAAATAGCATTTTAAAAATACAACATCCAATAAAGACCCCTGGGGCCAGCCTTCCCAATTTTCCAGGCACCAGAAGGAATAGCAACATATTTGAGTTTTTAAAAAAATGAGTTTTGTTTCTGTTCATTCAGATCACCAGGCACCAGAAGAGGCAACGCCTCCACCAAGCTATCTTGAAGGTGAGTGCTGCTGAGTGTTTAGCTGAGTGTTTAGAAGAACCCCAGAAGCTCAAGACTAAAGGCCAAGCTACAAGTGACAAATGACACAGGTTGGACACTTGTCAGCTTCCCTCAAGTTTTGATGGGAAATGTAGGCGTCCTGGTCTTGCAGCTTGGCTCTCTGTCTGCTGTCCAATGGACTTTGCAACTCTCACTTGTCCAACATTCTGCCAAGCTGCCTACATTTCCCATCAAAACTTGCGGGACGCTGACAAGTGTCCAACCTGTGTCATTTGTCACTTGTAGTTTGGCCCTCAGTTGTCCTCTTCAGGAAGGATTAGAAAATGTCCTCAGGTCGGTATCCCAAAGACCCCTGAAGCAACCAGAAGTGAGAGAGTTGTACACTCCCACCGATTTTTCTTGGTGGCTGAGGCTTCTTGTCTCTGGTTGAGTTAGGAACTAGGGGGACAATGACAGTCTGAGGAATGTGGGCCCTAGATATAGAAAGCCTCTTGAAAGTTATCTCGTGCCTTTTGTGAGAATTCTCTTCAGTGACATCAGGCAGTGGCTGGGAAAGAGCACGAATAGCTGCTGCCTCAGCCTAAAGCAGAGACCAAACGAAGAACAGAATAGAAAAAACCAACCCCATTGCTTTTGTTTATTTTTAAAGGGATAATCAAGGTTGAAATGGTGGAAGGCCCAGATGTACAGGATCCAGTAGATGACTACCCTCTTTCTGTGCATTCTCCAACAGAAGCATGGCCTCCAAAAATCTATCAAGGCAGTTGCAGGAGAGAACAAAATACAGTGGGAATAGCAAGAAAGACTTTAGGGCCACGGTCGATTCAGAAGTCATGGTTTTCTCAGTTTCCGTGGCTGGAGGCTGACAAGGGACAGACCACACTGTACTGTGTCATTTGCAGGGAGAAACCCCCTGCTCACGGCCCAGTGTCCAAATTAGTGACTGGATACACCAGGCCATTTAAAGTGGAAACTCTCAAACACCACGACAAGAGCAATGCCCATAACCTTTGTGTCCGAGCATTGACAGCTAAAGAAGACCCAAATGGCGTTCCAGTTGCTGTGCGCATGACAAAAATGTCCAGCTATGTCCTGAAAAACATGGAACACCTTTTTAGCGCGGCATATGACATTGCCTATCATTCAAAGCCTTTGAATGATTTTGAAAAAGCTTTAGATCTCTTGCAGGTCATGGGAGCCCCCATCATACCCAGGTACAGAAACAGAGTGGCGTGCACCCTCTTCATCAAATGTATCGCAGACACACTTGGGAAGGAAATACTTGATGGCATACGCCAGTCGCCTTGCATTAGTATTCTGCTGGACGGTTTTACGAATTCCTCCGATCAGCCATGTGTAGTGATTTACATCCGGTACATAAAAAGAACAGATGTGAAGGAATCTTATGTCTGCTTGGCTTTGCTGCCCAATGAAACAGCCGATGCCTGTTTTGAGACAATCATTTCAACCTTAGAGGAACTACAGATCCCGTTTAGAAAGCCAGGGTGGCTGGTGGGCTTAGGAACCGGTGGAGCAGCCAATATAGTGGACTGCAAAAACGGGATCATCGCAAAATTTGAAGACATCACCCCCCAGTTCACTTCGGCCCATTGTGTTACCTACAAGATACAATTTGCTGTCATTGATGCTTGCTGCAGGGGTATTGACTTTGTTAAGAACTGTGAGAAGCGTATACGGGCAATGTTCAAGTTTTACCAGGTGTCTCCTGAGAGGCTGAGAGAGCTGCAGGTGGTGGCTTCTCGTCTAGGCCGGAAGGTTGCCAAGCTGATGGACTGTAACGACGTGAGGTGGGTCATCAGCAGGAGAGGGACTCTAAATGCCCTTCTGGAAAACTTGCCTGCAGTTGTGAATCACCTGGAGCGGCTGTCAAAATCCAGTGGACACGAGGGTCAAAAAGCAAAAGGGATGCTGACGTTCCTGAGAAGCTTCCATTTTGTAAAACTTTCCCACTTCTTAATAGATTTCCTGAATATTTACAAGCCTCTCTCTGAAGTATTTCAAAAAGAAAACATCTTACTCAGGCAAGTGAATTCCACTCTAGAAAACACATACCTTACACTCCAAAGCCTTCTTCAGCAGGCAGGACCAAAAGAGGCAGAGTTTGATACAAATGTGAAGGGTGCGTGCTTCCGTGGCATCCCTTTGCTTGGAAGAGAGTCTGGGGAGTGTCGATTTCAAACTGACAGAGCAAAGATTATTCTGACAGGAGCAGAATATTTGCACCAAAGGTTTGACACAGAGAAATCACTAGAGGTATTAAAAAATATGGAGGTATTTGATACCACCTCTTGGCCTGACAGCAGCCGTCTTGCCAGCTTTGGGAATGTGGAGATTCTTTCTTTAGCTAAGCATTTTGACAGCTCTCTAACGTCAAGCTATAGTGAAGATGGACTGCTGAGTGAGTGGTTGGAACTTAAAACCATTGCAAAGGACCTTCCTTTCTCAGCATTGTGCAAGAAGGCTATGGCTGAGGGTCAGAGGTTTCCTTTGCTGAGTAAACTCACATCGGTCGCAGCATGTCTGTGTACTTCCACAGCAAGCTGCAAGCGGGGGTTTGTCGTTATGAATCTGATAAGGACTTACGAGAGGCTGAAGCTTTCCAACGAAGTGGCAAACTCTCTAATGATGGTTGCTGTCAATGGCGTGGCAGTTCCAGATTATGACCCGCTGCCTGCAATTGAGCACTGGTACTTGACATCTTCTGGCCGTCGCTGTTAACCATCACTACAACATCACTTGGAGCTGGGATTGTACTGATTCTAAATATTTAGTACCCCCATTGTCTGATGAACTGCAAAACGTGCCATTATCTCTGCTCAGAGTACTTGTCTGCAAATCTCCATAACAGAGCTTATAAGACTGGGCATTTGACTGGTCAATTGACTGATTAAATAATGGTCAGGGTGTTTTTTTATTACCTTTATTAGGACAAGCAAAAAGATGCTTTAATCATTGATAGATCTTATGCTAATTTAAAAAACAAATTAGCTAACTGTAGCAGTGAAACAAATTAACTTTGACAAAAATGTAGTAATAACTTTCTAACAATGTGACGTTTCTATAAATGTGAACAAGTCACCAAACAGCTGTTCTCACTTCTTACAGATCCTTCTTGGCGTAATGGTCAAGTAATGGATGATCTGTTGAATATTCTCAGTCTGAGAATATTTGACCAGTCCATTCACCAGTGTGCCAGCCCTTTCTGCTAGCCATTTGTCTTGTGATCAGTATTAGTTATGGAACGAACACTCCCCCAAATATAAGTGAGAATTCTTGTATTTATTTTTACTTTGGATTTTTTTCTCTGGATACTTGCCAGGTTCTGGGTTTTAACTAGGGCTACAATATTTTAATGATTAATTGATTTTTAAAAAATCTTGTACTTGACTTTTAAAAAATGCCTGATTGAGCAACAGCTTTTAAAAACAGATTAATTGTTTTTAACACAGGAACCTACAAAAAACTGTCAATGACAGGTGCCATTTTGACAGAATTCCTAATTTTTCTCCCCGCAGGAGTTAATGCCTTTCCTAAGATGGAATCCACTGTGAAACACGCAGCAGCATCTGTGCTTTTTTTCTTTCAGGTGTATTGCTTTAGTCTTATGAAAATGTATTTAAATTACATCAAACAAATTAAAACTCAGCCGAGGTTTTGTTAATTCTGTGACGGCCCTAATTTTAATTTCTCTGAACTGGTTTGAGTATGATACAGAAAGGGTACAGAAATTGGAGTTTTTCTGGTTGTACACTCAACTGGTTGAGTGTGTGTTGTTTCAGAGAGGATTTATGGGCTCCCTCTTAAGTGTCACTGGCCTGTCTTAATGGAAAATGTCAGCACCTACTTTCTTCTCTGATTCCTTATAAAAACATAAGAAGAGCCCTGCTGCATCAGACCAATGGCCTGTCTAGTCTAGTACCCTGTTTCACACAGTAGCCAACCAGTTACATTGGAGGAGCAACCACAGGACAGAGGCCAAGACCTTCCCTGGAGTGGTCTCCTGGCACTGGTATTCAGATGTTCACTGCCTCTGAATATGGACGCTCCCTTTACTCACCAGCAAGAAAAAATTAGGGCAGTAAATGCCCAGGGCAGAGACTTTTCTTTGGTGGCACTTCTGTCATGGAATGCCCTCCCCAAGGATGCTATTACAGACCTTGTAGCAGTTTAGAAAAACTTTTTAAAAACACTTTTTTATTTTCTTGAGCCTCAGGTCTAGCATTGCTGGTTCTGCCTGTTAATTTTATATTTTAATATTAGTGTTGTTTTTCATTTGGTGGTTCTGTTTTGTGTGGTTAGGGACTGGCTTGTTTTGCTTTCTTTAATCTTTCTTTGCACTTCAGCTTGCTCACCTTTGGATGCCAAGACAGTAATGACATTTCCAGGGATAAATAAAATGTCCGTTAAAATCAGCGTGTAAGTGGTGTGGATAATGCCTAGTGAAACAACGGAAGCGAGAAAGAAATGAACTTGTTAATGCAGAGCTTGCTTCTGCGCGCATATGTGCGCGCGCGTGTGCACACGCACACACAGAGTTCCATTCAATCAGGCTCCCACACATCTGCTTTAAAAGAAAAAAAGTTTTGGAGATCATTCACGGAACTACTTCCATTACATCTGGCCTCCTATTTGAAGTAAAGAAGCATTGCCTTATACTAAGGCAGACCATTTGTACTGTTACCACAGCTTAGAAAGCCTCTGTATCTGTAGTCAGAACGATGTGCTGTCCCTTTAACAATTGGTACTCATGGGAATCGTAGTTCCCTCTCCAACATTGGGACAGCGGGACATTTGAGAAGTTTATTGTAGATCTTCCTGTTAGGGTGTTAGTTTTAGGGTGCTCTTCCTTTTTCTTTGTTCAGCAACTTACCCTCTCAATCAAGGATGCAAAAGCCATTATGAATTCACCGCTAGTCTACGAATAAATCTAGAGCAATAAAGATGTACCTGGATTCTGATCGAACCATGTCTTGTTTACTGGCTCCAACTGTAAGTAAGGATTCCTTTAAAATCTGGGTTGAAAGAGGCAGCAAATTAAAACTACCTGGGAATCAGCCTCTCCTTTCAGCTGCTCCCAGAATACCATTGGTACATCAAGCCAATTACTGGCTAGTCTAATTGCAGCAACTCCACAGGTAAAGCCTTGTAACCAAAGATCTTCTAACTTGAAATGCCAGAGATCAGACCAGGGACATCTTATGTGTGCAAAAGCCATGCTCTGCTGCTGAACTATGCGCCTTCTCTAAGCAGCTGGAAAGCATTCTGGTATAGCAGGAGTAAACATACGGGGTTGCTTCCAGGGAAGCATCAAACAGAAGGCACTAATGGGCACGGATCTGTCCTGTGACCCTCTTTCCCAAAACTTTCTAATCCGGAAAAAGTTTCGAACCAAGGTGGTGGGACCCGTGGGGGATAACAGCCACATGGGTTGGGAGGATGCAATGGCGAGGGGGAAGGAGGTAAAATCTTCCTTTTTGCTGCATCCACCACCCAGCTTGGGGGCGGGGGAGGACAGACACAGGAATGAGCCACACTAGATTGCTGGATCCAAACCACTGAGTGCAAAAATTTAGCAATGTAAGGATTTCATCTTACATTGCAAACAAAAGCACATTTTAAAGTTAAGGCTGAAGGTTGGTCCAGATATAGTCAGATAGTCAGACAGACATTCTTTTGCTTGGCCTATAATTTCTCCAAATGCTCTGACAGCCCCTCATCAGCACAAACAAATCTTTTGACCTCTGGCACCACCTTGCCTTTCCTTCACCCTTCATCTTAAAAGGGGAAACAAAACCAGTTGCTAAAAAAAGCAAGAGACATTCTGAGAGCGTACATTTCTCTCACTACAGCACATGATGCTGCATCATAACTGCTCAAGGTGATTGTGAAACTGCAAAATTATTTTGGGTTGGTTGCTCAACTAACCTAGAGGAAACATCTAGCCAAGATTTAATTCTCTTTATAGAATTTCCAGGACTTCAAGCACCTCTACTCGCTTAAGGTCGCCAGCTTTTAAATGATATTCAAGCTGTCCCTTGAATATCATTTTGATCTGTAGAAATTATCCGGTGATGTTATTTACCTCTGTGCCTTGGAAAGCTTCCACTCACTGCCTATTTCCACTCATTAAACTGCTATTAAAGGGACAGGGCATGTTTTTCCTGTGCACTTTTCCCTTATACTTGTGGCAAACTGTGAGCCAAAAGAGACTTTAAGAGTAACTTGTATAGGGATACAGTGTCTGATAGGGTTTGCCAACCACAGATTGAGAGACTCCTGGAAATTTGGGGCAGAACCTGGGGAGGGCAGAGTTGGAGGAGGGAGAACCTCATCAGGGTATAATACCATACAGTTCACCCACCAAAGCCGCCATTTTCTCCAGCAGATCCAGCTTGGTGTAGTGGTTAAGAGCAGCAGGATGCTAACATGAAGAACTGGATTTGATTCCTCACTCCTTCCCTTGAAGCTAGCTGGGTGACCTTGGGCTAGTCACAGCTTCTAGGAGCTCTGTCAGCCCCACCGGCCTCACAGAGTGCTTGTTGTTGTTGTGGGGATAATAATAACATACTTTGTAAACCACTCTGAGTGGGTGTTCAGGTGTCCTGAAGGGAGGTATATAAATCAAATATTATTATGTTATTATTATTATATCAGTAGTCTGGAGATCAAATGGCAATCCTAGGAGGTCTCCAGGTCCCACCTGGAAGCTGGCAACCTTACTCACTGTCACATGTAATGACTCATACAAAGTGGCTTTATTCAACTAAAAAAAGTACTTTGTTGGTTTCTGGAATGCTGCAAGGTGGGAGGAGGGGTTTCCAGCTTCCCTACCGAGCCACTTTTGACCAGCTGTGGGGGAGAGGGGAGATCGTTTGCCCCTTCTCTGGCTCTACGCATCCTTCCCTAGGGAAAGAGTTAAAGGCAGCCCTGCTCTTGCCCTGCTGCTCTGAGCAAATCTGGAGTAGCTTAAAGGCTGCTTCCTTACGGGGGATGATTCCTGGTTGTGTACTTATTCCAGCGGTAAATGTATAGGGTCCACATGCGGGAGGCATTCCCCATGGTGAGAAAGATGGTGACCAAAAAGTTCAGGTTTAAGACAAGTAGAGGCCTTATTTTTTTACCCTGATATTTTCAACTATTTTGAAAATGCGCTTGGAACCCGCGCTCTCAGAGCAGATGAACGGGGCACGGGCATTTGGACTGTTCACTAGTACACAATTTCTATATTGTTTATCTAAAATGTATAATATATCGTCACATGTGCTTTCGTAATGAAGTCTTCTGTGCTGAGCATGTCACGCTGAGAGAAAAGAGTTGGGCAATTGATCTTTCAAATCTGCTTGCATTTTCTCCATCTATCTGCTTTCTAACGCTCTCACTTCCTTTTCCAAATTTTCTGACTTCAAAGGCTGGGTGTTCCTTATTCTTCCCCTTCTCATGTCATTTGTATGAAAACATCACTCAATGGTGGAAAGCCTTGAAAGACGGAGAATCAAGAAGGATATATGAAAAGAAGCCTTTGATAAAGAAGAATAGCAATGGGAGCACCTCCAAAGAAGTCCCAAGGTATTGGTTTGAAATGTCACCACGATCCTTCCTCTCTTAACTTCTGGCCCCAAAGCTTTATTTCATAGCCTAGGAGAAAAGGGCAGCTTCCACATTAGCTCTTTAATCTGGAATAGATGTAATTAATTCACCAGTTTTTACAGAGAATACAAATGTTACATTTCCCTCCTTCCTCTTTTTCCTGCTTCTTAGTTTAATTAATTACTTCTTGTTCACTCAAAAGGCCATGGTATTGTTGAACAGACCTTTAATGACTTCAAGGGGGTTGGGGTGGTATCAAATACTGCTTTTTCTCTTTGCAGCACGCTCATTTGTTTTGCTTTTATTTTTGTCCCATGACCATGCAGTTACAGGGGTTTTCCACATGAATTTTTTCCATTGGTTCTGGTCACATACTGCTCCAATTTATCTACTGAGTTCTGCATGCATTTTTTGGCCTTCAGTTCCCCCTTTGAGTTTTTGGGTTCCCCCCAGGTTTTTTTCCAGTTCTTTTGAGACCACTTTTACCCAGATCATTTTCTGGAAGCCAATTTGAGTTGATTCCTCGCCCCCCATGTGTAACGTTTCTTTTGGTTTTGGGAGTGTCGTGCAATACTCTAGGAATTGCCTCAATATCTATGGTAAAGGCCATAGAGATTGGGAGGATTCCTAATCAGTCCATCTTCCATTCATAAGCCTTCTAACCACTCAGTTGCCTATACCATCTGTTCATCCTGTCCCAGACAGCACTGGCTGTCGCATGCAATTGGGAGGGCTGCCATTGTGCACCACCCATGTGCCTTTCCTTGAGGATTCTGGGCAGCTGGGAGTGAGCGAGCAAATGTATGTGTAACACTTCAAGCAAACAGGTGGGGAAGGGTGTGCAGATAGGTGGCAGGGAAGGTACATGGGTGGGAGATCAGTGGCAGTGGGCCCCACCAGAAGCGCTTGCAACTCTCCCACCTCAGGGGATGCTGATGCCAGCCCTGAAACAGACAAATCCTTTTCTTATTATAGATTAATTGGAAAAAATGCCCTGCCTTCTTAATAGAGGCTGAACAGGATGTTATTTACCAGGTGCTGGGATTTACCACCATGCTGTGAAAAGCTTCAGCTGCCCATTTCCACACATTAAAGGGACAGGGCACTGTCCTTAAGGCAGTCCTAGCTTTAAGGCATAGCACTGCAACCTCTGCTTATCTTATAGACACACAGTTGAAGGTCTAGTCAGCAAGCAGAGGCAAACTATGATGGTCTCCAAGCAACATCATAACCTCCAAGAAACCTGCATGTTATACACAAATATTTACCTGAAGCTCCTCATAGAACACAGCTAAAGATGTTTGAGGGGGCTCTAAATTGTCCCCCCCCCCCAGCTTTTCCTCTTGGAGGTTTTGGGTCCCCATTATTGTACACTTGAATAAAATGCCTAGCTTGGGCTGAACTCCATGTTGCATTTAGGACATCATTAAGACTTGGGCCCGGAAGCTCCTGTCAGGCAAGGTGAGGCAGCAACTTTAGGAGGCAGCTTTGAGATATCGTTAAGGACAGCATTGTGGAGTCTGGGAGATCTGAATCTCAGCAGCACAATTCAGTGGTAAAACCTCATTAAAGCGAACAAGGACTCACGCGCAGCTGCTGTTCATTCCTAAAAGGAATACATAGGATAACATCCTGGGGAATCATGTTCCATGTTAATCTGTGTGTGCCATTATGTTCTGCCTCAGGCACACAGATCACTTGGGTTGGCCTTTATCCAGAAAGCAAGGGCTATGGAGCTCTTCTATTCAGCTACAAACCTGGATAAAAGCCACATACCTCCTCCTTCAGATTTTCACCATGAATTTTAATTCCACAGGCCCTACTCCAAAGCAACACAGATGGAAAATAATAATGGCGGTTCTTCTGGCAGCAATCATTGCTCTGAAGCTGTATCTCCTTTTCATTCTGGTTCTGTCAGGTACATTTCTTCTTGGTTTAACTCAAATATCTGCACAATCCCTCTTGCGCTAACGTCGTCACCCCACTGTTGTCTCTGGTAAACCGGTTTCACAGGCTTTTGTATTGTTTTGAAAACTTGCATAACCTGTTCGATCAAAAACAACAGAGGGACAATATACGTGTATTCCCTTTGTCAGACTTTGAGGCCTACTTCAGAAGAAAAGGATGAAGTGCCTTAAACACCACCCAGCATGTTTTGTTGGCATTGGTGCCATTCTAAATACCTTTTTGTATGAGAGCTGATAATTGGCTTCTCTCACGGGAGGGAGTAGATTTGGCCCAAGGGTTGCTGATTGTTACAACACACATTTACAACCTGGGGTATAATTTTTAGCACAGTGTGGAAATATTATCGTTAGAACTGCTGTTCAATGGGATATTGCCTGGCCCTGCCCCATAAGCCTCAGGAGGACCTGGGAGGCCAATCCAATCCTAATTTAGACCTAATGTGGTGCCAGAATGCAGCAGAACTACTTTTCTAACTGAAGTTGTTTCCAAGTTTTTCAGGAACACTCTTCAGAAATTGCCTTCAGTTCTGCAGTCTCATTCAGTTCCTGTGAACTGGCCCATCGCAACTTAACAGGTAATCTTGGCTTCCTCTGAAAGTCGGATGGATGAGTTTCTGGTGCCATTTTTAGCTCGGTTGCAATCCAGGCATCAGAGCCAGGATTCAGGATTTTAGAAGCCACAGGTGAGAGGCTGTCAGATGGAATATAGTGACATAGCACTCACAACTGTAGTGGCCAAGGTTGAATTTAGGTAGCCCAGTCTAATGTCTTCTCGTATTTCACTCAGGCAGATAGAAAGAGTGTAAGGAATTCATCTCACACTTTTGGTTTCTGATGAGTTAGAAGAATGCTCCATCCCAGTACTTGGAACTTTCCATCAAACGAGGCCATCTTCAGAATCCCTGCCACCCCGCAGAATCCCTCACCTTCTATGACAAAGGGCCAAGCTACACATGACGAATGACACTTGAACGGCAAGTGGATTGAGTGGAGGGCAAGTGAACAGGGAGAAATACACTTGCTGTTCAAGTGTCATTCATCATGTGTAGCTTGGCCCAAACAGGGCCTTCTTGGTTATGGTACCTTGACTTTGTAATGTTCTCCCCATGGTTGTTCGCTTGGAGCTGAGTCTGTAATGTGGGTAGGACTGTGTCTTGGTGCATCTACTTTGCATGCACGTAGTCCTTCAATCCTTGGCATCTCCAGTTGAAAGGATCAGTTGGCAGGTGGTGTGAAAGACCTCTACCTGATACCCAGGAGAGCCACTATCCATCAGAACAGACAATACTGAACTCAATACACCACTGGCCAGACTCAATATAAGATATGTTCATATGTTCAGGTTCTTGGCACCAGGGCCGTTTCTACGCGGTTTACCTTCCCTCGGAACGACCCAGAACATTGCGCAAAGCCCGTGGAAGATTGCGTTTTCTCGTGCAAGATTTGTGCGATGTTCCGGGTCGTTCCGAGGGAAGGTAAGCCGTGTGGAAACGGCCCAGATGTACCTTTTAATCCAGGCCTTTACTTGATTGCCTTTTTACCCTGCACTTTAGGGAACTGTTATTAACCTTTTCTCATTGCTAATTTAAGCCTTGTTTTGGTTTTATTTTGTTTTGCTTTTATGATGGCTTTATAGTTTCTTCTAAGAAACTGTTTATTGCTATCTGCCTTTAGGAGTTGCTGCTGTTTCTGGATTGGTGTTTTTTAAAGATATTCATTAATTATTTCTTCTTCATGGTACGGCTGTTAGCCACTTCTGGAATCACTTACTCATGTCTGTGCGGGGAGAGGGCGATAAAATGTTTTCAATGAACAAAAGGCAGCCCTGAGATAGTAGCAAAATTCTCTTGTTTTTCACTGAGGAAAGAGAGAACTCCCTTTACAGGTATGGGGCAGCGGTTAGAGTGGTGGAGTAGAAAGATCTAGGTTTGAATCCCAACTCAGCCCTCAAGCTCTCCTTGGGGCACTCACCCTCTCAGCCTAGCCTACCTCACAGTGTTGTTGTAGGGATAAAATGAAGAAGAGAATCACGTGCACTACCTGAGCATGTTGGACAAAAGGTGAGGAAGTAATGAAAGAGCAGGGCTTTTTTTCAGCGGGAACGCGGTGGAATGGAGTTCCGGCACCTCTTAATAATCTAAACTCCCCTCTGTCTGGAGATCAAGGGGTGGAGCCACCGGCCATGTGACCATTTTTGCCAAGGGCAATTTAAACTTTAAAAAACTCCCCCCTTGTTTCAGCTGACCCAAAGTGATGTCATTGTGCAGTCTTGAGTTCCACCACCTCTTTTCCTAGAAAAAAAGCCCTCAGTACAAGAGTGCTTTCTCTCCCCCCATTTGATTCTTCTCAGGGAGAAAATACACTCTGCACTTGCTCAGCAGAAAGAATGGTCATTAATCCCATTTTTTAAAAAAACAAAAACTATCTTCAGAGAGGAAGAATGCTCTGCATTTGCTCAGTGGCATTTCATCAGCAGGTACCACCCACCCCCAAACAGTGACACCCTTTAATTGTTCTGAGCCATATCAACATGCATGCCATCAAAGACTGGTCTTTATTTCAGGGAAACCATCTGATCTCCATCCCTCCACTCATTTTTTTTTTTGCAGAGAACCTGACTTTGGATCCCGATACAGCACATTATCAGCTGATTCTGTCAAAGGATGGCAAAAATGTGTGGCGTGGAAACAGCATAGTGGTTACACCATCCTCGAATGCAAAGAGATTTGACACTCTCCTCAGCGTCCTCACCTCTCAGGGATTCACCTCAGGGAAACACTGCTGGAAGGTGGATACCAATAATGGGAGATTCTGGGCTATGGGGGTTGCCACGGAGTCCGTGAGGAGAGAGGGAAGGTTCAACATTAGTCCCAAGGAAGGGGTCTGGGCAATTCAACAGTGGGCTGGTGAATACCAGGCTCTCACTTCCCCACCATTGGTGCTCTCTCTTCGAAACATTCCAAAAATGATCTGGGTATATTTGGACTATGACAAGGAGGTGGTGGCATTTTTCAACCCTATGACTAAAGACCCAATGTTTGCTTTTCCAAAGGCTTCATTTTCTGGACAAAGAATATTCCCCTGGTTTGCAGTGTGGGCTTCAGGTTTCTACCTCACTCTGCTGCCCTGAGATACCTAGAGCCAGTCCTCAACATACCTACCAAAGGGCCCAAGTCTTTGGGATTCTCGAGGGGCATTTCTAGCCGTTTGAGAGCCTTATTGCAATTGGCAGAATCCTCCATGTGCAGCACAGAGGAACTGAGGTAAAAAAATCCCTCCCAAACCCTCAAGACTGTCTCTTTTTGTGTGGTGCCCTGAAAGTATCATGATATCAACCCAAAAAGCAAACTATATGGAAAAAGAAGAAATTCTGTGTGGGGAGCCTACTTGTCCTTCAGGCAGGAATTCAACAGGTTATCATGGAGATACAGGAATGGGAATGGTGTAACCGATGAACTTCTCCCTTTTGTATTGTCGATGTATTGTCGAAGGCAATCCCTGTTGTATAGCATTAGTATTAGATAGGCGCAGGAGATATAATGTTGCCCACTGACCAGGAAAAAGTCTTCACTCTTTAATAGATGCTTAATGTGTAGAAATTTGATCTTTGCCACAGGTCAAACTGAAATTAATGGGACAGCTCCAGGGACCAGGTTAAAAGTTGGCAATACTAGTAGCATCCCTTTTACAGTAGACAGAATACGTATGGGTGACTTACCCTAGATTACATAGAAGATTGTTGAAACTGAATCCCAACTCCTAAAATATCTATTTCAACTAATCGCCCCTCAAACATTCAAAGTCCACCTGAATCTCCCCAAACTAATTTCAAACACGGATTTTTCCAAATCCATTTTTCTTTAAATTCATTTTATCCCAATGACTCAGTTAGGAGGAAGCAATGAAACAGGCAAACTCCATACTGATGATTATTGTGTAATCTGCCTTGAGTCTCAGTGACTATAAATCATGTAAATAAATAAATTAGGAAAGGGACTGAAAATAAAATGTCTGGTGGTGACCAAAGGGAATCTTCTCCATATTTTGAGTCAGCAAACTTCTGAATACCGACGGTGATAGCCGGGCAACCTTTCCCCACCCCCCACCCCAAATTACTGTCTTAGCCATAGGGGGGCAGATTGATACAGAAAACTTTATTTTAAAAATGTACGTCAATTCCTTTGTATTTTCGCTCCTTGTGCATTGTAGATAGAGCTTTCTAATTGGAAGCGTGGTTTGTGTGGAATACGTTACAACATACCTGGAACACTGTAAGGAAAGACTATCATGTGTGTGTTGGGACACGGCAAGCACTTTATTAGACTATACTATCCTTGTGTTGTATTAAATTAAAGGGTTTAAAAAATTTATGGGTGTGCATCTCATCTTTCTGATTGCTATTTCTACAATCAATCAATCAATCAATCAATCAATCAATCAATCAATCAATCAATCAATCAATCAATCAATCAATCAATCAATCAATCACAGTTCTTTGAGATAATGGACAGCATTAACGCACAAACTTTTTTACCACTTGTCAGCCAGGAAAATATATATTAAGTACTGAAAGGTTTATTTGGACACCTTCAGGACTACCAGATCTACACTGCAATTCCATTTTTGCGTAGGCGTTTTTTTTTCTGCTTTTGGCCCCATACTAGACTGCACCTCTTAGCCTTTTCTGTCTCATCAGATTCCAATGTAATAAAGCAGTTGGGTTCTGGGTTTGCAATGAGTCCAATTAATTTGTTTTTGAAGCCGGAATCCTTTACATCTCCCCTCTCACTGCGTTGCTCAGTGCTTGTGCCTCATGAAATTTTTTCTTGCTACTTCCTCCTGTGTCCAGAAGATGGTGGTAGTGTATCACAGATACCGACAACAACCTGAAAAGAAAAAAATGTCCTGTCTCTTTAACAGAGGCTAAATAGATGTTATTTATCAGGTGTTACTAACCTACATGCCATGAAAAGCTTCAGCTGCCCATTTCCACACATCAAGCCCTTATTAAAGGGAAAGGCCTTTTTTTCCCTCTAGATTGCTGGGAACCCTAATTGCACATACCCGTTATAATCAGAGGGGGGAAATTCTTTCATAGATATATGCTAGAGAAATAAAAAACATGCAATACTTTTTATTAAATTTGCTTCTGTTCAAGAATTCACAGCGCAAGAGTGTTTCCATTCACAGATTCACTCTATGCTTTCCTGTCTCACCTGTCATTTCTCCCACCACTACTTTTTGCTGTTAAAGAAAATTATTGGTAGTCAACGTATTGCTATGGCAAGCTATCTACTAATGATAAAAAATGGCAAAAAGGGTACCAGTAGTGGCGATGGGTGGGAATGGAAATAGCACCAGTTGTGGGCGGGGAGGTGAAGAAATTCAAAACTCTTCCACTAATTGCCAAGCCCATTGATAATGTGATTTTCCAGGAAATATTCACCAAAGTAGGTTTGGGAAAGACTGCAAGAGTTGGGGAAAACCCTGAAAGTTGATGGAAGCACATCGATGTCATGTGGAGGCCAAAATTATATCAATTGCAATGCTGGACGGGGGACGGAGCAAGAGCTCCATGCTGCAGCCACCCAAAGCTAACCAAAATATCACAAAATGTTATGCAAGCACTTGAATTTTCCAGAACTATTTTATTTGGAAATTAAAATATACAATACAACCCCAGGAGTTAAACTTAACCAAATATCAAGGACAAGTAGAGCTAGTTAGGGAAAGAAGCTAGAATTGCCAGCCCAGTCCAACTTCCTTTATTTGCATTTCCTAAAGTCCTTGGAGGCAACCCAAATAGAAGCTTTGTGTCAGAACAGGTGACTGGACCAGGCATCAGTGCTTGGGATTGTTGTAGGTGTCAGTCTTCAGAGTGCAGGGATGCATGATTTGGGGTGGTCCAAAGATTGTTTGGAGGTATAGTCCCCCCCCCCATACACACACACCATCTGCATTTGGGAAGGCACCCCACTTTGGAGCTGCTAGCACAAGAACTGGGCTTCGGATGAGGAAACAGCGCTGGTCAGCTTGGAGGACAAAGTCCCTTGAGTGTATGGCACATAGTGGTCCAAACTCTATTTCGGGTTGCAGAGCTTTTTAATCATCCACAATATTGGTTTTTGGGTTTGTTCACAGGAAACGCAAATAAGTAACGGCGCCAACTTCAGCCTCTCAGAGCCAAGCTACAAATGACGCCTGACACAGGTTGGACACTTGTCAGCTTCCCTCAAGTTTTGATGGGAAATGTAGGCAGCTTGGTGGAATGTTGGACAAGTGACAGTTGAAAAGTCTATTGGACAGCAGTCAGAGAGTCAAGCTGCAAGACTAGGATGCCTACATTTCCCATCAAAACTTGAGGGAAGCTGACAAGTGTCCAATCTGTGTCAGGTGTCACTTGTAGCTTGGTTCTCAGAGAAGAAGTTCCACTATAATGCCTGGGGTTTTATGATGTTTCTAGTATATTGTTAAGGAAAAGGTTACTTTTGAATGGATTGGGTGGAAGAATTGAGAAGCCATTGAAAAGTCAAATTCTCAACCAAATTTGTGAGGGAGGATGAATGTCACAAAAGAAACATATTTCGTAACTACATCCATCAATTCGTAAGCACCTTCATTAAAAACAATCGCTACTCTTTAAAAAGCCACTACCTGATTATAACTTCTACTGAACAAAGGATTTTAAATGTGTTTATATGCCAGTCTTCCTACACTTTATCATATGTCACACATACAAAAATGGTGCTTAACGTGAGATTATGAGAGTAAAGGTGGGGGGGATAGCTTTTATGTTTCCTCTGCAATGGGATCAGACCCACCCTCTTTGGACAAATTATTAAAAATACAACTGCCTATCACAATAATGTTTTAAGAAGAAGGCATGGCTTCCAGGCAGGTTTGACTCGTACCATTTAAAAAAGAGAAGAAAGTAAGCCCTGTATAGGCTCAGACTGGCAGCAAGGTTGCCATCTTTTAAAATGGTACATCTAGCTATCCCTTTAATATCAGCTCAATCTGTGGTAAATACCAGGTGATGTTATTTATCCTCTATGCCATTAAAAGCTTCACCTGCTCATTTCCATACATTAAGCCTCTATTAAAGGGACAGGACATTTTGGGGGGAAATTCCAGCTGCAGCAAAATGGCTGAAATAACACTCCGAGCTACGTATTTAGAAATGTCATTAGGCCCAGCCATTCTTTGACCATACCACTTCAGGAGACACAAATTGCCCTGGGATCTCCCTCAGCATTTAACAGTCCAGTGGTATCCGGTCCCTATTGAAGGCAGAGTAAACATCTACTGGAAGGACTTCAGACCAATCCAGCACAATTCTCACAATTTGGGGAATAAAATGGAAGCGAAGGTCCTAGATTTAGCAGGAAGTTCTTTGGTGATTCAGTAGCAAATGAAATCCTGATTTTGTGCACATCTGCAATTGAGTTTGGGACTCTAGGTAAACACCAACCAAATAACCTGTTAAACACAACACAGCAGAAATTAACTAAAAAAGGAGGCCTATTTCTGCCTCCCCCCCTGCCAGCCAGGTGAGTTGTGGTGGTAGCAGGGGATTCACTGCCCCTAATGGGGGACTTGGGATCCCTACTGTATGCACTGCAATGGTATAATAGCTAAAGTATTAGATGAGGATTCTGGAGGGCCAATAACAACAACAACAACAACAACAGTGCTTATATACCTCTCTTCTGGACAGATTACTGACACACACAGAGTAGTGAAAAATGTTGTTGCTATTATTGTCCCCCCCACCCCCCAAAAAAGAGTTGGGGAATTGAGGCTGAGACGAATAGCTTATCTACAACCACCTGCTAAGATTGTGACAGTAGTGGGATTAGAGCTGGCAGAATGTTAATTCATAGCCCAGCCACTTAACCACTATAGTACAGCAGAACCAACTTTTTATCTTCATTCTGTCATGGAAACGGGGCCAACTCTCTTTCTTTCTGCTTAACCTATCTTACAAGCTCATTTTGAGGATAAAATGGAGAAAATGGGGTGCTCTAAGCCATTTTGGGTCCCCATGGGGGAAAAAATAATGTATAAGGGCCTAAATAAATCATGCTTGTCTATATTTTTCTTTTGGTTTAATAAACCTGGCAAAATTTTGACTCTTTTGGAAACACGGTCTATAGGTACCAAGAAGCAGCCCCTGATTTCTGTCTCCTGCAATTTCTGCACCTGAAACTGACCCAAAAGCCTATCTCACCAGGAGGTGGCCTCATAATAACACTCTCCTCTTAACTAATTTCTGCTACACTAGTTTTTCTAAAGGAATAGAAGATGCATTCCTGGAAGGTAAAAGGGAAGGTCCAAGCAGGCACAGGTATTACTATGACTAAACTATTGTGCTTTGGTCACATCATGAGAAGACAAGACTCACTGGAAAAAATAATAATGCTAAGAAAAGTTGAAGGTAGTAGGAAAAGACTCAATGCAGCATGGATTGACTCAATAATGGAAGCCCTGGCCTTCAGTTTGCAAGAGTTGAGCAAGGTTATGAATGATAGGACATTTTGGAGATCATTAATTCACAGGGTTGCCATAAATCCAAAATGGCTTGAGAGCACATAATATACACATTATGAATCTTCTCCAACTGGAATTACCCCACTCCACCATCCGAGTAGTGGTCCCTGCTTAATGCAAAGAAGCAATAATTGCCTATGAGACTACAATTCCCATGAGGCTGTTCAGAAACTCTGCCAAGAAAAGATGGGGTACTGCCTCTTGGAAACTGTAGTTCAGTGTTTTTAGAAGGGCGTGGCCAGAAGGCTGTGGGAGGGCTATATATCTAATGAGAGCAGAGGGTGCTTAGTTGCAAAGAGGTTTCTTCTGAGATTTGGTGGGTAGTTGCTTGATTTTACTGCTGTAGCTATTCTGAATGAGAGTAATCTCTTTTGTAGGGTTGCAGTTTGAACTGGCTGTGAATTGTCTGCATGGTCAACCCCAGGTTTTTTCCCCAAGTTTTTCTTGATGTTGCCATTGTGTGTTAACCTGCATGAGTAGCAGTACTTCCTGCAGGTAGCCAAAAATGTCAATAAGGCTAGTTCTTTTATTCCTTCAGTAGATCGGAGTATCTTACCAGTGAATACAGTACATCCTAGGTGTGTTATCATTTTGGATTGTAGAGAATACGATTGTGAGGGGCTTTTTACTCTTAATTGGTGTCAGTGCAGAAACAAAACCTGTTTTTAGTAACTGTTACTATGTCTTGATTAAATGAATTCAGCTGTGTTATACCTTCAATATGCATAATACATGGTGAATAGGGAAAGGCTGCATAAGCAGAGTTTCCTCTGGGGACTTCAAGTACAGTTTGCCAAACTCCAGATGGGGCCTGGAGATCACCCAGAATTTCAACTAATCTCCAAACTACACTGATCAGTTTGGATGGTGGGCATCATACCCCTCTTGAGGCCAATCCCCAGGTAGGGTTGCCAGCTCCAAGTTGGGAAATTCCTGAAGATCTGGGGGGTGAAACCTGGAGAAACCAGGAGAAAGTGGGGTTTGGGGAGGGAAAGGACCTTGGCATGGCATAATTCCCTAGAGTCCACCCTCAAAAGTAGCCATTTTCTCCAGGTCAACTGATCTCTGTGGCCTGGAAACCAATAGTAATTCCGGGAGATCTCCAGCTGCTACCTGGAGGCTGCAACTACAATACCAAAAAAATTATGAACATATGATATATATGCTTATAGTAATGACAATACAATTGAATAAACAGCATATGTGAAAATTAATCAAAGATACGAGTCATATATACAAGTACAAGGAATGTCCCAACCTGGAGCTGGCAACCCTAAGAGTATAATGTCACCCAATTTCTCTTTCTTATCTCCAAGACTGGTAGAAGCAGTTCCTCTCCAGCCAATCCTGGTAACCTCTGCTGTCGAGAGCTACTGATGTTCCAGGCAGTGATATTAACCTCTCTTGTTTGACCCATGGCTACGGACCTTCTCAGGAAGAAGCTTCAGGAGGAAGCTACTTGCTCCATCTGCTTGGAGTATTACACTGATCCAGTTGTCCTGGACTGCGGGCACAATTTCTGTCGCAACTGCATCACTCGCTGCTGGAATGAGTTTCCCGCCAACACTGCTTGCCCGCAGTGTAGGAAGGCTGTTACGACAAAGAACTGCAGGCCAAACAGGCCATTGGCCAATGTAGTTGAGATCCTCAAGCAGCTGAATAACCAGGGGAAAGAAGAGAGCAGAGATAATAACTGCGGGAAGCACCCAGAGCCATCCAAAGTTCTTTTTTGTAAGGAAGACCAAGTCTCTGTGTGCTTAGCGTGTGAGGGAACTGAGAAGCACAGAGGTCACCACACGGTTCCTTTGGAAGAAGCTGCCCAGGAGTACAAGGTAGGAACTGATCCTTCTGACAATGAGTTAAAATGAGGCTGGTTAGGAAAAGCGGGATATTGGTTGAGGAGGAGGAGTACTGAGTGAGGAAAAGCGTAGGCGTGGATTTCCCCTCTCTTTAGCATGTGGGTATCTGGGAGCAGTGATACAACTGGGTGGCCTAGTCCCCATTTTTTTGTGAATCTTGGGGATAAATCAAAAAGATCTTGTATGGAACAGGAAAATGAGGCATTTCAAATTGTTTTGCTGGTCAGTGAAGCTGGAGCAGTGTGTTCCTCACATGTGTTGTGTCACAGCCATGTATCCTTTGCTTATTCATAGACAAAGATTTTCTTGTCTATCTGCCCTGAAAGCTTTGTATGTTGGCTATTCCAGGAACAAGTCCTCCCCTTGTCTTTTTTAAAAACAAAAATTAAATAGCTTGCCTACCCATCCATTTTTATTCAGTCTATTTTTCTCAGAGCAACTTAAATTTTTTGTGCCCCTCTCTGTATTTATCTTCATAACAATGCTGTGAGGTAGGTTAGAATGAGAGTGACTGGTCCACCCAAAAAAGCTTTTTTTTTAAAGTGGTGTTTGAACCTGGGTTTCCCAAATGTTAGTTTGATACTCTAACCACTACACAGCACAGCACTTCTTCCCCAGAAGAAAGAGTTAATTCTGACTTTCCTCTGCTGTCTTGGTGCTTGGCAGACCATTCCATCAGCTCAAGGAACAAAGATGTTGGAATGTTTGCAGTTGGCTTTCTGTGAGGGAAAGAAAAGTTGTCTGTATGGGATTAAGGAATTGCACAGACTGCTGCACTGGTGTGTTGTAATGGTCCATGGTTTTGGTCCATGTTCTAGAAGCCATGAGTTTAAATTCCCACACAATAATGAAGCTCAGAGGGTGACCTTGAGTGAGGTTCTTTGGATCCTGACAGAGGAGTGAGAAAAAAATTGTGGAGTAGGTAGGAGATCTTGAGGAAGAAAATAGAAGATATGAAACTAAAACTAACCTTGACTTACACTGTTCTTTTGCCTACAGGCCACCAGAATTTAACAAACATAGATCTATGTACGTTTTCTTTCTTTTCAGGATCGTTTTCTTAGCTGTATTGAGATCCTGAAGAATGAGAAGAAGGAGATTCTGGCACATAAGATAAGTGCCATACGGGACAGTGAAGAGTTGATGGTAGGTGTCTGTTTCAAAGAATTGACTGAGTGAACTTTGAGATGGGTGGGTATGGAGAGAAAACCAGTCTCCCTCAAGGGGACCACAAAATCTCACTCAAAGATGAATATCTTCTGGAAATCCTGTTCTTCAGCTAAACAAGAAGTGAGACATGAATACCTCTTGTTCTCCCCTCCCTTTAATGCACAAGTGATATAACTGTGCTATTTCTTGTGCTGTTCCTGACTTGTATCGTTGGCTGTCAACTGCTGGGACATAGCTACATACATGGGCTATGATGGTACATTCCAGACTGTTTACCTAAATATTTCAAGGAAAGGGAGGGGGAGTGAGAGCAGAGGGCAGCTCAGTTTCCCTTGGCCCCTTTAGCTGAGTCTCTTATGATAGCTGAAAGTTACATGCCTGTGGGGTATTGGCTCCAAGATTGTGTGCATCTGAGGTTTCTTTGTCTTTGCTGTCCCTTCTGGTCAAACACATTCTGCAGGTTTCCTCAATAATTAAATGCATGTCTTTATTTAAGAGAGAGGTAAGATGAGGATAGGTACCATATTAGTCACCCTTTAAAACGATCATCTGCTCTTTGGTAAGATGCGTTTCTGTGTCTGACTGAAGAGAGGTACTGGCTATGCGTTTGAGCAATCAGCTGGGAGTCTGTTTCAAACTGGACTTCAGCTTTAAATTTGCATAATGACCTTAAGCAAGCGACTGCCTCTGAGCTGAGCCTTTATCTTTAATAAGGTCATAGTGGCCTACCTTATGAAGTTATTGTAAGGATTGCTATTCATGTACATGGTATGATTTGAAGGAAGCATTACTTTAAATTTACATGGTGATTAAAACCTCTTTGACTAGCTTAAAGCAATGCATTAACCCCTGAAGCCAGTTTGGTGTCATGGTTAAGAGCGGCAGGACTCTGGAGAGCTGGGTTTGATTCCCCACTCCTCCCCTTGAAGCCAGCTGGGTGACCTTGGGTCAGTCACAGCTCTCTCAGAGCTCTCTCAGCCTCACCTAACTCACAAGGTGAGTGTTGTTGTGGGGATAATAATGACACACTTTGTAAACCGCTATGAGTTGTCCTGAAGGGTGGTATATAAATTGAATCTTGTTGTTGTTATTATTAAATCAGTGTTGCTTGGTAACTGAATGTTCCCTTAAAACATTCAATCTTTGCAGGGCACAGCTCCCTAACTTGGGGAGATATTGAGGCTTATGTATATGTTCCAGGGTCAAAGACCCTCCATTTTCCAGCCAATAATCAGGGCTTCAGTTTGAATCTGGAACAAATAAATGAATCTCAGTTATTTCCCTTAGAACTGCAGGGATATGCCTCGCCAGGGGTCATTTTGTAGAAAAAGAACTGGAGGAACTCATTAGCATAACTCATTAGCATATCTCATTAGCATATGCCATGCCCCTTGGCATCACCTGAAGTGTGTCATTAGCATAACTGATTTGGATGTGCCACACACCCTGACATCACCTATCCTGGCTGTTTTGGACCCGATCCTGGCCATTCAGGGCCGAAATTGGGCCCAAAATGGCAAAAAGGAGCTGAAAATGGCTGAAACGGGGGCCCAAAATGGTCAGGATCGGGCCACTGCTGAGTGGGAGAGTGATCCACCACCTGTCAGAGGTCCGATCCGGGCTGTTTCAGCCCCAATCCAGGCTGAAGCGGGCCCAAAATGGCTGAGAGTCAGGTGGGCAGGGCCACCTGACATGTGACCTCTTCGGGGAACTGCCAGAACTGTGTTCCGGTGTGTTCCCCCTCGGAATGAGCCCGGTGCCTTGCAAGGATTGAGTGTTTTAGGGGAATATTTCAAGCAGCACTGTGCTTTAGCGGCTACTGTGTTGCTTTAATTCAGAGAGGTTTTAATTGCCATGTAATTGTTTAAAAGTAATGCCCCCTCACAGGCGGGTCCAAGCAACTGCCGCCCTGTGTAAGGAACACCTCTTTTACATCCCGACTCTGCAACGATGGCCTCCTTTCCTGGCCGTGACCTGTGCTCTCTCTCCTGCCCTTCTGTTTGCTGCAGAAACATACAGAAAAAGAGAAGCAAAAAACAATGGCGGAGTTCAAGCAATTGCACCACTTCCTGGCGGATCAAGAAAACTTCCTGCTGGTCCAGATACAAGCGGTGGCCAGAGAGGTTGTGAATAAAAGGAACGAGCACTTGAGCAAACTCTCTGCGGATCTCTTCACTCTTCAGAACATCATCCGGCAGCTGGAGGAAAAAAGCCTGCAGCCGGACAATGAACTCTTGCAGGTGAGACCGGGGCCTGTTTCTGTTGGCCACCAGGAGAAAGCGACAGCCCAGACTTGCATACCCCTCCTTAGTTAACCGCCCATCCCAGAAGTGAAGGAGGCCGCATAGGCAGTTCATTCAGAATCCTTTGCATTGCTGGCCTGGCCTGTAGAGGGTATTGCTGCCAGCAGTTGGACCCAGTGGCTCAGCCTGGACGTCATGCAAGCCCGTAGCTTAATGAAGTGAATGTGAATATAATGTGATTGCTTGAACTTAGGCACGCTGGTTACAGTGCATCTAACCAGGATCTGAAACCACAGCTAGAAAGTGGCTTTGTGTTTGTTGTTTGTTGTAACTTTGGCTTTGTGTAATGTCAGGACAGACGTGCTGGCTTGTTCCTTAGCACCCCTCTCTCTGAAGTGTAGCAAGATCCTGCAGCAAGTTCTAATTAAACAAGGTGGTAGCAGAAATGTTTTTTCAAAAGGTACTTTCAAATGGGGCTTTTCCTTGTCTTCCTGCAGAATGCTCCTCTTAGGCTCTTCTACTGGAACTCTCCACACTTTCTCTCGGCTAGCAAGCAGATTTATTTTTCTTCAGTCCCATTTTGTTTGTTTGGTAGTTCCATAAATAAAACTTTAGAAAAGAGCCAGAGTTCTGTAGCACCTGTAAGACTAACAAAATTAGTGGTAGGGTATGAGCTTTTGCAGGGCTGTTTTTCAGCTGGAACGTGGTGGAACGGAGTTCTGGAACCTCTTGAAAATGGTCACATGGCTGGTGGCCCCGCCCCCTGATCTTCAGACAGAGGGGAGTTTAGATTACCCTCAGTGCCCCAGTGCAGAGGGCAATCTAAACTCCCCTCTGTCTGGAGATCAGGGGGCGGGGCCACCAGCCATGTGACCATTTTCGCCATGGGTGATTCAAACTTTTAAAAACTCCCCCCTTGTTCCAGCTTACGGAAAGTGACGTCATTGGCCCTGGGAGCATGCGTGCATTTTGCACACGCACTTGTGGTACCAGGGCACCACCTCCCACCAAGAGTTGGCCCCTGTGCTGACAACCCACTGAGTTCCACTACCTCTTTTCTCAGAAAAAAAGCCCTGAGCTTTCGTAAGCCACAGCTCACTTCTTCAGGTATCTGAGCTATGGCTCATGAAAACTCATACCCTATGACAAATTTTGTTAGTCTTATAGGTGCTACTGGACTCTTTTCTACTGCTACAGACTAACACAGCGACCCATCTTGAAATAAAGCTTTGTTAGTCAGTTCAGTGTTGTTATTGCTGCACAGGCACTCTGCCAACAAGATAATGAAACCAGCCTTTTTATAAGGGCAAACCATGATATGAATGATTGTCTGCAGGGTGAATTCTAGGTTCACAAGCTAACTTGCTTGTGCTTAATGAGGATCTAGATCCTTCATCCACTGTTGTCCACTCAGACTGACAGTGGCTCTCCAGGGTCTCGGGCTGTGGTCTTTACTTATTGCTTAAACTTTTTGACTGGAGATAACTGGGATTGAACTCAGAACCTTCTGTATGCAAAGCAGATGCACTATTGCTGAGCCATAGGATGTTGTCTGAGCTGCACCACAGCAGCAACATTCAAGTGTTTGGTGGTGTCAGGGCAACCTGGGATAGGCACTGAACTTCCTTTCTCTTTCCAGGATGCTGAAAAGACCTTGGAAAGGTAAGTAAAACCCAGTTTCTTATGTTGTGTCTAGGAAAGTAAACATGACTGTAAGGCCAACTTTCTGTATCGAGCTGTAGAAATCTCAAAGGATTGTACAGATAACAGCCACTTCCACCTGGAGTTGGGAAAAGCTGTGAATAGGCTCAAGGCGGGCATGTGGGGAAGAAGGAAAGGATTGGCCCTCTGATTGTTGGAAGTACTGTTGGATTTCACACCATCCAAACCTGCTGGAAAATATTATAAAATGCAATTTGTCAGTGAAACTCCAGAACAGTAAATTTGGGCATTGGGTATTAGAGGCATCCTGGATAATGACCCTTCATCTATGGAAAAGGCGTTTTGCAGCTTTTTCTCTTCCAGCCAAAAAGAAGAATCTACAGCAATGTCTAAAACTTGTCACAACATTTCCCGGTAGGTGGTTGATTCTGTTCTGGGCAGATCCATGTAGTTCAGAGTAGGTTGAACTCTCCGGTCCCTGACATGAGAGTAACCTCAGAGCCAAGCTACAAGTGACGCCGGACACAGGTTGGACACTTGTCAGTTTCCCTCAAGTTTTGATGGGAAATGTAGGCATCCTGTTCTTGAAGCTTGGCTCTCCATTTAATTGAAGTTTACAGAGCAGCAGTCTATGAGAGGGAGAACATGAGGTCGGGAGGGGAGTGCAGGCATTGGGCTCTTGCCAGGTGCCCCCCTTTCCTTCCACTAGGGGTGTGTGTGGGGGGGAGGGGTTCTGTAAACTTCAATTAAGCTGTAAGACCAGGACACCTACATTTCCCATCAAAACTTGAGGTAATCTGACACGTGTTCAACCTGTGTCGGGCATCACTTGTAGCTTGGCTCTCAGTTTCTGCTTCCCAGGCAGCAACCCGCTGTCTCTGAATCTGCCTGTGGCACTGGAACTTTCTGTTGTCTTCCCGTTTTCTCCTTAGAACTGGCCCAGTCTAATCTGTGATGCAAATGGCTGTCTAGAGAATATCTACTTGAGAGGGTACACAATTGTTCCACCCTCTACCTGACAACTTTAGGACAACAGGATCCAGGGAAGGCGTACCTCACTCCTTGTGACTTTCTCCAGATCTGGCCCTTTCTCCTAACTGTCCTTGAAGAGTGATAAGAAGCTCTTGAGTGTCACACTTTCCTTCCTCCTCTAGGACCCGCTTTGAGAGGACAGGGGAGCAGGATTTGTGGGTGTTGCTAGAGCCAAAGGGTGGGTGGATGGATTTAATTTTATTTACAGTCCACCTTTCTCGCTGAGACTGAAGATGAATTACATAGTGCAAGTCAATAAGATCAGCAGCTAGGACCTTCAGTAAACAAATACAATAGAGTCTGGGTTGTAGACGTTTTAAAAAGCGGCATAAACACTGTTGAAACAAATCGAAAAGAGTCCAGTAGCACCTTTAAAACAAAGCAAAGTTGAAACAAAGCGTGTTATTAATCGTGACATCTTTAATGATGCAGAAGGAACATATCTACATCAACAGACAGTACCCAGTAGAATAGTTTACAGTTTCTGTCCCTTCTCCAAGGGATTTAACTAAGCCATTTCTTATAGCATAGCCCTATTACCTGAGTGAAAAAGTCCAACTGAATAATTCAGTTTTGCATAGTTTGCAGAAAGCCAGGATAGTGGAACCTTTCTTGTCCATCTCAGACAGGCCATTTCGTAAATTGGGGGCCACCACAGAGAGTGTGTGTATATGGGCAGCTGTAGATTTTGTCCAACTGGAGGGTGGTATCTGCAGAAGGTCCTATTCAGATGATTGAAGCTGCTGTGATGGAGCATAGGGGGAGAGGTGGTCTGCAGATATGAAGGGCCAAGGCCATGAAGGGCTTTGTATGTGATAGTCAAAACTTTGAATTGAGACTGGTAATGGATGGATGGCCAGTGGAGTGACTGCAGAATGGAAATAATATGTATGATCCACCTAGCTCCTGAGAGTAAACAAGCTGCGAAGTTCTACAGCAGCTGGAATCTCCAAGCTGACTTTGAGGGGCGACGTTGAGCAAGGCTTGTTCTTCCTTCCTTTTCTTGTTTTTTTCCTGGGAGTTCTGGATGGTCATCTAGTATCAATTGCTTCTTTTCAGGTTTGAGAAAAGACAGAAGTTTAAAGCTCCTGAGGCTATTCCACTTGACCTGAAATGGGGCGTTTGGGAGATGCATGATAGAAATGTCCTTGTGGAAGGTGCAGCAAAGCATTTCAAAGGTAAGGGGGACAGTGGAAATATTGTATTAGCTTCCTATATCGAATAGCCAGATATGCCCCCTGTGCAAATGGTGTGGGGGCAGTAGCAGAAGGCTCTAGTGTGTTTCTGTAAACCCAGCTACAAAGGGTGGGTTTCTGTAAACGCAGCTACAAAGGGTGGGTTTGCAGAAAAAACATGGAAAGTGAAAATGAGACTAAAACCGCCCCCAGATCTGTGTCTGGAACTCAGGGTTGTTTTGATGATTTCTGGAAAATGGATGATAGGAAGAGAAACGGTGAGGTGAAAGAAAAGTGTAGGGAGGGATAATTGTCTGGGGAGATGAAAAAATGGGTGGGTGATAGGGCTGCCAGCCTCCAGGTGGTGGCTGGAGATCTCCCAGAATTACAACTGATCTCCAGGTGCGAGCTAAGCTACAAGTAATGAATTACATGAGGAAGAACACATGAAGGGAGTCTCAATGTTAGCCAGGAAGTTGAGTTTTAAAAGAGATCGGAAGGCTTTGTCAAGTTCCCCTCTCTACAGAGCCAGGGAGATCCCTGCTCAGAGGGTTTGTTTATTTCCTCTTTGCCTCAGAGAAGGGGAGGTGAAACTGATGGAGCCTTTGGGAGGCAAAGAGGAAATTCACAAACCCTCTGAGTAGCGATCTCCAGGCGCTGTAGAGAGGGGAAATTAGCAAAGCCTTCTGATCTCTTTTAAAACTCAGCTTCCCGGCTAACATTGTGACTCCCTTCATGTGCTCCTTCTCGTGTAATTCGTCTCTTGTAGCTTGTCTCTGACAGAGAAAATGGCTGCTTTGGAGGGTGGACTCTATGGCAATATACCATTCTGAGGCCCCTCCCCTCCTCAAACCCTGCCCTCTCCAGGCTCCAACTCCACCCCTCAAATCTCCAGGAATTTCCAAACCTGGACCTGGCAACTCTAGTGGGTGAGGAATCGGAGAAAAAGTTGATTGGGAAGGGTGGATGATGGGGTGGGAGAGAACTGGCAAAACAGTGTGGGAAGGGACAAGAGGAGGGGAAGTGTGTGTGTGGGGGTTCCATTCCCTCCCAAATTCCCCTCCTGTTCAATTTCACATGGAATTGTGGGGAGGGGGTGGGGAGGTTGGCTGGTTGGCCCCTGAAGGTCTCTGCCTAAAACAGCAGGCCTGGCCTTCAGGGGCCTCTGCCTAAAACAGCAGGCTTTCAGGGGCCGCCCTACCCTCTTTCCCCCCACACTGTGGGTCACTCGGTGCCCTTCACATGGAACTGATATGTGTATGTCTAGGCCATGATCTAGAAGGGCCCTAAATCTAATATCCTCCACAAATGCAGTGGATTTTTTTCAACAGTGGGAAAAGATGCAACTTGGATATTTAATGGCAGGCATGTTGAAAATCTCTGAACCTCTTCAGCTTGTGCTTATTTCTTCGCTTGAAATAATAACTTCTTAAACAAATTTCTTAAATTAATCCTTATTCTGTTCTCTTCTTCAGATGTTCTGCAAGAGGGGTATTGGCCGCGGGAAGGTAGGATTCTGGGACGGATAGAGAACCAAAGTGGGGATAGGGGGCTGGTGGATTGTAATTTCGTTGATATCCAATGATTCTGTCCTGCAGCTCTGGAATTAAAGAGGTACTGATGAATGAATAGTGAGCCAAGACAGTGCGGGGAAGAAGCTCCAACCTTCTCTAGATTCACTCTTGGGGCCAGATTACAAGTGACAGTGGCCATGGGACCACCCAGTGGTCGCCACAGCCATTTTAAAAGCATCTGTAGTTCTTTAAAAATGGCCATGGGGCCCCAATCTGGATCACACGTGCGACAGCCCCAGGAGCTGTTACCCCCGTGCCTTTTCAGGTGCCAAAATGCTCCCTCCCCTATTGCTGAAAAGGCACTGGGGGGGGGGAGGCGGCACAAGAGCTCCTAGGCCTGCCATACCACGTGCATGGATCGTGGCCCTGCGGCAACTTCTAAAGAACTACAACTGCTTTTAAAATTGGTATGGCAGCCACACGATAGACCCGTGGCCACTGTCACTGTTTGGCCCTTAGTGAACCCACGGTCCAGTTCAGAACTGCAGCCGATAAAAGGCCCCTATCCCCAAAAGCTGCCCTGTGCATCTGCCCTCTTTCCTTAACTGTACGTCATTGTTTTGCAGGCTTGTTTTCTGTGTTGCTAGCTTCAGGCCAACACTCAACTTCAATTTGGGGGAAAGTCTAGGAGAGAGAATGAGCACCCCAGTCCTACACGGATTGATGTTGCATTGTAATGTCCGTCGTCAGAGCTGGCTAAGAGTGTGAGCCAGGAAGGCCCCAGTTCAAATGCCACCTTCGTAGGGTTGCCAGCTTCCAGGCAGGGCCTGGCATTCTCCCAGAATTACTTCTGATCCCCATGGCTGCAAATGGCAGCTTTCAAGGGCAAACTCTGTTATACCATAGAAGCTAGGTGTAATCCCTCCTAAGGATGCCAGGTTGCTGCCTGGCACCCCAGAAGGATTTGGGGGGCATCATGGCATCACTTCTGGAAAAACCACTGCAACAGCTGTGCACCCCCCCCCTCCATTTTTCCCCTTCTTGAAGCATCAAAGGGCAATTTTAGGGTTTGCTGGGAGGTCTCCTGCCATAGCAGAGGCCTGGCATCCCTAATACATCCCCAAATTCTGTCTGCCAAGGCACCACCCCTCATATCTAGGAATTACCTATGCCAGAATTGGCAACCCTGCCCCTTAGCCAGGCGTTCTCAAGATGGCCACACTCCTGCTTCACCTCCCTCCCATCTGCAACGAGAGAATGATAATACTGTGACCCACTTTGCAGGGCCTGCTTTACAAGCTTTATCTGGATGTGTGTGAAATGCCTTGAACACGTAACCATGATGTATGTGCTAAATGTTTTCAGTGTTATACCTGGTGTCAAGACCTGAGTTGTTCTCCTTGCCCCACTGCCTGTTTTTTCCCCTCTTCTCCCCAGTCAATGTGACTTTGGATGCAGAATCGGCTCATCCCCAACTGGTCCTGTCTTGCAATGGTAAAAGCTTGAGGTGGGCAGAGAAGGCTCAAGACGTGCCTGAGTCACCCAAAAGATTTGAGAAACGTTTTTGCATAATGGGGCGCCAGGAGTTCACAGCAGGCCGGCACTTCTGGGTGGTCCACGTGGGGTGCAAGGAGGAATGGGCAGTGGGGGTTGCCACTCACTCTGTGAAGAGGAAGGGCTTTTTCCCTTTGAATACTGAAGAAGGGATCTTTGCTTTGGGGAAGATGGCAGAACACTACAGGCCTGTCAGCGTCCCGCATTCCCCTCCTCTGCGGCTGAGTGGAGCGGTCAAGAGGATCCGTGTCTCCCTGAACTATGCTGGGGGCCAAGTGACATTTTATGATGCTGACACTGCAACAAAACTCTTTGCTTTCACTAAAGCCTCCTTCCTCAGAGAGACCCTCCACCCTTTCTTCTGGCTGAAGGGAGAGGCCCATCTCAGCATCTCCATCTAAGGTCGCTCTGGTCTCCCCTTCCCTCTGCCTTTCTGCTACCAGCTTTCTACCAGCTGTAGAATAACAGATGATGGCTTGGTATGATGCAGAGAGGCTAGTGTGATGCTACAAAATCATGATATGCAAAATGGTTCCTGGTCCTCGCTTGTTACTGAGCAGAGTTGCATTGCAATAAAGGGGCTCTTGGTTTGGTGGGGTGGAATCTATTCGCAGATCTATTTTGTAAAGTCTCTTAACAGCTCAGCTGATAAACCTGTTTTGTCTTATGATGATCGATAATTATAATAAAGGTTTTGCCTCTTCTTGCTTTTGTGTTTCCTGTATCCTGAAAAAAGCACTACTGTTAGTTCTTTTCTCATCCTTTCCTGAATTCTTGTCTCATCCTTTTCTGTTCATGAGAACAACATTCTTAAGGGAGAGTAGGTTCAAATGGAGGGACTTGCTCAGGATTTAGCTACTGAGCTTTATGGCTGGACGTGGACTGGAATACAGGGCCGTTTCCACATGGCTTACCGCTGCTTGTTACAACCCAGAAGATTGCGCAAAAAACGCAAAAGGTTGTGTTTTCTCGCGCGAGATTTGCACAATGTCACGTGCCGTCACGCAAATCTCGTGCAAGAAAACGCGATCTTCCGTGTGTTTTGCACGATCTTCCGGGTTGTTATGAGCAGCGGTAAGCCGTGTGGAAACGGCCCAGGCCTCTTCATTTCAAGTCCATCACTCTGTGACTTGCTGCATCCAGCTAAGGCTTTTCCACACAGTGGCACTTTCCCAAGGAAACTCTGGTCTTTCTACAGATGTCCATGCAGCACAGCAGTATCAGGGTTCTCAGAGAGCTATTTTCCCAGTCAGCCCTTGCCCCATGCAAGATTGCAGCTTTTTCTACAGTTTCTTTAAAATCTGGTGATGGACATACTGATAACAAGAGCCAGTTTGGTGTAGTGGTTAAGAGCGCGAGACTCTAATCTGGAGAGCTGGGTTTGATTCCCCACTCCTCCACTTGAAGCCAGCTGGGTGACCTTGGATCCGTCACAGCTTCTAGGAGCTCTCTCAGCCCCACCCCCCTCACAGGGAGTTTGTTGTTGTGGGGATAACAATAGTATACTTTGTAAACCGCTCTGAGTGGGTGTTAAGTCATCCTGAAGGGCGGTATATAAATTGAATGTTGTTGTTATTATTTATTTATTTATTTATATTAATTTGCCAATTAAAAAACCCTGAACTCTGTTGGCATAAGGTGGGAAGGGGGAGAATTACTGTGAGGTCATAGGAAACGATCGTAGTGTGCTATGCTGTAGTTCAAAAGCAGACTCTGAGAGCTAAGCTACAAGTGATGCCTGACACAGGTTGGACACTTGTCAGCTTACCTCAAGTTTTGATGGGAAATGTAGGCATCCTGGTCTTGCAGCTTGGCTCTCCATTTAATTGAAGCTTATAGAACACCCCCCCCCCCACACACACACACCCAGCGGAGGGGAAGGGAGGCACCCAGCGAGAGCCCAACGCCTGCACTCCCCTCCCGACCACATGTTCTCCCTTCCATAGACTGCCGCTCTGTAAACTTCAATTAAATGGAGAGCCAAGCTGCAAGACCAGACTGCCTACATTTCCCATCAAAACTTGAGGGAAGCTGACAAGTGTCCAACCTGTGTCAGGCGTCACTTGTAGCTTAGCTCTGAGACCACTGAAGTCTTCTGAGACAGGATCTCTCCAACATAACACTCTGGAGACACAAACCCTGCCTAACTAAAACTGAGAAAGTTTCCATTGTCGCTCTCCCCATCTGGTTCCTCCAGCCCTTCCCTGGATACTGATTGGCTGGTAGTTGCTCTGCTCACACACCAAACAGGACGAAAGAGAATTTCTGTTTTCCAGAAAGTGGCAGGACCTCACCTGCAATGTGCTGATGTCATGCCCATGCACTTGGAAGTAATGTCACTGCATTGCTGGGAACGCTCTGGTTTTCTACAAAAACTCTATGGTTTTATCACAGAGTTTTAAAGAAGTGCCAGGCCATTCATGCGGCTTTCAGTTTCAACAGAAAGTGGTGACAAGAGAGGCATACCAGGCCTTTTCCCCTCCCCAATTTCTCTGGCCAATTCCTGAGGCATCAGCAGGCATTGAAGGGAACTAGCAGGAGATTGCCCACCGTAAGCAGGAACCTGGGAACCCTAGAGGGTGGGGTTTGGGGCAGGCCTGGAGCTCAGCAAGTTATAATGCCACAGACTCCACCTTCTAAAGTACCCATTTTCTCCATGGGAACTGATCTCTTGTCATCTGGAGATCAGTTGTAATTTTGGGAGATCTCCAGGCCCCGCTTGGAGGTTCCACTAGAATAAACCCAGCTACTCAAAGATAAGGGGTGTGTGTGTCTCCATACAAGGACAAGAAGGCTAAGAGGGGAAAATTCCCAGGGAGACCAAAAAAATCATAATCAAGTTATTATTATTATTACAAGTGATTAGTGCACAGTGTAAAGATAACAATCATCTCATTACAACATCAATAAACCAATACATAAAAATTAGAATCTTGTCTCAGTCTTTTCAATAATCGACAAGAAAAGCGCCATGGTGTCTTTTAGCATCTTCAGAGTAGAACAGCAGTAATTGACATGAAGGCAATTGACATGAAGCCTACGAGCTCGCCGGCTTGAAATCCACTCGTTTTGAGATTCTTCCGGGCCAGTATTTATTACATCTCTCATCTGATTCTGAAATCTCTCATCCGTATTTAGGAGCAATGCATTGATAGGTTTGAATTTGAGCGGGACCACAAGTGATGCCTGACACAGGTTGGACACTTGCCAGCTTCCCTCAAGTTTTGATGGGAAATGTAGGCAGCTTGGCGGAATGTTGGACAAGTGACAGTTGAAAAGTCCATTGGACAGCAGTCAGAGAGTCAAGCTGCAAGACTAGGATGCCTACATTTCCCATCAAAACTTGAGGGAAGCTGACAAGTGTCCAACCTGTGTCAGGCGTCACTTGTGGTCCCGCTCTATGTCACTAACAATGTCATGATGTTGATTATGAGCCCTTTCTCCGAGAGTGGGTAAATCTCCCTTTGTCCATCTGTCACATTTACCCAACAAGCTCCATGGGAGAGTGGGGACCTGAATGTGGATTCCCTGAATTACAGTCTAGCACTTAAATGACTTCACCTGAATGCTCAGATATTAGCTATGAGTTTCCTCAGGAACACAATTCCCAAGCACCTGTGGTGGGACCCCAGTTTAGATCAGGGGGAGGGTGTAGTTCATAGGGAGGAGTTTCTGCCTTCCCCACATGCCATTTTCCCAGGCCAAGGCAGGTTATTTGTCCCCTTGGGGCTGCATGTGTACTGAAGGTCTGTATTTGATTTGAGATTCAGTTGGTTCACCTTCATCCAACTCATTACTAGCTCTTGACATCCATTCAGAAATCTGCTGAAAAGTCTCTGAATATATCCCATGTTATCTTCATAACAGGATGTAGTACATGGGAGAAAAGTGACTTGACTGAGTAGTGCTTTAAACCTTGGCCTAAACCTAACACTGACCAGTCAGAGAATACAGGAGGGGCCAGCTGTGATAGCTGAAGAGTATTTTATTAGTTGTATCGTGGCATTTCCTTTTGTGAATTAGTGTTTACTTCATCAGACAAGATATCCTCTCTTGATAAATATATACAGTATAGGTAAAGAGAGGGAGGTGTAGATGTAAACTGAAGCAAAATGCTATAAAGTAGCAGCATAGTGTAGTGGTAAGTACTGAACTAGGATCTCGGAGACCTAGGTTCAAATCTTTACTCTGCCATGGAAAGGAAGCTTGCTGGATGATCTTGAACCTGTTCCTTTCTTTCAGTGCAATCTACCTCACAGGGTTCTTGTGAGGATAAAATGGAGGAAAGGAGAATGAAGCAACCACAAATAGAATGGTTTAGAAAGCTACTTGGATAAAAATTTAGATGCTACTATCTATACTGCTGAGTATAGCTTGTTCTGCCTGTTGCTATATGTATTATTTATTTATTTTATTGTACTCCATTTATACCCCACCTTTCTGTACAACGGGGATCCAAAGTGGCTTACATAATTTTCCTCTCCTTTTTATCCTCACAACAAGCCCATGAGAGATGCCGGGTTGAATGTGTAGGATTGGCCCAAGGTCACCCAGTGAGTTGCCATGGCAGAGTAGGGATTTGAACCTGGTTCTCCCAGACCCTAGTCCAACACTGTAACCTCTACACCAATCTAGGTCTCACTATACTACTATGCAATTTTTGCATCATTTAACGCACAAGTGTTAATACTTGCACTTTGCATCAGTTCTCTCAGATTTCTGATTGGTTCCATTTTTTTCTGTTATGCAAATACTATCGCATGCTTATTGAATATTTCAATCCTGTTGATGATATTGACTGACTCTGTGTAATCTGCCTCGAGTTCTAGTGAGAAAGGTGGACTATAAATAGTGTAAATAAAAATAAAATAATATTCTGCTTACTGAAATGGGAGAGGCCAGCAGTGGGGGGGGGGGGAAGCAACGCTACAATTGGACACAGGTGTTATCCATCTCAGTCAATTAGAACTGACCTAGCCTGCTTTTGCAGGGAGCCTTAACTGGAGACACCTGTTCTCATCTCGATGGGGAGCAAATTGCCAAGCAGACTACAGTTCCCATGAGGCAGCTCTACAGATCCACAAGCAAAGTGAGTAGGAAAAGTTAAGGCAGAGCTTTTTGGGAGTTGTGGGCCTGTGGTCTTATGAGGGTATAGGCAGAAGACCATAAAAACAGCAGGCACTTTAGCCCTCAGATGTATTTTTTGTGTGTGGCCTGGTGGGTAACAAGACGGTCTTTTCTCTGTAGCTGTTTATTGGGGTGTGGTTTGTGTTGGTTGTGGTGTTGTGCCAGAATTTTGTTTGGTTTTGTTCTGTTTGGTAAACTTCAGAGAAGAGTAGTAATTTCTACAATGAGAATCCAAATGAGATCTGTCCCTCTCCCCCAACCTGTTATGTCTTTATGGGTGGATGATGCTTATGTTTTGAACAGGGCTTGTATAGCTTAGTGTGGGTGTAGAAATGAAACAATTGTTTTTGATATTGTTTGTGCCTCCTTTATGCTTCACCCAATATAAGTTAAATAGTGGTTTCTGTGTTTAGAGTATATTAATGTTTTTTGTGTTTAGAGTGTATGATGAAGAGTAATTGGGGGAATCTGTTAATGTGTGTAGAGAATCCCTATAAACAACAAATGCTTTAGTACTAGTGAGTTTTGCCAGAAATAAGATAACTGTGGCTTGAATTTAAATCTTTAGGTTTATGGCAAACGAAAAACAATACAATACAAAAATACAGTTTACCTTGGTGCCTGTAGGGGCAAGCTTTCTCCTTTAGCTTCTTAATGTTCATTTTGTAGCCTGTCTTTCATCTCCCCAGGTGCCACCCCCAAATTTTCAGGAATTTCCTTCCTTGGGGTTGGTAACCCTAGTTGTTCCCCTCTGGTGGATGGCATTTATTTTAAAGGCCTTTAAATACATTTTAAAAACATTTTAAAGGCCTTACATAGCGATTTTTTGGCCCTTTGTGGCCCTGCTTTTGTGGGAGAGCTTCCACATGATGTCAACTTGTGGGGCTCCTCAGGTTTCCCCTTTAAGCTGGAGCAATGAAACTTCTCCATTGCACTGACTTAAAGAAGAAATGATATGGTAGCTACAAAACTCTGCCAAGCAGTTAATTCATGGGGTGGGGGAGAGTTTAGTGCTGCCTTCAGAATGATGACAGTCTAGATACCCCTGACTAGCCCGATCTCAGAAGCTAAGCAGGGCCGGCCATGGTTAGTCCTTGGATGGGAGACCAACACGGAAGGCAGAGCAAGGTAATGGCATCTCCTCATCTCTTGCCCTAAATACCTTACGTCACATAAGTTGGTTGCAACTTGATGGCTCGCTTTTCCTTTTTAAGAGCTCTGATAACCCCTCTTTAGTAGGGCCTTTTTCATTAATAGACAGTACAGAGGAACCTCCACCCCCAGGCTATGGTAGAGGCATGGCAGGGGTCTTGTTGAGTTGGTGCTTCTGCTAGAAGGAAGATGAGGTGAGGAGGGCTGGTGCCAGCAGTGAAAAGGTAGGATGTATAGATGCTGTCCCTGTTTTCTCCATCCTGTTTGTATAGTTGGGGAGCCCGTCCTGTGGAACTTGCCCAGGGTGTTTCCAGGACTTCAGGTAAAGCAGCCTAAGCATTATTAGAAATAGTAATACAAAGCAGATCAGGGCATGTGCAGAGTGATTACTTACTAGTGAGAAACAGTATGTTGATTAGCATAACTCTGACTTCAAAGCAGTTGCAAGCTGTATTGGCTTGCTCTGGTGCCTAGGGATGCAAAATTGGAACGAGTCTCCATCCCTAAGTTCTGCCGGTGTTTCTTTAGAATGCTTCAGCCCATTATTAACTTTACCTCCTTCTTTTTTCCTTTCCAAGACTGGAAATTATCCCTTTCTGGCCAGTCCAGAGGAAAAAAGATTCCCGGTAACTTCTCCAAATCACGAGCAGTTTGAACTCTGGAAAGTAGTAAATCACTGTTGTTATTGTTTCTTTTAAAAAGTCTGGTGCTCAATCCATGGCTAGCGACAGTCCTAGGAAGAGGCTTAAGGAGGAAGCCACCTGCTTTGTCTGCTGGGATTATTACATCAATCCGCTCTTTCTGGATTGCGGGCACAGTTTCTGTCAGGCCTGCGTTTCCCAATGCTGGAAGGATTTACCAGACAACGCCACCTGCCCCCAGTGTAAGACTGCTGTACAGAGGAAGAACTGCCACCTGAACTCGCAGCTGGCCAATGTGGTTGAGATAGCCAAGCAGTTAAATAGTCAGTTGAAGGAAGAGGTGGCATGTGGGGAGGTCTGTGAGGAGCACCCAAAGCCCTCCACAGCTGCCTTCTGCAAGGAGGACCAAGTTGCCTTCTGCTGGATGTGTGATGGATCCCAGCAGCACAGTGATCACAACGTGGTTCCTATGGAGGTAGCTGCCCAGGAGTATAAGGTAGGAACTGGTGCATCTGTTGGACAGTCAAGTCATCCTCCTTAAGACTCTTCTGAGGTGGAGCATAGAAGGGAAGAATGGAATTGTATGTTGCGGGGGCAGAGGTGGAAATAGCCCAGGAAAATCTACCACCCACCGAAAAATAACCCAGGAAAAGCCCCCTCCCACAGGAGAATAGGCTCCTGTCTGGGGAGGGGGGGCTGCTTGGATTACTGATGCTCTTAACTGACATACAGTGTGCTGAAAGGTCCCCCCTCCCCTAATTGTGATTGTTCTGGAAAGATACACTTAATGAGGGAAACTTCAGTAAGGTAGCAACCACTGCTCTTTCTGCTCTGTGGTTTCTGCCATCTGTTCAGGGAACAAAGCTGTTGGACTGGTTGTGGTCCCGGTTCTGAAAAGGAAAGGGAAATTGTTAGTTTGGCTGGAATTGGTTTCAGACAAGTACTAAGGATAGCAGGAAGTTTCTTTTCCCCCTTCTTGAGGTTGGCTGGAAAGTGGGAACTGAGGAGGTTTCTGGTAGCAAGAAAGTTACATGGGAGGAAGTAGGAGAGCAATGGTAAACAACAGGAGGTTAAGAGGTGGGGTGGATTACATAAAATAACACTGCTTGGGGAAGACAGTAGAAGAAATGTTTCTTATTTGATCTAACAAGGCAACTACTTGATCTAACAAGACAATTGCTTTGGCTACAGGATTTCCTTTCTAAAACATTCTTTTTTCTTCTTCTCAGGATTGTTTTTCTGGCTATGTTGAGATGCTAAAGAAGGAGCGGGCTGAGAGTGTGAAGGTTAAATGCATCACACTAGAGGGTTGTGAACACCTGCTGGTAGGTATCATTGTTTCTGGGAACTGAATAAGCTTTGAGAAGAGAGTCGCACAAGGGTATCTTCAACACAGGTAATCTGCCCCAAGTTCAATGCTTTGGGGAAGGGGGTTGCTTCCCACTTTTCCACAGCACTGCCAGGGATTTCCTCAGCTTTTCTCCCAAATTTCTCAAATCTGTTTTCCTCCAGAGTTCTTGGAGAAATTGCAGTAAAGCTGAGATGGCTGCTGTGTAGGTGGGAAAATTTGGATTTTCCCGCTCACAGGGCAGCCATTTTCCTTGGCCCTGTTTCCATGGCAGCCATTCCCTCCCCTACCACCCTGGGAACTTTCTATTCAAAATCCCCACTTGAATATCATTCTATCAATATACCATTGTACTGATAAGTGTAGCAAATTATTTGAATTATCAGCTTTCATTTTAAAAAGTAAGTCTCTAGCCCCTTCCCTTGTGAAGATATGCCTTGTGTCTCTGCAGAAAGGGCTAGAGACTTTTTAAAAAATGAAAGCTAGTAATTTGGAAAATCTGCTACAATTATTGCTACAACCGTGTATCAATATGATATTTGAGTTCTGACTTTTTTTTAAAAAATGGCAAAAGCCTTGTTGGTCCAGAGGAAAGGATGTGGCCAGTTCTGAGGGACTGGGGCAGGGAACTGTGGGGAACCCATCTGTGGTGAACAGGCTTGCTTTGGGTTTAATTTATGTTAAGAGTTATGCCTGCTTGATTTGCAAAGCCTGTTGGGAATAGCCATTGGTCTGTGCCTGTGAGAAAAGGATGACTTCTTCCTCAGTGTCATCTTGAATTGTGTTGGTGTTATCAGTTACAAATACAAGGCTCCCTTGAAACTGCTAAGGAGGGCCGTTGAGGCACCCAAGGCCATCATGGCTGAAGAACATTCCATCTTGTTAGATTATCTTGAGCCACCTCGGTTCTCATTGGAGGAGGGGCGCTGGTGCGAGAGTTTAGTTCAGCTTGCCAGGATCAAGCCCTTTGATTGGTTAATTCCCCTTGCCCTTGTTGTTGGGCTTGTGGGAATAAAGGCTGGGTCGGTTAGCTATGCATTTGCTCTGCGTTTGGCTAGAGTGTCGGCCCTTGGCCATTTTTCTGGGCTTGGCTCTGACACAGCCGTGTCTTTGCCACCTTCATCTTGAAGCCTGGGGTCTGGACATGACTCCTTTGTTTGCGGCTGTTTGGCTTCACAATCATGCTTTAAGACCTGGAAACTCTGATGCTGGATTTTGCGTTGAGGATCAAATCTTCTGGCAAATATGTTTAGTGTTATGTTATTTAGCTTGTTTGGTCTAGAGCTGCTGTAGCATAGTGGTAAAGGGCTTAGGCTGCGAATCAGTACTCTGCTGGTTTGAATCCCACTACTGCTATGAGCTTGGCAGGTGGCCCTGTGTAAGCCACTCCTCTCAGCCCCAGTACTTTTTTCCAAGTACTTTTGCAACTTTGGGTGGGGATTCAGCTTGATTTCTCTCAAGTACAGTCTGGTGAGGGTTGGTTCCCACCTCAGTGCCCGGACTTCGAAGGGAACCTGCTGGCAGCAACCATTTTGTTGGGGAGGTGGACCCTTTGGCAGGCTCCCCCTAACCCGTGACCCTGGTTGGGTTCACATCTCCTATGTGGAAGCCCTGTTGGCTGCTGTGCTTAGCTTGTAACTGCACCAGTGATGGGGAAACCACAAAATCCTGTCCCTGTGTGGAAAACTCCAAGACAATGACAGAATCTCATTCAAAAATGAATATTTTCTAGAAACCCTGTTCCATGAAAGCTAAAGGGTGGACAAAGCTTTAACAAGGACTTAGGAGAGATGAGATTCCTTTGTCTTTTGCCCTTTTTCCTTTGTAATGTATACGCAGACACAGCCTTCTGCCTCATCATTGGCCGTCAGCTGCTGGGGAGTAGCAATGTAGTACATACCATAATGATGAACCTTCATTAAACAGTCTTAAACTCTTTACCAGGTTGCTTCCATATGGAGGGTTTGTTTTGATTCGGTGTCAAAAGCGGAGTGGGTTTTTTTGGGGGGGGGAGCAGCCACATGGTTCTATCCCTTAATTGTCCTCTTTCCAAGCTTCCCCCTGCTTTGCTGGTTTGTTCCAGTATTCTTGAAAAGCCGTTTCACACACTATGGCCGTTTCCACACACATTGAATAATGCGCTTTCAATACACTTTAGAAATGCTTTGGAAGTGGATTTTTTGTTTCACACATGAAAACTCAGTTCCAAATGATCACTAAAGAGCATTGAAAGTGCGTTATCCAATGTGTGTGGAAGTAACCTATATGGGGAAACTGCACATTATTGAAACTCCTGTCAACACCAGTGCCGTTCCCCCCAGATTGCGGGGGTGGGAAGTAATAGCCAGATTGCCATGATGATAATCCCATTTAGTTCCTTTGAATTCCAAAATTTCACTATTAAAAACTTTGTAGCCTTTTTATTGAAGCAATATTAGAGATGCTCCTTTCTTCTTGTGTCTCCACAATGAGTCTTATTTTCCTTTAAATTGAAACTGGGAACCAGGGCTTTTTTTCAGCAGGAATGCGGTGGAACGGAGTTCTGGCACCTCTTGAAAATGGTCACATGGCTGGTGGCCCCGCCCCCTGATCTCCAGACAGGGGGGAGTTTAGATTGCCCTCCGCGCAGTGGCACGGAGGGCAATCTAAACTCCCCTTTGTCTGGAGATCAGGGGGTGGGGCCACCAGCCATGTGACCATTTTTGCCAAGGGCGATTTAAACTTTAAAAAACTCCCCCTTGTTCCAGCTGACCCAAAGTGACATCATTGTGCAGTCCTGAGTTCCACCACTGAGTTCCACCACCTCTTTTCCCAGGAAAAAAAGCCCTGCTGGGAACTAAACTATTGTGGAAGATTGCAGTTATATCACAATGTTTTAATATTTGGTAGCCCAGGGTGGCTAGGTATGTGGCTTGGGGTGGGTGGGGGGGGGACAATGAGGCAGAGGAAGTGCAGGGAAAACTGCTGTGTGGGTGATCTACGAGTGCTTCTGCGTTCACAGAAGTAGAAAGAGCTATGCTGAGAATTGTTACCATAAGCAAGCAACCTCTGTTTCAAATATGGCTTCAGCCATAACCTTGCAGGGTGGTCTTAACTGAGCACAGCTCCAGTTCTTTGCCACACAATTTATAATGGCCTACCTTGCAGAGCTGTTGTGATTCTTACTGAGAATATAAGAGGAGGAGATTTAACTGTTCAGAGCTTTTTTTCTAAATATATAGGGGGAAATTATTTAATATTTTTCATCTGGACATACTGCTTCACAGCTCTCACCTGCAGTTTTCTTTCTGTCTATTTATTGCAGAAACAGACAAATGCAGAGACCCAATTGATAGCTGATGTGTTCAGGCAATTGCACGGTTTCCTGTCAAAGCAAGAGAACTATCTGATGCTGCACGTGGAACCCGTGGCCAGGGAGATCACTAAAAAAAAGATTCATGACTTGGGCAGTCTCACTCAAGATATCATCACTCTTGAGAATACAATCCGGCAGCTGGAGGAGAAGTGTTCACAGCCGGCGAATGAACTCCTGCGGGTGAGACTGTGGGCTGTTTCTGCTGGGATTTTTTTTCTTCTCCTGGAGAAAGCTGTAGATCCAGAGGAGTTAGCCGTGTTAGTCTGTAGTAGCAAAATCAAAGAGTCCAGTAGCACCTTTAAGACTAACCAACTTTATTGTAGCATAAGCTTTCGAGAATCACAGTTCTTTGTCAGATGCATGGAGGGCAAAAAGAAACTGGTCAGATATATAGGTGGAGAGGGGAAAGAGGAGTAGATTCAAAAAGCTGCTTCTGATATGGAGATCAGTTTGCTTCTGTTAAGGAAATCAGTTACTTCTGATAATGAGATAACCATTCATAGTCCCTATTCAGTCCCAGCCTAAATGAGTCGAATTTACATATGCATTCCAATTCAGCAGCTTCCCATTGGATTTTGTTTTTGAAAGGTTTCTGTTGAACTACAGTGACCTTTAAGTCTTTGATGGAATGTCCTGGTAGATTGAAATGTTCTCCCACTGGTTTCTGGATGTTGCCATTTCTAATGTCAGATTTGTGTCCATTTACTCTTTTGCATAGAGGTTGGCTGGTTTGTCCAATGTACAGAGCAGATGGACATTGTTGGCACATGACGGCATATATCAGATTGGAGGATGAGCAGCTGTAAGGGCCAGAGACAGTGTAGTTGATGCCATTGGGTCCTGTAATTATATTCCCTGGGTAGATATAAGCTGGAACCAAACCTTGCTTGCTCCTCCTTAGTTTAATCACCTGTATCAAAGTAAAGGAGGTAATCTTCAAGTGCAGCCATGGTTATTAAGAAGGTTTCGTGGGGTGGGGCACTAGCTAGTCACTTCTGTTCCAGGGATGGAGCTGTCCTCTTCCCTGTTTTCTGTGCCTCTGCTCTGCCAATAGGGGGCAGCTGCTGTCAAGTTAAAAATGGTTCGTTTAGCCTGACCCTGATGAGTCTGTAAAGCATGGTTATATGCACGAATGCATGCACATACTCGGATGATAAATGTACTTTGCTAGCACAGACAGTTGCACAGGCCTAATAAGAGTCTGCGTAAATGATTTCCTGATTGGCCTGCTCTTCTCATTAGGCTTCTGTGCCAGGGAGACATTGCATAAGTTATTGCATTTTTATCCCACCCTTCCTACAAGAAGTTCATACCAACTTCCAGGTGGGGTCTGGAGATCTCCTAGAATCACAGCTGGTCTCCAGACTAGAGATCTGTTTCCCTGGATCTGGAGATGGCAGCTTGCTTTTGTCCACATTCTCACCACCTCTGCCTTTCTATTGCATTGGGGCCGAAGTGTCAATATGTTGATTCTTTTGCTGGTCGTTCCCTCACATTGCATCAGCCTTCCTTTTTTCCTTTACAGCCATGGTTAAAGGGCTTCACTGTGAATCAAAAGCAAAAAAAGTCCTTCAAGCATTGAAAGGAGGGAGGCGAGACCTACAGAGCTTAGCGCTTTCATTTTGAAAGCAGAGCTTAACTCCCCATCCTCTCATTGGCTACTTCAACACTCTTCATTCTATTTCATTGGCTAGTTGCTGAAGAGATTCTGAGAAAGGAGGACTGTGCTGAAATATTTCACTCTGAAGTCCAGCAGATCTGGATTCACATACCTGCATAGCCATGTTGTTCATGGGGTCTCAGATAACTATAGTATTGTGGAGCTATGACTGGACCACCATGAATGAGGAACTGTGGTGCATAAATGTGATACATTCTGAAAAGATTTGTGGAAAATGAATTATTGTTTGGGCTGCTGTCATCCCCCATAAATTACATTGTATGCCCCCCTTGCCTCTGCTCTTTGGCCATGGAGTGCCATTGCTCACAGCTGAACACAGTGGCTGAGTTCAAATGTTGTGCAAAACCTTGGTTTATTAAATAAAGGATGGTTAGTGTGCCTTTCTGAAAGGGGCCATTCCTCTAACTAGTTTGGAACATAGCAAACCAGTATCTGAAACACGTTCTGACATTTTACTATACTTAATCCTTCTATGAGGAGCCCAGTGGTGCAGAGTGGTAAACTGCAGTACTGCAGGCCAAGCTTTGCGCACGACCTGAGTTTGATCCCGGTGGAAGCCGGGTTCAGGTAGCCGGCTCAAGGTTGACTCAGCCTTCCATCCTCCTGAGGTCGGTAAAATGAGTACCCAGTTTCCTGGGGGTAAAGTGTAGGTGACTGGGGAAGGCAATGGCAAACCACCCCGTAAAAAGTCTGCCAAGAAAATGTTGTGATGTGACGTACCCGCATGGGTCAGTAATGACTTGGTGCTTGCACAAGGGACTGCCTTTACCTAATCCATCTATAGTTTCATTGTCATAGCTGCAGTGCAAGCTGGGATGCCAGCAGGATTCCTGCAGGAGAAAAAGTGTAGGCAACCCAACCGCATTTGTCAAAGCAACTGAGGATTTAAATGGTTGTCTGGGAGACAAATTCACTTTCATGAGACCATCACTTTTTCTGTGTTTGGTCTGAACTGACAATGCAGTAGTCCTTCCTGGGTGTTACACCCTTCAAAGCCGCTTGATGTCAATGGGTGTAACTTTTTAATGATTCCACAGTCAGTCATTGAGGCCAGATGGAATCACTATCCCAAACTTGGCAAGTGTTTCTGGAATTAGCTTTCTCTCTTTCTTTTTTCAGGATGCTGAAATGATCTTAGAGAGGTAAGGATTCTGAAACAAATATGAGTTCTTAGTAGTTTAATGCCAGGTGGAGCTGGATTGATATTAAATGGAAGCAGACTACAGAATCTGTATAATCTGTTTTTAAAAAATTAGATTCAAAATGCTCATGGCTTGGGTAAGTAGTGTTGGGGACCCTACAATATCAGTCTAGGCAAAGATCACTGAGAATGGTCTAGTGATTAGCTTCAGAGGGTAACTGTTACTATGCAGTAAAACAAAATTCAAGTCCAGTAGCATCTTACAAGACCGACAAAATTTTCCAAGGAATAAGCTTTTGTTAGTCAAAGCTTACTTAGAGCTAAGCTACAAGAAATGAATTACATGAGGACCTACATGTGAAGGGAGTCGCAATGTTAGCTGGGAAGCTGAGTTTAAAAGAGATTGGAAGGCTCTGTCAATTTCCCCTCTCTACAGAGCCAGCAAAGATGGCTCCTCAGAGGGTTTATTTCCTCTTTGCCTCCTAGAAAGGGAGGTGAAACTTTTAAAACTCAACTTCCCAGATAACATTGTGACTCCTTTCACGTGAGCATCCTCGTGTAATTTGTCTCTTGTAGTTTAGTTCTTAGTCATATACTGCGTAGTGGTTACAATGTTGTGTTATGATCTGGCTATTTTAGTGGGGAAGCAGAGTTTTACAAGACAGCGCCAAAGGCTCTGTCAATTTCACCACTCTACAGAGCAGGCAAAGATTGCTCCTCAGAGGGTTTGTTAATTTCCTCTTCACTTCTGCAAAGGAGAGGTGAAATTGACATATGTGCAGGTTGTACATATGTTTACTGTAATATGATCAGGGTTCATATAAGGCAGTTTCATGTGTTCATGCTTATGTAGAAAATGCATTCCTGTCCTGTAATTTTCCTTTATTTGGAAAACGAAGAGCCTGCAGCAATATTCAAGGGCTTGCATAGAACAAGCTTTCGGGTGAGGAAAGCAACATGAGCACACCCACTGAGTTAATATCACTTATTCCTTATCTTTACTTCTGGGAATTCTGCATTGTTGTGTCAATTGTCGTTTGTTGCCAGGTGTCGGAAGAGATCGAAGTTTCACAAACCGGAAGATTTCTCCTATAAGTTGAAATGGAAGCGTTGGGAATTGCTGGATATTAATGCCCTCATGAGGGGCTTAACACAGTTCTTCACAGGTAAAGTTTACTTATGGTAAACTTTTACACTGGCAATTATTGGCAGACTGACCACTCATTACACCAGTAAGGCCAGGTGAATGGAGTCCCTCAGACTTACAGAAGGTAGTGTTAGTTCTTGGTGCAAAATTCAGTGGTTCAAATTATTCCTGAAAGCTCTTAGCTTGGATTGACATTGACTAGAGTTGACATCTCCGGTTTGCATATTGTAATGCCAGGAACTGTCCAACCTCCAATGTTTACAGATAATGAGCTGTTTATACTGCTGGGGCCTGTATGCTTTAGTAAGAAGGTAACTTGGGGTGGAAGCTGTTGGGAAGCAGTTTTTTTTTTTAAAAAAAAAACTAAGGAAACTTGCCATGTGGAAGCCCACATTTGTCACAGCGGTGACACTGAAATTACACAAGCTTGTCCCAGTGTAGCAAAGTCTTGCTGTGACTTGAGGTGGATTACTCCAGTGTAAAGCAATGCATCCAATAGTATGAGATGTCCGCAGCAGGAGTGGCATTACATCTAATGACATGGTGCTTAACCCCTGTTTCTCTTTCAGATACTCTGCAAAATGCGTGCTTCCTGCAGAAAGGTAGGTTTCTGGGATGGATGGAGAACCAAGCTGAGAGGTGGGTTCCGAAGGGAGGGGCACCTTTCAGATGGCTGTTGGCTTGTATTTCATTGTTGGGTCAGTAATACTGTTGTGGGGTCAACGGGGATGGATGGATGGATGGATGGATGGATGATGGGCAAAGGCAGGGGTTGTTTCAGCCTTATCTCTGTTCACTCCTGATGAACCGACAATCCTGCTCTTAAAGATGGAAGAACCAACCCTAGAGAGTGAACCATCCTTTTCCAGAACCTCAAACCAGAGCAACAGCCAATGGGGCTGCTTTGTCAGGGTTGGGGAGGGGGGAAAGGCCTTCTCTTACCTATAACATGTCAATATGTTACAAGCTTCCATGCCCTAAAATGGCACATGGCTTAAGTTACATGCACAAAGGTACCAGCTGGATATTAGGAAGAACTTTTTCATGGTCAGAGAAGTTCAAAAGTGGAATCAGCTGCCTAGGGAGGTGGTGAGCTCCCTTTCACTGACAGTTTTCAAGAAGAGGCTGGATGAATATTTGCAGGGATGCTTTAGACTGATCCTGCACTGGGCAGGGGGTTGGACTAGATGGTCTGTATGGCCCCTTCCAACTCTATGATTCTATGAAGGGAACTGAGAAGGAGGTTGCAATGTTGTGTGTGTGTGTGTGTGTGTGCGCGCGCGCAAAAACAAGTAATGAAAGCATTAAAATTACATTTAAGATACATATTAATTCGGTAAAAACATATTGATATATAAACACACATGCATTTACCCTAAACACAGTCCCTGGACTGGTTAACACCAGTTAACACCATCTTAGGTTCATTTGCTTGTTCATCTTCCACTGTTAGATATGCCATCAAATGTCAGCAGTGCTGTTCAAGTCTCTACATTGGATAAACCAGTAAGTCTCTATGCAAAAGAATAAATCCCCATAAATTATTGCTGACCTAAGAGCGGCAATCCTCAAACAGAGAAGCAAGGGGAGATTACAACATGAGATGTCTAAACATGAGTTCATTTACAAATTCAGAACAATGGACCACCCCCACCAGAGCTGAATAGCTTCTCATTACGGAAGCTAATTTTCTGCATTTCCTCCCTGCACTAAACCCAATTATATTTTGCATTGTACCTTTGTATCCTGACTCCCTTCTTTGCAATGCCCCCACCCATACGCTTTCTGACTGGGATGTAAGAGCTGAGGGAATCTCCATTCCTACTTGTATCTGATGAAGGGAGTTTTGTCTCTTGAAAGCTTATACCTTGAAAATCTTGTTGTTTTAGGGTGCTACTGGACTTGAATCTTGCTCCTCAAAATGTGTCTTCCACAGGAAGATACCTCCAGGGTCATCTAGTCCAACCTCCTGCACAATTATCCCCCTGACTCCCAGTGACCCCCTGCTCCATGCCCAGAAGATGGCAAAAAACCATCCCTGGCCAAACTGATCTGGAGAAAACTGCTTCCTGACACACACAGGGTAATGCTGATCACCACTTTGAAAGGAAGGGCCATGAGAACTAAGCACTGATGTAACTCTTCCTGCCCTCCCTCTCGCAATCTGCCTAGGTTCACAGAATCACCATTGCTGTCAGCTGGCCATTTAGCCTGTGCTTAAAAAACTCCGAAGCAGGAGAGCCCATTGTCAACCTAGTGCAGCTGAGACATACTCAGTTTCAGCGGTAGACACTAAGACTTGCTTCTTTCTTCGCCAGCTTATTATTCCTCCATAGGAAAATATGTGCCCACTGGTGGATTTTCTTCTTTTTGTCTCCTCCCCATTCAGCATCTACATAGGGCACTGATTCATGGCTGTCACTAGCTAGTAGCTTAAGCTTAAAGTGTGCAGCACCCTTTAAGTATTTTACAAGTTTGCATGTTTGATTTATATCCCACCCTCATTGCCAGCAGGCTCAGGGCGGGTCACAACAATCTGTTTACTGGTGACGCAGTCTTTCTGCATAAGATTTCTACTACTGCACTAATATCTAGTCAGTGTATAGATGTATAGCGGCTTATCTAGTGCTTTACAATATTTGTTGCCAGTTTGTAGCACTGTGCTGTTTTGTTGCTTTATGTAATTTACTTCCATGGGACCTGGTGCAGGATAAGCATCTTCCCTTTTAGGTGGTACTTAAGTTCTTCAATCTTCTGTCCTTGGTTGATGAGAACTTTGAGAACTTTCATCTTTTCTCTGTATTTGGATGCCTAGGTAGTTTGTGATATTGCCTAGTTGCTTTATTTTCACTTCTTGGTTCAGATGAGGCAGTTTCTTTGCTGTCATCTTGATTTTCTGTATTGCTAAGTGCAAGCTAAGAGACTGGGAGATGCAGAACTGATTCTGGCTGCAGCCAAAAGGCATCCTTGTTGCGTCTGAACTCCAGGAAATTGTATTGCAGAATATCTGTGAACAGACTCATCCCTAACTGGAGTGGCCCACAGAACTACTGATGGCTGACCTCATAGCAGCCAGTAGACACAGGTGGAATTTAGAATTTTGACTTGTCTTTCTTACCCAGTAGCCACCAAAATGAGGATTATGCGGGCACTCCCTGTGCATTTGATCTAATTGAAGCTGTGGCGTCAGATATACACCCAATTTAAAAGTGGGAGAGAAAACAAGTATCCATAAGTATGGATCGATATGGGATGCAATTTCCATAGTTGGAACTGGTTTAGTATAGCATATACAAGTATAGGATGTGAGCCAAGAAGTCACTGGCTTACATCTCCCCTTAGCCAAGAACATTCAAGATAGCTGTACTCCTACTTAACCTTCTGCTCTCAGCCTGCAAGGGAAGGGGGGGTGGCGCAGTACTGACCTGTTTTGCAATGCCTGCTTTATAAGGGTTATCATAAGGGGCTATCAGTATATGAAGGACCTGCCTTTAAGCGTAACATAGATGCTAAATGTTATAGCTAGGATCAAGATGTAAATTGTTCTACTTCCTGTTTTAATCATATCTTCCCCCCCTGCAGCTCATGTGACCTTGGATGCAGATTCGAGTCACCCGCAACTCGTTCTGTCCCCTGATGCTAAAAGCGTGAGATGGACACATGCGGTGAAACGGCTGCCCAATTCATACAAAAGATTTGAAAAACATTATTGTGTGGTGGGATGCCAGGAATTCCAAGTCGGACGCTATTTCTGGGATGTCATTGTGGGAAACCAGGAGGAATGGGCTGTAGGTGTTGCCAAAAACTCTGTGAAAAGGAAGGGCTTCTTCAGTCTTGGTGTTAAAGAAGGGATCTTTGCTATGGGGAGGCTGGCAGGGCAGTTCAAGGTCCTAGATGCCCCGCATTGCCCTCCTCTGCAGGTGAACAGACGGCTCAGGAAGATTCGGGTGTCTCTGAACTGCTCTGGGGGGCAGGTGAACTTTTATGATGCGCAGACAGCAACAAAGCTTTTTGGGTTCACTGAAATTGGCAGTTTCCAAGATACCTTTCTCCCCTTCTTCTGGTTGAATGGACGAACTCTAATAAATCTTAAATAGGGAAGCTCCTCAGTTCTGGCTTCCTTTCCCTTCAGTCCTTCATCAGCTGTGGGAAAGCAGATATCAAAAACCTGTGGGCTTGAGGCTACTGCAGGAGGCCGGTGTGACATTTAAGGCAAAATTTTAATATCCAAGATGGCTGCTTGCTTGTTGACTAGACTCCCTTGGCAAATAAGGACTTCGCTATGGCATTTTTAACTAGGATTAGAGGATTCTGGTTAGCTTGAACAGGTCCTACCCCAAATCAGGTGATTTTTTTTAAGAGGTGTGTGAGGTGGGACACTTCTGATCGCTTTTGTAAGATTTGTAACCTACAGTTAACCTGATAACAGCTGTTCTCTTTTTAAATAAAAACTGTTTACTCTTTTGGGTAATGCTGGTGTCTGCAGAGTTTTTAATAAAGTTATACAATGGCTCCTCAATTTCACATCCTGTCACTCCCGCCCTCCATTCCACTTGTGATGGTTCTACTTTTAAAAACCCATCCTTCCCAGGAATGCAGGGGGAAACACACCCGTGAAGTAGGTCATATGGACCCCAAGGCTGCTCACTGAACGTAGGTTTGAATGAAGCCTTCCCCCTCATACATTCAGCAGTCTGTCTGTTCTACAGCATACTGGCTTTGCAGCAGTTTCCACTATAGCAGATGAATGGTTTGCTCGGTTTTAACAGATAATCCATGTCACGGCTAATAATTTTTATATTGTTTGACCTCCAAGCAGTTCAGTTATCTCAAAACACAACTTCCCTGTTAATCTTACCTTCCCCACCCTCTATTCAACCTGGAACAATTTCTTAAAGTGCAATGGCATAATAGCAAACACATAGTCAAAATGCTATTGAAATATCTTGGTACTGCTGTTTCTGCTTCTGCTTCTTGTTTTATTGTGCCTGTCTCTTGGAAGGGGAGGGCAGGAAGCAACCAAAGGCGGTGGGCCCCAGGGATACAGCAGTGCAGTGAACTGGTGTGGAGTAGTAAAGGAAGTGAGGGAAGACTTGCGTTTTTAATTTACAGGGAAAATTCCTGCAGCCCTTGAGGACCCCTGGTGGCCAGCAGCGATCATAATCAAGCACTAGCAACTCTCTCGGAACCTCAAACCTTTCATCAGCAGCAGTAGGTGGTGTCAGTTCACCACCTGTCTTTTCCCTCTGCTCTGCTGCCAGTTTTCAAGAAGGAGCAATGGGTGAGCTAATACCCATTGGCTGCACAGCTTAGCAGTACTGGTTTGCACCACCTCAGGGAGCCACTCAGCTTGGCTGGCTCCAGGACCATTTTCACTTCCCAGTCCACTTCTCAGAGGAAGTGTTAGGTTTTGAGGTGGTGGAGAGTGCCCTCAAGTCATAGCTGATTTATGGCAACCCCTGCTGGAGTTTTCAAGGCAAGAGACTAACAGAGGTTTGCCATTGCCTGGCTCTACATATAGGGATTTTAAATTCAAATCCCTGCCGAGCCAGGCTGTAGCTTAGATGAAGGAATGTGCATTTTTCAGATAAGTGAGTGGTCTTGGCATAACCAGCTGCAGAGGAAATGTAAGCTTAAAGATGATTTGAGCTTCTCGGAGGTTTGGAAGGATGGGATACAGATGTGATGTGACCAATTAATGCAGTGCCTTTGTTTTTGAACCTGCATGCCTAATGTTAGATACCCGATCTCTGTGGTTGAAAGCACTCTCTGTACATACTCAGAATTGCTCTTCTTATTCTTTGTCTCCTAGGAATGACCCTGGCATTCAAAATAAGGTGCAAGAGCTTAGCCCAAGCTTTAAGAGCAAATGCTTAGCCAACATTTTTGTGTATTGACACACAGTAGCAGCCAGAATGGTACAGTGGTGGTCTCTACTAGGACCTCAGAGGTCAAGGTTTGAATCCCCAGTCCACTATGAAAGCTCGCTGGGTGACGTTGGGGCAGTCCCACACTTTCAACCCAACCTACCTCACAGGGCTGTTGTGAGGAAAAAATGGAGAACAATGTATACTGCTTTTAATCTGCATTAGGAAGAAAGATGGGGTGTAAAATAATGGAGCTATCCCTCCTTCCTTTTTCTGTCTACTCTTAACACTGCAGGCGTGGGCTGCTGTGACCCTCAGTCTCACACAGGGCAAGAAAGTGTGCCCTCGCGTGCCAAAGGAGCAGTGGGATGGGGGACACACAACTTGTCCTCCTGTTTTGAGGGCAAGTTCATATAGGAGCAAATTACCAACCATCCAGGACAAGTTCACCATTTTACGTCAACCAGGGCATCACCAGGAAATTCGGCAAATCAACTGTAAATTCCTTAAGCCTGTGGTTTTCATTCTATGGGTTATCATCCCAAAATGGGTTGTGGTTCTTCCAGGTAGGTTGTGAGGCTGGGGGTTGAGGAGGAGAGAGAACACACGGTGATTCCGCACACGTTGGATAATGCACTTCCAATTCTCTTTATAGATAATTTGGAACGGATTTTTGTGTGCAGAACAAATAATCCACCTCAAGCGATTGATAAAGTGCATTGAAAGTGCATTATCCAATGTGTGCGTTATCAGCCACAGTGAAGTAGAAAATAAGGCTTGATAGCAAATTTGGGTATATATGAAATAGCCTGTTGCTCAGAAATGCTAGATATTTGTGGGTATTGGCAATGAAAAATAAGTAGGAACTTATCACTTTGCCATGGATTTGAAATTCATCTATTTTATGTCAGGGAGATGGAAAGGAGCATGTTGTTGGTATGCAAGTAGATCCTGAGGTCTTAATTTATACTCTACCTTTCTCCCCAATAGGGATCCAATGCAACTTTTATCATTGTGCTCAGCTGCATTTTATCCTCGCAACAACTCTGAGTGTGACTGGCCCAAGGTCATCCAGCAAGCTTTCAAGCCTGATTAGTCTGGGTCTTCCAGATTTCAGTAATTTCCCTTCTGCAAGTTAGAAGTGCCCAGAAATCCAAACAACGCCCAGAGGGTGATCTGTTCATAACAATGGAGTAATTTCTGGCTCCCCTACTCAGCAATCTGCCCCCCCCCCCGCCAGAACATATGACTTGCTCTTTGCGTTGGATTCGAAATCTGTTATGGAAGAAGCTCTAGTCTCGAACTCCTAGCTACCAAACCATGCTGCCTTCGCTCTGAAGCACTTTGTGTTGACAGGAGAGGGTGAATAGAATGACATTGTGGTGCAGTGGTTACAGTGCCAGGTTAGGACTGAGAGATGATGCTCGCCCTACCTCACAGGTCTGTTGTGAAGATAAAGTGCCTGTCTAATGGCCAAGAAATACAGCTGGAAGGTTAGTATTTGAGTGGGAGACCACCCTAGGGTTATTATGCAGAGGCAGGCAATGGCAGACCACCTCGTCTCTTGTCTTGAAAGATCTATAGTGGTTGCTATAAGTATGTACACATTAACTCATACGGCTATAGATAGGAAATAAATGTGGAAAGTAAGATTATTACTTGAGAAAGCAGTTATCAGATGTATGATTGTTAATGGCTATAGCACATCACCTCAGTTGTTAATGTTAATGTTACTGTTCTCATTCTTGTTCTTACTCTTATCATGTTATGAATGTATTATTGTATTAATAAAGTTGAATTAAAAAAACACTAAGTTGATTTTATGTTGGGGAGGGAGACAAGCCGGATCTGGGAAGCTAAGCAGGGTCAGCCTTGGTTAGTAATTGGATGGGAGACCTCCAATAAAGACCTGGGTTGCAGAGGCAAACCACCTCTGTTTCTTGCCATAAAAAGCCCACCACGAGTTGGCATAAGTCAGCCACGACTCCCTACCAAGGAGGAACACGGCATGAAATCTGGTTACAAACAAGTACAGCCCATTAAGCAGTGGGTCCAGCTTCAAAAAGTGTGGGCACTCCTCCTTCCTTTTGAGGTCGCCTTCGTTTGGGGCAGCTATGGAGGGAAAACCCAGCCCCTTACCCCCCAGTCAGCTTCTAGAGAGGAACCACCTCTTCTCTCTCCGCCTCTTCTCTCTCCAGCCAACGCGTTTCTGCGACAGGGAGATGGGCGGGCAAGAAATCGCAACTCTCCCCGTGACCTTTGAGCCATGGCGGCCCAGAAGCTGCAAGACGAAGCGACCTGCCCCGTTTGCCTGGACTTTTTCACCCAGCCGGTGACTCTGAACTGCGGCCACAACTTCTGCCACGCCTGCCTTGCTCGGAGCTGGGGGGAGGCCCCCGGGCAGGGCCCCTTCTGCTGCCCCCAGTGCAGGGAGGCTGTTTCCCAGCAGCATTTCAAGCCGAACCAGCAGCTGGCCAGCTTGGTGAAAGCCATTCAAGAGTTGGGCCGCCCGGGAGAGGCGGAGATGGGCGGCAGGGGCGACGTCTGCCCGAGGCACCGGGAGCCCCTGAAGCTCTTCTGCAAGGACGACGGAGCCCCCGTCTGCGTCGTGTGCGACAGATCCAGGGAGCACCAGGGTCACAACACGGTTCCCCTTCCCGAGGCTGCCCAGGAGTCCAAGGTACAAACTTATTGGGGGGTGGGGGAATGGGCCGAGTCCAGCTGTGGAGCAGGAGGGAAGGCATGGCATTCTTCAGCTCCATAGGCACATGCTCTGTCTCAGAGTCAAGCTACAAGTGATGCCTGACACAGGTTGGACGCTTGTCAGCTTCCCTCAAGTGTTGATGGGAAATGTAGGCATCCTGGTCTTGCAGCTTGGCTCTCCATTTAATTGTAGTTTAAAGAGTGGCAGTCTGTGGGAGGGAGAACATGCAGTCAGGAGGGGAGTGCCGGCGTCGGGCTCTCACTGGACGCCCCCCTCCCCACCGCTGGGTGTGTGTGTGTGTGGGGGGGGGTTCTGTAAACTTCAATTAAATGGGGAGCCAAGCTGCAAGACCAGGATGCCTACATTTCCCATCAAAACTTGAGGGAAGCTGACAAGTGTCCAACCTGTGTCAGGCATCACTTGTAGCTTGGCTCTCAGTTGCCTAGTGCAAACTGCGCAAATGTATGTCAGTGCACAAGAACAATTGCACAGGGTGTTCCTTTGGGTATTTATTACACTACTTATTGTGAGACCTGGCGTGTGCCATTTCCTAAGAAAGGGCTCCCCGGGTTTGACCCTTGGAAACTGCAGATGTTGCGGCTCAGTGAAGATCCCAGGTTCAGTTCCTAGCATCTCTAAGACCTTGATAGATCGTTGCTCTGGCTTAGGATAAGGCAACTTCATGAGTTCAGAGCATGCATGTTTTCTAGTTGCCCAGAACTTTTCATCAGGCCAGATGTTCAGTACAAAAAAGGGAGCAAGGGAAAGACATTTCATGACACGATAGAGCAAGATTCGGGTCCAGTAGCATGGCTACCCACTTGAAATAGGGCATGATGGAAAAGTCCCCAGCCTGTAGCTCCTAAAAATGGAATGCAGGAACAGGGTGAAAAGTTCTGGGCAAATTGAAAGCTTTTGGTTTTCTTGGGATTTTTCTATTAAGCGATCTGGCTACCTATAGTTTTAATTGAAAGATGCTGGAATGTAGAACAGGGAACTGTAGATTGGTTTTGAAGCATAAAGTAACGCAATTCAAACTCTTGTTTTCTTTTCAGGCTCAAATCTGCAGCTGCCTAAAAAATCTGAGAAAAGAGAGAGAGAAAATTCTGGAGTATAAAGCAAACACAGAAGTTGAAAGCCAAGACCTGCTAGTAAGACCCGTTTCATATGTGTCACTTCGGTTGTAGCACGCATTATGATTAGGTGCATGTAGGCCTGAATTGAATTGGGACTGTGGCATGTGTGGAAAGGGGCTTCAGCTCCCCACCACCACCACGATGACATTTACCCCAAAGTATCTTTTCCAGAGTGGCAAACACTGGCTCTCGAGGGCTGTTTCAGGATGGGAAAATTGTGTGTTGTGTGAGAGGCTAGTTGGAGGGAGCATGCAGATATTTAAAGTGGAAAAATCATCTCTACATATGATAGTCATTCACTTTAACTGAAGTGGAGGAAGATTTCCAAGTGATTGTTATGGCAGGTTGAGAATGCACAATGTCGCTATTACTGGAAAGCACATAAGATTTCAACAAAATGGCTCATAATGCTGCATCTCAGGACTTATATTTTTATTTATTTATCTAGACATTTATACTCTGCTTTTGTCCCTAAGGGGGACCCAAAGTGGCGCTCCTCCTCCATTTTATCCTCACAACAACCCCCTGAGGTATGTTAGGCCAAGGTCATTCAGTGACCTTCCCTGCTAGAGATTTGAACCTGGGTCTCCCAGATCCTAGTCTGGCACTTTAGACACAATGTCAGGAAAAAAATGTTCCTGAAAGGCAGTTGATAAATGCTTGGATGTCCTTAGGAAGCTTTTCCCCTGATATAATGGGTGGAGTTGGGGGGGGGGAATCAGAAGTGACCTTCCTGTGAGAATTCTTATTATCTCTTCGCATTGCAGAGAGCCACTCATGTCCTGACATACTTTTCTCCCCTTTCCATCTGATTATTGTAGAAACAAACTGAATTGGAGAAGGCGAAGATGGTGGCTGAGTTCAGAAAACTGCACGAGTTTCTAGAAAAGCAAGAGAAACTTCTGGTGGCCCAGGTGGAGGAGATGGAGAAGGACATTACAAGACAAAGGGATGCGCACCTGGCCAGACTCTCCCGGGAACTCTCCTCTCTTGACAGTCTCATCGGAGAGATGGAGAAGAAGTGTCAGCAGCCAGCCAATGAACTCCTGCAGGTAAGACTGTGGTGAGGATATGGCTCAGTGGTAGAGCACCTGCTTTGCATGCAGAAGGCCCCAGGTTCTATTCCCCAGCATCTCTGGCTAAACAGATCAGGCAACAGGTGAAGTGAAAAATCTCTACCTGAGACCCTGGAGAGCTGCTGCCAGTCAGAGTAGACCTTGATAGACTGATGGTCAGATGCAGTGAAGGCAACTTCATGTATTCCAAAAGCTCAGCTTGCTCTCCAGGTAAACACTAATTTCCAACCTTCACAAAAAAGCCCAGTTTATGAAGCTGTTAATAGGATCTGTGCATGAAGATGGTACCCCTGTGGGGATTCCAGGGACCCATGCTAGGCTTCCATGCTAGGCTCCCTTGCAGAGAATCTTTGCCACTTCCCTTCCGAAACCAAGACCCTCAAAGGGTCTTTAGGGAGGAAGGGGGGGCCAAAGAAGAAGGGTTTTGATGAGGGCAAAGAGGGAAGGATCTGTGAGAGGAAGGGGGCAGAGGGTAAGGGTGTTGGGGGGGGTGATTGAAAAGGGGAAACTGTAACATTTTTGCCCCCATACTTGTCTGTAACTCCCCCATGCATGCACCCACTCTCCTTCCTTCCTCCTGCCCCCCCAAAAAAGTTGGAGCTTAGCGCCATTGTACAGGAGATTTTAGTCGTTAAAACATTGCTGCAAGGTGCTGATCCACATCAGCCATGTGGACTGAGGGCTCTTGGCAATTTTTAAGCAGCTGCAGGAGGTGGAGGTAATAGGTGTCTCAGTGCTGTACCCACCAGCCTGCTCCATGAGTCCTGGGGCAGCAGGGGAGGCGGACGGAGTAGACCCTGCCATTCTGGAGGCGTCTGGGCCTGCTGAGATCACCTGAGTCTCGCAGGGCTGCTCTGCTGCCCACTGTAACAGCAGGTGGGTAGGTAGCAGCTGCGCAAACTGTGCAGTGTTGTTGTTGGGGGGGGGAGGGGGGTTAACCCCCAATGCATCATTTCTACTTTTTGTATTTTTCTGTAGCCCTGGGGGCGTTACCCCAGGATCAGAAGCCACTGCTGTGTTTTCAAATGGCCACAGTCTGCAGATTTAAGTATCCACAGAACAGGGCAGCTCGGCTTTTAGTATATATGATATTCACTTGTGTTATTGGGTGGACTATTCTGAAGAAGAGCCTTTCTCTTTCCTTGGTGGTAGTTTTTATTTCCCGCTAAGAAGTTCTCTTCACGCTTCACAGAGCACAAGCCTAAGATCTACTCAGAAGTAACTCCTGTTTATTTCCTGGGAATATGCTCCATTGATTATTCTTAGGATTGCAACCTCAGTTTAAACACCTTTGTTTTCAAGGTCTGCTTCTGGGTTTCTCTGCTTTAGCCAACCTTCCTTTCTTATTCTGTGGGGCTACCATATTTGCATATGGGGCTTTAAAGAAAGAGATGGAAAATCAGTGAAATCCTTAGATCTAACAAGCATTTATAAACTATTTGCCAAACTCACATATCTGTGGGCATCTGTGACAAATGGTATTTACACGCAATGAAGAGGGATTTGGAGTCCCTGCCTGCATGCTTTCAGAGTGTGTAGCCATATCTGTGTTGTTAACTTAGGATTGCCAACTGCCTGAAGAAAATGTCCTCTTTCAATTTCCATTGAAATTCACAAGCATAAGCAAAACTTCAACAGGAAAGAAGAAACCTTAAGAATGAACAGAGCATGGGCTCCAGTTCTGAAAAACACCAGGCCAACAAAACACTCCACACCCGACAATAGCCCTGCAGAGAAGATTAGCACATCAAGCACCAATCCATATGCAAAAGAACCTCCTCAGGATACAGTGAAGCCTCCCGCCATTAGCATTCCACACCCTGGGAAACTCTTACAGAATGACTCAGCTCAACCCCACCCCTCCTGAGTAGATACAAATGACCTACATCTTTTCCACACTGTGACACTGAGAGATCTCTGTCTTTTGGTGCTACACCTCTGAAGATGCCAGCCACAGCTGCTGGCGAAACGTCAGGAACTACAATGCCAAGACCACGGCAATACAGCCCGGAAAACCCCCAACAACCATCGTTCTCCGGCCGTGAAAGCCTTCGACAATACATCGAAAACTAGATTCATGTGGAAGATGTTCATGGGAGAGTCCAGAAAGGGGGACGTCTTGTTTTGTTGGCTTTTTGCCAATATGTTTAGTTCGTGAAGTAGAACAGGTTGCTGAAATGGCTATACTTTTCCTGCTGACTGAAGATGTTTCTCCTCACTTTATGAAGATATTTCCCAAGTTCTGGAGTGGGGATGTGTGTTCTAAATTCACCTGGCATGGAGCTGAGAGTGCCTTCCCTTCAAGGTCTGAGGGGATGGTCCACGGCAGGCCCTGAATTTCCTCTTCTTTGCCTTTCTTTTTTCCTTTTAGGATATTAAAACCACCTTGCAGAGGTAAGTATATCCAGCTCATCTCCCTTCATATTTCATGATTTGGGGGAGGGGTCTAGTTGTCATGAGAAACACAAGGCCTTCCAGGCTCCTGATAAAATGTATTGCATTTAAGATATTTACAAGTATTTGGAGAGGTTAAGAAATAATGCTTTGGGGTATTCTGTAATGGTAAGTCCTGCTTCCGTTTCTGGTGCGGGATGTGTTCATGATTATTTCTTTTTCTCTTTAAAAAAACCCTTTAATTTAAAAGGAGGAGAACAAACTTCTCCCTCAGATGGGATACGGTCGCTCTGGATAGCAGAACTTTATCCAGATTCTTATTGGGCTTTTAGGTAGGATTTTGAGTAGACTTAGGGAAGAAAGCATATTTTAGGTGATAATTATTCTGTTAAAAGCCAGAAATACCACATCTACTTGGGCAGTTTTTGAGAACCAGAGACGGTGGGATGAAAAGGTAGTCCTACAACTTTGAGATAACTTGTCTGGAGAAAGGGGAATCATATCTTCCCACAGTGTTTGTGTATGTTAACCAAGGCTCAACTTCAATGTGGTTAACTCCCATTAGGAAAATTTATAATCTCTGGGAGAGAAGTTGAGAGAGAGTCGTAAATTCAGTACTGAACCATTCCATGAAAAACCATTGTTACGCATCTTATTTTCTGTAAATAAATCTTTGTTGTTCATCGCCATTGTTCATCGTCTTGTCTGTACAGTTAAAATAGCTGTGAAAAGGGGTTTTATACTTAGATCACATGATTATTCCAGTAGGGTCCCAAATGACAGCCCTTTAGGGAACACAACGCTTACATGCTACCAGTTAATCAAGGCTTATGTTCCCCCTTTTTCCTGATGATGGCTGGCTGGCATTTACACAAATAAAAGAAAGGATGAGAGAGTATGGGATTGGACAGTCTTAAGTCCAGAGGGCAGTTTGCTTCAGAAGCCTCCTCCTCCCATTCTCCCTCCCCATTGATAGCTTCCACAGCAGGGATTTAATACCCCATAATTTCCTATCTATGGCCTTCACTCCTCTAGTTTTCCCTTCTTCAGCCATCCCAAGGTCTGTTGTTCCCTCAGAATTCATCCTTGTTGCCCTTTTTCCTGGAATACTTCCTAGGAAGCTGATGAAATCTCTCTTTACTTCCTTCTAAATTTCTTCTTATTTCCCCCACTATGCTTTTGGCATGTACGCGCACACATACCTCTTATAAAACTATACCCAAGGACTGGATTCCCCCAAAGTGTAATTTAGTTCCAAGAGGAACTATGGAGATATGACTAGAGAGAGTGCCATTTTTATACCCATAAGTGTGTTTAAAGCATGTGTGTCTTTTGTAAAAAACAAAATAGGGCCTGCAGGTGACGGGAATCGAAACCCTGCCCCCTTCCCGAACCGTGCCTCATTGTGTCTCCGTATTTTCAGTATCTCCCCCAACCCCAGCCTTGGGTGACTTCCAGTATCAGAGCTGGGCTGAGAGGGGAAGAGTCCAGAATGCAGCATGGCGAAGGAGCAAGTCTTAGTTTCAGTGACCTAGAGATCAAACTAGAGACAATGAATGACATATGGCAGTCTATTGCTGAGATCACCCTCCCCAAATGTCTTCACCATATATTTTCCCACACCTCATTCCACTCCAAACATTTATATATCCTAACCTTCCTGGAAAAGGAGCTGAAGGCTGTGTATATGTCCCTCCATTTTATCCTAGCTACAGCCCTCTGAGATAGATTAGGCTGAGTGTGTTTGACTGGCCTGAGGTCCCCACTCCCTTGCCCATAGTAAAGTAGCCACTTAATGTATCACCTCCCACCAGCTCCTTTCACAAGGGTCTGGGCAAACAGGTCTCCGGATCTCTGTCTATACCTTCCACCTACCCTCCACTTCCCCTTAAAGCAAAGGTGGTTAACTGTTTCTCTCCAGGTGTGACAAGAAAACAGTTGAGAATCCTGTGGTCTTCCTTCCAGTGCTGAAGTGGAGGGTTTGGGAATTCTGTGAGATAAATCCCTTTCTGGAAGCCGTCACAAAACGATTCAAAGGTAGTGAAGAATAGCTGCAAGACTGTTATATGAATATATGGGACATTGTCTTGATCCAAAAGTGGGCACTACAGGCTCTGGAAAGCTTTTATTGTTGGCAGCACCACAACATCTAACAGCAGAAAAGTGGGAAGGCTTGAACACACTTTATCAGGAACCAAATTATCCAACACTGTTGTTCAAAACTGGTCCAATTAAGGCATGCTTAATCAAAGGATAGCATGAATAATATAAAATGAACCTGATTTCATTATCTATCATCTGTATCTCTAAAATTAGTGTGTGTTTAAAAAATATAAACATAAAAGATGTATAGCTCTGTGTGTGTATATAAGCATGTGTGTGTGTAAAATGCCAACAAGTCACAGCTGACAATCTCTGCTGGGGTTTTCAAGGCAAGAGTAACAGAGGTGGTTGGCAATTGGCTGCCTCTGCATAGCCACCCTGGTCTTCTATGGTGGTCTTCCATCCAAGAACTAACAAGGACAACTTTCAAAATCTGATGAGATTAGGCTAGCCTGAGTCATGCAGGTCAGGGCATGAGTGTGTGTATGTGTGTTTGTTTATACACAGACACATAAGCTCTTCTAATGTAGGAACACATAAATATTCTCTTTTATCCTTAAATGTGTAGGTAGTTTAATAATAGTAATGTAATTAGTTCAAATTATATAAACATTCCATTATGTTCTCTTATGAGTTACCTTTCTCTTTCGTCACCTTTCAGATATCAGAAAGGAAATCGGTATGGTCAAATAATAGAACTCATGAAAAGTTTTTACATGTCTGTTACTTTTGTGGTTCTCGTATTTTCTATTAAGATACTTGCTATCAACTTTTTGTAAATTTTCCCTCTTAATTTGGATTTTTGAAAATATTTAATTTTTGAGAATACAAATTTTAATATTTGTAAGCCCATTAATGTAGTAGGAGGGAATTTCGCCTTCTACGTTGGTTTCAACTTCTGCTTTAATTCTTTGCTTGAAATAAGGAAAAGTCTCAATGACAAGTAGTTTTTTTTTTTAAGATAATATTTGTTAACGGTCTAAAGATCAAGTGCTTCATCTTGGTTGTTTTTGCTTCCCCAGATATACTGGTATTTGGATATCGGTTGCAGCAAGGTAAATTTTGGGGTCTGATGGGAAGGACCAAATTGATGGGAGGGAGAGGAATATAACTCTGGAACCATAAATTAGTCATCTAGGGAAAGATGTACGGAGGGAGAAGTTCTGTGTGCCTCTGTATTGTATGCCTTTAGTTTTAAACATAACCCAAGAACATAAAAGCAGACCTGATGAATCAAAGCAGGATTTATTGTCAAAGGCTTTCACGGCTGGAAAACGATGGTTGTTGTGGATTTTCCAGGCTGTATAGATGTGGCCTTGGCATTGTACAATTCCAAGACTACGTCTATACAGCATGGAAAATCCATAACAACCAAAGCAGGATTTCATTTAAACTGCAGCCAACTGCAGATGCTCCAAAAGCTCACAGCAGATGCAGAGAGGCTAAAGCTTTCCTCAGTTATTGTCTTCAGTCATCTAGGATGCTGAGGTCTACTGACTCTGAACAAGGCGGTTCAAAGGTTTATTTAGAGCGGAACCACAAGTGACAAAAGGCACAGGTTGGACAACTTGTCAGCTTCCCTCAAGTTTTGATGGGAAATGTAGGCAGCTTGGCGGAATGTTGGACAAGTGACAGTTGAAAAGTCCATTGGACAGCAGTCAGAGAGCCAAGCTGCAAGACTAGGATGCCTACATTTCCCATCAAAACTTGAGGGAAGCTGACAAGTGTCCAATCTGTGCTTTTTGTCACTTGTAGTTCTGCTCTCAGTCATCATGTCTAATAGTCATTGATAGAGCTTTCCATGAATTTGGCTAATCCCCTTTTTAACATCCTTTAAGATAATGGCCGTCACTGTTTCCTGTGGTCCACACATTAATGAGGCACTGTGAGAAGAAAATACTTTCTTTTCTCTCTGCCAAATTCATGAGTTCTCGTTACTTTGGGAGGAAAAGTTCTCTCTGTCCACTTTTTCCACACTGTTCACAATTTCATAAATGTAATGTTCTGTGTCCTCACCCCCTATTCATATTTCTTTTTCGAAACTAAAACCCCCAAAGATCCTTAGCCTTTCCTCATAGGAAAGGTGATCCAATGCCATTATCATTTTAATTACCTTTCCCTTCACTTTTTCAACTGCTACAATACCGTTCTTGAGATAGTATGCACAGTGCCGTTCTATTTAAAGCTATACCCTCCTAAGTCCATTGAAGTCAATGGGCAAGAAAGGTGTGACTCTGCTTAGATTGCCCAGTAAGTATTCCAAATGCAATTAACACTTCTGATTAGCCTTGTAAAGCTATACTGAGCTTTAAACAAAAAAAATAACTTTTAAGTTCTTGCTGCTTTTAAGTTCTTAAGCCATCTTGCTGGAGTTGCCAGCAAAAAACCAAAACAAAAACAGAAATTGGAGGTTTGATTTTTTGTGTGTGACCGTGTTGGCTTTTTCTAAACTACCTCAGAGTGCGACAGTGCCATCCAAAGCAGATCTACTCAGAATCCTACTTGGGTATATTCAATAGGATCTACTCCCAAGAAAGTTCTTAGGATTATACTGTAACAATGCAATCCTATGCAGAGTTACTCCAGTCTAGGTCTATTAAAGTAAATGGGCTTACACTTGGGTAACTGCACAGGCTACACTGTAGAACTTGGGTTATGATAATATTTTGGAGGGTGCTTTGCCTGATGTCATCTTTGGCTGAAGTTTCAGACTTTCTCAAGGTCCAAACATACAGAAATTCTGGAGTAGCTTGAATGCAGAAAATGACAGTTGTGTTGATTTTAGAGGGCATTTAGTTCCTATAAGACGTCAGGATTTAAAAAAAGTAAGTCCATGTCCAGGTGATGCTGTTTATCTTCTTTCTGTTACTCCCCCCCTCCCCCCCCCCAGCAAATGTTACTATGGATCCGGACACGGCTCATCCCCTCCTTGTCCTCTCTGAAGATTGTAAAAGCGTGAGAAGGGGAGACAAAACTCAAAATCTGCCTGATGGTCCAGAGCGATTTGACAAATGGCCTTTTGTGCTGGGCCGTGAGGGATTTTCTTCTGGCAGGCACTGCTGGGAAGTCATTGTGGAAAGGGAGGACAATTGGGTTGTAGGAGTTGCTAGAAAGTCTTTGAAGAGGAAGGGCAAGGCTGCCTTTAGTTCAGAGGGAGGAATTTGGGCTGTGGGGAGGTGGAATGGTCAGTACTGGGCTCTCTGCACCCCTCACCCCCCTCGTCCGTTCCTGTGGGGGGATCTCCAGATCATCCGAGTGACTCTGAATTTTGCTGGGGGACGGGTAGCCTTTTTTGATGCAGAAAGGGCATCTCTTCTCTTTCTGTTCTCAGCAGCCTCATTCTCCAGAGAGACCCTTCACCCTTTCTTTTGGCTGAACTCAAAAGCCCACCTCAGACTATCTCCCTAAGGGTCACATTTTCCTCAATGGTCCTATTGGTCATTGTGATTGTATCCTCTGTGACTCGCGTTTTAGTTTCCTTCTTGTTCCCTGACAGACTTCCAGCAACTGCTGAGATACAGGCCATAAAAACACATTCCTTACTTCGGCTCAGGGAGGCTGAGGTAACATTTTAGGACAGAGGTCAGCAGCCTTTTATGGTTAAAGAACCAAACATCAAAATTCAGAGATAACAGGGAGGAAAATGGGTCTCCTGGCTGCAACAGAACAGTCAGTGGCACGAGGTGGGTGTTATACCTAATGAGAGATAAAGGGGCAGCACTGTAATTCCTGGTTGTTGGGTTGCTTGTGCTAGAGATGTGTGAGGTACCCTGATGGGGAAGGGCCCCTAAATCTGGAGTGTTTACACTACCATAAATAAATATTGTAAGTAATAATTTAATATTTTAACTTAATTGTTTGTTTGCTATTATGATCCTTTACCACGTATGTGTAGATATAAACATTGTTGATTATAATGGTATACAGTATGTGTTAAATTGAATTGTTTTATTACATTATATAACAAAAGTGTATAATATTTGTTTAATTTCTTAATTAATCAAATTAAAATCCAAATGCTGTATGTTAAATTAAAGTGTTCTGACTGATTTCTTCTAAAGAGCTGTGACTTGCTATCAAAATGTTTGAAAAATACTTATAGGACCAAAAAAAGGCCAAGCGCTGCTTGTGAGGTTAGCCCATGGAGTGTACAGGAACAGTCCTATTATAAACCAGGATTTATATGTTGTTCTCAAACTATATAGGCCTTTAAAGGTCAATACTATCTCCTTAAACTGGGCCCCCAAACAGATTAAGAGCCAGTGTGAATGGACCAAGATTGGAGTGACTGGTCGCTATGACCCAATTCTGCACCAACTGATGTTTCCAAACATTTCTCAAAGAGCAGCCCCACCTAGAAGGCATTGCAGTCATCTAATCTAGATGTAAACACTGCAGTGGCCTGATCTTTGCTGCCCGAAAAAGGCCTCTCTCCATTGGTTAACCAGTTGAAGCTGGTAAAAGATGCTCATGACCACAGCTGCCACCTACTTATCCAGCAGTGGACCTGGGTCCAAGAGCACCCCTGGACTACAGACCTATTTCTTCAAGACGAGTGCGACCCCATCCAGAACAGGTGACATCTTAAATCCTGGGTCAGACCTCATCCAGTAGCATTTATGTCTTGTCAGGATTAAGCTTCAGTTTATTGTGAGCATAACAAAGTATGGGATTAGCAAGCAGGTGCAGGCCCCTATTAAGAAAACAGGAACCTCAAATTTGGCTACCAGCTTTAGGATGATTGTGGGACCCAGGTTCGAATCCCCACTCTGCTGTTTCAGCTTGCTGGGTCACCTTGGGCCAGTTACCTTCTCCAAGCTTGACTTATCTCACCGGGTTCGTTTCCCCATAGAGAGGAGGGAATTGGGGTATATGAAGTAATAATGAAAGGATATTTATATCTGTCTGTGGCAGGCATAAGCCATCCTTATTTGCAATTCAAGAAGAGGTCTAGTCACAAGAAGCCAAGAAGCAACAGCACAGAAAGGGAGCCTGAAGTATATCCCTTCATTGTAAAACAAAGCCACACAATTTGCCAATTTAGAAGTCATCTTGAGATAGTGTTCATAATACTCTAGAGGAAGTAACTGTATTGAAAATACTTACTGTAGGAGAAAAATACGGTCAAGAAGTCATGAGGGACATGCATCAAGGACTATACTTCAAGCACTGTGTCCACCTCCACAATCTACAATAACTGACATTCTTCCAAGTGGCTGTGACTAGGCCGATGAGGGCTAACATATGTGACACAAGTCAGGGGAGTTACCAGTTACCAGGGAGTTAATGTTTTCAAGTAGTATAGGGCTGAATTTGGCAGATTCTGGGGCAGAAGAGATCTCCTCTCCACCCCCAATTTTCATAAAATTGTTTGAGGCCTGGTGCTAGTCATTGGCTTCAATGGCTTTTAAAAAGGGGTTATGGAGAATCAACCTGACTGCTCATGCATCAAAGGGCGAGATACTGTGGGAAAACAAAGAAGGGTTCTGCTTGTGGATATCCTGGAAGCACCTTGTGGGCCATTCCTGGAAACACAATTGTGCATTTTGAGGCACAGCCCCCCCTCCTCATCCCACCTCATGCCCCCTTCCTCCCATTCAAAGTGCAACTTTGCTGTAGTCAACCTCTAGGCGAGGTCCGGAGTTCTCCAAGAATTACAATGGCTCTCCCTTTCTCATGATACAAGAACTCGTGGGGCACTCAATGAAATTGCTGATTAGAACGGATAAAAGGAAGTACTTCACCCAAAGGGTGATTAACACATGGAATTCACTGCATCAGGAGGTGGTGGCAGCTTCAAGCATAGGCTGCTTCAAGAGGGGATTGGATAAACACATGGAGCAGAGGTCCATCAGTGGCTATTAGCCACAAGGTATAGATGGAACTCTGTCTAGGGCAGTGATGCTCTGTATTCTTGGTGTTTGGGGGGGGGGGAATCAGTGGGAGGGCTTCTAGTGTCCCTTCCCCTCTGGCAGACCTCCTGAGAACACCTGGTTTTTGGCCACTGTGTAACACAGTGTTGGCCTGGATGGGTCATTGGCCTGATCCAACATGGCTTCTCTTATGTTCTTATCTCATAATTGCTGCTTTGAAGGGTGAACAGTACAACATCACACCCCCACATTACACTTGCCATCCCCTGGCACTGCTTCCAAATCTCCAGGAAGTTCCCATGCCAGAGTTGGCAACTTCGTTCCAATGTGGATTTTCTGCATCAGGCTTTCTTCCAAATGCATTCCAACGACACTGCCATCCCAGCATCAATCTAAACGTGAGACAATTTATTGATTTACTTTATTTATAGTCCGCCTTTCTCGTTGAGGTTGGAGGCGGACGAGACCATGTCTGTAGCCACACGTGGGGGAAGCTGAAGCTCGGAGGGTTAAACTAACGCGCCCCAAATCTGAAGCGATGGATTGTGCCAAGTACCGCCTCGTTTAAAAACAACAACAGGCGCCTTCCCCTCCTTTTATCCCCAAGCTGCTGAAGTGCGCAGGCTTCGTGCGCCGAGAGCCGGAGCGGAGTTTTGAACTGCGCCGTTTCCTTCGCGGGCGACCCACGGGGCGGTCCCCGGAGGGCTCTGGGCGGTGTTTCGAGCTGTAAATCCGGCCCTTTCCCTTTGCCATGGCGGAGATTTTGGAGTTCCGTGTCCCAGTTGGGCACGATCGGACCCTGCTTGTCTTGGGGCTGGAGACAGACGCAGCGGAGGTCAGGAATAATTCCGCCCTGGGGTGGAGGGGAGGGGAGAGGTGTTTTTCGGGGGTGCGTACTGCAAAATTAATCTCCAATTTGCTAAGGGGTGTTTAATTCGGAATAACGGCCCTTTTGATTGGCGCTGGTTCTCCAGCTGCTCGGAAAGGTTGTGGTTTGTATTACTAGGCATTGAGTATGCTTTGGAGTATCTGCCAGTGCCTTTGAAAAGCGGATTAGAAGTTGTGTAGCTCAGTCAGTTAATATGCCTTTTACTCTGGATAATAACTTAAGCAGCTGAGCCATTTTGCTTCTGCTTCCTCCCGCTTTTTTCCTGTAATTGTCGAAAGAGGTTTAAATTAGTATCTGAAGTAGAAATAAGCGGTGAAAATAAGCTGGGAAGAGAAGTACGGGGCCCACATCTGCCTGAAACGCGGATGGTTTTAGAGGACAGGTACCTAAAGGATGAATTTCAGTCTGGTCCTCGATTTGTGGGGACGGGATCCAACGCTGCAGCTACCCAGACTTGGATTTTTCTCATTTTTACAGTTTCATTCTCATTAAGGCATGAGTAGCATAACAACAATTTTCATTTAAGCTTTTGCATAACCTGACAAAATATTGGATTAGCAATTAATTCCACTGGTTTACAGGGTTTAAAATTTTTTTATCTCAAAAACAGCATCTTTTGAACATGCCACCCCTCTGTTTAAAAAAGTATCATTAACTGATATGTATCACCCCATTACAAATGATTTTAACTGTTTTTATTTTTCTAAAAAATTATATAAATATCCACAGGGTTTAATTTGTGCTGGATCTCACTGGGCTGTAGTCTACTTGACAGTTCGAGTCCTTGCCTAGAAATGACCCTCTGGCCCTTGAACTTAGAGATCTTGATGCCCTGAAGGGCTAATGGCCAAGAGCAAGCACGGTTGTCAGTGCCACAAGGACCACTTGGCTTGGACCTCTGAGCAAGCCTGCACCTGCTGTCATTGTCACTGGCTGATTCCGCACACATTGGATAATGCACTTTTAATGCACTTTATCAATCGTTTGAAGTGAATTTTTTGTTCCGCACACAAAAAAATCTGTTCCAAATGATCTATAAAGTGGATTGGAAGTGCATTATCCAACATGTGTGGAATGTCTTTGCAGTTGGATGGGCACTGCCAGCTCCTCAGGAGCCCTTTTGCTACACTTGCCCCTGGGCTATTCTGCTTCCCAATATCACCTGATGGCTTCTAGTTGAATCACAGGTGTGCCTGCTCTTTGACTTTCCTAATAGATTCCCCTCTATGCTTGTTTTTTTCCTTTCAGCACGCTCTGTATTTAGCATTCTCTGCCTTTGGGCCGCTCTACTCTGTGAGGCTTCACAGAAATGCTGCAGTCGCCGGGCCTGGCTATAATGCTCTTATCAAGTACTACTCTGCTAGAGATGCTGGCAGAGCTCAACGTGCATGCAACCAGCAACCGCTGTTTCAGAAATCACCTTTGAAGGTACTACACCACATAGCATCAAGGCTGGTCTGGAGGATATGTGTGCTTATTACTCATTGAGACTGGGAAGTGATGTCCTTCCTCTATTCTTGTATTCTTACAAACATAACAACAGCAATTTATATACCGCACTTCAGGACAACTCGACGCCCACTCAGCAGTTTACAAAGTGCGTTGTTATTATCCTCTCACAATAACCCCGTGAGGTGGGTGGGGCTGAGAGAGCTCTGAGAGAGCTGTGACTGACCCAAGGACAGCCAGCTGGCTTCAAGTGGAGGAGTGGGGAATCAAACCTGGCTCTCCAGATGAGAGTCCCACGCTCTTAACCACTACACCAAACTTATCAGACTGCACCCCCATGACGAGGATTCTCCATTTCCATGTCATCACAACTGTGAATGTAGAAGCATTCACACTGGCAATGAAGCATCTGTGTGGGAGTTTGGGGTGCACTGTTCACCACTTTCACAGCAACCCCCCCCCCCGAAAATTGGAAGGTTTTAAAAAAAATCAGTAATTTCTATGTGCTGCAGCACAATCGATCTACCAAATCCCTGGAATCCCCAGCTTTCATTTTAAACATCTAAGGCTCTAGGCCTTTTCACTGTGAAGATAAAATGAGGAAAGGGGATATTTCCTCTCATGTTTCTACAGGGGAAAGGACTCCTTTTTTGTAAAATGAAAGCTCCTCAGAAGATACGGCAATAGGTCGGAATTCCTTTATAGCGCAATAACAATGGCTGGATTTTGTTTTCAAAAAGCCCTCTGGTGGTGAGGCAGTGAAAATGAAGACCACGAGAGTCTGTGTGTATTATGTGCTGTCAAATCGTCTCCGACCTATGGCGACCCTATGAATGAAAGACCTGAGAGTCTGACAGTAGGAAAAGGGCAGCAACTGTGGGCAGTTTTCTGGAATCAGGATAGAAAGAGAATGTTACTGAGGATGGGGAAAGCCTGGCAAGTGGAGGAGCATCATGTCGATGTTCAAAAAAAGCAAAAAAAGCAAAAAAAAGCGCTGCAGTTTAGAAGTCCTAGTGGAGAAGTAGTTCTTTGTGGATGGCAGCCTTAGATGCCCCTTTATCAAGTGTTAACTTATTGCAGAGATAGCTTTTGTGGGTTTTCCGGGCTGTATTGCCGTGGTCTTGGCATTGTAGTTCCTGACGTTTCGCCAGCAGCTGTGGCTGGCATCTTCAGAGGTGTAGCACCACCTCTGCCTTTTGGTGCTACACCTCTGAAGATGCCAGCCACAGCTGCTGGCGAAACGTCAGGAACTGCAATGCCAAGACCACGGCAATACAGCCCGGAAAACCCACAAAAACCATCGTTCTCCAGCCGTGAAAGCCTTCAACAATATATTATTGCAGAGGGTTGACTGTGTTGTACTGATAAGTGAGGAGAAGATTACTTCTTTCTCACTTCTCTAGATAGGTGGGTGCCCCCATTTTACAAGGCCTCCTAGTAGACAGCTGCGCCTGACGTGGTAAATCCTCCTCGCCGGATGACCTGGGGTGGCAAGGCTTCCTCAGTGGGTTGGTCCTTTGCATGGGTTCAGCTTTTGGTGGGTATGTTGATGTGTGGTAAGATTTTTCCGACGCCACTTGGCACAGCACTGGTTTGAGGTATTTTGTCACCCCAGACAAAGCATAGCCACCAATGGCTTGCTGGGTCTGAGTTGAAGGTGCAGGCCTGGGGGGTGCAGTCATTTCTTTTCCCTCCTGCTGATGTCTGGGAGTGAGCTTAGCCCCTGAGGAGCATCAGCGCGCCCCACACACACCCACACACATCCACCCACCCCCACACCCCCACACACACCAAGTATCACACATGACTTGGCTGGACTTAACAAGTAGCTACGTTTCAGGAAACAGGCAGCTGCATTCACCCATTGTCATTAATTTGTGGAATTTGCTACCATGAGACAGATGGATAGGTACTAGTTTAAATGATTAGTTAGCTTTATGAAGGTATAACCAGTCAAGGGCTAAAGGCTAAATGGGGAACCTCCATATTCAGGGGCACCCATCTCTGAATACAGAGTGGTGGGGTCAAACTAGGAAAGGTGTGTGTCACCCCCCTGCCAGGTTCTACACAGGGTTGGAGCTCCTGCCCAGCAGGAAGGAGAACCTGTTTGCTTCAATTCATGCAGATCTTCCAATACACCCACAGCTCTTTGTGTGTCTGCCATCCAGGTTTGCATCTGTACCAGACAGAGGCTCTTTCCACAAGAACAGCCACAAATGCCAGGAATTGGCCAATCACTACCTTGGTTTCAATGGCTGGTCCAGTCGCATCGTCATGGTAAGGAGGGCCCCCTGTCTCTGTCCTGCACCACTTTGATCAGGGAGGCAAATTTCTCATCTGCACTTCATTTAAGTCTCTTGGGTTCCTTCCAAAGATAAACAAGATGTAGCTCCAAAGTTTACCAGGTGCTGCTTCAGACTTTACTCCCTGTAAGAGGAAATGAAGCCCTGACCTGGATATCCCAGGTGAGCCTGATCTTGTCAGAAGCTAAGCAGGGTTGGGCTTGGTTAGTAATTGGATGGGAGACCTCCAATGACGACCAGAGTTGCAGAAGTAGGCAATGACAGACAACCTCTGCTAGTCGCTTGCCATGAAAAGCCCACCAGGGGTGGCCGTAAGTCAACTCTGACTTGAAGGTTCTCTCCACCACCAAGAGGAAAGGAACCTGTTTTGTCTGATCACATAAGGAACTGTCTGTTGGGAGCTCATAGCAGGGTCTGCAAGAGTTGGCTGAGTGTAGGAGCCAGCCACTGTTTGTGGTTGCTTCTCTGATGTACCCAGGGCATTTGGGGAAGGTGTTAGCTTTACCTTTAGCTAGCAGTTTACTATGCGAAAGGGGGGACCTTTAACATATCTTGAACTGAACAGATTTTCCCCAAATGAAGAGAGAGCAAGGATACGACACAGGCCTGGACATGAATTTCAGTGAGTTTTATTTAAATCATTTTGCATAGGTTGCAGAGACTTTGAGAATCATGGTACAGCATGGTCTTAGCAGTGCAATGGCTTAATTAGCAATACAACAAGGCACAATGAATAAGGCATAATGAATTATCTTACCAATCCTGGAGATGTCCCAGAGGTTCCCGTTGATGGAGAGAGTGGGAGAGCGTTTTGCCAATCTGAAGGGGAAAGGAGAGAGATAGCAAGGAGATATTCCTTACTTTCTCTCCTCCTAGCTTCTTAGACTCCGTGGTTTTGCTACTCATTTTTTTATACAGTTGTGGTCTACATCGTCCCACTCAATTCCACCAATGAGATTCCTCAGAGTCATTCCTGGCACTGGAAATCACCTAAAATTGTAACATTTGCAAAATTTGCACTAAGATCATGACATCCGTAAAATGTTCAGGTCGTTCTGATCCCTCAATATTTGCTATCATTACTCATATGAATAACATGCATCAGCAAAAAGCTCCTAGATTTTTGCTTATTGCCACGTATCCGTTCAAAGGTTCATTTTGACTCCATTTTGTTTGGTTCAGTATATCCTGAGTTCCTTATGATTAAGGCCTATGTGATTGATATATGCATAGTAATTGCTGAATTATTTCATGAAGAGTTATAGTGAGATTGATTGAGCTGTGAATATATGGATATATGCATATGTGTATATGTATTTCAGCAAAACAATCATGTGGTTAGTGTCAGAGAGATGTTATAGTCAAGGCAGCATTCCTAAGTGACTTGGACTAGCATTTCTGAGTGTACTGGACTGGACAGTCAGAGTTTCCTCTCTTGAAAACAGCAGAGGGTCTTAAAAGGATCTTTCTTGCTGTGGATTTTTTTTCTAATTTTTTTTTATTAATGCATCACATATTATTACATTTCAATACAGTCACAGTTCTCCTATGATACATCTTTTACCCCTTTTGTAACCCTCCCCCCCGCAAGGTGGCCATCCTATAACTACAAATTAAATTTTTAGCCACAAGCACATTTTTTCCAATTTTCCAAATATAGTTGTATTGGCTTCTCCATTATATACCCATTGGAAATATACAGACCATTTCTCTTTTATCTCCTCCATTTTTCCATCCCATGCCTTATCTTTTTTTAAACATTCCAACATATCCAATTGAATATATTCATACAAGTAATCATTCCATCTTTCTAAGGTCCATTTTAACTTCTCCTTCCAACCGTATGCAATCACGGCATGTGCAGCTAGTAACATTGCTTTGAAAATATCCTGGTTTTGTTTCTCAATTCTAGTGTTTCCCAATACACCCATGAATAATAGATCTACATCTATATTGAGGTTGACCTTACATACCAATGCTATTTTTCCCCGTACCTTTTCCTAAAAATCTATGACCTTTGGACACTCCCACCATAAGTGGGAGTACCACCCTTCTTTTGCATTGCAATGCCAGCAGTTAGGTTTCATCCCTTTAAGCATGTATGCCAATTGGGCATGAGTTCTATACCACTTCATGATAATCTTTCTTTCAAGTTCTCTATACTTTTCTAGCTTAATTGCCTTCAAATTCACCATTAACTTATTAACCTCCTCAGAAGTTATTTGTTTTTCTTTATTCCATTTATTTTTTAGAGTTCTAAACATAAACTCCTTATCCCTCACCAATTCAAGGTAAATTTTCCCTGCCAGCCCTTTCTTTATTTCATCCACATATAATGCGTGTTCTATATTATTGTCTTCCCTTTTAATAGCTTCTTTATATTTATCTTGTTTAATTAAATGGTGCAACCCCATTAAATTTAACCAATATCTTTCCCCCAATTTTTGATTCAATTCCTGAAGTGGTAACAAATCCCCTTGACCATTATACATATCCTTCACTCTAGTTATACCTCTTGCTGTGGATTTTACTCATTTTCCTCTCTTTAATTGTGTTCTCATAACTGCAAATGTGTGTACAATGTTTTCTTTCTCAAGACATAAGAGTAGATGTAAGAATTACTGTGTTTTAACGTCTTGAATCTTAAGAGTCAGAAAAAGGAAAAAAGATTGTCCTTTTTAAAATCCACACTTTGTTATCCGTCAGCCCCCCCCCCTTCTTTCGGCCTTTGTGACACTGTTTTAGAGAATGACCGAATTCACTGACCCTCCAATTATTGATTTTGTCTCAGTCCACATAAGCTAAAGCAAACGTCGGGAAAAGCAAACATCACTTGTCCTTCCCTTGTTCAGAGAACATGTCATTTGGAATCTTTCCAGATGAGACACAGCTTTGTGCCTGAAAAATAATATTCTGGTGCTTTCCATACTTAAGATGGGTTCCAGGATCTGATCAAAGGATAGGCTGGCTTCACTATACAGGAATACAACAAAGGGGACAGGGCAACTCCAACTTTGTGCTTGTCTAGGGGGACATTTAGAATCTCTAAGAACCATATTTCTGCTTCAGAGTGCCTCAAACACTGCACAATGCAACCAAAGAGCCACCCTTCCCCCATGGTCCAGGGGGCATTTTCTCGCTTTGTGATGAGCTCAAGCGGTGCTCAGAAGTTATGACGACAATAACAACAGCAACAGTGTGCTTATATACCACCCTTCTGAACAGATTAGCACCCACTCAACAAAGTCAGTGCTATTACTATCTCCACAATACAGCTGGGGAGCTGAGGCTGTGAGGAGTGGCTTAGCCAAGGCCAGCTGCAGAGTTCATGGCCGTAGTGGGAGTTGAACCAGCAGAGTGCTGCCTCACAGCTTAATCACTATGCTGCAGCAGCTCTCCCAAATAGCTGGGACAAAGTTCAAGCTCCCAAACTGCTGGTATGAAGTTCAAGACAAACCTCTCCCCGCCACATCCTCTAAAAGGGGAATTGGGGGTGATGTAGATTCTGTCTCCCCCACCCAGTACCAAGCCACCAACTGACCCCTCAGACTTCTCTGTAGTATGTGGAGGACTCTGGAGAAGAGAGGGATGTCTTGTTTCATGCTTGTGTTTACAAGTGGAACTATTAATTCAATTAATGAAAGAGGATTTGGCCTTCCGGACCTTAGTACTTATCATCAGGCATATTTGTTAGTGTGTACCAATTACTGGTATCCCTCCCCTCAACTGAAGAATCCATCTTGGGCTCTTTTAGAGGCCTCTCTTTTGGAGCCACTTTTTAAGTGGAACGAATTAGGGTCTAGTTATGTTAAAATGGATTTTGCTCCTCCAACAATTTCTGCAGCTAGAGAAGTATGATGTATAATATCACAATTCGACCCATTTCTCACACTCTGAACTAACATTATGGTCAAATCCAGATTCAAAAATTGGGAAGAAATGATTCTTATGGAAAGCTTGGACAGATAAGGGGATTTTTAGTTTAAATCAATTGATAGGTTAAAATGATGAGTTCTTGTAATTTTTTCAACTGAAATCTAAATAGGATTTGCCAACTTCTGATGAATGGTGATATTTACAATTGCAACATTTGTTGGTGTCCAAATATGGTCTGGCACCTTTGAGTGCTTCAGAATCCCCCCCCCCCACGCACTTTTGGAGATTCTTACTGAATCAATACAAAAAGTGAATCTACAATATTTGTATATAAATATTTGAGGTCCGTTAACAAATACGATACAGAGAGCCTTAGAGATGAATGGGATAATCTGGAGCATCCAGTTTTGCTAAAACAAGGGGATAAGGCTTTAAGTCATATACTTGTTGCTGTTAGGGATTTTAAGTTGTGTTTTATTCAATTATGTTTAGGCTATATTACCACAGCATGTTTTTACTAAAAGTTTAAGCTCAGCATCTAACTGTTGGCAGTGCAGTTCACAAAATGCATCTCTTAAGCATGTGCTCTGGACATGTTTAGTCATTTTGGGGAAGAAGTTATTAGTCATATTAATTTTGTGTTTAAAAACTCACTTATTTTTGAAGATGTTAATGTACTGTTAAAGAACTTGCCTGTCTCTTGGAATTTAACTGATGATCAACAGAAATGGACCCTCGGTGCCCTCTTAGTTGCTAAAAGACTTATACTTCAACATTGGAAAGACAAGAGGCCACCTCCCGTAAAATCACTGGATTGAAGTTCTTAATTTGAACATATTGCATATAGAAGGCAATTGCATACGGATGTATTTTTAGATATTTGAAAATCTTTTATAAATATCTATGTATAGATTTGCTAATAGTGTTTTTGTAGCCAGCGCTGGGTTTTTTTTCTGTTTGCTTTTTTATTTTTTCTGTTTCGCACTAATTAAATAATAAAAATCCCCCCCCCAACCCCAAGTGGAACGTTGTTGTATACAGATCAAAAAAATACCATGAGATAATTGGGAGGGAAGCAATGGTAACATGGATAAATGTTTCTGGAGTATTGCTTCATTTTTCCTGTGTTGCTGTCCCCATTCCAACGAGAACAGCTCCAGGATATCTCTGGCTTTGAAGAGGAGGAGAAGAATGAAGAGGAAGGAGCAAAGAAGGAGCCAGGGAGCCAGTGCTGGAAGTATCTCTGTGTTCAAGAACTAACTATTCCACAACATGGCATCTGCACCAGAGGGGTTGGAGTGGCCGAGGCTCCTGTAGACCCTAGCTGAGGTAACAGTGGGGAGTGGAAATGAAGTAGATGGAGGGACTAAAAGAAAAAGTACTAAAGTCACAGTGGACTTTCTTTGCTTCAAAGAGAGGTCTGAACCCAGGTCTGTGCCGTTCTTTATCCAGCACTTTACCCCACACACGTACAGTCCCTCTGAATCAGAACATTGCAGCACAAGTGATTCTTTGGCAGGCTGCAGGGTTATCCATCGTTGAGACCATTTCGGTTGTCCAGAATTGCCCAAGCTCTTTGTTTTAAAAAGGTCCTTTTTCTTCACCAGCTTATTGGGATCAGTTGTTAATTCAAAAAGTTTTCAGCAGCAAGCAGACCTTGGCCCACAAACCCTCACCTGCAGTACTCCTGTTTTCTCTCACACTTTTTTGGGCTGGGCTTTTGTCTTTACTCTGTTTTCTCTCACACTTTTTTGGGCTGGGCTTTTGTCTTTTTCAGAGTTTCTCACGGCCATGCGCAGTGTTCAGAAGCTTGCAGCGCAAAAAGCACTCTCGGATGCATTTCAGAAGATTCTGCTTGTAGTTCTAGGTAAGGCCTTTTATTTTTTTTATCTTGAAGCTGCCAGCACTCTCCCCTCCTGTGGACTGGTAAGATGCCTGCTCAGCTTCAGCCTGCCAAACCTTTAGGGAATCCCTGACTGTTCACTGGGCTCTCAGGAAGGCCTCTGAATTGTTTCCTTTGGGTGTGGAAGGATGTGGACACAAGCTGTTTGTGTTTTGCTGCTGGGGTGGATTATCTTTGTGGGATGCTGGGTGCAAAGATCAGAAAGAGGTAACAGGAAGGGATGGGGGCCAAACTTGGGAGACTATCTTCCTCTCAGAACCTCTCCCAATTCTAAATATGACCCCCCGCACCCAATGCATACCCTTGTGTTCTACCAACCATGTTCTCCCAAGCTGAGAAGCAGGCAAAGGGCTCCTTGGTTCTCGAATGGCAAGACAGACCTTTGCCCAAACCTGTCCCTTCTTGCTTACCTCCGCTACTCACTCACATTCTAAAACTCCTCAGGAAATGGCAGTGAGCAATGGAGGTGCCAAAAGGAAGCAATCTATAAACATCTTTGGCTTTCCCACTGGGGAAGGGGGGAGGGTACAAGAGCCCCCTGCCTGTCTCTCTTCTTGAGTAGGTCAGTGGGCAAGGCCAGGAGGGCAGCAAAGGCTGACATCCTTGACTAATAGCAATTCTGGCCCTTCTGGAAAATGAGGATATCTCAGAGACAGGAAGCCTGGTTCACACAAGCATGTAGACTGCTTGGTCCCTCTGCATTAGCTGGCTGGCTGTTGATTGCGTGAACTTGTGCCATTGGGAAGTGTGATGATGCGGAAATTCTGTCAGGTGCTGGGTCTGTTCCCATGTGCATGCTGTTAAGCAGAGAATGTGTCTGTGAACCAGTTGTCCATCATGTCATAAAGGCGGTTTCTTTTGATTCTCCCTACATGTCATGCTGTGATGCTCAGACCAGCTACGGGTTGGAAAGACACAAGGAGGAGAGTCATCGGTTCTCTCCTCGCTCTTCCACTTGCACTCTCCTTCTTTCCCGTCAGGCGTTCCTGCTACCTTACTTTTTCTCCATCATACATCTCCAAATTATTCTCAAATTATTTGCCTTGGCTTTAAATCCCAGTTGGGAGGGGGACCACCTTGTCCATCTTTCTTTTGTTACTCCCCCATTCCTTTTCTATTATATTCTTTCTTACATTTCATAAATTTCTCCATGAGAATTCTTTCCTTGATACATCTGTTGATCTCCTCATTCATCAGCCTGGATCTCGGAACAAACTTCCTTCTCTACTGAGACTTTCAACATTGTGTCTCATGCTTTTCTGCTTTCTTCTTTACACAATCTGGCTCCTTCTACAGGGATCTTTTCCGCCCAACTGGAGAGCCACATGCCCCTGCACTTAAAGGGAACAGTCACATGACGGCTTTCCCCTTTGAACTGGGTCAAAGGAGGAACTAATTGCAGGGCGCCTGCAGGTGGAGCATCCCTGTGGACATTCCACCTGCAGTCATGATGGGGCGAAGTGGAGCAAAGCTCATTGTCCTCCCCCTTTAGCCCTTTAAAGGGCCTCTGTCATTGTGTTAATGCTTCTTTGCTGACTTGATGGAGCTAAAGAGGGAGGGGAGGGGGACATGTGGATGCCATTCCCCCTTGGTTCTGTGGCCCCACTGCCACAGCGGAGCAGCCTCTCTTGCTCTGGCAGAGCTTCTTTCACAGTTCCATTTGGATCAGGGTCTCTGTTTCATTTTTGTGGGTGCTCTAGAAACAACAACAGTTGCAAAATCCTAAACCCATTTTAGGAAAAAATAAAATGTTTGAACATCAGCTTATTAAAAACTTGGCCTTCTTTGCTTGACTGTTTCAGAGAACAGGAAGGTGGCCGTGGAGTTCAGCTGTTCCCAAGAGAGCCTTGTGGACTGCTTAACAGATGAAGAACTCCAGGGGCTTCTTCAGGTGAACTGATTTCACGCAAACTCCAGTCCCTTTGTTCTCTAGCCTGCTCAGCTCCTGGACAACTGAGTTTTATAAATGAGGGAGAAATGGTTCCTTCCCTCTCATAAGAATTGGAAGTTATCTAATGAAACTGCCTGTTGGTTGATTCAGAATGAAAGGAGCTGCTTCCTTTTCACTCAGTGGCTAATCCCAGCATGCCAGGGGAGCATAGATAATGATGCTATTTTTTTCTGTCCTATCCCTTTCCTTTACCCTTCCCATCTTAACTTTCCTGGAAAATTAATAAAATATAATTTAAAAAAAAGATAATAATGCTAATTAGAACAAACATGGTGTAGTGGTTAGAGTGGGCAGGGCAACAGTGGGGGGTGGAAATGAAGTAGAAGGAGATATAAAAAGATGCTATCATTTATATATCTTTATTTTTCTTTTCCTCCAAGAAGTGTACATTGTTCTCCCTGCACACGTACATGCACGCGCGTGCACACACACCAAACATGATGTAGTGGTTAGAGTGTTGGGCTCGGATCTTGGAAGATACTGGTTCAAATTTGTACTTTGCCATGGAAGCTTGTTGGGTGACCACGGGCCAGTCCCACACTCTTAGCCTAACCTACCTCACAGTGTTGTTGTGAGGATAAAATGGAGAAGGGGAGAATGTTGTAGGCCACTTTGGTCTCCCATTGGAGAGAAAAGTGGGATATAAATGAAATAAAGAATAGCAAAGATAGCCATATTCAGAGGGAGTCTACCATTAAGCAAGACACACGGGATAAGCAACAAGGGAAGGCTAGTTCCATCTTTGCCTTTTTGGAGCTTCTTGGGGGCATCCAGCTGCCATATTAGAGGGGCCTCAGGTCAGCTCCAGACTCTTTTGGTGCTGTTAAGTAGTTTTGTGGACTGTGTGATCTTGGAGGTACAGGTAGGATGAGTCGGAGGAGAGCAAGTGGAAGATGCTATCCTAGTTAGCCTCTACGGCAGAGAAATAAGATGGACAATACAGCACCCCAGACCGTCTTGTCCTTCAGAGGTTGGAATGTCGGAAGTGGTGCTCTCAATTCAGGAAATTTGAGCCACCAGACATGCTGTGCAGAGCAACCCACATGCCTTCCCCTCTCTTTCTAGGTGACTGACTTGTCCTCTTCACAGTTGAATCCTGAAGCAGAAGAGGAGATCTTGTCTGACGTCAGCATAGATGGAGACTAGCTGCAGAGAGTGTCTTCACGTTAGATGGGGAGGAGGTTTGTCTGACCTTTGCGTCTAGTTTTCCTCTCTGTGCTGCTTAAGTGCAGCTGTCTCAGCAAATGTCATCATTTGGAAGCTGATTCCATTGTTTTCCTAAAATTTGCACCCAGATCCATTGAAATGGCACCTCCCTACCTGATAGTTTTAACTCTTCCATAATGGCCTTTTTATATTTGTGAAGGTTGTGTACAGATGTGTTCCACCGTATTTTTATTTTCTAATACTTTTGTCATTAAAAAAATTATTTTTGTGATTCTTTTCCTATATGAAGGGAGTCGATTTCTCTAAATAAACATCATGTAAGCTTTCTTTCCATGTCATGAAGGTGGACTCCCATCTACCCACCCTCATCCTGATTTTTTATCTTTATTACCATTTCAGTGATGTGTCTCAATGGTTAATACAACCAAATGTGCTTACCTCACAGACTTCTTGGGGCTGTCAAAAAAATAATTCCATTTTTTACATTACAGTCAAGTTGTCTCTCAAGGGCTATAGATGTTACGGTGGCCGTGGGTCTGACCTGTGGCTGCTGATGCCATTTTAAAGAAGATTCTCCCATCCTGATCGGGCCTGCAGTGTGGGGGAAGCTGATGTTGTTTCCCCTCTCTGCACTTTTCCAAGTACCAAAAAAAGTGTGTGTTTGATGGGGGGGGGCAGTCATGTGTGTGTGCTTCAGCACATTAAAAGGCTTGGAGGGGGGGAACAAGATCTCCCCGTGCCATGCCCTTATGGCATTTGAAAGCAAGCAAACTGAAACTGAACCCAGACAAGATGGAAGTGATGCTGGTTGGGAAAGCAGTGATTGTGAAGGAAATCATGCTTCCCACTTTGGAAGGGGTTCAGCTGATCTTTGCAGACTTGCTTAAGAGCCTGGAGGTTATGCTGGATTCAGCACCGATGCTAGTTAATGATGCAGTTAATGCAGCTGCAAAAAAAGACTGTCCAAACCCAGACTAGCCTGGAAGATGTCGCCCTACCTTGACACAGCCCATCTGGCCACCTGGATTTACACCGTAATACTGAAGCTAGACTACTGTAATTCACTCTATGTAGGTCACCTCTTGAAGTTAATTCAGAGATTGCAGCTTGTACAGAACAGTGCAGCTCAATTATTGTCAAGAGCAAGAAGGAGCATGAATATCACTCCCATTTTACAGTTATTCCATTGACTACCCATCAGTTACTGGGCTCAGTTCAAGGTTTTATCATCACATACAAAGCCCTTCATGGCCCTGTTCCCTCATATCTGCAGGACTACCTCTCTCCCTCTGCCATGGCAGATTTGCTCATCTGAACTGGGCCTTCTGCAGATACCACCCTACAGTTAGGCAAAATCAACAGTTGCCCATACACGCACATTCTCTGTGGATGTTCCCAATTTATGGAATGGCCTGCCTGAAGAGGTCAGGTTTCTTGGTTTTTTGCAAATTATGCACTTACATTTAGCATTTTTCCAACAGGTACTATTTCCTCTCCCCCTTCTCTCCTAGAAATAGGAATTTCATCTAAAGGCACACTCAGGTGTCCAAAACACTATCTTTACAACAATTATAGCTATCTTACAGCAAAACATTTCTTAAATGACTGGAAAATGAAGTTTGGTTTGGCAGCCAGGGAATTCTGCATTGTATGGCAGATTCTTGGATGGTCCTTGGAGGTCAACCCTGATCTCCAAACATGGCCTGAATTTTGAAGAGCCTTCAGTCAGGACATCAAAAAAAGAAAGAAAATTACCATCAAGGTGTCTAGGCCCCAGGGGAGCCTGGCTATTACCCTGTGAGTCAGCTTTTCTGTTGCCTGCAAACCAAGCTCAATTTCTCTATTTTAATATCAAACTTGGGTACCCTTCTGCAATTTCAGACAGCATATGGCCTGAGAAATCAGGAAGATGACCCAGAAACACCGCTCCCAATTCAGGTCTCCTTTCAGGTTACACAATGGTGGCCTGATACCTTTTCCCATGTATATTCTGCACATACATGCTAATTAGAGCTGGTTCTGTTCAACAGGATCAAAAACCTTTTCTGGTTGGATAATATCCCTGTCAGGCACACAGTTGTTAATCATTCTCTTCCTATACTGCCTCTCACTGTGGTTAGCAAATTGAAACCAGACTGTGATAAATGCCAATGTAGCAGATCTAAACGTTTCTGATTCTGAACGTTATCTATTATCGTCAGATTATATTTAATGTGATAAAAAAGGTTGCAATTTAGGTTGGATTTTGATTAGTTCTTACCCTACCACATATCCCTAACTAGAACACAGAGATCAGTATATGAAATGGATATGAGAGGAAAATGTGTATATGAAGACAGAACCAACCATACATTGTAGTGGATTTTAAATGTATTTTAATTGTGTATTGGTTTTACCTGTAGTTGGATGTTGCTGTGTCCTTTCAAAAAACAATTATATCCTGCTTTTCTCCTTGAGTGGGTACCCAAAGCAGTCTTTACAGCTTTTACTGCTTTGTTAGCCGACTCATAAAGTTAAGGTAGAGTATAAATATTTTAAATAAACAGAACATCTGTCCTCCATCTGTTCTGATGGAGGACAGAGAAAAAGCAGACAGGCTTAATGACTTCTTTGCCTGTTTTCTCCTTGAAGAACTTGAGCCCATCTAGAGATGGTAGAAGACGTGACAGGACACCTGGGTGGCTAGTTGACATTGACAGAGAGGTTGTGGAGAGGCACCTTGTTGCTCTGGACGAATACAAATCCCCAGCACCCAAGAATGCTCAAAGAACTTTCTAGAGAACTTGCAGAGCCTCTATTCATCATGTTCAAGGCATCTTGGAGGACTGGGGATGTGCCACAAGATTGGAGAAGAGCAAATGTTATCCCAGTCTTTAAGAAAGGGAAGAAGGATGACCTGGGAAACTACAGGCTGGTCAGTCTGACTTTTGTTGCTGCGAGGATATTAGAGCAGATTTTAAAGGGTTCGATCTGTAAGCATCTGAAGGACTGCTCAGTGATCCGGGAAAGTCAATGTGGTTTTTTCCTCAACAGATCTTGTCAGACCAACCTGGTTTTCTTCTTTGATCGAGTGACGAGCTTACTGGATTGTGGGAACTCTGTTGACATGATTTACCTGGTTTTCAGTAAAGCTTTTGATAAGGTTCCCCATGACATTCTAATGGGTAAACTGGAAGACTGCGGACTGGACTATAGGACAGTTTGATGGATAGGGAACTGATTAGAGGACTGCACCCAAAGAGTGGTGGTCAATGATGTTGGAGGGAGGTGTCCAGTGGGGTGCCACAGGACTCAGTTTTGGGTCTGGCACTTTTCAATATTTTTATCAATGATCTGTATGAAGGGGCAAACGGGCTACTCATTAAATTTGCTGATGATACCAAATTGGGAGGAGTGGTAAACACCCAAGAAGATAGAGTTAAAATTCAACAAGACTTAAATACTCTGGAGAAGTGGACGGTTGTGAACAGGATGCAATTCAACATGGGTAAGTGCACAGTATTACATCTGGGCAACAAAAATGTGAAGCACAAATACAGGATGGGGGATACACTTCTGGGTAGTAGTGTATGCAAAGGAGATCTTGGGGTAAGCGGATTGTAAACTAAATATGAGCAGTCACTGTGATGCGGTGGCAAAAAAGGCAAACTCAGTCTTGGGTTGTATCAAAAAGGCCATTGCATCAAAATCGCAGGAGGTCCTAGTCCCTCTCTATAATGCCCTGGTCAGGCCACACCAGGAGTACTTTGTGCAGTTCTGGAGGCCTCACTTCAAAAAGGATATGGACAAAATTGAGAGGGTGCAGAAGAGAGTGACAAGGATGACCAGGGGTCTGGAGACGGAGCCCTGTGAGAAAAGGCTGAGGGCCTTTGGGAATGTTTAGTTTGGAGGAGATTGAGGGGGAACATGATTGCTCTCTTAAATATTTGAAAGGCTGTCACTTGGAGAAAGGCAAGGAGCTGTTCCAGTTGGTAGCAGAGACCCAAAGCAATGGGCTTAAATTACGTGCAGAAAGGTACCGGCCTGTCTTTGTCCTAGCCATTACTGACACTATCACTGCAAGAAGGAAAGGCCTGTGCCAGACTCCTGTCACATTTTCCACTTTGACCTATTAAAAGAGAGCAGCTCTTAAAGTTAATGCTATCATTTGAGCAAGTCTTAACAGGGGCCTCATGTTTCTCACCTATCATACCTCTGTAACCTCCCTGTTGTATCTGACTCTCATTTCATCCTGCCCTAGGCTTTACATTTTGACCACTGATACTCAGTGGCTCGAGAGCCGCCTGTGGCTCTTCTGAGCACCATACCCTAAATGTAACACCCACCCCATGTTTCAGGAAAGTGGGCAAGGCCCTTGCTCAGAGTGGACAGAGGTTGGCATTTGGTTCCCACAGTGAACCAGCGGCTACTAGAGGAACATAAAAGCTACAAGCCTCCCTAAGGTGCAGGCCTCATGCCCGAGACGGAAGTAAATGTGGCTCTTTTGTCTGATGGCAATTACAAAAGAGGTGGCTCATGTGCCATGGACCAAGTACCACTGATTTTGACTACCTACTGGTAGGCTAGAATTGGCAACCTTGTTTTCAAGTAACCCGTGCGACATTTCCTTCCTTTCTGAAGTGTGTGTGCATAAATCAAACCTGATGGTTGTATACTCCTATCCATGTGACCTGATGATTTCTGACTCAAAAAGATTGTGCTGGAATTAATTTTGTCAAGACTTTAAGGACTTCTGTTTAATTTTGCTCCAACAGACTAACGGCTTCTCTTTTGAAATAAAATATTACAAGACTTTCTGCATGGCCTCAGCACGCTAACACGACACTGTGGAAAGGGGGCTGAAGTTGGATCCCAGTGTAATGCGTTGACGGCCTGCGGGAGGGAAGCGGGGGCACTTTTCTTCATGACGCAAACGAGGCTTGAGAGCCGCTATAGTTGGACGAGGATGCGAGACCCTCGAACCCTCACTGTCTGCCCTGAAACGCTGCACCAGCCCCTGGGCTCCTAACGACTGCTTTATGCGGTTGGTTTTATTGTCTGCTTGTTCAAACTGCGACAGTTTTATGAAGAACTCATTTCATTTCTGACTTACTGTTTCAATTTGTACTGTTTCATAGCCAGGCAGGACGGGGTAAGGTATTCCAGACCCCCCCCCCAATTTGTTGATTACCGCGCCCCAATTCTCCTATAGCCCTCTTTCATCGCCGCACTGTGGTTTCCATCGGAAGCCAATTCGGGTACAGGGGGCTTCCTTCTGGCTCCTCCCTGGTCTACTTGCTTTCCCGGCAAGCACTACTGGGGCCGCCCTTCTCCTTCCGCAGGCGGAGAAGGCGGATTGGCGAGAAAACGAAAGTAGCCGGGCTGGAGCCGATGAGGTCGGAGGCATGGCTGCTCAGAGCACCAGGCGCTCCCGGGTACAAAACTCTGTCAGCGTGGCTCCAGCACACTAGCAAGGCTCTGGAAAAAGGGATGAAGTTGGACGTGTTGTTGGACTGAGGGAGGGAAGCAGGGGCACTTTTCTTCATGACACAAACAAGGCTTGAGAGCCGCTGTGCTTGGACGAGGATCTGAGAGAGATGAATCCTCACTGTCTGCCATGAAAAAGAGCACCAACCACTAAGCTCCTAACGATAACTGTATGTGGTTGGTTTTGTGGTCTGCTTGTTTAAACTGAGTTTTTACGAAAAAATTGTTTTCATTTAATTTTTTAAACTATTTTTCTGACTTGTTTTAATTCATAGTTTTATACCGTTATTTTTTCTGGATCAGTGATCTAGAGAGGCGGCATCATCCCCCTGACCGAGATATTGTTCCTAGAAGCGACTGTGGGCAGAAGACAGATATTTGGAAGCCAGGCAGGAGGGAGGGTATAGCATACCAGTTCCCCCCCCCCCCGCCCCCGCATTTGTTGAGTACCAAGAGGCTGATTGCGCCGCCCCAATTCCTCTGTGGCCCTCTTATCGCATCGCCCTTCTCGGAAGCCAGTTCGTGCTAAAGGGGAACTCCTGGCTCCTCCCTACTCCATCTGCTTTCCCAGCAAAACCGAGATGCCTTTCCCAATCTGCAGGCGGGGTAGGAGACGCAGTGAGAAAGCGAAAGTAGCCGGGCTGGGGCCGGAGCCATGGCTTCGCAGAGCTCCAGAGAGCGGCTTCAGGGCGAAATGACGTGCGCCGTTTGCCTGGACTTCTTCACTGAGCCGGTGATTGTGGACTGTGGCCACAACTTCTGCCGCTCCTGCATCACCCCGAGCCGGGCAAAGGCGCCCGCCGCCTGCCCCCAGTGCAGGGAGCCGATCCAGGAGAGGAACTGGAAGCCCAACAGGCTGCTGGCCAACGTGGTGCAGATCGCCAAAGAGTTGGAGCGGGAAGCGGAGCGGTGCTGCGAGAAACACCAAGAGCCGCTGAAGCTCTTCTGCAAGGATGACAAAGCCCTCATCTGCGTGGTGTGCGACAGATCCAGGGAGCACCGCGATCATGTAGTGGCGCCTGTGGAAGAAGCTGCGGAGGAGTACAAGGTGGGGCAGCTGGCCGCTGAGGGGGTTGTTGGGCGGAGTGTGGCTTCCGACAAAAACAGTGAAACTTTCCTGGGGAGAAGCTGGTCCCAGCTTCAGCCCAGGAAGAGAGCCAGGCAAAAGACTTGGGAGGGACTGGACTGTGGAGAGGTCCCCCGCCGGGAGCCCCGAAGCTGGGAAAAGATCTTTCCTACCTTTCTTCGTTCTCTCTTCTTAGGAGAATGAAATCTTGCCCTCAAGTCACAGTTGACTCATGGTGACCCCTGGCAGGATTTTCATGGCAAAAGACGAACAGAGGAGGCTTGCTATTGCCTGCCCCTGCTGCCCTAGTTTTTGTTGGAGGTCTCCCATCCAATTACTGCTCAAGTTGGACTCTGCTTAGCTTCTGAGAAGATCGCACTCTCTTGGGTTATCCTGGTCAGCACCTTTTTTTCTTATACATCTTAATAAATGTCAGGCCTCCATTGCAGTTTTCTGATTTTAGCGATCTTTGTCATTTTTATCCCACCCAAAGAGCTTGGGGTGGCATACTTGGATTTTATCCCCACACCCACAATTATCTTGTGAGCTAGGAGAAAGTGACTGGTTGAAATTCACCCATTAACCTTCATTTGTTCCTCTTCGTAGTTTCATACTCTACTACCCAGTGCATTATACTTTGGCAAAGTGAGTGTTAATACCAGCTTAATTTTGTGAGTTCTAAAGGGATTTGGGTGTGAACATGGTCTTTCAGTTTTTGATGGCTGTTTTGATTCATACATCTTGAAAAATCAATCAAGTCAATAAAACTTGAACATTTTTCCCTTTTCAGGTTTATATGTGCAGTTATCTAGAGAATCTGAGAAAAGAGAGAGAGAAAATCCTGGCATATAAAACAGACTCAGAAAAAGAAAGTCAAGACTTGCTTGTAAGTGGTCATTGGTTATCCTTTGGGGTTTTAAAAAGTTATTTAAAAAATATACAACTAGGCACTGGTGAGGGTGACCTTTTCTTGCTTACAGAAAGCCCACTAACCAAAAACAACTACTCCCCCACAATGATAAACTACTTAACAGTAACATGGACTCTAGTACCAAGGCCTGCAACAGATCAAGTTGCCAACTTTTTTCTCATATAGATCCTAGCAACACCATCAGTGGACATCAGCCATTCCATCACAGGTTCATACTCCTGCTCATCCTCCGATGTGATTTATGCCATCATGTGTAAACAATGGCCTTCCACGCTCTACATTGGACAAACTGGCCAGTCCCTTTAACAAAGAATTAATGGAAATAAGTCTGACATCAGAAACCACAACATTAAAAAACCAGTGGGGGAACATTTTCACCTTCCAGGACATTCAGTTGCTGACCTAAAAGTAGAAGTGATCCTGCAGAGAAATTTCAAAGGGAGATTAGAAAGAGAGACAGCTGAATTGAAACTGATAACGAAGCTCAAGACAATGCATCTACCTGGATTGAATCGAGATGTAGGCTTCCTGTCTTACTACCAATGCTGATTTCTCCACGCACACCACCCCTCTGCATACCCCACCCTAGCCAATCACACCTGCTATTGTCATTCACCAGCTATTGTCATTTGGCATCGGAAATCACTCAACTCTCCAAGATATAGGAACAGATGGAGCTATGACTCATTAAAGTTCATACCCTACCACAAATTTTGTTAGTCTTATAGGTGTTACTGGACTCTTGCTCTTTTTTCTATATTCAGTGGCAAATTGAGGGATTGTGGGTTTTTAAAAAGTTATATTTATTTATTGGATTTATTTATTGGATTTATATCCTGCCCTCCCTGCAAGCAGGCTCAGGGCAGGTTACACACATCATCAGTAAAAGCAACAATAATATATGAATACATAACAATCTTAGATAAGCTATAAAATACAATATAAAATAATGTAAAAACAGCAGTTTCAAGATGTGGCTTTCAGAAAACAGCAATCATCTAGACTATTGTGAGGTCAGACATGGCAGATCCACCAAGATCAGGACAATAAGGCACGGCAGCCCAAAATGTCCAAGCGAGAGACCAGCTGGACAGTCCACCAGCTCCTCAACCCTAACCATAGGCCCTGTGGAACATGTCTGTTTTACAGGCTCCGCGGAACTGTAACTGTAACAAGTAGCAGTCGGTACACACAGTATTAATTTGAGATTAATAGATTCGTTATAGAAGCTGAATCAAAGGGTTTAAAATTCATATTCTCAGTCCAAAAATTGATCCGTTTGACATCTGTTTAAGGGCAGGATTCTCAGATACCAAACATTATTCTAAGTCAGAGTTCAAATACTGCATATTCAGGTATAATTAGGAACTGAATAAGCAAAATGAATGCCAGATGAATTTGAATATAGAACATGAAGAGTGAAAAACTGCCAAGTATCTTTGCTGTTTGTATTGTAATTTGCCTGATTTTCTATAAACTGTCCATAAAAGATCATTCCCTTTCATACAAGTTCTTTAACTGCACTTTGGCTTCTGAAGGCAGATGGGTTTAAAGAGGGTATCTGCACGAGGAAACTAGTTCACTGTTTAATGTAAAATGTGGTTTTGCAAGATTACTTTTATTTGAATGTCTCTTGAATACAATTAACAAAATATGCCAACTCAACAAAGACCAGCTATATTTCTGATTCACTTTGTTTTCTTCTTTGAATCTGCTTGCCTAAGAAACGAACTGAAGCAGAGAAACAAAAGATAGTGGCCAAGTTCAGAGGGCTGCGGCAGTTTCTTGAAGAACAAGAAAACTTTCTGCTGGCTGAGGTGAATGAGATGAAAGAGGAGATTGTAAAAAACAAGGAGGAGCACCTGGCCAGAATCTCCAAGGAACTCTCTTCTCTAGATGACATCATTCAGGAGTTGGAGGAGAAGTGCCAGCAGATAGCGAGTGAACTCCTGCAGGTAGGACTGTAGCCAGAATTGTTCTCTTGAAGCAACCCAAGAAATACCGCTGAGGGAGATTTGGGGGAGAGTAAAGTGTGCATCTGTGCTCCTGGGTATCTAGCGTGAGTGGTTTGGGGTAGGTCAGGGTGGAGCATGGTATCCCTGAGGCCTTCAGATAAAGTGGGCATAATGATGTCCAGTGCGTTCCCTCTGTTACAGACCCTAGAGAGATTCTTCCAGTGATGTTAGATTAGTTGAAACAATGCCCAGTACATTCCCTCCGTTTCAGTCTTGGTTAATCCCAGGTGGGTAGCCATGTTATTCTGTAGCAACTTTAGAGTCTAACAAAACATATTCCAGCCTAAGCTTTCGTGAGTCAGAGCTCATTTCATCAGATACAAGAAGTGTACATCTATTAGGTGGAGATATTTATATGCCAAAATTGCAGGTGTGTGTGTGTGTGTGTGTGTTTAGTTTGAGATGAAATTTTTCTGGTTTATTACACTTTTTCTTGTATTTAGTTTTAAACCAACCTCTTTTTGTAACATATTCTTGCTGTTGCCTTTTCTATTGTTATATATTTATAATAATATTTATATACTATGTATTTTGTGCATCAGATGAAGTTAGCTTTTACTCATGAAAACCTATGCTGGAATACAGTTTTTTTGATGTCTAATGTGTCACTAGATTCCTGTTTTAGAAACTTGGTTAAGGACACCTATTGGCTTTAGCACTGTGCATACTAAACATAAATAAGGCATTTACCAGTGCAAGTACCATGCGAGTCAGCTACAACTGCAGAACACTTGTGCTTATAGAAGATATACGCTTCATTGGGTTCAGTCGGGCTTATTTTTAATTCTCAATTAATTCTCAATCCACTTGCCGTTCAAGTGTCATTCGTCATGTGTAGCTTGGCCCTAAGTGTGCTGCAGGACTGCAGTTTGGCCCCACGCTTGCATGGATTTCAGTTCTATCTTGTATTTATTTGAAGGGGAGGAGGGTAAGGAGCAAAGATCTTAGACCTTGTACCTGCTTTAACCGAGTCCTCAGTCCAGAAACGTGGATTATCGTGTTGTGAGAAATATTTGGAGGGACCCCTCCTCCTTTCTCTCTTCATGGGTCCCCGTTAGCACGTCGGTTCTTTGTTCTGGGGGGCCACTTACCAAGGCCTGGGTGGATGTAACCAGGGCTCATTTTGAGGGGGAACGCACAGGAACGCAGTTCCGGCCAGGGTGGATAAAAATCAATGATTTTTTTAAAAAAAATTAAAAAATCGGATTTTTTAAATTTAAATCGGATTTTTTTAAAATAAAATGCTTTTTGAGGAAAATATATTACCATCCAAAGGTTATTCCATCATGAAATAAAGATTAGTTTTTAATTATGTAGAATAAGGCTGTATATGTTTAATTTTTTTGGTAAATAAATTCCATTAATCCATTCACATGCTCTTCCAGAGGTTTTTGTAAGATTATTGGGCAGTTTCTCTGCCTACAAGATATTATCACAGATGCTTGGTTTTGCAGTTCTCAAAACTGAATTTGTGTCAGCTCAGCAGAGATCACATACCTCTTCTTCACAGCAAAAATGTTATAACATGAACAGAGTTGAGAAAAAGACCTTAATCCTTAATCCTATGAAGACAGAATCAACCCCTCCAGTTTCAAGAAGTTCAGTGAATAGAAACAATATTTTTCTGATTGTTTGGAGTGGAATAGATCTGCACAAGAAGAAACTAAGTGTGAGGAGGGAGGGGCAAGCAGTACAAAATGAAAGTGAAACATTTTGAGCACAATACTGCACAAGTCTTTGGATCTTTTGTGTGTATGACCTGAGGTTTATCACATTCTTTCCTTGGAGGAAAAAACCTATAATGGCAGCAGGCCGTAAAAGAGACCCAGTTTGGGAATACTTTAATGAAGTTCCTTTACCTATCGGTAAGGCAGGCATCTACTTGCATATTAAAGTTATACCAGCAAGAATTAGTCTTTATGTAGAAAACTATGATTTAAATCAAGCCTTAATGACTAGTGATTTAAATCGTGATTTAAATCGTGATTTAAATCAGTTTGATTTAAATCAAATCCACCCCGGGTTCCGGCAGTTCCTCAAAGAGGTCACAATGTCAGGTGGCCCCGCCCACCTGACTCTCAGCTATTTGGGGCCCGTTTCAGCCTGGATTGGGGCCAAAATGGCCCAGATTGGGCCTCTGACAGGTGGTGGATCACTCTTCCACTCAGCAGCGGCCCAATTCTAACCACTTTGGGCCCCTTTTCGGCCATTTTCAGCCCCCTTTTGCCATTTTGGGCCCAATTTCGGTCCTGAATTGCCAGGATTGGATCCAAAACAGCCAGGATAGGTGATGTCAGGGGGTGTGGTATATGCAAACCAGTTACGCCAATGACACACTTCCAGTGATGGCAGGGGGTGTGGCATATGCTAATGAGTTATGCTAATGAGTTCCTCCAACTCTTTTTCTACAAAATGACCCCTGGATGTAACACTCAAGCTAAGCTTGCTTTCCCTAGTACTAATCTGAGCTACTGACGTGGACAAACACCTTTAAACAGACAAGATCTTAACCAGTACTGAAGGTTTATTATAGAAACAAGGAAAGATACATTAATAGCAAGACAAAGCGCCAACACTGGGCCTGTCTGTCCTTGGATGTTTCAGATGGTTAGTAAGACTAATAATGACACAGACATACAAGCATGCAACACATATAACCCTTATATAGACTTAGCAAGAATACTTATCACTATAATATAAAATCCTATACAAACCTATAACAGTTCTATAATAAAATCCTAACCGTTCTATAATAAAATCCTTATACAAATCTATAAGCATGCAAAAGTAACAGTTCTATACTATAAATCCCAATACCCTCAAGAGATCTCTTGGTCCACCCGTTGGAAACCTCAGGGCCAAGTAGGCCACTCTGAATTCCCATGAGGCAGTGCAGTGACTACCGTTGATACACACAGGCCCAAACAGGAACCAGTGTATCCCCAAGGGTCAGTCAATGACTACCACTGTGAGGCACAGTACCAAGCAAGTCTCAGTACCTCCCCAAGGGGCAGTGCTGTGACTTCTCGTTGGCAGACACAGGGTTCCTGTGTCTTCCCAAAAAGCAGTGAAGAGTATTCCTGTGCCTGCCACTTTTATAGACCAATTCCCTGGGCCTCTGACATAGCTGGACACATGGGTCTTGTTTTACTTTTCTCGGGTATTTTCCTGACACAGGGATATTGGTGAAATACAATTGAGACCTTCTCTTCTCCTGACATAGGATTGTTATTAGAACATTCTCTTCTCACATGATAGACAGTTGATACTGGCCGAATCCACATTACCTCCGCGCGTCCCGGTGTTGCGCTAAATGTCCGCGAAACACCCGGAAGTATAGCGTCTTTCAAGCGCGATTTCTGAAAGGTAATGTGGATTCGGCCATACATGTACGCTATAGCTGTAAATAACAAAGGAATGTGTGCAGTCCCTGGCAGAATGCAATGTTCTGAAGCCTGATAAAGTGTCCACTTTGCTGGGCTTGTTATAATTCACACGTAGAGGCCAGAAGGGTCCTTGCCCATTTGTCTTTACTTATGACCCTCACTGGCTCTTGTTGTGAGTTATATGTTTAGGCCAAAGGCCTTTGCCCAATTAGTCCTCTTTTATGGCCCCTCCTGGTTCTTGTCAGGGGAAAGATGCTGCATCCTTCAGCCGGCTCTCTCAAAAAACAGACGCACATGAAATGAAACTTTAAATCAGAGAGAGCCTTAGGAAGTTGCTTTTAAGCCAGGACTGGTTCTATGCTATAGGTTTGGGTCCAGCCTCGATCCAAACCACAGAATTCTGACCACAACTCGCCCATTGAGTCAAAGTGGCCCAAACCCATCCTACTAAGATCAATTAAAATAAAATACAAAGGCTGCTTCCATATACATTGGATAATCCACTTTCAATACTCTTTAGTGAACATTTGAAACTGATTTTCCATGTGTGGAACAAAAAATCCACTTCTAAAGGATTGTGAAAGTGCATTGAAAGTGCATTATTGAGCGTGTGTGGAAATGGCCATAGTGATATTAAGAGATACACAGACTAATGTACACAAGTGAAAATCAGTCATAGTTGGTGTAACATGATGACATTATTCTGGAGTTGGAGATTCCTTCAGATTGCGAAAAAGAAAACTACAATGCAAAATTCTCATCTCATCAGAGGCTAATGTGCCTTTTCTCATACCAGCAGCAACGCAGCATTCTTATTCCACAATCCCTCTGTGTACCTGTGGGACAGGTGGCATGCTAGCTGATGTTCAGCAGACCAAGGGGATCATACCCTCTTTCAGCAGGAGGCCGGTTGGGGGAGAGGAAGGCTGGCGCTAAGCAGCTTTATGCCTCCTTGATTACATGTACAGGAATGAAGGAGCCAGCTGTACAAGTGAAGGGATACAAATCTGTTGTGTTAATGGTAAGCTTTATACTCATGAGGAGCCTTCAAGAGAAATGGGTCAGAGACTTTTGTCTTTGTACTGCTGTATTGTCTCCTGAAGAGCTTCTGTTCTTGAAATCACATATAGCATTTTATCTTTGCTGGATGAAGGTACCCTCTCACTCCAGTCTCTGTGTCTTGGGCAAATTGCCATAACCAAGTTGGAAGCCCGGAAGCCCCCCACTTTCCAAGCTCTTTCGATGGAAGGAATGTAAAAAGTGCCCTGTTGGATCAGACCCAGGATTTGTCTTTCTAGAGGACAGCCACTTCTTCTGGGGAGCCTATAGGACGCCACAGTGGTCTCCTGCACACTGCCTCTGAAGGTGAAGGTGCCACTGAATTGTCCTGGAGACCTACTGTAGCATAGTAGTTAAGTGGTTGGGCTGCGAGTCACCACTCTTTTGGTTTGAATCACATGAGCTCAGAAGGTGGCCTTGGGTAAGCCACTTCTCTCAGCCCCAGTTGTGTTTTGGAGATAAGAACAACAATGCTTTTGTTCACCACTCTGAATAGTATACTCTGAATAATATACTCTTAATAGTATATATAAGCACAGTATTATTATTGTTATTTTTGTTATTGAAAGCCACTGAAAGACTGCTCCCTTCTGTGGATATATCAGATTGTTTAAAAACCTATGGCCACCCCCCTCCCCCCAATCTAGTTATGGTTATTTATATATTATGCAAAGTATGCATTACTAATAGTACTCTGCTGCCAATTATAAATTTCCCTTGTGCCACTTACCCAAATATAATCGAAGACACCAATCAAAGTGATACAGAAAAGGATGAGTTTTATTGTTATACAAAGCATGAGGTTCTCGGGGCCTGATGCATGCTGAGCTATCTTATGCCTTATGTTTAAAGACTTTAATGCCAAATTGTTTACAGAACAAAATGAATTAAAAAATCAAAAAGGTTAATACAAACATCTCTTCAGAATTTCATCCCCCAGGATACAAGGAACCACACAAGCTTGAGTGACAGGTCAGTCATAGAAACATTTCAAATACCGGAGCCATACTCTTGTTATAAATTTGAAACAGCTTCTGATAAGTGACACATTCAAGGCTGAAATCTTAGTTATGAAATGCAAACAACAGGGATGCTTACAGTATGCCAATAACTTTCTCACTTACTGTGGGTTCAGGCTGACCCACAGTCTAATCTCTGCAGCAAAGGAGAAGGAATTTACCACTGAAGCTAATTTTCCTCTTGTCAGCTTGGATGAGCGCTCTCACATGATTTTTAGAAGAGGGGTCCCTCAAAAAAATCCCTTAACAATTACATGAAGTTGTTTGTTTTGCCTGTCCTGAATTGGTTGCTTTTGAGTTTCCTCTTCTTTCTTTCTCTACTAGGATGTTAGCAGCACCTTGCAGAGGTAAGTAGAACCAGTTGGTGTTTTTCATGCTCTATGATTCTTGTAGGGGGGGGGGGAGGAAAGTTGAGGTAACATTGATGAACAAGTCATTAGGACAAAGATAGGCAATGAATGGCCAATACTTGCATATTTATTTTTTAAATTCATTTATATTCTACCTTTCTTCCCTATAAGGACACAAATCAACTTACGTTGTTCTCCTCTCCTTTATCTTCATGGCAAACCAGTGGGCTTGGAAAGACTGAGAATAAGTAACTGGCCTAAGGTTACCTAGTGAGTTTCTGTGGCAGAGTAGGGATTCAAACCTGGCTGTCATAGATCTTAGTCTGAAACTCTATCTGCTATACTACCCTGGGTCTCAAGATCTGGTCCTTAACAGCTTGATTAGGCCTCCCCATGCCCCAACTCCGCTTAAATCAATGTGTGATAAGCAATTCTGCCAACATGTTTGTTTATTTTTTTAAAAAAAATGATAGTAATTTTGATAGACATTTTGTGTCACACCGTATTGCTGGTTATTCTTTGTAGGGCTTTGTCACAAAATGTTTCTCCTCCTCTGCAGTGACCCTGCAGTTAAACCTACAAGCACCTATGGAATTCTGCCACGGGTTGGTGGGTGTAGCCATAAAATGGCTGCTGCAGGAAGCAGAGCCAGCCTTAAAAAGTAAGGGAGTGAGGCTATGCATAACTCCAATAGTAACTCTTAAAATATTTCAAGAAGAAACTCTATTTAACATTATGCCTTTTTAAATGTACATATTATTTTAAAATATTTTCTTGCATATACCCAACTTGTCTTCAGTCACACACTGAAGATGCTTGTGCTGCATTAGCTGCCGCCGCCAAAGCAATGTTTTAAAAATTTGCGCAACCAATCAGATCTCCAGAAGTCCTGCTGGGTAAAAGCCCCATCTGGCACCAGCCACTTTCTAATAACGTGGAAGTCGCCAGGAAAGGTGTCAGCTGGTACCGTGGCTCCTATGGGCATCTCATTGGAGACCCCTGTCCTAGCGTGACCCTCCTCAGAGGCCAAAGGAGATTTGAAAGACAGCGTGCCCAGTTCATTGGACAGTAGGCCATAGCCATGTTGTGTTTTAAGGTATAAGTAAACTGGAAAAAATGGGATGCATCTATATTGGCTTCTGGAACTACTTACCAACACTTTAATGGGGCAGCTTTTATTTATAATTCAGGGGAATATCTATTCTTGAGAGTTTAGGATGTGTTGGCTATTTAAAAACAAAAGCAACTTTTTGTCTTCAGGTGTGAGCAGAAGCAAATGTTTGAGGATCTGGTCGTGTTTCCTCTACTAAAATGGAAAGTAAAGGCATTCTGTGATATCGATCTTATTCTGGAAAATGTCGTGGAGAAACTCAAAGGTAGTAAAGTGTCCTTTCAGGCTGGAAACCATATTGGCTCCCAAGCAGGAGAGGGTGGAATCTCTTTGTGGGAAGGCAACATTGTGTTTCAGTTCAGGCGAGAATGAACGAATTTTGCTTCTATCAGCAGTCCCTGTTTCTTTCCTCACGAGCACCTTCTGCTTTCAGTAAATTTAGGGCTGAGCTGCATATTATTTGGGATCTGTTCATGGTTTTTTTTGTACTTAAAGCAAACAAGAAGGGAGATGAGGTGCCTAAGGGGAGGTATTTGTCCTGGAAGGTTGGGGAAGTTTTAGAGCCCTTTGCCAAGATCACAGGGGAGCTGCAATATGTAATATAGGGAGGATTTTGCCAAACCTTTCCTACAGTTCTCACTGCAGAGAAAAGGGTGAAAGAGCCCTTTGCCCGCACCTTGACAGACATGGGAGTAAGTTAGTGTCTGTGTATAAAATGTGCTGGTGAGAGTCTTCTTGCACTTAGGTTGACGCAAACCCCTCCCCACCGGCACGCGCCTGAGGGGCAGTACTGCAGACAGGATGCCGCAGGCGAACATGCAAGTTTGGCATAAGTTCCCACGCTGGCACGGGAGAGGGCAAGGCGTGAGTTAGTTCGCTTCCAAACCCACTCCAGCCTTAGGAATGCCCCCCCCCCAGCGGTGGAAAGTTATGCCATGAAAAAAGGAGGCACAGCTCATGGGTGCCCATTGAATGGGAAAACCGAGCCCCTTTCTCGGCATCCAGCCCCGTCCCCTGCAGCCTGAAGGGGCATAGGATGGGAACCACCACGGGAGCCAATCCGCATCCACTTCCGGGGTGGGCGAGCCCCCTTCCCCACACCCAATCACCTGCAGACGCACCCTACAAAATGTCCAGCTGCGCGGCTCATGACCTCAGGTAAGTGAGCACACAGCTGAGAGCTCTGTCCGTCAGTCTTCTTCCATGGGTACTTTGAGCACGAGGCGGGAGAGAGGGTAATCACGGTGGTGGGCACTGAGTACACTTTGGGGACTTTGTGAGAAAACTGGGAGAACTTTGCACTTTCTCAAGGGAAGAAGGGCAAAGTCCAGACTGTCTGACTAACTAACAATAGCCACTCAAGTTTCCTTGCAAGTTATCTGACTCTGAAGTTCCATCTCAGTAAGGAGTGAGGTAGCAGTTACAGGTAAGAAGGAGATGGGGCGGTGGTTAAGCCAGCTCGCTGATTTGTGCTGGCTGCCCCATCACCTGAACTCACCTGACCACTAGCCTTGGCGGAGGAGAGGACGGTGGCTGCAGCCCCTGTCTGCCCCAGAGGCAATTGTCCAGAAAAGTACTGTTGACCAGGTGTTTGTAACTACCGGCTAACTTTCTCCCTTAAAGGTAAAGCACTTCCTCGCCAGAAGGTATTGCATCCGCTGGTCGATAGCTACACCTGTGGGGCTGCCGCTGCTGCTCTCTACTATGTGCATCTTCTCAGAGTGTGGGCTTTGGCTTGGCCATGGACCGGGCTGGGTTAATTGCAGCACATGTGCGTCTTTCCCTTGCAGGCACATCGTAACTTGTCTGGGAGACAACCGGGCATGTCTGCTTCAGCCCTCCCCCCTAATCCTCTGCAAACATCATTCAGTTCCAGCCCAGGAATATTTCAAACAGAGAGATAGGCTTTTCCTGTAATTAACTATGATGCAAAAAAGGGGGAGGTGACTCCCACAGGGAACAAAGAATTCTTTTGTTGCAGAGGTTTATTTTTTAAATGAAAGCAGGGAACTAGCAGCTCCTGATTTTTACAAGAGGTGGTGCGGGGGGTGCATAGAAGACCGCCATGTGGAATTTCCACTGCCACTATGAATGCACCTGTGTTTGCAAGCAAGAGTTACAGAGAAAATCGTCACTGTGTGGAAGAGCAGCCCACGTTCATTGTTTGTGGGCAGTTTCTTTTGGAGCTCACTGGGCCATGTAAAAGTTTCAGGGGCTGGCATTAGAAAGCCTGCTCTCTGTCATGCTTGTCTGCATTGGTGCCTTGCAGAATCTGGTTTATTTCCCAGCATATAAGCCATAACCATAATGGTAGGCACTGAATCTCTTATCTTGTTTCTTCCTAGACACTCTGCCCTATGAAAACTGGCTACATAAAGGTAAATTTCAGGACCCCAAGGGGGTGGCTGTGTAAAATGGGTTTGTGTGTCCATTCATTTTGTTGCATAAAAACATGTTAGTCTGGTACAGCTATTGAACCAGATGACTTGACAAAGGGCTGGCTATTTCTGATCACTTATTTGGTATTCTGACAATGATCAAACATCACACCCGCTGCAACCCCTGATTATTGGAAATTGGCAAGATCTATTCAGAAGCTGCCTTGACTATAGTGAAGAGTAAGAGTTACAAAAAAGTCTATGGATAAGAGACATCCCTTTGGCTACGGTGTAATTCCAAAGCAATTCAAGACCAATGCAGGGTTGTTTCTCATGGTTCCATTCTCCGTGGGTCATCTTGGATTGCTTGTACTAAAAACCAAGGGAATGGAAGTTTTGGTAGCACTGCTTCAAATAGATGTTTGTTTGAGTTTAAAAAGGACAGCAGAGTTGTCTTGTGCGCTTCTCATTGCTCCATGGCAGTTCTGGTCCACGGGGTATGTGTGTGTGTCCTTATCACAGCCCTTATATCAAATAGCCAAGGCTTGACTCTTGCCGAGTTTCCCCCCCCCCTGTATTTATATATCCAGTTACATTGTTCATTGAAATGTACTTGAAACTGACAATATTGAATCACTATGTAATCCACCTGGAGTTTCAGTGAGAAATAAATAAATAAAGCAAGCTGTAAAACAGGCCTGATTTTGGATACAATTTGCAGTTCTGCAAAATGGGAAATAAATGGTAACAGAGACTGCAAAAAAAAAAAGAGTTAGGTGATATTTGAGTTTGTAGAAGTGGTCACCCATTATGGCTCCTGTGAAGGGAAGAAGTGTCAGGATGGGACTTCTGTGGCCACAGAAGCTGCAGTTCCTGGGGGCTGGGGTTGCAGGACCTGCAGGTCAGGATTTGCTTTCCTGTGTCTCATGGACAGATTCTGAGATGGGATTTTTATCCCTTCTTAGAATGGAGGGATCCCACTTGAACCTTGCAGGGAGGAAGCAACCAGCTGTGAGTGGGATTGTCCCACTCCTTGTGCTGGAGGAAGGTCCATACTTAGCAGAGTGTAGTGGTGGCCTCCCCCTTGTTATGGGGAAGGAACTCTTCCACATTTTGCTAGGAAGTAATAAGTGTTAGTGGGATAAGTTGATAATTCATCATTCCAGCTAAACCAGGGATTAAAAAAGGTCTTATTTTATCTTTTCTCATCGATAGAAGATGTGACACTGGATCCAGACTCTGCCCATCCTCTGCTCCTCATATCGAATGACCGGAAATGTGTGACGTTAGGAGACAAACGGCAGCATCTACCCACTACTAATCGGAGATTTGATGACTGGCTGTGTGTACGGGGTGAAAGTAGTCTTATATCATGGATGTGCTACTGGGATGTGGAGGTGGGGAATGAAGAAGGGTGGGCAGTGGGCATCTGTAGGGCTGATACAGTTATTAAAAAAAATGAATCCCTGGGACCTGAGACAGGAGTCTGGGCCATTGGGAAATGGAGTGGAACGTACCGATTAGTCAATTACCCCCACAATCCTCCTTTGTCTTTAAGCGGGGAACCCAGAAGGATCCGAGTATTTCTGAACTGTATGGGGAAGCAGGTGTCATTTTTTGATGCTGATACAGCAGCTCTGCTCTACACTTTCAGATTACAAACTTTGCATCTAGTATTCCAGCCTTTCTTTTGGCTTTTGAAGAAATCCTATCTCAGAATCTGTCCATGAGACGTGGAGAAGCAAATCCCAATTTACAAGTCCTGTCAGCCAAGCCCTCAGCAACTGCTACTTCTGTAGCATGAAGTCTCATTGTAGACCAAGCTACAGGTTTCAGCCTTGAGTCCCTTATCAAATTCTTCCAATGCTCTTGTGGAACAGCCTTCTCTTGGTGTAACTAAGCTTCTTCGAAAAAGAGAAATAATGACAGGAAGATCCAGTGAGAGGGAATGCTTCACCAGTGGGTTATGGGAAGGGACTCAAATTTGAGGTGGGGGTGAGGTGGCTTGCCAAACACACTTCTGTTTACACAGTTATTTTTTGTAAGAGGGCCAGTTGTTAAGGAGGTGCAGCCCCAAATTTCTTTTGAGGAAAAATAATTTCTGTGTTTTAGAATTAAGGCATACATATTCTGAGATTTAGCTGGGGAGAGGCTGTGCCTCAGTGGTAGAGCACCTGTTTTCCATGCGGAAGCACTCACGGCCAGTCCTTGGCATCTTTAAATAAAAGCATTGGGCAATGGGTGATGTCAGAAACTTCTCTCAATACACTGAATCAAACCATTGGTCTATTATAGTCAGTTTTGTCAGCTCTGGCGGGCAGTTTTTCAGGGCAAGACAGCTTCATGTGTAATTTTTTAAGAATACATTTGGAGTGGTTGCAGTAAAGTTGATTCTGCTGTGAAGTTGTCTTCTTAATGTGTTTCATTTTTCATTTGCTCTGTGCCACCCTTACTAGGATTTACAAAGGTTTAAAAATGGGTTACATGAAAGTAGAAAAGTAGTTTTGCATGAAGTGTTTATGGCTTGGTGGAAAAGTCTTTTGAAAAATCCACCCAATTTTCAGGGGACCCTCTCCTAGCTCTCCTCCCACCCTCCCCCAAGTTTTAGGTAGATTGCACCTGGGGAGGGCATGTTATGGCCTCCCAAAGATGGTGCCCCTATCCTCCCCCACTCCCCTCTATTCTCTATGGGGCACAAACAAAGGCCTTTTCTCTAGGTGGCTTGGGGTGGCATTTTGCAGACAAACTGCACCCAATTTTCAGGGGACCTGCTCCTACCTCTCCTACCATGCCCTCCCCAAGTTTCAGGGAGATTGCACTTTGGGGGGCCATGTCATGGCCCTCCAAAGGTGGTTCTCCCACCACCACATCATTCAATTGCTTTCTACCATGGGGAACACTTCCACACAGCAGAAACACATGGATTGGGGCTGCCAATGGCTACAGCCACAGTCCGGCTACACTACACTCACCAAGCAACCCATCAGAATCACACACACACTCCCCAAAACCTAACCACCCCTGTAGTAACTGGCCAGCCACTCTCCATTGGTTCCTTTTATGGGAAAATCCAGACTCCTGCAGCAGGAACACATGGAATGTGGCATCTATGGCCACAGGCACAACCCTCCTTTAAATCTACCCCCCAACAGCCCCACAGACCCAAAGACACATTTCCCTAAGTTCCCTGCCATCCCCAGAGCAGGCTGGCCAGCCACTCCCCATTGTTCCCTATGGTGGTAACTTTTAAACTGTCTTTCCCAGGGCAATTACGCACAGGCCAGTGGTGCCACAGTGGAAGGCACACTCCTGAGTGCAAGCTTGTCCCTGGGAAAGCACACCTGAACCACAGACATCCTCCCCAAAGTTCCCCCACCACCCCCAGAGCAGGATGGCCAGCCACCCCACTATTGTTCCCTATGATGGGAACTAACCTTCACACCAGAGAATAACACACAAACACACATAGAATAAAGTTTTAAAAAATATTTTTAGTGTGACACATCACGACAGTCTCCCACATAATAGTGCCACAGCTTACTTCAAATCAGAGAATCACAAAAACACAATTACTTGCCAAAACATTTTATTTCTTTCCTGGCTTTAAGTCACACAGCATGAAGGCTGTCATGACTGGACCCTCCAGTTTTCCCACCAATTGATCAATATGTTAAACATTCTGTTAGTGCTGTATGATTTGAACTGTGTGCACAATTGCTCAATTTTCAGCTCAGATACCAGATGCTGTTTTTGCTGTTATCTTTAGTATGCAAAATGACCTTCAGTAGAAAGACTTGCCTGTCCCTGTTTAATCTTAGGTTCTTCCCACTTATCTGCACCGAGTTATCTCATAAGAACTGTGAATGCTAAAGTTATAGTTTACTATAAGGGAGGGGGGAAAGAGTAATCATTCCTTTTTAACATAGTGATTTTCCAGAATGTACCATTCTTGCCAACTTTTGCCTTTGGGCTGGAAGGTGTTTGATTGTACCTATGCTTAGGATTTGACCTTTGAATAAAGCCTTATCAACCAAGACCTTTGAGTGCTTGTTGCGAGGGCTCCAGATGTACTCCTATCATGGCTAGACATCTACAGATCTGACAAAGGCACAACACAAGACATCACACCAGTCGCCCACATAATAGTATCACAGCTTACTTCAAATCAGAGAATCTGTCAGTTATAAGATACTATGGTAGGCAAACTGTACCCCCACATCAAGCCCAGTGAAGTTCTTGGTTGAAAGGCTTTATTCCAGAAAATAAGCATTGTCCATAGAGGGGAAAATAGTACATGAAGACTGTAAATCTAAACAAGTCTGGCATACACCTGTGGCCAAGGCCACAGTGCTGACTGAGACAGTCTCAGAAGTGATAACAGGTGACCCAAGCCTTTGAAAGGAAGTTAGGTTAAAACAACTGCAGTATAGCATCAAGGCACAGCAAAGTCATTTGGCAATCTATAGACAGCTATGGTATAGCAACTCAGTGGCATGAATGGGACCCATTCATGACAGAATTACAACAACACACACACAGTTTCTTTCAAAAACACTTTTATTTCTTGGCACAGGCACAGCACGATGGCAAGCATCCATTCCTCCCAAACCAAAATAAAGGGGGGGGGGCACTCTTGCAACTTAGTCCAGCAGAACCATTGTCATTTCCTGCAGCTGGGCTTTCAGTTCAGCCCATGAGGAAACTCCAGCAGAACAGTACCTAGCCACAAGCACAACACAATGGCATTTGCGGAGCACAGTTGCAGAGTTTCCTCCCCCCCTGCCAGCTTCAGGCTGAACTGGAAAACACCTGTGAGACAGTGATGTAGCCTTCGTCATCAGCTGGCCCCCACCCCCATCATCCCTACCTGCCCCCCTCCTCCCCCAACATGAACATTTTAACAGCATGCAACAACATTAAACAACATTTTAAAACATTAAAAAACAGCATACCTAGTCTCCCTAACCTAACCAGTCCCTATCTAACCTGTCTCTTCCTCCAGTGGCAATCAACATTTCTGGGGCATGTTGTTATCAGAATTTGTGCCCTTGGGGTCTGTGACAGTTTTGGGTCATTTTTTAAATTCCTGTTTGGGGAGGGGAAGCCAAATTGCAGGGTGCATTCCCTTTGCCACTGAGTCCCACCCTCCTGCTGGCCGTTTTTAATCTACTTCTACAAGTTTTAAAGTAGGGAAGAGCATGATTCCTCAGGTCCTAGAATGCAGAGGATGCAGGTTACAAGGAGGACTCACTTCATTCACTCTGGTAGTCCAGTCCTGAGAAATCGAAGAACCGAGAGTTGACCTTCAGGAAGACCAACTGCTCAACTTTCCATGGGAGAAGGCGAGAGTGATGCGGGCTGACAATGTCACCCTCATAGGAAAAGACGCGCTCACTCTCCACGCCCGTTGGAGGGCATGAGAGGAGTCACTGCACCTCAAGGGAGAGGTCCGGCCAGACCACCACCTTCTTGGCCCAGTAGCACAGCGGATCGGTGGACAGCAACTCGCAGGGCTCTGCAAGGTAGTCCCTAACCATTGCCTCCGCCGAATCATCTCTCATGTCACTCACGATCCCAGAGTGGCTCCAGAGCATCTCCATGGACATGCCAGGGTGGGGAGCCTGCTCAGAAGGGGCGTGAGAGGGACCCACAGGGCTGGGTCCCCTGCCTGTCCCCTCTGATGACAGGTGGCCCCTCTTGGCCTGCCTACACCTCACCTGCTCACAGCGGGCATCTCTGACTTGGGTGAGGTTCCCATCCCGCACTCAAAGAGTGGTAGTTAATGGTGTTTTATCAGATTGGAGGCAGGTGTCCAGTGCGGTGCCACAGGGCTAAGTTTTGGGCCCAATACTTTTCAATATTTTTATCGATCTGGATGAAGGGGTAAACGGGCTACTCATTAAATTTGCTGATACCAAATTGGGAGGAGTGGCAAACACCCAAGATGGTAGAGTTAAAATTCAAGAACACGTGAATTCTCTGGAGAAGTGGACAGTTACGAACAGGATGTAATTCAGCATATATAACTGCATAATATTATATCTGGGCCACAAAATGTGAAGCACAAATACAGGATGGTGGATACACTTCTGGGTAGTAGTTATGCAAAAGAGATCTTGGGGTAAGTGGATTGTAAACTAAATATGAGCAGTCAGTGTGATGCGGTGGCAAAAAAGGCAAACTCAGTCTTGGGTTGTATCAAAAAGGCCATTGCATCAAAATCGCAGGAGGTCCTGGTCCCTTTCTATAATGCCCTGGTCAGGCCACACCTGGAGTACTTTGTGCAGTTCTGGAGACCTCACTTCAAGAAGGATGTGGACAAAATTGAGAGGGTGCAGAAGAGAGCAGCGAGAATGAACGGGGGTCTGGAGAACATGAGGGGGAACATGATTGCTCTCTAACTATTTGAAAGGCTGTCACTTGGAGGAGGGCAAGGAGCTGTTCCACTTGGTAGCAGAGAATAGGACCCAAAGCAATGGGCTTAAATTACATGCAGAAAGGCACCGGCTGGATATTAGGAAAAACTTTTTCATGGTCATAGTAGTACAAAGGTGGAATCAGCTGCCTAGGGAGGTGGTGAGCTCCCCTTCACTGGCAGTTTTCAGGAAGAGGCAGGACGAATATTTGTCAGGGATGTTTTAGGCTGATCCTGCATTGGGCAGGGGGTTGGACTAAAAGGTCTGTATGGCCCCTTCCAACCCAGTGATTCTGTGAATTTTCTCCATGATTGTACCAGATTCCTTAATAAACCTTTAAGACCTTTAAATTTAGTCTCTGTGATCATTTTCTTACTGACACTCTCAGCTACCTGGTTTTCTGCTCCCTGAACAAACACACAAACAAATTCCCCATGTCAGTTTGTTCACCTGTCTGTGTGGGGGGGTGGGGGGGTTGACACTTCAGGAATGGATAGTGTGAACTTCTTGACTTGGGCTTCTCTTCCCTTGCCCTTTTTCTTGTAAAAATAGCTGCAATTTGCTTTTCCTGCCTCCCTACGGTTGTTAATCTCCATAGGAAAATTCCCCCTTAAAAATGGAGAAAGACTTGTGAGTGGTTTAAAGCGATTTCTGTAAGGGACAGCAGGGTGTGTGTGTGTGTTAGAAGAGCTCTTTTTCAGTTGGAGCTCTTATCTGTATGAGCAGTGGAGAAATGGACCCGTCTTTGTCCTAGCCATTACTGACACTATCACTGCAAGAAGGAAAGGCCTGTGCCAGATTCCTGGCACATTTTCCACTTTGACCTATAAAAAGGGAGCAGCTCTTAAAGTCACTATTCTCTTGCAGGAACTTCAAAGGAAGGATGCCAAGGGAAATTAATGTCCATCAAGAAGGTTAATGCTATCATTTGAGCAAGTCTTAACAGGGGTCTCATGTTTCTCACCTATCATACCTCTGTAACTCCCTGTTGTATCTCTCAGTTCAGCCTGCCCTAGGCTTTACATTTTGACCACTGATACTCAGTGGCTCGAGAGCTGCCTGTGGCTCTTCTGAGCACCATACCCTAAATGTAACACCCACCCCATGTTTCAGGAAAGTGGGCAAGGCCCTTGCTCAGAGTGGACAGAGGTTGGCATTTGGTTCCCACCGTGAACCAGCAGCTACTACAGGAACATAAAAGCTGCAAGCCTCCCTAAGGTGCAGGCCTCATGCCCGAGACGGAAGTAAATGTGGCTCTTTTGTCTGATGGCAATTACAAAAGAGGTGGCTCATGTGCCATGGACCAAGTACCACTGATTTTGACTACCTACCGGAAGTGGGTTACTCCTTGAATTGTTATAGACTTGCCAACCTCCAGGTGGGATCTGGAGCACTCCCAGAATTAGAACTGATCTTCAGTCTACAGAGAGCAGTGCCCCTGAAAGAAACAGCCGTTTCAGAGAACACACTTGACCATATACCATAGAGCCTAGGTTACATTGTCCCCCAAATTACCTCCACAGGCACTGCCCCCCAAATCCCCAGGAATTTCCCAGGCTAGAATTGGCAACCTTGTTTTCAAGTAACCCGTGCGACATTTCCTTCCTTTCTGAAGTGTGTGTGCATAAATCAAACCTGATGGTTGTATACTCCTATCCATGTGACCTGATGATTTCTGACTCAAAAAGATTAAGCTGGAATTAATTTTGTCAAGACTTTAAGGACTTCTGTCTACTTTTGCTCCAGCAGACTAACAGGGCTACTCTTCTGAAATAATTAAAATATTACAAGACTGTCTGCATGGCCTCAGCACGCTAGCACGACACTGGAAAGGGGGCAGAAGTTGGATCCCAGTGTAACGCGTTGACGGCCTGCGGGAGGGAAGCGGGGGCACTTTTCTTCATGACGCAAACGAGGCTTGAGAGCTGCTATAGTTGGACGAGGATGCGAGACCCTCGAACCCTCACCGTCTGCCCTGAAACGCTGCACCAACCAAGAGGCTCCTAACGACTGCTTTATGCGGTTGGTTTTATTGTCCGCTTGTTCAAACTGCGATAGTTTTATGAAGAACTCATTTCATTCATTTTTTAACTGTTTCTTCTGACTTACTGTTTCAGTTTGTACTGTTTTATAGCTTTATTTTTTTTCTGGATCAGTAAACTAGAGCGGCGGTATCACCCACCGCCTCCGACCTAAATATTGTTTATAGAAGCAACTGTGGGCAGAATGTAGATATTTAGAAGCCGGGCAGGTCGGGGGAAGGCGCGCCAGATCCCCCCCCCATTTGTTGAGCATCAAGAGGGTGATTACCCCGCCCCAATCCTCCTCCTACGGCCCTCTTTTCGCATCGCTGCTCTCCCCACGTGTGGTTTCCATCGGAAGCCAATTTGGGTAAAGGGGGCTTCTTTCTGGCGCCTCCTTGGTCTACTTGCGTTCCCGGTAAGCCCTATTGGGGCCGCCCTTCTCCTTGCGCAGGTGGGGAAGGAGGAGTGGAGAGAAAGCGAAAGTAGTTGGGCTGGAGCCGCTGAGGTCGGAGGCATGGCTGCTCAGAGCTCCCGGAAGCGACTTCGGGACGAAGTGACCTGCGCCATTTGCCTGGACTTCTTCAGTGACCCAGTGAGTCTGGACTGCGGCCACAACTTCTGCCGCTCCTGCATCACCCCGAGCCGGGCAAAGGCGCCCGCCGCCTGCCCCCAATGCAGGGAGGCGATCCGGCCGAAGAACTGGCAGCCCAACAGGCTGCTGGCCAACGTGGTGCAGATCGCCAAAGAGTTGGAGCGGGAAGCGGAGCGGTGCTGCGAGAAACACCAAGAGCCGCTGAAGCTCTTCTGCAAGGATGACAAAGCCCTCATCTGCGTGGTGTGCGACAGATCCAGGGAGCACCGCGATCATGCAGTGGCGCCTGTGGAAGAAGCTGCGGAGGAATACAAGGTGGGGCAGCTGGCCGCTGAGGGGGTTGTTGGGTGGAGGGCTAACCAGTATGTCTCGCAGCAAGAGGAGTGGGACGTTCCCAGGGGAGAGCGAGCTGGTCCTGGCTTCAGGCCAGGAAGAGAGCAGGCAAAAGACTTGGGAGGGACTGGGTTGTGGGGCGGTTCTCCCGCCTGGCTGAGCCCAGAAGCAGGGAAGAGATTAGCCCTCTCCTTTGGAATTCTTTCCTGGTTCTCTCTTCTTCTTAGGAGAATGAAATCCTTCCCTCAAGTCATAGTTGATTTATGACGACCCCTGGTGGGATTCTTATGGCAAGAGACTAATAGGGGTGTATTATGACCTTTACTTTCTTTAGGGTAGATTTTTCTTTTAATCTTTCCCTTAACACCCTCTGGGTAGTTTGCTGCCATCAGGAATATTATATTCCTATATATTTAAGTTTTCCCTTGGTAACGTGCTTAAGCATCAGGCTCCTTTGTGGTTCTATGTGGCCTTGAGGATAGGAATGGGATATAGCAATGACTGTGATATAACAAAATAAACTTTTATTTAGTTGAGAAGCGTATTGGTTTCATAAACGTAGTTCTCGGTTCTTAAAGTTACTTCCTATAAACTCATTCACACAGATCTCTCTAAGGCTTCACAATCAGTTAGCCTCTTTCTCTAACTCAATATTTCTCTCACAGAAATATTAAACCTGCTCAGGCAGCACACAGCTGGCCTCTCTTTCCCTGACTGAGTGTCTTTTCACAAACTCAGTTCAGGTTCCGCATAGGTTATATTTCGCTCATAAATACTTCAATATACTCAATCAACACACAGCTAGCCTGCTTTCTTCTGACTGAAACTTTTCTTTTTACTCTCAGTCTAAACTGCATTCACTCCGCCCACACTCTGTCATCAACCAATCATATCCCTCATCCCTCTCTCTCACCTCCGCTCTTCACCTAGTTCAAACCAAGCATTTAAAGACACATGCACACATTTACTTGAAATCATTACAGGGTGGTTTACTGTTCCTTGCCTGTGCAACCCTGGTCTTTGTTGGAGGTCTCCCATCCAATTACTTTTTAAATATTTAAAAAATTTTCTGAACAGCAAGGAGGAAACAGGAAAAAAAAATAAGGAAACCCAGAAATACCCATTATACTAAAGGCAGATTAGGATACCCTTTACATAGATTATCTAGAACACAGTCACCGTACATCATTTGCATATCACGTTAAAGCCCACAACAACCATTCTCAGAGACATTTTCCTCTCTCTTCCACTCCCACCCAATTACTAATCAAGTTTGACCCTGCTTAGCTTCTGAGATCTGGCAAGATCAGGCTCACCTGGTCTGTGCAGGTCAGGCCTCTTCTTCTCATACCTCCTAATAAATATCAGGTGTCCATTCCACTTTTTTGACTGGTGATCTTTGTCTTTTTAATCCTACCCAAAGAGCTTGTGGTGACAGGATTCCCATGATCATCTTGTGAGGTAGGAGAAAGTGACTGGTTAAAGTTCACCCATTCAGCTTCATTTGCTCTCCCTCCTAGTTTCATACTCTACCGCCCAATGCATTATATTTTGGCAAATTGAATAACTACCAGTTTAATTTATGAGTTCTTAAGGGATTTGGGTGTGAACATGGTCTTTTGGTTTTTAATGGCAGTTTTGATTCATGAATCTTGAAAATCTCTTACCACGTCACTAAAACGTGAACATTTTCCCCCTTTCAGGGTCATATTTGCAGTTGTCTAGAGAATCTGAGGAGAGAGAGAGAGAAAATCCTGGCATATAAAACAGACTCAGAAGAAGAATGTCAAGACCTGCTGGTAAGTGGTTGTTTGTTATCCTTTGGGATTTTAAAAGAGTTATCATTTTAAAATGATGTAAGTGGTTAAATTGGTTGGGCTACAATTCAGTACTATGTGGATTCAAATCCCACTCCCATGAGCTCAGTAGGTGGCCTTGGATAAGCCACTCCTCTCAGCCGAAGCTCCCCAGCTGTATATTGGAGATAATAATAACACTGACTGTTCACTGCTCTGAGTGGGGCACTAATCTGTCTAGAAAAGCAATATGTAAGTGCTGTTACTATTGTATTATTATTTGTCATTTGTGGTTCACCTTTCTCATGAGACTCAAGATGGATTACATAGTGTGAAATTAATACAGTTAGTATCAAAGACATTTCAATAAACAATGTCATAAGGTAAATAACAGGTTTCCAAAGACATAACATTAGCAGAAATCCGATATAGAGTTGAAGAAATGCTCAAACAGGTCATAAACAATTTTAGGGCTGATATTAGACAACATAGAACTATTCAGTAGGATCATATTTAAAGCACAGGTAGTACATAGGAGCACATATGTCTTTGGTTTTTATGAACATAAGTTAATTTGGTCATAAGAACTATTCGCCAAATCAAGTCTAACCATTCAGAGACATGCTACATGGGAGTTTTGTGTTTTTTTAAAAGTTATTTTAGTAGCTGTCAGTAAACACAGCATTGATTTGAGATTAATAGATGTGTTATAGAAGCTGAATAAAACAGTTTAAATTTTTTTATTTTCAGTCCAACAATTGATGAGTTTGAGATCTGCTTAAGTGCAGGATTCTCAAATACTAAACATTATTGTAAGTCAAAATTCAAATACTGTGTATTCAGGTATAATTAGGAAGTGAATAAGCAAAATGAATGCCAGCTGAATTTGAATATAAAATGTGAAGAATGAAAATCTATAAAATATCTCTGATGTTCGTATTATAATTTGCCTGATTTTCCATAAACTGTCCATAAGAGATCATTCTCTTTCATACAAGTTCTTTAACCCCGCTGTGGCTTCTAAGGGCAGATAGATTTAAAGAGGGTGTCTGCATGAGGAAAACTAGTTCACTTTTTAATGTAAAATATGGTTTTGCAAGATTACATTCACTTGAGCGTCCTTTGTGTATAATTCACAAAATGTGCCAACTCAGCAAAGACCAGCTATGTTTCTGATTCACTTTTCTTCTCGGTATGAATCTGCTTGCCTCAGAAACGAACTGAAGCAGAGAAACAAAAGATGGTGGCCGAGTTCAGAGAGCTGCGGCAGTTTCTTGAAGAACGAGAAAACTTTCTGCTAGCTGAAGTGAAAAATATAGAGGAGGAGTTTGTAAAGAACAAGGAGGAGCACCTGGCCAGAATCTCCAAGGAACTCTCTTCTCTTGATGACATCATTCAGGAGTTGGAGGGAAAGCGCCAGCTGATAGCGAGTGAGCTCCTGCAGGTAGGACAGTGGCCAGAAGTGTTTTCTTGAAGCAACTCAAGAAATAGTGCTGAGGGTGATTATTTTGAAGCAAAATGTGTGTTTAATGTGAGTGGAGTTTTGGGTGGGTTAGGGTAGAACATGATATCCCTGAGGCTTTGAGATAAACAAAGTGGGCATAAATGCCCTCTGTTATAGACCCGAGAGAGATTCTTCTAATGAAGTTAGATTAGTTGAAACAATGTCCAACCCCTCTGTTTCAGCCTTGGTTAATCCCAGGTAGGTAGCCATGTTATTCTGTAGCAGCTAAATGAAACAGGAATCAACTAAAACTTTAAAGTCTAAGAAAACTGATACCAGCCTAAGCTTTCATGAGTCAGTGCTCACTTCATCACATACACGATGTAAGCAATCAGCCTGTCCTCTGCCGTTTTTAATACCCATTTTAATATGGCTGCTTGTGATATTAACATATCACCAGGCCCCTGGCTCTAAAATGGCAGCTTGTACTGCAACCAGAGGACATCCAATAGTTGCTGAGTCCCGCCCGGGAGAACATGGCATGAATGGAATGCTGCAGAGGAATGCGGAGTGATTGAGAGGTGATTGGACTTGCAGTCCCTCCAGCCCCAAATGAATCCAGTGCAACAAAGGTCTTGCAGAGTCATCCCCACATTGCACATTCCTTTCCCTCCACCCATGATGAGATCGCCTGCCCTTGACTGAGGAGCTAATCAAATGATATTCATAAGTATGTACAGTTGTTCCTGGGAAAGTACAGCCCCCACCTAAATTTATCAACTTAACTCTGGTGGACTTTACTAACAAACTATCCCTTTTGTGCAGCGCTAGAACAAATTTTGCATTTGCTTTCACACACTCTAGCAGCTACCAGTCAAGGTAACCAAACCTTTTGTCAAGCCCAGGAACTGACTGTTGGAACCTTTGTTCTAACTGCTAGGTGGGCTCTCCCACCTCGGCACATTTTACTCTATAAGAGTAGTGCCTTAGCCCATTCAAATTGTGAACGCTTCCCGGCTGCTCCCTTAGGGTCACTTCCCTAAGCCTCTCTCTCTCTGTACATGCTTACTGGATCCCAAGTGCTGTTGCCTTGAGGTTTGTCCTAAGCCTCTTGCTCTCTTGGCCGAGGATACTGGATGTTCATAGCTACTCTCTTCTTCCACGGACTGGACTACTCTTCAGGATAGGTAGATATACTTATTCCCTCTCTGTATTCCCAACCTCTGGCTAAGCTTCGTAGGACTCTGTATGTGTGTAATTATTTTTACCCCGTAATTCTGAGTGTATCTGCATGCAGTTTTGTTCTTTAATAAAAGTGGTTGTTTGATGTTAAGCACCAGCCTCATTTGTTATATTGGAAGGGACTCTGTAGAATTTGGTGAAAGATCCCTGCAGTTACTGGCCTCTTGTATAGGTGTCTTCCTTGCTTGGTAATTCCCCCACAAATCCTCTTACTCGCAAGGAGACCAATTCTGGTAACAACAAAGTGTACATCTATTAGGCTGGGGCATTTATATGACCAAAAAGGTGGTGGTGAGTTCTTTGTTTAGTGTAAGAGCAAGTTTTTCCACTTTATTACACTCTTTATTGAATTTTGTTTCAAACCAACCTGTGTAACATATCCTCACTGTCCCTCTTTCTGTTGTTATATATTTACACATACTAGCAACAGTGCCCGTTGTGTGAAAAAATACAACGGGATCTAGGAAACTGATTGAGCGGGCCCCCTCTTGGTGGCAAGTGGTCGCTTCACAGCTGCCTCGAGACCAGCATTGTTGGTAATGTGCTGAGCAAAGATAAAAAGTGAGTTGTTGCCAACACAGCTTGCCGTATTGATGAACAAAAGCTATTGAGGAAGACTCAACAGAAAATCTTGTCTCACTAACCTGTTAGAATTCTTTGAGGGAGTGAACGAACAAGTGGGCAGAGCGCATGGCCGAGTGTAGTCATAGAAGAGGTGATGATCTTAGATGGAATAAAGGGGGTGGGTGGGTGGGTGGGATACCTGCTGGTCCTTAGCCAAAGGCCTGGCAGAACATCTCCATTTTACAGGTCCTGCAGAGCTGTAATAATAATATAATAATAAGTTTTGATTTATATACCACCCCTCAGGACAACTTAATGCCCACTCAGGGTGGTTTACAAAGTATGTTGTTATTATCCCCACAACAAACACCCTGTGAGGTGGGTGGGGCTGAGAGAGCTCCAGAGAGCTGTGGCTAGCCCAAGGTCACCCAGCTGGCCTCAAGTGGAGGAGTGGGGAATCAAACCCAGTTCTCCAGATTAGAGTCCCATGCTGTTAACCACTATACCAAACTGGCAGGGCCTAGATCTCCAGCGTTCCACCAGGCTGGGCCCAGGGTAGAAAAAGCCCTGGCCCTAGTGGAGGCCAGATACGTGTCCCTCGGTCTGGGGACCACCAGGAATTGTTTGTCCGCAGAGCATAGCGCCCTGCAAGGGACGTAATAGGAGAGGCAGTCCCGCAAGTATGCTGGTCCCAGTCCATGGAGGGCTTTAAACATCAAAGTTAACACCTTGAACCAGATCTGAAACTCCACTGGAAGCCATCCATCTAGTCCAGCATCCTGTCTCACATAGTGGCTAACTAGTTATTCTGGAAGGCCGACAACTGGTTATAGAGGCTGAGGCCTTCCCGTAAAGTTGCTTCGTGGCACTGTTATTAAGATGTTTACTGTATATGGAGTTTTCCTTTAATAAACTGGGCAGGTAGCCGTTGAGAGACCTCTCCTCCCTGAATCTGTCCAATCTCCTTTTAAAGGCCTTTATGCCTGTGGCCATCACTACATCCTCTGGCAGCAAATTCCACACCTTAATTGCTTATTGTATAAAGTATTTCCTTTTATTCATCCTGAATCTACTACCCATCAGTTTCACTCGAGTTCTATTATTTGGGGAGAGGGAGAAAAAGTCCTCTCTGTCTACCATCTGTACCCCTTACATAATTTTTTATAAACTTCTATCATGTCCCCTCTTTGTAGTCTCTTTTCAAAACTGAAATATCCTAGATTTTTCAGCCTTTCCTCATAGGAAAGGTGTTCCAACCCCTTAATCATCTTGGTTGTCCTCTTTTGTACTTTTTCTCAGCTCTCCAAGAGACTTTTTGTCTTTGTACTGCTTTGTTGTCTCTTGAAGGGATTCTGTTCTTGAAATCACATGTAGCATTTTATCTCTGCTGGATGAATGTACACTCTCAGTCCAATCTCTGTGTCTTGGACAAATTGCCATGACCAAGCTAGAAGCCCCCCACTTTACAAGCCCTGAGAGATTTCGACATAAGGAATATAAAAAGTGCCTTGTTGGATCAGACCCAAGATTAATCTGTTTCAGAGGTCCAACCACATATTTTGGGGAGCCACACAGTAGGCTACAAAGGTCTCCCCTGTGCACTGCCTCACACTCCCTGAAGGTGCCATCGAGTTGTCCTGGTGAGCTGCTGTAGTATAGTAGCTAAGTGGTTGGGATGCAATTCAGCACTCTGCTGGTTTGAATCCCGCTACTGCCATGAGCTCAGCAGGTGGCCTTGGGTAAGCCGCTCCACTCAGCTCCAGCTTCCCAGCTGTATTAAGGGGATAATAACAATACTGCTCTTGTTCACCACTCTGAGCAGGGCACTAATCTGTCTAGAAGAACAGTATATAAGCACACTGTTGTTGTTATTAAAAGCCACTGAAGGACTGCTCCCTTCTGTGGATATGTCTGTCAAAATCTAGTTATGGTTATTTATGCATTATGTAAATTCTGCATTACACAAAGTTGTTTGTTTTGTCGGTCCTGAATTGATTGCTTTTGAGTTTCCTCTTCTTTCTTCCTCTACTAGGATGCTAGCAGCATCCGGCAGAGGTAAGTAGAACCAGTTGGTGTTCTTCATGCTCTATGATTTTGGGGCGGGGGGGTGGGGAAAGTTAAGGTAACATTGATAAACAAGCCATTAGGACAAAGATAGGCAAAGAATGGCCGATATTTACATACTTATTTTTAAAATTCATTTATATTCCACCTTTCTCCCCTATGGGGACCCAAAGCAAGTTACATAGTTCTTCTCTCCTTCATTTTATCATCATGGCAAACCTGTGGGCTTGGTAAGACTGGAAGTGAGTAACTGGCCCAAGGTCACTCAGTGAGTTTCCATGGCAAAGTAGGGATTCAAACCTGGCTATCCTAGATCCTCGTCTGAAACTATCCACTACTCCACCTTGGTTCTCAAGATCTGATCCTTAAAACAGCTTTATTAAGCCTCCCAAAGTCAAGGTGTGATAAGCAATTCTGCCAACATGTTCATTACTTTAAAAAAAAATAATATATAGATATCTCATAATAAATCTATAGGTAAAATTAAAAGTAGTCCCCTGTTTAAGCACCGAGTCATAACTGACCCATGGGGGGGATGGCTGTTGTGGATTTTTCGGGCTGTATAGCCGTGGTCTTGGCATTGTAGTTCCTGACGTTTCGCCAGCGGCTGTGACTGGCATCTTCAGTGGTGTAGCACCAAAAGACAGAGATCTCTCAGTGTCACAGTGTGGAAAAGATGTTGGCAGGTAATTTATATCTACTCAGGAAGGTGGGGTTGGGCTGAGTCATCCTGTAAGAGTTTCCCAGGGAGTGGAATGCTAATGGAGGGAGGCTTCACTGTATCCTGAGGAGGTTCTTTTGCATATGGATTGGTGCTTGATATGCTAATCTTCTCTGCAGGGCTATTGTCGGGTATAGAGTCTTTTGTTAGCCTGGTGTTTTTCAGGACTGGAAACCATGCTCTATTCATTCTTAAAGTCTCTTCTTTCCTGTTGAAATTCTGCTTATGCTTATGAATTTCAATGGCTTCCCTATGCAATCTGACAAAGTAGTTGGAAGTGTTGTCCAGTATTTTCGTGTCCTAACTGAAAGTTTGCTTTGTGGATGATCAAGGTATCTAGAAATGGAAGTTTCCCCCCGATTTCTTTCTCCATGGTGAATTGTATGTTCAGGTGGATATTGTTGAGGTGGTTTAAAAACTCCCATCAATTCTTCCTCACCGTGGCTCCAAATGATAAAGGTATCATCTGCGAACCAGAACCAGACTGTAGGTTTGTGGGGTGCTGATTCTAGAGCTGTTTTTTCAAAATGTTCCATGTAGAAGTTTGCTACAACTGGGCTGAGAGGGCTTCCCATGGCCACCCCATCCATCTGTTTATAGAATTCGTTATCCCATTGGAAGTAACTGGTTGTCAGACAATGGTGGAATAAGGCTGTTACATCCTCTGGAAAAATCTGATTAATAAGTGCGATTGTGTCTTTTACCGGAACCTTAGTAAACAGGGATACAACAGGGAGTTTTTAAACCACCTCAACAATATCCACCTGAACATATAATTCACCAAGGAGAAAGAAATTGGGGGGAAACTTCCATTTCTAGATACCTTGGTCATCCGCAAAGCAAACTTTCAGTGAGGTCACAAGGTCTACAAGAAACCAACTCACACGGATCGGTACTTACACAAAAACTCCAATCACCACCCTCGACAGAAAAAGAGGCATAATAAAAACATTAGTAGACCGTGCAAGATGGATATGTGAACCGCACTTTCTCAACGAGGAAACTAATCATCTAAACCATGCACTCCAAGCAAATGGCTACTCCAGAAATGAAATCAGAAGAGCAGTTAAACCAAGGATAAATCAAACAACCAAGGAAAAACAATCTCCCACAGGAAAAGTGTTTTTGCCATATATCAAAGGAATGATCAGATGGGAAAGCTTATGAAAAAGCACAACCTTCAAGCACTATTCGGACCCACCAGAAAAATACAACAGATGCTACGATCAGCAAAAGACAGTAGAGACCCCCTCACCTCTGCAGGAGTATACTGCATACCCTGCAGCTGTGGACAAGTTTACATCAAGACCACACAGCGTAGCATCCAGACAAGAATAAAAGAACATGAAAGACACTGCAAACTTGGCCATCAGTAGTGGCTGAACATAGACTAACTCAAACAGTATCCTATTCCAGGACACGAAAATACTGGACAACACTTCCAACTACTTCGTCAGATTGCATAGGGAAGCCACTGAAATTCATAAGCATAAGCAGAATTTCAACAGGAAAGAAGAGACTTTAAGAATGAATAGAGCATGGTTTCCAGTCCTGAAAAACACCAGGCTAACAAAAGACTCTATACCCGACAATAGCCCTGCAGAGAAGATTAGCATATCAAGCACCAATCCATATGCAAAAGAACCTCCTCAGGATACAGTGAAGCCTCCCTCCATTAGCATTCCACTCCCTGGGAAACTCTTACAGGATGACTCAGCCCAACCCCACCTTCCTGAGTAGATATAAATTACCTGCCAACATCTTCTCCACACTGTGACACTGAGAGATCTCTGTCTTTTGGTGCTACACCTCTGAAGATGCCAGTCACAGCTGCTGGCAAAATGTCAGGAACTACACTGCCAAGACCATGGCTATACAGCCCGGAAAATCCACAACAACCATTGTTCTCTGGCTGTGAAAGCCTTCCACAATACATGAGGGGAATGTTGCATCACAAAGTTTTTGTGGAAGACTTTTTCCGGGGTGGTTTGCCATTGCCTTCCTCAGTCATCTACACTTTACCCCCAGGAAACTGGTTACTAATTTTACCGACCTCGGAAGGATGGAAGGCTGAGTCAATCCCGAGCCAGCTACTTGAACCCGGCTTCCGCCAGGATTGAACTCAGGTCGTGAGCAGAGTTTGGACTGCAGTACTGCAGCTTGCCACTCTGCATCATGGGGATCTTAATAAATCTATATTACAAGACTTTTTGTTGGGTTGATGCAAGAGGGCAACATGGGTATCCTTGTGGAAGCTGTGTGAGTCAGATAAGTTTTAATGTTGAATTGCTATATTGTTTACCTTCTGGAAACGGGCACTGGCAATATGCCTTTCACAGCACCTTTCAAAATGGTCATCTCCCCACTCCCTCCCAAAGTGTTTCAACCACTCATATGTATGTATCTTTGACCCCTTACCTGTGGTCAAGATTTATAATAATTCCAGACCTTCTACTAGTGACTAGAGAAGTGGTGGTGATCCTTGAGAATAAAGAGGCTGAAGGTATTTTTCCTTGGCACAGAGATCTTTCCTGTTGTGTTTCACTTGTTTTCCCTGCAACCAGAGACTCTAGATAGCTTGATCAAAAAAATTACCACGTTAAATAAGAAAGAGGGTTTTTTTGATCACACCTTAAAACTGGTAATTCTCTGTAGGGCTTTGTCACATAAATTGTTTCTCCTCCTCTGCAGTGACCCTAGAATGGGTCCCTAGACTTTTTAAACCTACAGGCACCTGTGGAATTCTGATACGAGTTGGTAGGCGTAGCCATAAAATGGCTGCTCCAGGAGGCAGAGCCAGCCAAAAATGTTAGGAAGTGAGGCCATGCATATCTCTTAAAACATTTCAAGACAAAACTCTGTTTAACTGTAGGCCTTTTAAAATGAACATGTTGTTTTAAAATATTTTCTTGCATATACTCAGCTTATCTTCAGTGACACAGTGAACTTGCTTGTGCTGTGTTGGCAGCTGCTGCCAAAGCGACGTTTTTAAAAATTTGCACAGCCAGGCAGATCTCCAGTGGCCACTCAGAAGGTCTGCTCAGTAAAAGCCCCATCTGGCCCCACCCACTTTCTAATAAAATATGGTAGGCATCAGGAATGGTGCCATGGCACCTTGTGCTGGTTAGCTGAACCCAGCTTCCGCCAGGATTGAACTCAGGTCGTGAGCAGAGTTTGGACTGCAGTACTGCAGCTTACCACTCTGCGTCATGGGGTGTCCGTGCATTACCCTCTCCAGGGGCCAAAGGTGGTTTGAAAGGTAGAGCGCCTGGTTGATTGGACAGTGGGCCATAGGCATGTTGTGCTTCAAGGTATAAGTAAAATAAAAAAAATGGGATGCATCTACATTGGCTTCTGGCACTATTTACCAGCAATTTAACGGGGAAGAGGTAAAACAGTTTTTATTTCCAATTCAGGAAAATATCCATTCTTTGAGAGTTTAGGATGTGTTGGCTTTTTTTTAAAAAAAGCAACTTTTTCTCTTCAGGTGTGAGCAGAAGCAAATGTCTGAGAATCTGGTTGTGTTTCCTCTTAAACTAAAATGGAAAGTGTGGGCATTCTGTGAAATCAGTCCCATTCTGGAAAATGTCATGAAGAAATTCAAAGGTATTGAAGTATCCTTTCAGGCTGGTGTCCATATATTTTTTTTTAATTTTTTTTTTATTAATAATGCTTACAATACAAGATAGTTACAAAGTTTTTAAATATTCTTAGTGAAACTTTTGTGGTTTACAGTATGAGATAGATAGTCTGAAATTGTTTCACAAAAGGTTAGCTTTAGTCATAAACTTGGGCTTGAAAATAGTAAGAAAAAAGGCAATAATATGTAACTATCATTGAATCATTTCAACATTACCAGACCAAATCATTCTTCCCTCCCCCTCCCCCTTCTTTTCCCCCTAAAGATAATTATCAACCATAAATTCTCCTGACTTTCTCTTCCCTCCCTCCTCACCCCCTCCCCTTTCTACCCTTCCCCTAACCCCACATATAGACAATCCTGACACGGTGACCTGTAGGTAAAACCTAACAGGTTATTGGTATAAAATACCAATTCCAAGTGCAGGAAAAGACAGTGAGGGCTAAGTGCAATTACCCCCTATCCCCCCTACCACCCCAATCCCCTTTGTTATCTTAATTAAATGCTTTTTTCATTAACTTCACAACATGAAAAATTATGTCCTGCTTATTGAGAACAATCTTCTAATTCGAACGAACTGGTATTTTGCTGTTCTTAATGGGAGATAAGGCAGATAACATTCTTCTTTTCTGAGTGTTCCCCCCATTTCTGAGAAATGAGTGACCCCCCATTTCTATTGCGCGGTCAATTCCAATGGTTCTAAGAAGTGCTTCTCCAGACTCTTGATCAACAGCTCTGTACATTTGTTCTTGATGTGTGACTTCTAGATGAACAAGATTAGTCCATTTATAGTTGATTTGAGCTTTCTTTAGAGCCTCAGATGTTCTTTTCAGTTCTCTTCTTTTGCTCAGTACTTCTGGTGGTAAATCAGTGAAGGCTAATATTGGGGTTCCGTTGTAGTCAAGTGCTCCCCTCGCTCTAGCAGTTGCAAGAATTTTTTTCTTAATGTTCCCATCTTGAAAGGTAGCAATGATGTCTCTGGGATGCTTGTTCTTTCTGCTGTTTCTTGATCCCTCTCTATAAGCATTTTCTATTTTTATAGTCTCATCTTCATCTTCATTCCACTGCAGTTGCTTTATTAGCCATGATGCCACAAAGTTAGGTAGCTCTTCATTTGTATTAATATTTTCTTTAAATCCTCTAAATTTAATGTTCTTCTGTCTTATGGCCATTTCCAACCTTAATAATCTTTCCTGTTGATAAGCATTTTTACACTGAAGCTCTTTGACTTCTATCTGAGTTGTGTTTATTTCTACCGCTTTATTAGCACTGTGGGTTGCTTTATTTATTTCGATTTTCATTTCAGCGAATTGTGCTGTAAATTGCTGTGACAATATTTTTATGTTGTCAAGCAGATTTTGTTCCATTTGTTTTATTAATTGGGAAAAGCTGTCCTGTTGGGAGGGTGAGCTTATTTCGGCAGTTTTAGTTGCGCCCGCCATTTTGTCTTCCTCTCCCTGCTGCCTCCCAGGCTCTAGTGCTGTCTCCCGGCTCGGAAAAAAGTCCTGTAAGTTTTTTATTGCCTTTACCTGGTGCCTCTTTTTCTCAGACATCTGCTTTCCCATAATTAGTGCTTTTCTTTCCGTTGTGATGATTTTAAAAGGGGAATGGGGGGGGGGGGAACAGAGCTCTTGCACTAAGCGTCCTTCCTCCTCTCCATCGACGCCACGCCCCGTGTCCATGTATTTAAAAAAATACAAGTACATGCTGTACACAGATGGTCATCACTGTAACTTGTGCAAAGGGCTATAGTCTATTAACAGAGTAGCAATAATGGATGAAATATTTTTTATTTTTTAATTAAAAAATTTGTATACCAGTAGCCAATAATGATTTTCAAAGATGTTTACAAAATTATAACCAGAACAAAACCCTAAAACTTAAAATATCAGCCTCTAACCCTGTGCCTCCCCTGCTGGCCAAGTAAGTGTGTGTGTGTGTGTGTGTGGAGGGTGGGAGTGGTGGATTAGCAGCCCTACTTGAACCTATGTTCAACCATTTTCTTTCAAAGACGTAGTCTTAGGTTAGCCTCTTCCTTGCACCTTCCTCAGTGAGCACCTTCTTCTTCCAGTAAATTTAGGTCTGAACTGCATCATGGATTTTTTTTGTACTTCAAGCAAACAAGATGGGAGATGAGGTATTTGTCCTGGAAGGTTGGGGAAGTTTTAGATCCTTCTACCAAGATTACTGAAGGAGCTTAAATACATAATACAGGGAGGACTCTGCCAAAACTTTTCCTACGGTTCTCACTGCAGGAAAGAGGGTGAAGGAGCCCTTTGCCTGCACCTTGACAGACATGTGAGTGAGTGAGTGAGAGAGAGAGAGAGAGAGAGAGAGAAATATGTGCTGGCTGAGAGAGTTTTTGAGCTCTTTCAAGCTCCTCGTAGGAAAGGTGGGATGACAGACATCACATAGGAACAAGGAAAGAGGTTCTGATAACAAATTGAAGGAACACTTATAGGTTAGACCTCAAGAAAATAGTTGCAAAAATAAAAATAGGTATTACATTCAACATATTATTTGCTTATGATCTCTTTGGAAAGATTGCAGTCAAAAACACCTTTGGACACTCTGTGGAGAGGAGGGCATGAATTCTTGCTGTTCCTGCCCACATTAGCCTCATTTTCCTTACTTAACCCCCTATGACTGTCATTCTTCATCCCCCCCCCCCCGAGCGTTTTGAACTTTAAAAAAAATCTGGAATTGCTAGATTGTTTATAGCTTTACAGTCCTTACTCTGTGGTCATGATCCACTGCTATCCAGCGTACTTCTTTTTAAAATGACAATCTCTAATTCTTTTCAATGCAGAGGTTTACTTTTTTTAATGAAAGCAGGGAACTAGTAGATTGTGGCAGGAGCAGCTCCTGATTTTTACAAGAGGTGGTGTAGGGGGTGCGTGGAAGACCGCCATGTGGAACTTCCACTGCCACTGTGAATGCACCTGTGTTTGCAAGCAAGAGCTAGAGAGAAAATCGTCACTGTGTGGAAGAGCAGCCCACGTCCATTGCTTGTGGGTAGTTTCTTTTGGAGCTCAGTGGGCCATGTAAAAGTTTCAGGGGCTGGCATTAGAAAGTTTGCTCTCTGTCATGCTCGTCTGCATTGGTGCCTCACAGAACTTGGGTTATTTCCCAGCAGGATTACATATAAGCCAGAACTGTAATGGTAGGCACTGAATCTCTTATCTTGTTTCTTCCCAGGCACTCTGCCCTATGAAAACCGGCCGCATAAAGGTAAATTTCAGGACCCCAAGGGGGTGGCTGTGTAAATGGGTTTGTGTGCACATTCATTTTGTTGCATAAAAACATGTTAGTCTGGTACAGCTATTGAAGCAGATGACTTGACAAAGGGCTGGCAATTTCTGATCACTTATTTGGTATTCTGACAATGATCAAACATCACACCTGCTACAACCCCTGATTATTGGAAATTGGCAAGATCTATTCAGAAGCTGCCTTGACTGTAGTGAAGAATCAGAGTTACGAAAAGTCTGTGGATAAGAGGGGAGACAGCCCTTTGGCCACAGTATAATTCCAAAGCAATCCAAGACTAATGTAGGGTTGTTTCTTATGGTTTCATTCTTCATGGGTTATCTTGGATTGAATGTACTAAAAACCAGGGGAATGAAAGTTTTTGATAGCACTGCTTCAGGTGTTTGTTTGTATTTCATTATCATTATAAAACTCGCCTTTTTTAAAGCAGAGTGTGATTATCTTTGCTCCATAGCAGTTATTCTTTCAGGTCTGGTCCACAGGGTGCGTGCGTGCCCTTGCCACAGTCCTTATATCAAATAGCCAAGACTTGACCCTTGCTGAGTTTTTTTTTTAATTTACATATCCTATTACGTTGTTTATTGAAATGTCCTTGAAACCAACTGTGCTAAATCGCACCTCGTAATCTGCCTTGAATCTCATTGAGAAAGGTGGGCTATAAATAAATAAAGCAAGCTGTAAAATAGGCCAAAAAATTTCCACCTCTCCCCCTCACAAATGGTAACAGTGATTGCAAAAAAAATGGAGTGACATTTTGGGTTGTCATAGTCACCCATTATGGCTTCCTGTGAAGGGAAGGAGTGTCAGATATGGAGTGACATTTTGGGTTGTCGTAGTCACCCATTGTGGCTCCTGTGAAGGGAAGAAGCGTCAGATATGGAGTGACATTTTGGGTTGTCGTAGTCACCCATTGTGGCTCCTGTGAAGGGAAGAAGTGTCAGATATGGAGTGACATTTTGGGTTGTCGTAGTCACCCATTGTGGCTCCTGTGAAGGGAAGAAGTGTCAGATATGGAGTGACATTTTGGGTTGTCGTAGTCACCCATTGTGGCTTCCTGTGAAGGGAAGAAGTGTCAGATATGGAGTGACATTTTGGGTTGTCGTAGTCACCCATTGTGGCTTCCTGTGAAGGGAAGAAGCGTCAGATATGGAGTGACATTTTGGGTTGTCGTAGTCACCCATTGTGGCTCCTGTGAAGGGAAGAAGCGTCAGATATGGAGTGACATTTTGGGTTGTCGTAGTCACCCATTGTGGCTCCTGTGAAGGGAAGAAGTGTCAGATATGGAGTGACATTTTGGGTTGTCGTAGTCACCCATTGTGGCTCCTGTGAAGGGAAGAAGCGTCAGATATGGAGTGACATTTTGGGTTGTCATAGTCACCCATTATGGCTTCCTGTGAAGGGAAGAAGCGTCAGATATGGAGTGACATTTTGGGTTGTCATAGTCACCCATTATGGCTTCCTGTGAAGGGAAGAAGTGTCAGATATGGAGTGACATTTTGGGTTGTCGTAGTCACCCATTATGGCTCCTGTGAAGGGAAGAAGTGTCAGATATGGAGTGACATTTTGGGTTGTCGTAGTCACCCATTGTGGCTCCTGTGAAGGGAAGAAGTGTCAGATATGGAGTGACATTTTGGGTTGTCGTAGTCACCCATTGTGGCTCCTGTGAAGGGAAGAAGCGTCAGATATGGAGTGACATTTTGGGTTGTCATAGTCACCCATTATGGCTTCCTGTGAAGGGAAGAAGCGTCAGATATGGAGTGACATTTTGGGTTGTCATAGTCACCCATTATGGCTTCCTGTGAAGGGAAGAAGCGTCAGATATGGAGTGACATTTTGGGTTGTCGTAGTCACCCATTGTGGCTCCTGTGAAGGGAAGAAGTGTCAGATATGGAGTGACATTTTGGGTTGTCGTAGTCACCCATTGTGGCTCCTGTGAAGGGAAGAAGCGTCAGATATGGAGTGACATTTTGGGTTGTCATAGTCACCCATTATGGCTTCCTGTGAAGGGAAGAAGTGTCAGATATGGAGTGACATTTTGGGTTGTCGTAGTCACCCATTATGGCTCCTGTGAAGGGAAGAAGTGTCAGATATGGAGTGACATTTTGGGTTGTCGTAGTCACCCATTGTGGCTCCTGTGAAGGGAAGAAGTGTCAGATATGGAGTGACATTTTGGGTTGTCGTAGTCACCCATTGTGGCTCCTGTGAAGGGAAGAAGCGTCAGATATGGAGTGACATTTTGGGTTGTCATAGTCACCCATTATGGCTTCCTGTGAAGGGAAGAAGCGTCAGATATGGAGTGACATTTTGGGTTGTCATAGTCACCCATTATGGCTTCCTGTGAAGGGAAGAAGTGTCAGATATGGAGTGACATTTTGGGTTGTCGTAGTCACCCATTGTGGCTCCTGTGAAGGGAAGAAGTGTCAGATATGGAGTGACATTTTGGGTTGTCGTAGTCACCCATTGTGGCTCCTGTGAAGGGAAGAAGCGTCAGATATGGAGTGACATTTTGGGTTGTCATAGTCACCCATTATGGCTTCCTGTGAAGGGAAGAAGTGTCAGATATGGAGTGACATTTTGGGTTGTCATAGTCACCCATTGTGGCTCCTGTGAAGGGAAGAAGCGTCAGATATGGAGTGACATTTTGGGTTGTCGTAGTCACCCATTGTGGCTCCTGTGAAGGGAAGAAGCGTCAGATATGGAGTGACATTTTGGGTTGTCATAGTCACCCATTGTGGCTCCTGTGAAGGGAAGAAGTGTCAGATATGGAGTGACATTTTGGGTTGTCGTAGTCACCCATTGTGGCTCCTGTGAAGGGAAGAAGCGTCAGATATGGAGTGACATTTTGGGTTGTCGTAGTCACCCATTGTGGCTCCTGTGAAGGGAAGAAGTGTCAGGATGGGATTTCCGTGGCCACACAAGCTGCAGTTCCTGGGGGCTGGGGTTGCAGGACCTGCAAATGAGGACTTGCTTTCCTGTGTCTCATGGACAGATTCTGAGATGGGATTTTTCTTCCTTCTTAGAATGGGGAGTATTCCCATTCTAAGAAGGAATAAAGGTCCATACTTACTAGAGTGTAGTGGTGGCCTCCCCCTTGTTATGGGGAAGGGAATCTTCCTCATTTTGGTAGGAGATAGGAAGTGTTTGTTGACAGGGAAAGCTGATAATTCATCATTTCAGCTAAATCAGGGCTTGGAAAAGGGCTTATTTGATCTTTTCTTGTCCACAGAAAATGTGACACTGGATCCAGGCTCTGCCCATCCTCTGCTCCTCATATCGAATGACCGGAAATGTTTGACATTAGGAGACAAAAAGCAGGATCTGCCCGCTGACTCTAGGAGATTTGTTGACTATCTGTGTGTACGTGGTGAAAGTTATTTTATGTCACAGATGTGCTACTGGGATGTGGAGGTGGGGAAAGAAGAAGGGTGGGCAGTGGGCATCTGTGGGTTCAGTATTGTTATTAAAAAAGATGAATACCTGGGACCTAAGACAAGAGTCTGGGCCATTGGGAAATGGAATGGAAAGTACCGAGCAGTCATTCATCCCCACAATCCTCCTTTGTCTTTAAGCGGGGAACCCAGAAGGATCCGAGTGATTCTGAGCTGCATGGGGCAAAAGGTGTCTTTTTTTGATGCTGATACCGCAGCCCTGCTCTACTCTTGCAGATTACTGACACTATTTCCAATGTACCAGCCTTTCTTTTGGCTTTGGAAGAAATCCCAGCTCCGAATCTGTCCATGAGACATGGAGAAGCAAATCCCAATTTACAAGTCCTTTCAGCCAAGCCATCAGCAACTGCTGTTTCTGTGGCCATGAAGTCTCATTATAGACCAAGCTACAGGTTTCAACCTTGAGTCCCTTATCAAATTCTTCCAGTGCTCTTGTGGAACAGCTTTCTTTTGGTATAACTGAGCTTCTTTGGGAAAAAAAAGGAATAATGACAGGAAGATCCAGTGAGGGGGAATGCTTCACCAATGGGTTAAGGGAAGGGACACAAATTTGAGGTGGGGGTGAGGTGGCTTGCCAGACACACTTCTATTTACACAGTTATTTTTTGTAAGAGGGCCAGTTGTTAAGGAGGTTCAGCCGTAAATTTATTTTGAGGAAAAATAATTACTGTATTTTAGAATTAAGACATATATATTCTGAAATTTAGTTGAGGAGAGGCTGTGGCATGCGGAAGTTCTCACGGTCAGTCCTTGGCATCTTTAGTTAAAGTTAAAGCTGTGGGTGATGTCAAAGACCTCTACCAATACACTGAATCGAACCATTGGTCTATTAATGGTCAGTACTGGCAGTTTTTCAGGGCCAGGCAGCTTCATGTGTAAGGTTTTTTTTAGAATACTTTCGGAGTGGTTGCAGTAAAGTTGATTCTGTCATACAGTTGTGTCCTTAATTTGTTTCATTTTTCCTTAGCTTTGTGCCACCAATAAAGGATTTACAAAGGTTTAAAAAATGAAGGTAGAAAAGTGGTTTTACACTAAGTGCTTATTGCTGGGGACAGAAAGTCTCTTGATTTAGCCAATACACAGCAATTTGAGCAGAATTTCCTGGCTTTTTAAAAAGAGGGATTGCAGTAATAAAGCTCGTGTGCTCTAGCGGTTAGTGTCAGACTGGAATGTGAGAGACCTAGCTTTAAACCCCTCACTCTCAACCTAAACTACCTCACAGGGTTTTTGTGAAGATAAAATAAGGACAATAGAGCCTGCATGCTGCCAAGTCTGGTCACTCTCCATAGGAGTAGGGGAATGGGGAACGGGCAGAACAGCTGGGAGCTGGTTATCTCCTGAAGATGGTTTCCTGCAGGGCTGACTCTTAAAGCTAGGCAGATTGAAGTGGTCTGTTGCAATTAGTAGGTAGTTAAGTCAGTTATTTGGGTGACTATATTTGTTGACCTGGGGAGAGGCACCATTTGGATTCTTCTACTTGAGACAGCAAAATGCGTTCAGCCATCTCTGACACCGGACCCTCCCTCATTATGAGCGTCCCCTTTGAACAGCCTTTGTTTCTCGTTCACAGCTGATCTGCGGTGTATCTTTATGCAATGACTCAGCTGGGCGAATGGAAGGGAGAGGGAAGGGGCTTGCCAAGCCATGGCAGGCGGTTGCAGTTGTTATTGCATCACCACTTTGGGGCTGATACGATGTAGAGAAAGGGCCAGCAGTGGGAGTGGTGACAGCAGCAAGGATGCGGAGATGAGGCGAACAAATGTCTTTCCGACAGTGTCTATGCTACATGCTTCTTCTTCCACATCAGGGTTTCTTATTTCAACCCATGCACAGAAGCGGCATCAGAGGTAGAAAGAAATTGTTTTGAAATTGTGCTCTGCCAAATCGGAAAACAAGAGAATTAGGATGTTGAATGCTAATAAGAATGTTATATCAAAATGATTCCCTCTCTTCCCGCCCCTCCTCAAAGTGTGTAGAGTGAGCATGGATGAAACCCTTAGTTCTCTAACATCAAAAGAGTACCGTTGGTTGAGCTGGGGTCTGTGCAGATCTGCCGTGAGCATGGAAAACTCGTAGTCAAACATCAAGGCTGAAGGCTGCAATTCAGTGCCCTCTTTCCTGAAAGTAACCCGATTATACAAAGCAGGAGTAAATGCCGAATGAAATACGTGAGACTTGGCTGCATCCCTTTGTGAGGGAAATAAGATCCAATTCAGTTGTTGAACTCAGATGCGATGATAAAGGCTGCCTTTTGAAGGAGAGTTTTTCTCCCATAACTAAGCTGACGGGTGATTATTTTGGTCAGTGCATTGGAAAACAAGCTGTCCACCCCTTGGAAAGACCCAGCATGACTTTGCAGGCCTCAAGTGGTGAGTAGCAGTGCACACTGAAAATTCCATTCCATTTTCAGATCTGGGGGTTCCAAATCAAGTATGCACTGGGTTTTTTTTCAGCCAGAGTATTCCTGGCTCAGATCTAACCTGTTATTTTTTTTCCAATGCAATGCGGACTTCCAGGCAGCCATTTTTGCACTGAATGGCACCAAAATCTCACAGAACACACTTCTCCCTCTAAACAATTGATCCAGCACCACTACATGGGCAAGTGGGCAAGTGTCAGCAGGTGCATGTAGCAAGAAACTGGTTAACTAAAGGAAAGTGGGGGGCTTTATATTTACTTTTTTCTTTTTCTATAATACAATAAATTATTACCTTTGATGGCATGTTTCCTTGTGCTTACTTCCAGGGAAGTGTCTTGCAGTGTATGACTGAAGTCTTCCCGGGCTTTTATCAAGTTTGATTGAACAGATCATTCTGCCCCACCCCATGGCATTTTTCCTCACAACAATTTTCCAGTGCTCTGATGGGGTGACTGGGGGTGGGGGAGACCAGTGCCTAGGTAGTGCTACAAAAAAAACCAATATACACCCTCAACAGGTCTACTTAGATGTAAGTCTCACGTTATTCAATACAGTTTACCCCCAAGGAAGTGTCTTTCAAATTGCAGCCTATGATTGAAGCCTCCCTTCCAAATGTTTCTGAAGCTGATAGGTGGGAAGGGGAGGGGTATCCCCTTGCAAGGAATGGATTGGAAGGTATGGGTGGGGGAAGATGCACTCATGTGCATTGTGCTTCTTCTCCCTTCCTGCCAAGAAAGTCGATTAACAATGTAAGGGCTTTCTCCCCTTGGGATCCAATTGGTGGATGCTGTTCAGGAAAACTAGCTGCTGCCATGTGAGGTGAGCCCAGTGCCTGCTGCTGCTTCAAGGTACGAACCAAAACAAGACAAGACAAACTTTTTGGTGGGAGGGACTTGTTACAATTTAGTTTCCAGGATTTGGTTTACCATTCAGGAAGCTGCTTTAACAAAACAAAATGGTGATTTTTGGGGTGTATTTTGGCTCATTTTTCTGTTAAGCACACCCCTAGCAGTAAGGCTGCCAGAGTTTCAGGGTTTCAGCCTCTGCATCTTCAAAGGAAGGAGTGAGGTCTTGTTCTGATGAGCCTAGAAGCAAAGAGTAAGGCTTGCCTCCAACGTTTTTGCTATTAACCCCATGGCCACGAGGCTGTAAGCAATGAGCCAGCAGACTGAAGTTTCTGTCCCTTAATTCTTTATTTACTCTCCCCTGTTCCACCAAGCTTCTCCCTTTGACTTCAAGGCCCTGTCTGCTGAGACTCGGGGACCTGACAGCCCACTCTAATGGTCAAATGGCATGGTCTGGCTGGCTCTTCCCAAATGAAAGTGTCTGGCCCAGGTACTCACTGAGGGTTGATAAGTAACTTTGTCCAACTGGGAACATCTTTGCTGCTAACCTCTTGGCCAAACTACATGCTTTGCAATGTGTAGGGTGTGGGTTCCCCCAACCTGAGTTTGCTTTGGAGAATCACACATCTGGAGGACGTGTTTCTCAAGCACACAGGGTCCCAGTTCAAATCACAAGCATGATGCAAGGTAGAAAGGGACTTTAACTCCCCCCCCCTTTGCCATGTCCTTGACCTACTGGGGGCAGTGTTTGCATGACTAGGGGACTGCATTAATGTGAATGGACTATACATGCATCCCCCAGTGGAGCAAATAGTTTTGGGTGGGGAAAATAAGTTCCCTAGCACCTGATATATGGCTGAGTCAGTCAGCTTGAGGGAACATAGATGCTGCATGTGTTAGGCAAATTTGAATATTAAAAACCATTGGGCCTTGATGCTATTCAGAAGGCCTAGTAATGACTGGTAATTTGTGGTAACAGATGACTAAGATCTCTACTGATCCTCAGACAAAGATGCCCTCTGGATATCCCCACTACCACCCCCAGATCCAACCAAACAACATATGAAAGTAACTCCTATAGCTGGAAACCATGCTCTATTCATTCTTAAAGACTCCTCTTTCCTGTTGAAATTGTGTTTATGGTTACGAATTTCAATGGCTTCCCTGTGCAATCTGACAAAGAAGTTGGAAGTGTTGTCAAGTATTTTAGTGTCCTGGAATAGGATACTATGTCCTATTTGAGTTAGGCTGTGTTCAGCCACTGCTGATTTTTCAGGATGTCCAAGTCTGCAGTGTCTTTCGTGTTCTTTTATTCTTGTCTGGATGCCATGCTTTGTGGTCCCGATGTAAACTTGTCCACAGCTGCAGGGTATACGGTATACTCCTGCAGATATGAGGGGGTCTCTACTGTCTTTTGCTGAATGTAGCATCTGTTGTATTTTTCTGGTGGGTCTGAATACTGTTTGTAGGCTGTGCTTTTTCATAAGCTTTCCCATCTGATCAGTGATTCCTTTGATATATGGCAAAAACACTTTTCCTGTGGGAGACTGTTTTTGAAATTCATAAGCATAAGCACAATTTCAACAGGAAAGAAGATACTTTAAGAATGAATAGAGCATGGTTTCCAGTCCTGAAAAACACCAGGCTAACAAAAGACTCTATACCCGACAATAGCCCTGCAGAGAAGATTAGCATATCAAGCACCAATCCATATGCAAAAGAACCTCCTCAGGATACAGTGAATCCTCCCTCCATTAGCATTCCACACCCTGGGAAACTGTCACAGGATGACTCAGCCCGACCCCACTTTCCTGAGTAGATATAAATTACCTGCCAACATCTTCTCCACACTGTAACACTGAGAGATCTCTGTCTTTTGGTACTACACCTCTGAAGATGCCAGCTACAGCTGCCGGCGAAACGTCAGGAACTACAATGCCAAGACCACAGCTATACAGCCCGGAAAAGCCACAACAACCAACTATTACCTTTTGTTTGGTATTCTCTCACTGATGCTTATTGACTTCCCATTCATGTGTCTGTCTTAATTTGTGTGTGTGTGTATTAATGTTTATCTTGTTTGCCTCCTTGGGAACCCCAAATTGGGTAGAAAGATGGCCTAAAATGTTTTGATATAAAAATAAAGTGAATAAGAGCAATTCACCACCCTTCTTTAACGAGTAATGTGAGCCCTATTTTACAACTACCATTGAGAAGAGTTCGTGATATACTTGGCAAGCCCAAGTTTTAGGCCAGATGATTTCCTAACTTGTCCTGGGAGAGGCCAGGTCTCCCATTTTGGCAGGAGAGCTCCCACTCTCCGCCAGCTCTCCTCATTGCTGCTCAGCTGGGCAGTGATGAAAAATCCAGGGAGAAATAGGGGGAATCAGTGTTGCTGGCGATGCCATATTGTCTGGAGTTATCCAGAAGTGATATCATCATGCTTTAGCATTCACCCCAAACTTAAAACTTAATGGGTTGTGCCAGAAATGATGCCACAAAGTTGCTAAATAGCCCGGCCCCATGGAATTCTCCTGCCATTTGCCAGCCTTGGGTTGGAAACTCTACTTGTCCTTCTCAGTACATCAGCGGTCTGAGTCTCCATGAGTGGCTAAGACAGAGAAGTGCTGGCAGAAGCAGCACTTTGATTTGGCCCAGCTCAAGTCTTGCTTGGCAGCAAGCGCAGTACCCATAGTTCAGTGTTTGACCCTCCCCCTTATGCACTCTGTCAGCCATGGACATTCCTTCCACATGTAACACAACATGCTAAGAATATTCCTGGAGAAGCAGGAGTTGGGCTCCGTTTTCCTGCCATCCTTACTTTCAGCGAAGGTGCTACTGTGTGAGGCATCCAGCTGTCTTCATGCCAGACAAGCCAAGGAAGTTCCCCTTTCCTTCCCTGGCAATTCTCTAGATTAAGAATAGAGGAGTGAAAGGCCAACATTCATCTCCACTTGCAGCCAAGTGCTTTTCATCCATGACCCCCAATTTAATGTGGAGTCCCATGCATTTACCCTACTGTTCCCCCTGCATTTAATGTGGAGTCCCATGCATCCAAGACAGCTTGCAACAACATCATGCCCACTGCTAGTACATGTGCTGGCCCAGAAGGTTTTTTGCCCCCCAGGCCCATTCCCTGGGCATTTCCCCCCACTGGTCAGGTGAGTGGTGGTGGGGGGGCAGAAACTGGGTACAGAGAATCCCCATCCCCATCAGGTGACCTGGCCACCTTATTCTGACCTCCATTGATCTGACCCATTAAAGAGTAGAGAGCCACTGCTATGAGTCTCACAAACATGTTTTTTCTGCCATGCACCTGCATATGGAGTCACACAGTGTCAAAGACATTGCAGAGGTGGCACTTTCCACTAAAATGAAGAAAATCATGGTAATTTACTATTCCTCCCACTAATGCTTGAGGGATTTCTCCCAGCAACACCTTTGAAGAAAATAACGTAAACAGTGGACTTTAGAACAGCGAGAGACAACAACTTTTTGAACTGTGCTTGAAAAGGCTCCTTCACAAATAATTCCTGAGAACCTGGGCAGGGGGGAGACAAGACTCAACACCACCCCGTTGCATAAGAAGCCACCAATAGCCTCCGCCTGGACTGGTAATAGCCCTTGGATCCTTGGTGGCAGAAGAGGGTTTGGCTTCTTTCGTTTAACTGGCTGTGTGATTGAGAGCTGTCACACAGGGGACGCGGCTTGAGCTGGCACACCCAGGATGGCACTGCTGCTGTTGCTGCTCTCTCAGCTGCTTGCACATCTTTCCTGCAGGGCTCTGAAGGCAAAGTGCCCCTTCACTCTGATCAGTGATCGAAGGAGCCAGTTGAATTATTACAGGCCAGGGGACTTTGTCATCAGCGGGATCACATCTACAGCAAACACCGTCTTTAGTCCATATATTTTCTCCAAGCCTCCGTCTACTAGTTTTAGAGCGTAAGTAACAATGTATTTAATGCTACTCAGCAAGATTATGATTTCATACCCTCTTTACCATGGATGGTTCCTGGTTTCTGGGATCAATCCTTGGAAAATTGTATCACTTTTGTCGAACTGGTCTGATTCAGCATGGCTCTTCTAATGTTCTTATATTGCTTTTGATCTTTGGTGAGATCTGTGAATTTATAAACAGTAATGCCCAATTTATATGCCCAGCTAGTGCTGCAACTGGTGAGCTCATCCTCAGCTGTTAAGTATCATAACACATTATTGTATCAAAAGCTATTTTCTGTGAATAGAATTATTCTTTTGGGATCATTTGGATATGACGTGTCAGTGCATATTCCTTTCTGTTCTCTGCGAAAATGCCTGTTCTGTCCTAAGTATAACCATTTCCATTGTATAATGAAATGTTCACTTGAATATTAGTAATTTTTGAAAGGCAGGATTATTTCTTAACACATTTGCTTCAGAACAAACCCAGGCTAAAATCCCCATGCTGTCACAACAGTTGACCTTGACCCATCATTTGACTGGGGTGTTGTGAAGATAAAATGGAGAAATATAAGGTCATAAGATCCATGCTGGATTGGACCAAACTAATTGTCTGGAAGATACACAAACAAGGCACAGAGAGCAAAGCCTTCCCCTATTATAGTCCCCCAGCAGGTAGCATTCGGAGGCAGCTGAATGGTACCTGTCACAGAATGCTGCTGAGACTGTGAGTTTCATGGAGGAAGGGAAGGACAAAATGCAGTTAGCAGATGGATAGGAGCCAGAGCAGGACTGGCTACTGCAGAAGAACTCTAGGGCATCAAGTGGGCAGAGAAGAGCCTGCAGCAAGCCCAGGCAATAGTTCTTGGTGATAATAAAAGTGTTTGGTTTTAGCCTGTCTTGGGAAGAGATCTCTGGACAGGATCGAGGAAGTTGTTGTACCTGCTGGCTCCGCTCTGGCTAAGGCCCAGTGTAGGATGCTGTTACTTTAATTTGCTAATAGAGCGAAGGGCTAGACTCTCCACCGAAAGCTTCAAGAATGGCAACTGTTTTTAAAAGCTGAATGCTGTCACCCCATGCTATCATTTAAACAGAGCAAGCACCAGAAAAGTGAACGTGGCTTGTTACAACAATTTCTTTCTTTCAAGGCTACGCACTGCTCCGCTCCAGCTTTAAGAATGCCCTGTGCCCTGTTTTGTTTTGGAAAGTGGAATGGCATTGGCAATGCAGCCAATCTGTCTCTGCCACTACTGTGTTAGGATCAGCTATTGTACTTCAGGCTCTGGATCTGAACTAGCAGAAATGTAAGTCTAAAGGGGAAAGCCCGAGATTTCTATTGCCTGAAAAGGCCCTTAATGGAAAGAAAGCAGGGTTTGGATATGTGAATGTTGATTATCAGAGGAAATGTGACCAAATACATTCCTTTGCAGAGCACGAGGGATGAACTACTTTGACCTCCTGCCCTTCCTGTTTGCCACTGAGGAAATGAATAGAGACCCCAGTCTCCTACCCAACATCACTCTGGGGTACAACGTCTATGAGAACTATTTCAATGCAAGAATGACTTATGAGGCAGAGATAGACCTGCTGTCTGGTGGACAGAATACTGTTCCAAACTACAGCTGTGGAGGAAGCAATAATCTCTTGGCTGTTCTTGAGGGGGCCGACTCTGAAACCTCCAGTCAGATTGCAGACCTGTTAAGCATCTACAAATTGCCGCAGGTACGGGTCTTATGGGGAGTGGAGCTGTGTTTAACAATGCCATCCTAAGCCATGTTACACCCTTCTCAGCTTATGAACTTCAATGGACTTAGAAGTGTATGTGGTAAAACAGACCCGAAAGGCCCTTGTTTTTGGCATGTGGAATGTATTCAGCTGTCCCAGTCTTAAGCAGTTAGAGGGCCAAGCTACACATGAATAGAAGTATTTTGATTTTTCTGTTCTCTTTTCAACACATTTAAGGAGATGTGGAACCTTTCACAGATACTTTAGGTCAGAAAAGAATCGCTTGCCAATTGTGAGGGAATGGTGTTTGGGCTGAACTCCTCAAATTACACTTTTTTACATCAGCAAGATCTTGCCCACATTCCCTGAGTCATTGGCAGTGCACATGCAGAAGGTCTCTAGGTATGCCCCCGGTATCTCCAGTTAAGGAATCTGAGGGCCTAATACACAAAATATTTTTCCTTGGGTATGTTTCTGGGTTGAGTCATGCTTCCCAGCTGTGCATGAGTCTGAGAGAGTCAAACCAGATATTACCTTTTTGTAGGAGTTGGCACAGGTTTTCACTTGATCCCCGCAACAGCTGTGGGGAACTACTTTTTTTAAGAAGAGGTAAAACAGCTCAGAACAGTACGGGGGCAGGGGGAAGGGGCTCCTGCCTCCCTCCAAGCAGTTTTCTCATGCTAAAACCACTGGTGATTGCGTTATTTTGCCTATTCTGCTGCTCCGAGTGGAGTATTCTGCAGTGAAAATGGGAAAAGCACTCCCCCCAACATTGTTTTGGCACAGAAAAAGGGCTTGGGGAAGGAAGCAGCAGTGGAGCCCTTCCCCCCTGCAGTGGCATTCCAAGCCCATTTGGGCTCTCCTCCCCCCTTTTAAAAAGAAACCATTCCCCACAATGGCTCTGGGTCCTGTGCTCTGCAGGCTGGCCATACTTGGGTTCCTCTGGACTGGACTGGACTGGACTGGACTGGACTGGACTGGTCTGGCGATTTGCCTCCTTTTTTGTATCTCAGCCTGAGTCTTCCACCAACACTGCAGTTATGAAGTGGGAGTGGGTCCTGAGGGGCTACGGGCCCGGGTTCACATCCTGGGTGTCAAAGGCCTACTGGTTATCTTCCAGGCTGGTGGCAAGGTCTCCCTGGCAGGCTCCGGCAGGATAGACTCCAGTACTTCTGGAGCATGGCTGGCAGGTGCCTCTGAACAACAGGATCCTTCCTGATCCCTCCGGTTTTCCTGGGTCCCTGTCTTGGGTCCTCAGGCTCGTCCTGTGAGCCCTCCAAGTCAGAGTCACTGGGCTGGTCAGAGAGGGTCATGACACTTTGTAGCTGCATGGAACACAAGTTGGCTCTTTGGTGAACTTGTGAAAAAAGTATCATCTGGTTTGGCTCTGGTTGAGATCAGAAGCACAGCATGTAGGGAGAAGAGGCTCCAGCTTTCCCCTCCGTGCCATTTCCCCCAACTGAAACCCTGTCCGCCGTATATGAATGCATAGAATCATTTAATTGAAAACTTAATGACAGTAGTATTTTGTTTGGTGCCTGAAAGCTAAAAAATTGTTCATATTAAACCCCAGAGAGTTCCCTCCCCCTCATTGCTCTGTGAGTTGTGGAATTCAGGGTGCTACTGACATCTACTCACCCCTATACAGAAGGGGTCTGCTTCTCATTTCTTTCATGACTCTACCATTAGGCCCTTAACTAGGGTTGCCAGGTCTCCCAGCCATGAAAACGTGTGACGGGGAGGGTGTAGCGCACCCTGTTATGGAGACCTACCTCTTGCACATGCCTCAGAGCACTTCTGCATTGCAAATGATGTCATTCCTGGCACGATGCAAAAGTGCTCTGGAGAGCGCTGGAGTGTGCTCCGGGTGTGTGTGTGTGTGTGTTTCTTGCTTCCTTCCCTCACCTCCCCCCCACTGACCATATGGGAGGGGCAGAGGCTGGGAGTGACCGATGCCCTTAACACTTTAATCTCCTCCTCATCCTGCTACTATAGAGCAGCAAAGCATATATATTAAACATTGTCCCATCCATGTCGATGTGAGTCAAAGATACTGTCCTAAAAGAGGGCCTGGCACACTTGCACTAACCTGGGACTAGAGAGGTTGTTTCTACAGAATAACCACAAGCACCTAACACAGTTTGCCTGATAGTCCTTGACTTTATGTTTAGACCGTGCCTCATTCCAGGTGCACTAAAAGCTGCCATCCTGCATATGCCAAGATGATAGAGGAAGAAGAGTCTCTCGGTTGCTCAGCTGGGCAGTGAAGAAAAATCCAGGGAGAAATGGGGGGAATCAGTGTTGCTGGCAATGCCATATCATCCTGCTTTAGCATTCACCCCAAATGCTATCATTAAAACTCTATGGGTTGTCCCGGAATGGCTGCCGCAAAGTTGCTACATAGCCCAGCCCCACGGAAGTCTCCTGCCATTTGCCAGCCTTGGGTTGGAAACTCTACTTGTCCTTCTCAGTACATCAGCGGTCTGAGTCTCCATGAATGGCTAAGACAGAGAAGTGTTGGCAGCAATTGGAGTCACACAGAAAGGACTTTGATTTGGCCCAGCTCATGTTTTGCTTGGCAGCAAGCGCAGTACCAATAGTTCAGTATTTGACCCTCCCCCTTATGCACACCATCAACCATGGACATTCCTTCCACATGTAACACAACATGCTAAGAATATTCCTGGAGAAGCAGGAGTTGGGCTCCATTTTTCTGCCATCCTTACATTCAGCGAAGGTGCTACTGTGTGAGGCATCCAGCTGTCTTCATGCCAGACACGCCACGGAAGTCCCCCTTTGCTTCCTTTTTCACAGTTCCTTGGCAATTCTCTAGATTAAGAATAGAGGAGTGAAAGGCCAACATTCATCTCCACTTGCGGCCCAGTGCTTTTCATCTGTGATCCCCAATTTAATGTGGAGTCCCATGCATTTACCCTACTGTTTCCCCTGCATTGGGGGTCCAAGACAGCTTGCAACAACATCAGGCCCACTGCTAGCATGTGTGCTGGCCCAAAAGGTTTTTTGCCCCCCAGGCCCATTCCCTGGGCGTTTCCTCCCACTGGTCAGGTGAGTGGTGGGGGGCAGAAGCTGGGTACAGAGAATCCCCACCCCCATTGGGGGACCTGGCCACCTTAGTCTGACCCCCATCGATCTGACCCATTAAAGAGTAGAGAGCCACTGCTATGAGTCTCACAAACATGTTTTTCCTGCCATGCACCTGCACACGGAATCACGCAGTGTCAAAGACGTTGCAAAGGTGGCACTTTCCACTAAAATGAAGAAAATCATGGTAATTTACTCTTCCTCTTACTAATGCTTGAGGGATTTCTCCCAGCATCACATTTGAGGAAAATAATAAGCAGCGGACTATAGAAGAGCACCTTTTTGAACTGTGCTTCAAAAGGCTCCTACACAAAAAACACAGTAGCCTCCATCTGGATTGGTAATAGTTCTTGGATCCTTGGTGCCAGAAGAGGGTTTGGCTTCTTTGGGTTAACTGGCTGTGTGATTGAGAACTGTCACACAGGGGACGCGGCTTGAGCTGGCACACCCAGGATGGCGCTGCTGCTATTGCTGCTCTCTCAGCTGCTTGCACATCTCTCCTGCAGGGCTCTGAAGGCAAAGTGCCCCTTCACTCTGATCAGTGATCGAAGGAGCCAGCTGAATTATTACAGGCCAGGGGACTTTGTCATCAACGGGATCACATCTACAGCAAACACCATCTTTAGTCCATATATTTTCTCCAAGCCTCCCTCTACTATTTTTTCTGTGTAAATAACAATGTATTTAATGCTACTCAGCGAGATTATGATTTCATACCCTCTTTACCATGGACAGTTCCTGGTTTCTGGGATTGATCCTTGGAAAGCTGTATCACTCTTTTGTCGAACTGGTCTGATTCAGCATGGCTCTTCTAATGTTCTTATATTTGTTTTGTTCTTTGATAAGATCTGTAAATTTATAAACAGTAATGCCCAATTTATATGGCCAGCTAGTGCTGCAACTGGTGAGCTCATCCTCAGCTGTTAAGTATGACAATGCATTATTGTATCAAAAGCTATTTTCTGTGAATAGGATTATTCTTTCGGGATCATTTGGATATGATGTGTCGATGCATATTCCCTTCTGTTCTCTGCAAAACTGCTTGTTCTGTCCTAAGTATAACCATTTCCACTGTATAATTAAACGTTCACTTGAATATTAGTAATTTTTGAAAGGCAGGATTATTTCTTAACACATTTGCTTCAGAACAAACCAAGGCTAAAATCCCCATGCTGTCACAACAGTTGACCTTGACCCATCATTTGACTGGGGTGTTGTGAAGATAAAATGGAGAAATATAAGGACATAAGATCCATTCTGGATTGGACCAAACTAATTTTCTGGAAGATACACAAACAAGGCACAGAGAGCAAAGCCTTCCCCTATTATAGTCCCCCAGCAGGTAGCATTCGGAGGCAGCTGAATGGTACCTGTCACAGGATGCTGCTGTGGCTGTGAGTTTCATGGAGGAAGGGAAGGACAAAATGCAGTTCGCAGATGGATAGGAGCCAGAGCAGGACTGGCTACTGCAGAAGAGCTCTCGAGCATCAAGTGGGCAGAGAAGAGCCTGCAGCAAGCCCAGGCAATAATTCTTGGTGAAAATAAAGGTGTTTGGTTTTAGCTTCTCCTGGGAAGATTTCTCTAGATAGGATCAAGGAAGTTGTACCTGCTGGCTCCGCTCTGGCTAAGGCCCAGTGTAGGACACTGTTACTTTAATTTGCTAATAGAGCGAAGGGCTAGACTCTCCACCGAAAGCTTCAAGAATGGCAACTGTTTTTAAAAGCTGAGTGCCGTCATCCCATGCTATCATTTAAACATAGAAAGCACCAGAAAAGTTAACGTGGCTTGTTACAACAATTTCTTTCTTTCAAGGCTACGCACTGCTCCGCTCCAGCTTTAAGAATGCCCTGTGCCCTGTTTTGTTTTTGAAAGTGGAATGACATTGGCAATACTTCCAACCTGTCTCTGCCACTACTGTGTTAGGATCAGCTATTGTACTTCAGGCTCTAGATCTGAACTAGCAGAAATTTAAGTCTAAAGGGGAAAGCCAGAGATTTCTATTGCCTGAAAAGGCCCTTAATGGAAAGAAAGCAGGGTTTGGATATGTGAATGTTGACTATCAGAGGAAAGGTGACCAAATACATTCCTTTGCAGTGCACAAGGGATGCACTACTTTAACCTCCTGCCCTTCCTGTTTGCCACTGAGGAAATCAATAGAGACCCCAGTCTCCTACCCAACATCACTCTGGGGTACAACGTCTATGAGAACTATTTCAATGCGCGAATGACTTATGATGCAGAGATAGACCTGCTGTCTGGTGGACAGAATACTGTTCCAAACTACAGCTGTGGTGGACGGAAGAATCTCTTGGCTGTTCTTGAGGGGGCCGACTCGGAAACCTCCAGCCAGATTGCAGACCTGTTAAGCATCTACAAATTGCCCCAGGTACGGGTCTTATGGGGAGGGGAGCTGTGTTTAACAATGCCATCCTAAGCCATGTTACACCCTTCTCAGCTCATCAACTTCAATGGACTTAGAAGTGTATGTGATAAAACAGACCCCAAAGGCCCTTGTTTTTGGCATGTGGAATGTATTCAGCTGTCCCAGTCTTAAGCAGCTAGAGCCAATCAGCAATAGGGGTGGGTGGGGGATGAAGAGGAAGAGTATGTTCTTGCTGCCAATCATGCCAGCTCCATTTGGGGCTTGGACAGCTGGTTTTAGGCAGCAGCTCCTGCCCTCTCAAACAGGGCGAAGGCCACCCAGGGGTGGTAGTGGAGGGGGGGCACTGACTGTGGGTGTTCACAGTTTTGACCAGGGTCCCAAAATCACTAAGGCTGTGAACTCTATCCCAACACAACTGGGTTAAATTTTCATTGCCACCAATTGGTCATTAGCTAGAAGCAAGGCTCATTTCGAGGGGGAATGCACAGGAACACAGTTCCGGCAGTTCCCCAAGGAGGTCACATGGCAGGTGGCCCCGCCCACCTGACTCACAGCCATTTTGGGCCCATTTCGGCCTGGATAAGGGCTGAAATGGCCTGGATCAGGCCTCTGATGGATGGTGGATCACTCTCCCGCTCATCAGTGGCCTGATCCTGACCATTTTGGGCCGAATTTCGGCCCTGAATGGCCAGGATTGGGTCCAAAAGCCAGAATAGGTGATGTCGGGGTGTGTGGCAGATGCAAATCAGTTATACTAATGACACACTTCCAGTGATGGCAAGAGGCATGGCATATGCTAATGAGATATGCTACTGAGTTCCTCCAGCTCTTTTTCTACGAAATGACCCCTGGCTAGAAGTGTTTTTGTCTGGAGACCTATGACAAGATTCTCTATTTCTCCATGTTAAAAATCATTTTACCTACTCCATATCCTGCTTGGAAGTAAGGAAACTCACTCTTGAGAGATTATTATAGGTAACCAGCCTCTCATGTCTTTTCCTTGAACCTAGTAACAGCAACATTTGATTTATATACTGCCCTTCAAGACAACAATGCCACACTCAGCATGGTCTACAAAATGTGTTATTATTATCCTCACAACAAGCACCCTGTGAGTTGGGTGGGGCTGAGAGAGCTCCTAGAAGGTGTGACTGACCCAAAGGTCACCCAACTGGCTTCAAGTGGAGAAGTGGGGAAACAAACCCAGTTCTCCAGATTAGAGTCCTGCTACTCTTAACTGCTACACTAAACTGGTAAACATAAGATATATTGAGGGTTCAGATGGATGCAGGGGCCCAATAAATGCCACTTTTCAGAAATTTTTTTAAATCTTTACTTGTATTGGAAGTCATTGGTTACAAATATATCGGTAACAAAGGAAAATAAATAGGTACAATTTTACTAAAAAGGAAGATTTGTCTTTCCCCCAGGTATGTTATCAAGAAAAAGGGGGGGGATGCTCTGCTTCTCCCAGAGGGGTCTTTCTTTCCAGATGCGATGGCAGCGGCTGGCAGGACAGGAAGTCTTGCTGAGGGGGGGGCACATGCTGTCCTCCTGGCCCTGAGATCAGCCAAATGATTGGTGACCTTCCCTCCCTGGCAACCACAGCTCTGTTGTGATCCTTAATATTCCCTGGCTCACCTGATGCCTGGAGAAGGCATCCCTGGACCCAAATGTCCTAAACAACTACTGCCCAGTGGCTAATATTCCACTGTTGGGCAAGATGCTCAGGCAAGTGAAAGCTACACTGCTTCAGGCCATCTTGGAGGAGACAGATGATGTAGACCCATTCCTACTAGATTCAGGCTAGGTTTTGAGGTGGAAACAGCCTTGGTTACCCCAGCTAATTCACTTTGCTGGGAGAATGACAGGGAGGTCTATCCCTGTGGATTGTCCTGGACCTCTCGGTGGCTTTCGATAACCATCAATCGTGGTATCCTTCTGGAGAGGCCAGCTGGGCTGGAAGCAGGGTCACCATGCTTTGGTTGTTCTGCTCTTACTTAACTGGAATACTCCAGGAGGTGGTGCTGGTGAACTGTTGCGAGGCTCCCTTGCATTTATCTTATGGGGTCCCACAGGGTTTCAACTTATACTTGTTTTAATTAAAAGTTTTATATAATTAAAAACTAACCTAAAGAAACTATAATTACACATATACTGATAAAACAAACAAAAACAACTAATCAACATACAAAACATACATAATACAAAAAAAACAAGAAAAACAAACAATCTAAACTGAAAAGTTTCTGATTCTCCAAAACAAATATTTGTATCATGTAAAATCTACACTTTCTCTAAATAATGATTAACACCTCTCTTTTTTTAATATCAAAATCTCCTAATCCATCAATCCTCAAATCTTCATTATCTGTTTCATATAAATAGTTTATAAAGTTTATTCATCAACAAATGAACTTACTTTTTCCTAATCAGTGAAGTAAGCTTGGCCATCTCAGCCAGTTCCATTATTTTTGTCAACCATTCCTCCATTGTAGGCAAAGTCAAATTCTTCCAATTTTGAGCATATAGTAGTACAGCCCGGAAAATCCACAACAACCATATAGTAGTCTTGCTGCTGTAATCATATATGGAAAGAAGGTGCCAGCACTTTTATCCAACTGAAAGTCCATCATTCCCAATAAAAATGTCTCAAGTTTCAGTTTCACTTGAATCGTCAAAAACTTCTGTATCAATTATTGCATTTGTTTCCCAAAGGTTTTTGCTAACTTACAAGACCACCACGTTTGAAAGAGTGATCCTTCATGTTGAATTCATTTCCAACATACCTGCAATGTGCCCTTATACATTCTAACCAATTTCTCAGAAGTCATATGCCCCATGCTATTTAACATCTACATGAAATCTCTATGAGAGGTCAACCAGGATCTGGAGTGAGGTGCCATCAAAAAGTGGATGGCACAAGCTCTGTTTCTCCATCACAGCCAAGCCAGAGAGGTCTGTGGAAGTCCTGAATGGGTGCCTGTAGAAGGTAATGGGATGGATGAGGGCCAGTAAACTGAATCTCAACCCAGACAATACTGAGGTGCTGTCAGTCGATGGAGAAGCTGCTTGGGGATTGTGGTGCCAGCCTGTCCTGGAGGGGTTGTGCTCCCCCTGAGGTAATTTGGAGGTGCTACTAAATCCTGGCCTTTGATTGGATGCTCGTGTTGACACCAAGGCATGCCTTTTATCATCTCTGGCTCATTCGCCAGCTGTGGCCATTCCTGAAAAAGATCATCATCTGATCACAGTGATCCATGCACTGATCACATCCAGGTTAGAATAGTAGAATGGGGCTGCCTTGGAAAACTGTTCAGAAACTTCAGTTGTTCCAAAATGCAGCAACCAGGCTACTATCAGGGGCCGGTTGCAGGGATCATATCACCCCTGTGCTGAAAGATCCACACTAGTCACCCAACTCTTTCCAGGCACAATTCAAAGTTCTGCTTTTTATCTTTACAGCGCCAATTGGCTTGGGGCCAGGGTACCTGAAGGGCAGCATCCTTCCACACTAACCCTGGTTGCCTTCCATAGTGCCATAGCATGCTGTTCTCTTGCAGCCAGCTCTCTGTCTCAGAACCCCTCAGCTCCATCCTTTGCAGAGAAAGGCCATTAGCCATCCCCTGGTTTCCCTCTGCTCTCTTGCCTTCTCCACTGCTCTGCTCTTCTTTGCCTCCCCTCGATACGAATGGTGATGCCGTTCACGTCCCCCAGGCAGCCTCACTTGAGCTTCTGAGTGTTGGACCTGCCTAGTGCTCCCAGGGACAGCCCTTTGGGAGGGAAGGCCTTTAGAGCTATCCAATAGAGCTATATTTAAAATAACTGATAGTACATAGGAGCACATACTTAAAGCAAGAGTTAGTGCATAAGGCAACATAGTGGTGAAGTCTATGATTTTCTAACTTGTTAGTGAAGCATCTCCTTGAGATTCCCCCTCCCTACAATACAGCCCTCCTATCTGAGTAAAAAGCCCTTTTGAATAATTCAGTTCTGTATTATTTGCAGAAAGCCAGGAGAGTCTCTTCTGACCTCATCAGGCAGGCCATTTCCATGGAGTGGGGCACCACAGAGAATGCCTGTATAAGGACAGCTGTTGATTTTGCCCATGTGCAGGGTGGCACCTGCAGGAGAACCTGTTCAGATGAGCAAAGCTGCCATAGGGAGAGGTGGTCCCATAGGTTTGCTGGAACAAGGCCATGAAGAGCCTTGTATGCAATATAAACCTCAGTGGGGGATGTTAGAGTCCCAGGGGAGATGTGTGTGCTTGTGAGTGTATAAGAGGGCAATTCCCTACTCCTCCTCTCCCTTTGATCAGCTGTCCTTTGGTCCTGCCACCACCAAACTGATTTGCAGACTTCTCTTTCACCAGCAGTTTGGCACTGGTGAAGCTCCGAGCATGAGGTGGAAACTTTGACACAGCCTTCTTTTTAGGGGAAAATACAGGAGTCAAGGTACAGAATAAAATATTAAAATATATTCAAAATAGGTTTTTATTATCACTGTCCCCAAAGTTCAAATTAAAAACAATATAAAAACATAAGGCCTGAATAACAGGCCACATATATAGGTTGAAAATAGATAAACCATTCTCCATATACAGTTGATGATATGTCAAATGGCCAACACTAAAACAGATCATACCCCTTTCATCCCCAAGACCTTCCTCAGTGGTCAATTGTACAAACTCACACATCCAGAAACCACTTGATAGTAAATGCAGATTGATGACATACATCCAGAAAGATTGGAAATCAAGCCTCAGACTATGATACCGAATGAAGAGGATTGTGTGAGTGCAGTCCATGGCCTGCTGCAACCATCTGTATTATACCACACAATACCAGAGAGAAGAACAGCATTTTTTAATACTGGTTTCTGGATGTGTGGGTTTGTTCGTTTACCATAAATACACAAAAGGCATGTAGTCAGAGGGTTTTCTTGCCCTGCATAGGATATGAAAACAGTCATCCTTCCAGTGCAATTTGATGGTGAAGCAACTGGTTGGAACATCATCTCTGCTCAGTTGGCACTTTGAGGGCTTTATTCCCAGGAAAGAATCTTCTCAGGATCTGATGGGAGGGTAATTAAAGGGCATCTTTATATCTCTCATCCACAACAGGGTTGCTCTTGAAAAATGTAGTGCAGGGGGGCAGGGCGTCGCTGCCGAGGGTAATGGACGCATCTCAGTAGAGCTCTGTATCACCTCACCTTTACCCCACCAAAATAAAACAAATGGCATAAATTTCTATAAAACTGTAATGAACAAGAGAGTCCCAGACAGAAAGAAATCACAACTGAAAGCTTCGAGGAACTTACAAGATTTTTTCTCTCTGAAAAAAACGCCTCAAAACAACTCAGGAAGAGAGCTAAACAAAATGGCTGAGGCCTATGAAACTGACAAGGTTCCCTCAGCAGAGGACAGTAAGATCATTTTAAACCCTCAACTTACACAACTACAGCACAATATAATTCAGCAAATGAATATAATGTTACAACCCCTAACAAAACAACTTGCGGAGATCAAATTGGACTTAAACAAGACTAACACAAAAGCAGATAAAGCTTTAGAAACAAGCACTGAAACTCGACAAACAGTCTGTGAGTTACAAAAAATAATAGAGAACCAACAGGATAAACTACTGGCTCTTGAAGTTAATGCGCATCAGAGAAATGTGAAGATAAGGGGTCTGAATGAAGACCTAACCAGAAAAAAAGACTTACTTAACTGTTTAACATCTTGGTTTACAAAACAACTTGATCTAGAAGACGGAGTGGCCCCATACATCACAAAGGCATATAGAATAGGCTCAGAAAAGTTAAGCAGGATAAAAAAGCAACCAAGAGATATAATAATTGAAATACCTGATTTCAGGACAAGGAAAAGGATCTTAGATGCAGCGAGGGAAAAAGGCAATTTTTCCTTTGAAGGTCACCCAATTCAAATCTACATAGATCTTCCTGCTGAGAGCCTCCTGAAAAGAAAAGAGCTTAAGAAGACAATGGAGGCACTCCGGAGTGCAAATATCCCATATAAATGGGTTAACCAAACAAAGCTCCTTGTTATCATGCAGGATGTGCAGCATATCATCACAGATCAAGCCTCCGGGGAAAACCTGTTAGTAAATCTCAATATAGAATCACCGATGGAAACGAGCAAGTTGAGCCAAAAAAGGAAAAGTCCTCAGTTGCTGTCTCCATTGAAAAACAGCAAGATCCCTGTGCGGTTTAATTGAACTCTGGCAAGTTTATTGTCTTCATTTATGTGTAAAAAAGAAAAAAGATGCCAATTGATAACGATTTACCTGTAAGGGGAAACATTGAAGCAAAGGTGGGGGGTGGGGTGAGGGGAGTACTATGGACATTGCTCCCATCATTGTTGAAATTGTACAGAGAGTGATTTGTCAGTTAACTTGAAGCCTAAACAGCCAAAGGGCACTGGTATTTACCAGTAACTTGTGAGTGAATTAACTTACTTGATTTCAAGGGCTGTTTATTTTTATTTTACTTCTAATTTTTTTTCCTTTTTAATCTTGAGGTGGGAGGGAGAAGGGAGGGGGAGGGGTGTGTGAGGGGGGGAATTATATTGTTAAAGTTTTTTTAATGTGACAGCAGGGAGTTAAGAAAAAAAGTAAACATTATTATTTTTTTAAAAAATTTTTATTGGGAAAGAAATAAAAAACAGTAATTATACAAGTTTTCAAATAATCCCCTCATTTCCTTATTCCCCCACCCTTTCCCCTCCCCCTTTTTATCTTAGACTTCCAACAGTTTTCCAACCCGTCGTCTACCTCTGCCTCTTAAATCTCTAAGTAACTTCTTTTGTTAATTCTTATATCCTTAGCTACTTCTTTAAATGCTTCTTTAATAAAATACTTTCCTAAACTATAAATTACTTTTCTAACTTATTCATATTTCTTGTAAAGATCCATATCTCCTCTCTTATTGTCCAATTAATAGTTATCTAACAGCCATAATTCCCCCTTCACGTCCCACTTCTTCTCCAAGTATTGTTTCAGCTTCCCCCAGTCATTAAAAAATTCTTCTGAATTTTGTCCTCTTAACTTCCTTGTTAGTTTGTCCATTTCTACCATGTGCAGCAATTTTTGTATCAAGTTCTCTATAGATGGTACTTCTTGCGTCTTCCAAAGCTGAGCATATAAAATCCTTGCCGCCGTTGTCATATAAAATACTAATGTCCTGTCTTGTATGGGAATTCCTTCTAAGTTCAAATTTAGCAACAGCAATTCTGGGTTTTTACTTATTTGCTTTTGTAGAATTTCTGACATAACTTCTGTAATATTTCCCCTGTACTGCTTTGCTATTTCACAAGTCCACCACATATGGTAAAATGACCCTTCATGCTTCTCGCACTTCCAACATTTGTCTGACATTTGGTTATTCCCATTTGCTATCTTCTTTGGCGTTAAGTACCATCTATACATCATCTTAAAAATATTTTCTTTGAGGTTAGTACATGTAGATGTCTTCAACGTATTTTTCCACAAATATTCCCATGTCTCCATTGTTATGTCTCTGTTACAATTTATGGCCCATTTCACCATCTGGACTTTAACAGTTTCATCCTCTGTATACCATTTTAACAAAACCTTATAAACTTTAGATATCAATTTTTTCTCTTCTTGCAGTATACATTTTTCCAATTCAGAGTCTTTTAATTTAAATCCACTTTTCCGAGCATCCAAATCATACAGATCTTTAATCTGTCTATACTGGAACCATCCATATTGAAAAGGTAACTCCTCATTCATTTTAATTCTTATCTTATTTTGTTCCACTTTCAATATTTCTTTATAGGTCAAACATTCATCTCTATTATATATTGTTCTCGGATCAATCACTTCCAATGGCACCACCCACGTCGGGGTACCTTCATCCAAATATTTTTTGTACTTCAACCAGACGGTGAAAAGACTCCTCCTCACATAATGATGCAAAAACATAGAGTCAGCTTTAACTTTATCATACCACAAATAGGCATGCCAGCCAAAGAGCTTTTTATAGCCTTCAAGTGTCAAGAGCTTGAGATTTTTTAATGACATCCATTCTTTAATCCAGACCAGGCATATTGCTTCATGATATAATCGTATATTTGGTAGTTGCAGCCTTCCTCTTTCTTTGGCATCACATAGCACTTTCATTTTCACTCTGGGTTTCCTTCCTGCCCCTACAAATTCTGATATTTTTCTTTGCCACTTGTCAAATTGTTTATTGTCCCTTATTATTGGTATCGTTTGCGTTAAGAACATAATTCTTGGTAACACATTCATTTTGATCACTGCTATTCTTCCTAGCCATGACAAGTTCAACTTATTCCATTTGATCATATCTCCATTTATTTGTTGCCATAGCTTCTCATAATTATTCTTAAATAAATCAATATTCTTTGCAGTTAACTGTATTCCTAAATATTTCACTTTATGTGTTACCTCACAGCTAATAATATCCATTAGTTCTTGTTGTTTTTGTTTAGTCATGTTTTTACACAGAATCTTTGACTTCTTTTTGTTAACAAAAAATCCTGCCAAATCACCAAACTCTTTTATCTTGGTCAACAGCTTGTTCATGTTTTGAATTGGATCTTCCACTATGACCATTACATCATTTGCAAATGCTCTTACTTTATATGTCAGTCCTTTAATCTTCATGCCTTTTATCTCATTGTCCTCTCGTATTTGCCTTAACAAAATTTCCAATACCATAACAAACAACAATGGAGACAATGGGCATCCTTGTCTTGTGCCTTTTCGTATTTCTAATCTCTTAGTTAATTCATCATTTACCACAATTGCTGCACATTGTTCTTTATATATTGATCTCACTGCTTAAATAAAACCTTTTCCCATCTGGACTCTCTCCATAGTAGCAAACATAAAGTCCCAATTTAAATTGTCAAACGCTTTCTCTGCATCCACGAAAAAGAAATCAACTTCCTTTTCATAATGTCTATCATAATACTCTATTGCGTTTAGCACTGTCCTCACATTGTCCTTGATCTGTCTGTTTGGTAAAAATCCTGCTTGTTCTTCTGCTATAAATTCTGACAGCCACTCCTTCAACCTTTCCGCCAGTACTTTAGCAAAAATTTTATAGTCATTGTTAAGTAAAGATATAGGTCGATAATTTTTCACATTAGACAAATCCTGTTCTTCTTTCGGAATCAGTGTTATGTTAGCCTCATTCCAAGTTTCTGGTATTTTGTGTCCCTTTAAGATTCCATTCATCACTTTTTTCAGGAAGGGCACCACTTCTTTAGTCATTACCTTATAGAATTTAGCCATTATCCCATCAGGCCCTGGTGCCTTCCCCAGCTTTGTCGATTGTATTGCTTCTGCGATCTCATTTTCCGTAATCTCTGCATTTAATTTCTCTCTTAATTTTTCTGGTACCGCTGGTAAATTGATTTTGTCCAAGTATCTGTTAATAGCATTCACATCCACCATTTTACTCTGATATAATTTAGCGTAAAATTTGTAAAATGTTCTGCTTATAGCTGGTTGCTGCATTAACGTTTTATCGTCTTCCACAATCTTAGTTATCGTTCTCTTTTCTCTCCTTTTTTTTCAATTGCCATGCTAAATATTTTCCCGGTTTGTTGGCCCCTTCGAATGACTTTTGCTTTAATTTTTTCAATTCCCACTCCAATTCTTTATTCTCCATTGCTTTTATTTGCTCCTGTAACATTCGTATCTCCTGGTATAATTTCTTTTCCCCCGGTCTTTTCTTTAATTGCATCTCTTTAGCTTTTATTTTTTCTTGTATTTCTTTCTGTTTTTCTTCCTTTCTTTTCTTATCTCTTGCGTTTAAGTCCATAAGAATTCCTCTCATCACCGCTTTATAAGTATCCCAAACCTTATGCGTTGAAACAGATTTGTCTAAATTACATTGTATAAAGAATCTCGTTTCTTTTTGTAACGTCCAAATTGCTCTGTTGTTGTAGTAAATCTTTGTTAAGTCTCCATCTGAATTTTTTCACACGTTTTCCAAATTTCCACATAATTGGATTATGATCTGAGCTTACTTTAGGCATTATTTCAACATCTTTAGTCCATATCACTAAATCTTTTGAAGCCCAAATCATATCTATTCTCAATAAAGATGAGTGTCTTGCAGAATAAAAGGTATATTGTCTAGTCTTAGGATTACTTCTTCTCCAAACATCTTCTAAGTTCTCCTGTTTTTGTTCTTCCAAAAATGATTGTGGCAATAATCCCCTTTTCTTTTGTGCTCCCTTCGGTTTTTTATCTTCTTGTAAATTAACCACTCCATTAAAGTCGCCCGCCAAAATTATCTGTGCATATGTCACTTGATCTAATTGCTTCAATAGTTCTTTGAAAAAATTGTCCTTTGCCCCATTTGGTGCATAGATCCCCACTATCAATGTCTTTTGTGAATTCCAAATAAATTCCGCCACCACATATCTGCCTTCTGAGTCACTAAATATCATCTTAGGTTGCAATTTGTCTTTAATATATAAAACAACTCCTCTTTTCTTTTGCTTTGTTGCAGTCACAAATTCTCTCCCCAATTTGTCATTCTTCAAATATTTTAAATCTTATTTTTTCACATGGGTCTCTTGCAAACAAATTATATTACACTGTTGCTTAAATAGCCAATGAAAAATAGCCGTACATTTGGAGGGTGAATTTAATCCATTTACATTCCACGAAATTACTTTACACTCCATAATTATAATCTGGGTCTCTTAGGTAAATCTATTTCATTGTCCAAAAAGAATATCTCCATCTCATGTCGTGATCTGATGGTTTTTTTAAACAATTTAAATTCAAAGCTCAGCCCCTCTGGGATCTCCCATCTGTATCTTATGTTTAATTCCTTCAAAATCAAAGTAAGTTCTCTGTATTTTTTCCTTTCCATCAAAATCCTCTTGGGCATTTCTTTCATTATTCTCACCTTTCTCCCCTCCATCACCAGTGGATCTTGGAATTGTCTGCTAACAATTTCTTCCTTTATTCTTTTTGTCACAAACTGTACAATCATATCTCTAGGCAATTTTTTTGGACTGCATATCTTGAATTAATTCTGTATTCCACATCCACATTACTTCCAGTGTTTTATTCAAAAATCTTGGTAATATCTCCAGTATCTGTTCCTGGGCAGTCTTCCCCTCCTCTTCCGGAACGCCTCTAAAATGAAGTTGCCTGTCCATATATTTACACTCCATCACAACCATTCTGTCACTTAACACTGAGGTCTCCACTTTGAGGGAGGTAGCTAATTTTTCTGTCTTCTCCTCCACTTCTTTAAAATTTTGCTGCGTCGTTTGTAGTTCTTTCTTAACATCTTCCATATTCTTCGCCAATTCGGCCACCTCAGATTTGACTGTATCCTTAAGGTCTTTCAACATCTCCTGCATAGTCTCTTTTAATTTATTACCTTCTGCCATTTTTTTGTCCAAATTATCAAATGCTGATTGCCAATCTTTTTTCGACATCGTGGGGCTTGATTTGCTCCGCTCTCATGAGTCAGCTCTCTTCCTTAACTCTGTGGTTCAAACACTTTATTTTCGCTATTTAATCTGTTAAAATCCCAATATTTTTTTAAAAAGAAACACTTTATGTCGTCCAAAATGTTGGGCATCTTTTCTCTATGGTTTCTGGCTTGAAATCTTGCCCTTTCCCTTCTTCAAAATGGCACACTTCCATCTAAAATGAAGCCTTGCCCATTCCCTTTTCCAAAATGGCACTTTCCCTCTTCCTTCTCGCACTCCGCAATCCTTCTACAACTGCAGCTCAATGGTTCCTGATGCACTTCCTGTTCCTCCTTCTTCTTCACACAGCTCCCCTCTCGTGATGTTTCCTTAATTCCCACACTTCGTTATCTCTCCCAACTGCAAGTATATAAACAATCAACTTTTTTCTTGTCTAGCTCTTTTAAAATGTCTTATTTTCACGCAGTTTTCCTTCTGGAGTGTACTTAATTAATCTTTACTTAGTATCCAAGTCTAATTTTCTCTTTAGTCTTTTTTTCCAATCCAAATTTAAACTTATAGAAGAGATAACAATCTTTACCTTGCCAATTCTTTACTGGGTTGTAATCACTGTTTCAACTGTCCAAATTAGTCCATCTTAGTTACTGAAGCCTGGATATGGTGATCTTATGCCAACTCGATGACTCCGAAGCCACTGCAGAGATTCCAGCCACCCTTCTTAGAGAGGGACCTCAAGGCTGGGAGGGAGTCCTTTATTCAGAACCCCCCCTCAGCCGGGATCAAACTCGCTCTCAGGGTCTCAAGCATTCCTGCCTGCTCTCCGCCTGAGAGCAGGGGGCTGCGGGTGATCTAGCACCCCACTAGCCCAAGAAAACAGCAACTTGGACAGCCCAGCTCCCTGAGCTGCGTCAGACCACCATGAATCCAAACCGGAAGTCAAAAAAAGTAAACATTATTGAAAGAAAGAGGAAAGTAGTTTGCAGTTGCTAGACTTGTTAAAACATTTATATAGTTATATAGAATTTCTACTTTGTATTAATAAGTAAATAAAATAAGATTCTTTTATAGGATAAGTTAGTATAAATATTATTGTGAATATAGTTACATCATCAACAAGGAAAGAGTAATAGAGAAAGGGGGAAGTGATATTAGTTGTATAATTGATTGGTTTTAAGTATTCTGTGGATTCATAAATTTTTGGAGATAGTTGAAAATAGTTGAAACAGTACCCTAATACATTCTGAGGGCAATACTCTATTTCACTTTTAAACTCATTTAGGAATAAGCAACAATATAGGAGGTGAAGAAAATACAGGGGGAAAGAAAATAGAAAAGAAACAGGTAATATATTACTCTAGTAACCTAATCAAACTTAACCATACACAATGCAACCAATATTAAAAGTCACATCCCAAAATGTAAGAGGATTGGGAAATCCAATTAAAAGAAGAAACATAATTTCTAATTTGGCACAAACAAAATCACACATCATAATGGTACAAGAAACCCATATGAATCCCCAAAAAGTTTGTAGAACTGAAAGCAAATTGGATAAAGAGCCAATATCATGCAATGGGAAACTCCAAATCCTGGGGAGTTGCCATATTAATTTCCAAAGAAATAACTTTCCAATTAAACAGCATGGTGAAAGACCCAAAGGGAAGATATATATTTGTGAAGGGGTTAATAGTGGATCAAATGGTAACCATAGCATCACTATATGCACCTAATGAAAAGCAGCTAGAATTCATAGAAAATACATTGCAAAATCTCTCTAACTTTCAAGAAGGAATTACATTAGTAGGAGGGGATCTGAACTATATAATAGATCATAAATTGGATAGATCACACTTTAATATCAGTGTTAAAAAAGGGAAATCTAGTAAAACTAGATTGCCCACTCTATTAAAAAAAACCCACTTGATAGATACATGGAGATTTCTCCATGACAGGGAGAAAAGTTACACTTACTACTCGTCTAGGCACAACATTTATACAAGAATAGATTTTGTTCTGGTATCTGATTCATTAGGCTCTAGATTAGACTACTCTGAGATTAGCCCTATAATTATATCTGATCACGCAAAAGTCTCATGTACCATACTTAATAACTCTGATAAAAAAGAGGAATCTAATTGGACTTTGAATAGGGCATTACTTATCAATGAAATTACAGCAAAGGAAATTGAAAATATATTAAAATAAAATAATAAAATAAAATGAAAATAATAAACCCAACACTAAATCACGCATACTTTGGGATACAATCAAAGTAGTTGCAAGAGGGCACATAACGGCATTATCTTCTAGGGTTAATAAGCAAAAGAGAGAACAGAAAAGAGAAATTGAAAATAAAATCAAAATCAAAATCTTAGAAGACAGACATAAGACTACAGGAATCAAGAAAGTTTATCAAAATTTAATAAATCAGCGGAGATTATTGGAATCCCTAGAAACAGACAAAAGACGCAAAAACCTCATTTATGTAAAACAAAAATATTGGCTGAACATCCCCAAATCTTTAAAACTGCTCTCATATAAAATCAAAGAGAAAAATGCAAAAAGAAACATCTCACGCATAATAGATAGTAAAGGAAGATCCCTTACAAAATCTAATGACATAATTAATTCTTTTGAAACTTACTACAAACAACTATACTCGACAAAGAAACCAGATCTACAGGATATAGGTGCATTTCTAGCCTCAATAGACAAACTTAAAAAATGATCAGAAGAACACCGAAATTATCTGGACAGTCCTATCACATGTCAAGAAATCTCAGTAATCATTAAAAACTTAAAAAATAATAAATCCCTGGGACCAGATGGATATCCACCTGAATTTTATACAAGGTATTGTAATTTACTTGAGCAGCATCTTCAGAACACATGCAATAATGTAAGAGATCATGGTTTGTTGCCCCCAACGTGGACTGCAATTTCTACTAATAACAAAAATTTGATACAATCAAACCACTTTAAAATAATTACACAAATTAAAAATGACATGAATAAATGGAAAAAGATAAAAATCTCATGGTACAACAGACTTCATTTGATAAAAACATTTATTCTACCTAGAATAATATTTGTCATGAGAACTATACCTATTAAAATTCATGAAAACACAATTAAGCAATGGCAGTCCATACAGAATTTTTTTTGTGGGATCACAAGAAACCCCAGATTTCCTTTAAAATTCTGAGATTAAAAAATCATCACGGAGGACTTAATTTCCCTAATCTATCATTATACAACAAAGCAATCAGACTTTCCAATCTCCTCTCACTTTGGCACTCAAACAAAACAACAGAGTGGACTTCGACTTGCAATAAGTCACCACCCCAATGGAAAATACAAGAAATAATTTGGAACCCACGTACTAAACGACCTAAAGGAATAAAGAATAATACCTTCCTTGATGCGATCCTACATATTTGGGATAGCACCGGAACTAAATTAATACCAGACATGTGGAGGCACTCTCCTATTTCTGTACAAAACATATCAATAGACACTAAAACTCAAATAGCAAAAACACTGAAAACTACTGATATTATCACATTAAAAGATATAGCAATGAAGGAAGGTCTCATAAGCAAAATTGAGATAGAACAAAAATTTCAAAGCTCAATTCTGTGGTTCTTTTATCTACAATTACAAGCTGTCATCCAACAAATAAACATAAGAAAGGTTATGAATGCAACTCAGACAAGATTTGAGCAATTCATGGATGCTAAAAAATATCAAAAAGGGCATGATTTCAAAAATATATGGCCTGCTATTGTCCTCTAACATCCCTAACAATTTTAGTTAGCAAACTAAATGGCATAAAGATCTTAATGTACTGACATTAGACAACTGGGAAAAAGTATGGGCATCAAAATTAAATAAATCCTCAACTATATTAACTAAAATACAAAGCTATAAAATTATACACAGGTGGTACCTAACACCCAAAAAAATCTCCTTAATTTATTCTTCAGCATCACCCTCTTGTTGGAAGAAATGCAATAATGAGGGTAATTTTGCTCACTGTTGGTGGGAATGTCCCTTGATATCTCGATTTTGGTCAGAAATACTAAATATTATTAAGGAAATAACAGGGTACAGTGTCCCTATGTTGCCAAAAGTAATCTTCTTGGGACTGTGGGATCAGACATCAATCCCAAATGTTAGAAGAGACCTTATCAACTCTCTCCTGGTGGCAGCTAGGAGTGCAATAGCAACCAAATGGAAAGACCAATCTCCACCTACTACAGAACTTTGGTTTACAAAAATCTGGAACCATTTGATAATGGAAAAAATAACTGACAATCTACATCAGACGGAATATCAATCTTCGGGATCAAACTTCTGGGAAAAATGGATCCCATTTTATGAATTCATAGAAGCAAGAGATCTGCAACCTCCCTCTTCACACCACTCATTGTTGATGTATTAAAGTTGAAGCACTGTATTAATATTTGTAAATGCAATGTATGATATTGGTTTCTTGTTTGATTATTGTTACAGTTCTAAAATTGAATAAAAATATTATTAAAAAAATGTAGTGCAGCACTTCAATTAGTGCTGCACCTAGGATGTTGACTGAGTAGGTCGTAGGGACCATGTCACTTAGGGTTGCCAGGCCCCCTCAATCTCCCAGCGGGGGATCGGGGCCTGGCTCCTACCTCTCTTCCGAGTGGGTTCCTGCAAAGTGACATTCCAGGAAGTGACATCATCACGCAGCCCCCCCGAGCGCCCACACTCCGCAGGAACTCGCGTTGGGGGCTGCTGTAGAGCGCAGGAATGCTCCTGCACTCCACAGTGGCCCAAAACGCACCTGCGCTCTGCAGCGCCTCAAAACGGGCCCATTTTGGCCCAGATTGAGCCCGTCTTGAGCTGCTGCAGCACGCAAGAGCGCTCCCATGCTCCACAGCATCCCAAAATGGGCCTGATCCATGCTAAAATGGGCCCATTTTGAGGTGCTGTGGAGTGCAGGAACGCTCCTGCATGCCACAGGTCCCAAAACGGGCACTGGGGCTTGTTGGAATGTAGGGCAGGAAAATCAGTGTTAGGTGAGACAGCTGATCGGGGAGAGTGAGCGTTTTGGTGTTGCAAAGCGTTCATAGTCGATCCAGGGCATTCACATAGAAGTGGATAAAGAGGACATAAAGAGTCACAAAGCGTGAATTGGGGAGAATGGCGAAATCGCAAGAGAGCCGGAATAAGGTGAGCATTCAGTGGGAGATGGCGCTAGTTTGGCGCTAAATTTATGGCTGTGTGACGACGGCCATTGTCATTGAGCTATCCTCTACTCTCTCAAGGTCTCTTTCCTTTTCAGTTTTAACAAGTTCAGATCCCCTTAACATGTACCTAAGGGGGTGGGGGAGGGTGTTCCAGTGCGCATCACGTTGCACTAAGCTACATTGACCTCATTTACCACATCACTGCCCACTCACCTAATTTGGGGAGGTCTTCCCTGGATCTCTTCACAATCAGACTTGATTTTCTCCATCCTGAATCATTCTGTGTCACCTGCACAGCTGGCCACTGCACTGCTCACCCCCATTTCTAGATTGTTTAGTACATATTAAATAGCATCACACCCAATACCGATCCTTGTGGGCCCCCACTATTTACTCCCCTCCATTGAGAGGGGTGTCCATGTATTCCTACTCTCTGCTTCCTTTAACCGAGCCCATTTTTCCTGTCCTCTTATCTGATGACTACTAAACTTACTTAGGAGTCTTTCAAGATGGGTAATCAACCATGTTACTCTGTCTGTAGCAGTAGAAAAAAGCAAGAAACCAGTAACACCTCTAAGAGTAACAAAAACGTGAGCTGCGTCTTACAAAAGCTCATACCCTACAATAATTTTTTTAGGAATCTTTGGTAAGGAATCTTTTTAAAAGCCTCTTGAACGTCCAACGGTATAATGTCTACTGGTTCACCATTATCTACACGCTTGTTTGCTTTCTTAAGGAACTCCAAAAGATTGGTGAGGCAGGACTTCCCTGTGCAGAAGCCATGCTGATTTTCCCTCAGCCGGCTTTGTTCCTCTATGTGTCTAATAATTTTGCTTTGATTACAGTTTCTATTAATTTGTCTATGGCAGATATTAGGCTAAGTGGCCTGTAATTTCTTGGTTCCCCTCTAGAGTCCCTTTAACATTTTCTGTTCTCCAGTCCTCTGGTACAGTGGCTGATTTCAGTGAAATTCCATTATAGGTGAAAAAGTGTATGAGCTTTGCCTTGATAACTCCAGTCTCCTCCTTTCCTTTCTAGATCACTCATAGTTTTGATAATTATGTTCTCAAAGATGAAACTCCATCCCCTTTTTTCTACCAGATGGCCTCCAAGCAAGAAACATATTTCATGGGGATTGCCAAGATGCTCCTGCATTTCAGATGGACGTGGGTTGGTCTCCTTGCTCCAGACAATCCCACAGGAGAAAGATTCCTGAGGACCTTGACCCCTGTGATCATCAGGAGTGGGATTTGCATTGCCTTCACAGAAAGCATCCCAGAAATGAAATCACACAATATAAAATACCGCATATATTTATTTTCCATGCAGAGAAAATGTAATGTGTTTGTTTTACATGGAGATTCCCTCTCCATAATTGTTGTTGGATTTTTGATAAAACATGCTGAACAGAACAGAAAATCCACTGTGGGGAAAGTTTGGATCACAGCAGTCCTGCATGATCTCAGCATGAGGTGGTTTTTCAAATACTTTGATACCCAGCACATCCATGGTTCTTTCTCCTTTTTGATCCGGACAAACATCAAGACCAAATATGACAATTTGAAATCATTTCTCTCTACCATCAATAAAATAGGAGAGGAAGCATTTCATTGTTCATATTTTAATCATGGTTGGTCTGTGAAAGGCTGGATAAGATGCAGAGAGAAAGAGGAAGTGGAAACTCCATCTCAGGATGAGCTTGAAAGTATCCTGTCTCAAGACAGCTATTCCATCTACAACTTAATCCAACTGGTAGCACAAGCCTTGAATGCTGCCTACTTGTCGAGATCTAATCAGATTTTGAAGAGTGACCGGCTGGGACTTCAGAAAGTTCAGCCATGGCAGGTATTTGTTTTGTCTAAGTTCATAGGAATATTGTGGGGGGTAGCTGAACATAGTCCTCCTGTCTTCCATATATCTGTCCAACCGCATTTAAATATATCTAAAGCAATGGCTGTCGCCTCATCTTGTGGAAGTTTGTGACAGAAATCAACAATCTCTTTCATGAAGTAATACATAATCCTTTGGTGTGCTTCGAGCTTATTACACATTGTATAACTATTATGTTCCTGCAGCACAATAAACGAAAAAGTAAACAAAAAGCCAGAAGAAAGTCATTTTATAGGATGATCCCACATTCTATTAATCTGGGAGAAGATTTCTTTTGTATTCCTTTTCTATGCACCACACATAATTTTCTAGACCTCTATCATGTCACCTGTTTTCCCAAGTAAAAAGTTCTGACTAGAACATAGCAAATCTGGCTGGAGAAGACACTTGTATGAGCATTATTATACTGGCCGTTTTGTTTTCACTCACTTTTCTAATGATCCCTAGCATGGAGTCCCCCATTTTTATTGGACGGAGTAGACATTTTCTGCTAGTTTTTTTTCTTGGCCTGTCAGAATCAGCTCAGATGCTTGTCCTACTTTATGCTTTGCTTCTGAGTTGTTTTGCTTATTCATTTCATCTGGTGAATCTCACAGACCTTAAAAAAATGAAAGCTGGTAATTCAGAGAACCTGATAGACATATTGTTATAACAGGCACTTGTTCTCACAGTCTCATTCTGTTAGCCTTGAATGCAGATATGTACAGAACTCTAATTTTTGCCCCATTTCTTCTTTCAGGGATGCTTAATTGAATATGCTTAATCCAGGCATTCCCAGTTTTATTGAGCCTGTGGGAATTTTTAGAATTTGAGAACTGAGGATGGCTGCCACCAAAAAATGGCTGCCACATAGGGTTGGGGGCCAGTCATAAATTGGGTGGCATGTGGTACTGGGGAAATCAGAGAATGATGGGAAATTTCAAGCCAACCAGCCTCCTGCTATGAAGCCAATTGATTCTGGTCATAGGAAGGAGATCATAGAATCGAACACATTATCTTTAGGTTCATAACAAATGATGATCCAGTGAGATGGAGGCTGAGTGCTATGCCCTTGTTACATCTAGCTTATATTACTGTAATGCACTCTCGATGGGGCTGCAGTTGAAGAGTGTTAGCAAATTCGTGCTGATTGCTGCAGCCAGGATATTGAGTGGAGTGTGTCATTGGGACCATATTACTTCTGCCTTGGTCTATCTACATTGGCTCTTGATCTAGGCACTATTCAAAGTGCCAATGTTGTCCTTTAAGCCCTACTCAGTTTGTGACCAGCATACCCAAAGGATCACCCACACCCTTATGAACCTTTCTGAACACTGTTGTCATCTTCCAAGGGCCTGCCTCAGATGATCGCACCTTCTGAGATTAGGGGGGTGGCAACCCAAGAGGGGGCTTCTCAGTCATGGCACCAAAACACTGCAACTCTCTGCCCCTTCTGTTGCCATCTTCCACCAGTGGGTGAAGACTGTTTTGTCCAGGATTCCCCCAGTGATTCCTCCTACCTGCCCAATGTTTTAATTGTTGTTTTTATGTCTTGTATCTGTATTTTAGCTTGTATTTTAATTGTTTTAATGTTTGCTAGCTTTAGCACTTTTTAAGACATGATTTTAGTATGTATGTTTTTGATTTGTTAACCATCTTGGTGGCCCTCATGAGGGCAGAAGACAGTATACATTTTGTAAAATAAATATATATCCATTCCTTGTTGCTACTGGAACCACGTCTCTTCCATCCCAACCAAATTTTCTTACATCTAGACAGATTATGATGGAAAGGTGCCAGCACATCCAGCAGGCTCTATATTCAATTGTCCTGTAGTCAGAGCTTGCTTAACACAATTCATTGCCTAATGCAGAAAATCTAAGCTGCTTCTTCTTTTTTAGTTTTATTTATTATTTATTAGTGGAAAAACATAAAAAATAATAAAACTAATAGGATTAAAAACTAGAGAAAAAGAAAAAAAGAAAAAAACAATGTTGGCTACAAAAGCACTATTGACATCTCCCTGTATAAGTATCTCTGAAAGATTTCCAAATATCTAAAAATGTCCATGCCCAGTTGCATTCTATATGCAATACGTTCAAATGTTGATAAGTTTATAAAGTCTTCAATCCAGTGGTTTACAGGAGATGGGCTTATGTCTTCCCAATGTCGAAGAGTTAGTCTTTTAGCAAATGTAGGGGCATGGAGGGTCCATTGCCGTTGACTATTAGTTAGATTCCAACAGGCAGGCAAGTAGTTTAACAGTGTATTAACATCCTCAAAAATAAATGGGTTTTCTAACACAAAATTAATATGACTACCAACTTCTTCCCAAAAGGGCTGAATGACTAAACATGACCAAAGCATATGCTTAACAGATTCCTCTTTTGAATTATACCACCATCAGTTGGACACTGTCCTTAAACCTTCAGTAAAAGGACACTGTGGTGTCTTGCAATTTCTAAATATTTCTGCTTTTTATGTCATTCTAGCTTCATCCTTTCCTGAGAAACTTCCAGTCTTACAATCGTTCTATGGAAGGAGTTTATTTTGATGAAAATGGGGATGTGGCAGTCGACTTTGATATTGTGAACTGGGTGGTAATGCCCAATCAGTCTATTGTTAGAGTTCAAGTTGGGAGTATAGAGAGACAAACATCTTCTCCAGAGATAAAGTTCGCCATTTATCGGGATGCCATTGTGTGGCCCAGATGGTTTAATGAGGTAGGGGAATCATTTATTTCATTTTGTACCCTTTAACAACTCTAATAATCTGTCAGTAATTATTCCCATAAGAGCCCCGTGGCACAGAGTGGTAAGCTTTGGTACTGCAGCCCAAGCCCTGCTCACAACCTGAGTTTGATCCTGGCGGAAGCTGGGTTCAGGTAGCCGGCTCAAGGTTGACTCAGTCTTCTATCCTTCCGAAGTTGGTAAAATGAGTACCCAGTTTCCTGGGGGTAAAGTGTAGATGACTGGGGAAGGTAATAGCAAACCACCCCATAAAAAGTCTGCCAAGAAAACGTCATGATGCGACGTCCCCCCATGGGTGATTGCACAGGGGACTACTTTTACCTTACATATAATTATTCCCATAAAATCAGTTTATAGTCTAAAAACTACAGGTGTGCATTATGGAAAAATCAAGCTGAAAATAAACACAGAACTCATTGGTTTGACTCGTAAAAGCATCTTCTGGAAAGCTGAACCAAATCCAGGAAACTAAATTGTAACAAGTCCCTCCCACTAAAGGATTTGTGTGTTTTGTATCTTCAAGCAGCAGGCAGGCACTAGGCTTGCCTAGCAGAGTAGCAGCTTGTTTTCCTGAACAGCTCTGATCAGATCCCAAGGAGAGAGAGAGAAACATTTTCAGGAAGGGGGAATGAGACCAATGCCTATGAGTTCATTTCCCCACCTCCTACCCCATAGCTACCCAGGAAATGATATTCTCTGCCTCCTCGCAAGGGGCAATCTCTCCCCTCCCCTCCTATCAGCTTTGGAAATGTTTGGAACAGAGACTTCAATCACAGGCTGCAATTCAAAAGACTTTTCCTTTGGAGTAAAGACTATTGAATAAAAGGGGACTTACATCTGACCAGTTTAGAATTGCTTCCCTAATCTTTCTGGACCCTCTCTTTTTCTGAGTCAAATGGCAAACGTGTCCCTGCTCTGTCCTTTCAAAAAGAATCCTGCCTGGGACTTCCGGTTTGGATTAATGGAGATCTGACATTGCCCAGGGAACTGGGCAATTGAGAGCAGCTGTTTTTGGCAGGCCAGGTGCTCAGATCACCTGCTGCCACCCCTCTCCAGGCAGGAGAGGGGCTGGAACGCTACAAGACCCCGAGAGTGATTGATCTCGGTGGCGGGTGGGGGGTTCTGAATAAAGGATTTCTCCTGGCGCCTTGAGGTCCCCTCGGAGACAGGAGAGCTAAAATCTCTGCAGAGCTCTTTTGAGTCAGAATTTGGCATAAGGTCTCCAGAAACCAAGCTTCAGTATCAGATTTCATCAACTTTGAATGTAAGAAACAGCACAAACAACCCAAATGCAACAAAGGAAGGTAAAGATTTCTATCTCATTTTTTGGACTAAAAATTAGAAGAAAGAGCCCCCAAAAAGTGGAATTAATGGACTAAGCTGGCAGGGGAAAAGGAGAGGAAGGCAATCGAGGGAAAGTTGTAGAATTTGATAGAACTTTAAAGCTTTAAAAGAAGAAAAACTAATATTGTTTATGCATACCTGTGGCTTTGGTGGAGATAACGGCAGCGAGAAAAGGGTAGGGAGCTCAAGAGGAAATGGAGCAAATTACGCAAGATTGTAGAAGACACGGAGGACAGTGAATTTTTGCCTAGAGGGGAGTCAGCTCGGGGAGGAAGTGGGAAGAGTGCAAAATAGCACGGAAGAAAAAGTGGGGAAAGATCGCGAGATGAAGAACTGTGAAGTCAGGAGGAAGTGAATGCCTGCCATTTCAAGAAGGGAGAGGAGGAAGGAAATTACTATAGAGAAACTGTGCCTGACATTTTGGTGAGGTCAAAATTGATCTGACTATAAAATAAATGAAATTAACATTGATTGGCTCAAAATAGAAAGTAAAGTGAACATTAAAAACAGAGCTTAGAAAGAGAGCTGACACTTGGGGTGTTGCAAAGGCTAGTCCAGATATGACGAAAAAAGCAGATAAGGAATGGCAGTCTGCCATAGAAGCGTTAGGGGAAAAAGTGCTAGATGGCAATAAGGAGTTGGGCCAATCTATGCAAAGAATGGAGGAAAGTTTGCTCAAAAATAGAAAGGAACTAATAAAAGTGGAGGTGACAGAGCTGTCCAAAAACATAGAAGAAATAAAGGAGCTACAGTCAACAAATCAAACTGTCCAGGCGGTGGTGCTAAAGACCACTAGTTTAAAAGAGGAAAATCAAAAACTACAAGAGCATGTAACAGTAATGGAGTGTAAAATCACAGAAAATTACTTAAGATTTAGGGGAGTGACAGAGTCTACAATGCAGGGGGCGCAAGAATAGATGATTGCAATACTGGCAGAATTTTTAAACAAGCAGCCAGAGGAAATAGAAGCAAACTTGGATTTAGTATATAGAGTAAATTCTAGCTATGCGCAACAGAAGAATTTACCGAGGGATGTAATTGTACAATTAACAAATAAAAGAATGAAAGAAGAAATTCTAAAAAGGCATTATGAAAGTCCATTGGCAATGGAAGGAAATAGAGTCAGAATTATGAAAGAACTTCCCAGGAGGATCTTACAAGAACGAAAGAAATATCGGGAGTTAACGGAGAAACTGAGAGCAAAGAGTATCAGGTACAGGTGGGAAATACCTGAAGGACTGAGTTTCTACTTTCAATCTGCAAGAGTTAACATCAAGTCAAGACATGATATGATAGCATTCCTGTTTTACAACCAAAAAGACTTTCCCGAAACTGTTAAAAAGTAGCATTATGGAGTACAAATTAATATCTTGGAATGTTAATGGACTAAATTCACCTCAAAAACGTAAAGCAGTTTTTCGTTGGCTAAAGAAACAAAATTGTAATATAATATGTCTACAAGAAACACATATTAAGGAGCAAGATCCTAAGTTTTTAAAAAATGGGCAGTTAGGAAAAGAATTTTTTGCTTCTACGAAAGAAAAGAAAAGAGGGATTGTGATATACGCAAAAGAAGAATTGGATCCAAAATTAATTTTTAAAGACAAAGATGGAAGATATTTGGCAGTAGAGATAATGGTGAATTTTAAGAAGACTTTGGTCTTAGGAATCTATGCACCCAATGGAGCTAAAGATGATTTTTATAAGGAGATAACCCAAAATTTGGACCAATATTCATATAAGCAAATCTTAATGGCTGGAAATTTTAATGGAGTTGTGAATTTGCAACTAGACAGGAAACTAAAGTTAGCTTACAAAAAAACAGGGAAATTACCAAAATCTTTTTTTGAAATGGTAGGACAAGAAAACCTGGAAGATATATGGAGAAATTGGAATCCTAAAATAAAAGACTATACGTTTTATTCTGCAAGACATCAATTCTTTTCAAGAATTGATATGATCTGGGCAACAACGGAGTTAAGTCTGTTGACTAAGAAAATAGAGATAATGCCTAGAGTGATCTCAGATCATAATCCAATGATGTGGAAAGCTTTGACGGGAAATAGAAAATATAGGTGGAGATTAAATGAAGACCTTTTTCAAAGCCAAGAGAATATGGAAATTATTCAAAGAGAGACGAAATATTTTTTCAATACAATATCAGTCAGGAAGTGCCAACACATACGGTTTGGGATGCTTATAAAGCAGTGATGAGAGGAATTTTGATTAATTTGAACAGTAGGGAAAGGAAAAAAAGGGGGGAAACCTCCAAGAGATACAGGAAAAAATTTCCAAGAAGGAGCGAGAGTTACAGAAGAGACCGGGGAAGAAAACAATAATGCAAGAAATTAAGATATTGCAAGAGCAGCTGAGGGCCTTTGCAAATAGAGTTGGAATGGAATTTAACTCCAACTCTATTTGCAAATAGAGTTGGAATGGAATTTGCAAATAGAGTTGGAATGGAATTTACAGCAAAAATCTTTTGAAGAGGCAAATAAGCCAGGAAAATATCTAGCTTGGCAACTGAAAAGGAAAAGTGAGAAAAAATTAATTGGGAAGATAGTGGAGAAAGGGAAAGAGCTAATGGAGCATCAAGGTATAAAAAGAGCATTCTACAAGTACTATGCCAAACTATTTCAAAAAAAGATGACAGATCTAGAGAAAGCGGATAGGTATCTAGAAAATGCAAAACTACCTAAGATTTCAAATACAAAGAAAGAGACATTAAATGCTCCAATCACAGAAGAAGAAATTTCAGAAGCCATAGAGTTGACCAAGGTAGGGAAAGCACCGGGTCCAGATGGAATTTCAGCTAAATTTTATAACGTAATGAAAAAAGAACTGGTGCAGACCCTACAAAAGTTGATGAATGAGATTATGAAGAAAAGAGGATTACCAGACACATGGAATGAAGCTAATATTTCACCAATCCCAAAAGAGCAACAAGATTTAACAGATGTTAGGAATTATAGGCCAATATCTCTGCTGAACAATGATTATAAAATTTTTGCAAGAATTTTAGTGGAAAGGTTTAAGAGGTTTTTAATAGACTTTGTGGGAGAAGAATTAGCCGGATTTTTACCTAATAGGCAAATTAGAGACAATTTGAGAGTCGTAATGGATGCTATTGAATATTATGACAAACACCCTGATAAGGAGGTAGGATTTTTCTTTGCAGATGTGGAGAAGGCCTTTGACAATTTGAACTGGGATTTTATGTTTTTAACAATGGAAAAGATGGAACTGGGGCAAGAATTTATAGAGGCTGTGAAAGCTATTTACAAAGATCAAACAGCGTCATTATGTATAAAAAGCTATTTGACAGAAAAATTCGAGGTAAGAAAAGGTACAAGACAAGGATGTCCACTTTCACCTTTGCTGTTTGTTATGGTGTTGGAAAGACTATTGAAGAATATAGAGGGCAACACCGTTGGGTAACAAATAATACAATTACAACCCACAACAGTAAGGTCTGCAGAACCAACAAAATGCAATAACACGTTAGTATGGCAAACGTACCAAATGCTTTTACGTGAAATGCTGATAAATATATTGAATACTTTACACATTCACCATAAACACAAGGAATGCACAACCAAAGGGCCAACCAAAGGGCCACAGGGGTGACGCCCGCAAAAAAATGTCTCTCAATAATTGTCAAATTAACTCTTTTCTTCTGCTTGTGCTGCAGTGGTCTGCCGACGAGCACGTTCCGATGACCAACTCCCAGCCGGGAGGATCTGCAGTCCGGACACCAAGCCCAAGGGGAAGAAGGAAGGCCACCACGCGCTCAAGAGGGCGCAAGCTGAACTCCTCTTTCGGAAAATCTTTTTCAAGAGCGCAGTACAATAACAGTTGCGCCTATTAATAAGAATCACGTATATACAAAATATAAAGACAGCCATACAAATGAATCATGTACAAAATATTTTTACTTATGATTGTACATGATTGTACAGTCTTCATTACTAAGGGTGTTCATCACTGCTTTGTTCTGCCTAGAGTGGTGCTGGCTCAGACCTGATCTATTTGGTTTTTTTGTTTTCTTGAGTTTTGGCTCATCACAAGTGCTTTGGTTACACATATGAAAATGCACGCTTTTCAAGAAGTAGGGAAATGAAGCTCTGGCACAGCTGTTTTTGCATGCAAAAACAGTTGTTTCTGTATACAAGAGCACAGAAATACAAATAGCACAGTCTCTAACATGTTTTGCTTGATGTTCCTTGTCTTTATGCTTAGACCCTGCCTCTTTCTCGGTGTACTGAAAGCTGTCCACCTGGATATGCCAAGATGGTTAAGGAAGGAGAACCCATTTGCTGCTATGACTGTTCTCCGTGTGTGGAAGGGACAGTCTCCACTCAGGAAGGTAAGTCACATACCAGAGCCCCAGTCGGAAGGGGCAAAAATAATGCTTCATCCAAGCCTCAGTTTGTCCTCTTTGGCTTATTTTAGCAGTCACTCCTACTGGATCAAATCAAGTCTGAATTCTCCCTAGAAGCTAAAATGAAAAAAACTGAGGCTATCGTAATTTGGTCACATCATGAGAAGACAAGATTCTCTGGAGAAGTCAATAATGCTAGGGAAAGTGGAAAGCAGTAGGAAAAGAGGAAGACCTAAAACGAGATAGCTTGACTCAATAAAAGAAGCCACATCCTCCAGTTTGCAGGATCTGAGCAAGTCTGTTAATGATAGGACATTTTGGAGGTCTTCCATTCACAGAGTTGCCATAAGTCGGAAGTAACTTGACGGCACATAACACCAGCCACTCCACAGCAATCAGAATGATGTACAAAGTGCCTTATATCATCAGATTTTCAGATAATTTTGCCCATACTTGCCCTACTTTGATGGGTATTCATTGTTCAGAATCTGAGAGCTGTAGCAGCACTCTTATCTGAGATTGTTTTGGCTTGTGATGCTCAGTATTAAAGCTAGGATGTGCAATGAAGGAGTGGAATCTGACTCTGAAAGTTCCCCACCTCCATCCCTATTATGCTTTGTTAGTTCCTGTTTCTTTCCAACCCTATCTTGTCCTGTTTTTCTGGCATGTTAACTACACTCTTCCCAATATATATTCTCAGTGAATATAAAAGAGCAAAGATTATCATGGATGAAAAGTAGATGTGGTGATACTAAATTTAATATGCTCTTTTCAGATGCAAGTCAATGTGATAAATGTCCAGAAGATCAGCATCCAAACAAGGTCCGAGATCAGTGTGTTCCTAAGGGGATAAGTTTCCTATCTTATGAAGAACCTTTGGGGATCATCCTAAATTTCCTTACTCTTTTCTTCACCCTAATCACAAGTATTGTTTTAGGCATCTTCATTAAATACTTAGAAACTCCAGTTGTCAAAGCCAACAATCGGGACCTCTCCTACGTCCTCCTCATCTCCCTCCTGCTTTCCTTTTTGTCCTCCTTTCTCTTCATTGGTCAGCCCAACAAGGTGACCTGCCTCCTCCGACAAACTGCCTTCAGCATCATCTTCTCCACTGCTGTCTCTTCTGTGTTGGCAAAAACTGTCACTGTGGTGGTGGCCTTCATGGCCTCCAAGCCAGGCAGCAGGATGAGGAACTGGCTGGGCAAGAGCTTGGCCAACATCATTGTCCTTTCCTGTTCCAGTATCCAAGTGGGCATCTGCATTCTCCGGCTGGGCATCTCTCCCCCCTTCCCAGACTCAGACATGCACTCTCAGCCTGGACAGATCATACTGCAATGCAACGAAGGGTCTGTTGCTCTGTTCTATGCTGCATTGGGCTACATGGGCTTCCTGGCTGCCGTCTGCTTCACTGTGGCTTTCCTAGCCAGGAAGCTGCCTGGGGCATTCAATGAAGCGAAGCTGATCACCTTCAGCATGCTGGTCTTCTGCAGTGTCTGGGTGTCCTTTGTGCCCACCTACCTGAGCACTAAGGGGAAATACATGGTGGCGGTGCAGGTTTTCTCTATCTTGGCCTCCAGTCTGGGCTTACTGGGCTGCATCTTTCTGCCCAAATGCTACATCATTCTCCTGAAGCCTCATCTGAATACAAAAGAGCATCTGATGATGAAAGATAAAAGTGGGATCTGATTTTGAGTACATTCTTTCTAATGTTTGAAATCTGTGTCCACCGCATTATGAATCCAATCTAGTTGTCTTAGGAGTTTACTCCCATAAGCTATCATTAGATCAAACCTTTCTTACTTTGAAATACATTACAAAAGAAACTAATAATGCATACTGATGGAACATGTCTAATGACATCACATATCTATAGGCCATTTTGGTTAAATGTCCTATGCTTATCCTTTATCACAGCTTGATTTCACATAGATTTGTATGCATATTACCTAATGTTTGTATTGTATTTCTTTGCTGGGCCTTGAAGAATGTCTTAATTAAAGAGCTACACAATTTATTTATTTATTTATTCAATTTATATACCGCCCATCCCAGGGGCTCTGGGCGGTGAACAGTTAAAATTGATAAAAACAAAAACTAAAATCAATATACAAATAATAAAACAAATTAACAAGGTGCAGTGGTGGGGAGAACCTTCCCCACCCCAAAGGTGGGAGGCCGACATGGCACCGCCCCCTTCAATCACCAAACGCCTGGCGGAACAGCTCTGTCTTACAGGCCCGGCGGAACGATAATATGTCCCGCTGGGCCCGGGTTTCCTTTGACAGAGCGTTCCACCAGGCTGGGGCCAGGACTGAAAAAGCCCTGGCCCTGGTTGAAGCGAGGCGGGCTTCCTTAGGGCCGGGGACCACAAGTAAATATTTATTCGCTGATCGGAGCGATCTCCGGGGAACGTACAGGGAGAGGCGGTCCCGAAGATATGCCGGTCCCAACCCACTCAGGGCTTTAAAGGTAAGAACCAACACTTTGAACCTGATTCGGAATTCAACTGGAAGCCAGTGCAGCTGGCGCAGGACAGTTGTGATGTGTGACTGGTAAGGTATACCAGTCAGGACCCGTGCCGCCGCATTCTGGACCAGTTGTAGTTTCCGGATCAGGCCCAGGGGTAGCCCAGCGTAAAGTGAGTTACAGTAATCTAGCCTGGAGGTGACTGTTGCATGGATCACTGTAGCCAGGTCCTGGGGCGTCAGGTAGGGGGCAAGTTGCCTGATCTGACGAAGATGGAAAAATGCAGACTTGGCAACCGCCGTGACCTGGGCCTCCATCGATAGGGAGGCATCCAGGAACACACCCAGACTCTTTACCACTGGCAAAGTTGCCAGTGGTGTCCCATCCAGGGCAGGGAGCTGGATCCCAACATCTGGCAGCCCCCGTCCCAGCTGCAGGACCTCCTTCTTCACTGGGTTCAATTTCAGCCTGCTCTGTTTCAACCATGCCGTCACAGCCTCCAAAGCTCTGGCCAGATTGTCTGGGGCCGTGTCTGGCCGGCCGTCCATCAACAGAAAAAGTTGGGTGTCATCCGCGTATTGATGACAACCCAGCCCAAACCTCCGCACCAACTGGGCGAGGGGGCGCATATAGATGTTAAATAACATTGGGGAGAGTATCGCCCCTTGGGGAACCCCGCACACCAAAGGGTGACGGACCGATAGATCTCCCCCGAGTGCCACCCTCTGTCCCCGACCCTGGAGAAAGGAGACCAGCCACTGTAAGACTGTCCCCCTAATCCCCACGTCGGCAAGGCAGCTGGCCAACAAATCATAGTCAACCGTGTCAAACGCTGCTGCGAGATCAAGTAACACAAGCACCGCTGACCCGCCTCGATCCAGATGCCTGCGAAGGTCGTCTGTGAGGGCAACCAAGGCTGTCTCCGTCCCATGGCCAGGATGGAAGCCAGACTTGAATGGGTCCCAGACTAGAGCATCATTCAGGAATTCCTGCAGTTGTACCGCCACCGCCCGCTCAATCACCTTGCCCAGGAATGGGAGGTTCGACACTGGGCGGTAACTGGACGGGTCGGTGGGGTCCAAAGATGTTTTTTTCAGGAGGGGCCGCACTACCGCCTCCTTTAACACTCCTGGAAAAACCCCAGAGCTCAGGGAGATGTTAACAATGGCCTCCAGATGGTCCCGTAGCCCCTCCGAGCTGGCCTTCACCAGCCAGGATGGGCAGGGGTCCAGAGGACAGGTGGTTGGCCTCATCCCCTGCAGGATCCTGTCAACATCGTCCTGAGAGAGCAGGCTGAAATGGTCTAATACGGACCCAGAAGACGGCCAAGGGGTCTCCAGTTCCCTTACTGTATCAACAGTGGGTGGCAGGCCACGGCGAAGGGACAAGATTTTACCCGCAAAATAGCTCGCAAAAGCCTCGCAGCCAATAGTTGAATTAAGAATTTGGTGGTCTCCCTGAGAGAGGGAGACCAAGGACCGAACTGTTTGAAATAATTGAGCCGGGCGTGAGCTAGCGGATGCAATGGAAGCAGCAAAGAAATCCCTCTTTGCTGCTTTCACTGCCACCTCATAGGCTTTCATAAACGTCCTATAAGATGTTCTTGCCTCTTCGTCGCGCCCCCGCCTCCACACTCGCTCTAGTCGTCTCAGAGACCGTTTCATCTGGCGAAGCTCCTCGGTAAACCAAGGAGCTACCTGTTTGCGGGCTCGGAGAGGACGGCAGGGGGCAATAGTGTCGATGGCTTCGGAAAGACGGCCATGCCAATCATCCACCAGCTCATCTAACGTACTGCCAGGGGGCATCGGATCCCGCAGAGCCGCCTGGAAACCAATTGGATCCATAAGCCTCCGTGGGCGAGTGTAAATCCGCTCACCGCCCACCCGGGAAAGGAGCGGCATGCTCAGACGAGCCTTCAGAACAAAGTGATCTGATACTTTCTATTTGTTTGGGATACTTTCTATTTGTTTGGGATCACCTAAATGAGCTCCTATTTGCATCCACCATACTATGAAGAATTCCCATCAACCTTTGCTACATCTGTGGCTACTTCACTACCGCTTGCGCACTGAGGTATAAGAAGAGGGCGCAGGCTCCTCCTTTGCATTGAAAGAGCACTGAAAGCTACACCGATGACTGGGAACTTGCAGCCTCCCAAAAGTGGTGCAAGGAGAATACCATTACATCCTCCACCCATCAAGAGTTTACCAGAATGTTTCATAGGAGGATTGTAATCCTCAGTCTAGGCTAGCCATAGCAATTCTTAGATGGGTGGTGGTGGGCTACTGCTTGCCCTTGCCGCCTATGGCCGAGAAAGGGAGGAGCGGGGGGGGACACGCAGTAAATAAGAAGCATACACACAAGGGCTGGAGAAAAAATGGCCACAACTTTATTAACATGACAACAGCAACAGGAGTATTGGCGCAGCATGTGGATTGGATCTCCAAACAGCATCGGCTGACCGCCTGCCAGACGATGACCCCCTGCCCCCCCAGATGCCGGCTGAGGGGGGGAACCAAGGAGTGGCATTGCAAGGAGGGGATCACCTGGTGTACACCCTTTGGTGATCCCCCTGCCACCTGGGAGGGAGAATGCCACGGCAGCCCCCGAGCTGAGCGTGCCTTCATAACTCCCTCCCAAGATTCCTTATGGGAATCCCCTCCATGGGGAGCCTGTGACCGAGGGCCCGGCTCCCCCAAAAATGGGATCCGAACCAATGCCCAACCACTTGCAAGTTGTGACAAGTGAACCGCAAAATGAACAGGGAGAGGAGGGTGGGTGTCCACTGCCGGAGACGAAGTGAGCGGGGGCGGGTCTGGCAGCCGGCTAAACACCCGGCTGCTGGATCTTGGAGGAGACCACAGCTGAGAGCTCCGCGGCCTGCCCCGCCCCCCCTCCGGCTCAACTTCGGGCCGCCGCGATTGGCTGGCCCGAAATTTGAACCGATTGGTCGCTGGCTCGCCCGGGCATACCGGGTGAGCCAGCGAGCAAGTCAACCGCTGTGTCCCCCCGCTCCTCCGACCGCCAGCGGCAACGGGGGGTCCAGGTAAGTCTGGGGCCCCATTTGCCGCCCATGGCCGAGAAAGGGAGGAATGGGAGGGGGGACACGCGGTAAATAAGAAGCATACACACAAGGGCTGGAGAAAAAATGGTCACAACTTTATTAACATGACAACAGCAACAGGAGTATTGGTGCAGCATGTGGATTGGATCCCCAAACAGCATCGGCTGACCCGTTTGCCAGCCGATGACCCCCTGCCCCCGCCGACGCCGGCTGAGGGGGGGAACCAAGGATTGGCATTGCGAGGAGGGGATCACCTGGTGTACACCCTTTGGTGATCCCCCTGCCACCTGGGAGGGAGAATGCCCCGGCAGCCCCCGAGCTGAGCGTGCCTTCATAACTCCCTCCCAAGATTCCTTATGGGAATCCCCTCCATGGGGAGCCTGCGACCGAGGGCCCGGCTCCCCAAAAATTGGGATCCGATCCAATGCCCAACCACCACAAGAGCCACGAGTGGCTCCCGCCAACACTCCTATCACTGTAACCAATCCAGCACGCCGTCCCGCAGGTCCTGCAGCCAGATGTCATTGCCCCAACTGGAGAGGTGGCCCCCATCCCAGCGAAAAAGGGGGGCCACGTGATGGGAGATGCCCCAGTGAGTGATCAGGGAGCCCCCAACCTCGGTTATGTATCGGCCCATGGAATGGGCCAGCTTCTGCCTGATGGTGTCCACCTTCTTGGGGCATCAGGCCCCGCACCAAACAAGTCTCTGGAGTAAGTCCGACCAAAGGATGGAGGTCGGTGGGAAGAGTCCCCGCAGGTATTCCAAGTCCACGCACATGGCTCACTTCAGCTCCGGCCCTTCGTGCTTGCCCAGATCGTTCTCCCCCAGCTGTATGACCAGGACGTCCGGAGGGCCCGACTGGCATGCCTGTCGCAACAGCATGGGGACCAAGGCATCCCAGAGTATTCCGCGGACCCCCAGCCAGCGCAACTGGAGGCGTTCTTCCAGACCCACGTGTCTGCCCCAGCCTGATGTTTCTGCATACTTGCTGCCCCAGTGCACAATGCTGTGCCTGCAGATCCACACTGTCCTCCTCCGCCCTGCAAGAGAGAACATGCAAACCAACAAATTAATGATAGGCTCTGCTGGCCGGGCAAATATAGATCAGGAATGCCCGGGACCGCCAACGCCTGATGGCCTTTATGGCCGAGGTGGGCAGACCGCACCTGTGCGCCTCCATAGCAGCCCCGATGCGGAAGGAGTGGGTCCCAAAATCCCGAGGGGGGAGCCCTAGGGACCGCAGGCAGGAGCGCAAGACCGCGGCGAACTGGTAGCGGGTGAGGGGCAAGAGATCCTTGTGCAGGAGGAATGGCCCGCGGAGATGTGGCCGTAGTGCTAGGTAAGCTTCCACTGCCCGGACGGGGCACAGGGCCCGGTTGCTGGAAGATCGCAGAGTGATGGTGTGCCCCTTCCCCCATTGGTCCGTCTTGGAACGGCGCACAGTGATGAATACCCTGCGAGGGGGGGTCCATATGACATCGTGGTCCTGTAGGGTGTGGTCTCTCACGTCTGATCGGGAACCCGCTACCAGCTCCCCGACCCAGAGGGCCCCGAGAAAGGCCAAAGAAAAGGCTGCGTGGAACATCTGTGCCTCAAAGGGAGACCAGCAAAGGTCAGGGACCACACAGAGGATCCCCCCCAGTATAGCCAGGGTGATGGGGCGTCTGTGGTCCGAAGCAGGGGGGGCCAACCGGGCCCATCCCTCAACCGCCTTGTGGACCAAGAAGCTATCGCAAGGGTCTGGGGAACCCGATGCCTTGGAAACGAAAGCAATGGCTGCCAAGTCCCTCCTCATGGTCCTGGTGGACAAGCCCCGCTCGCGAAGATGGGCCAAATACCGCAGAACCATGGTCTGGGTTGCCAGCCATGCTGCCCCTCTCCTGGTGCCCTCAGCAAAGAACAATCTGGATGCCGCTGCAGTGTAGGCTTGGAGGGTGGAAGGAGCCACCGAGCACAGTACTCCCTGCATTATGGAGTCTTGCCAAGCTGCCACAACTCCTCCGGGAATGGGTCGGGCATGCGACGAGCCTCTGGTGCCAGCTTGAAGAATCTCTCCATCTGGAAGCAAGATAATGCATCTGCCAGGCTGTTATCCACCCCTGCTATGTGCTGGGCAAAGAAGGTGATGTTAAACTCAAGACAGCATAACACAAAACGGTGGACCAAACGCATAACCCGCTCAGAGCGAGAAGACTGACGGCAGATAACCCTGACTGTTGCCATATTGTCACACCAGAATGTCACCCTTGTGTCCCGCAAGAGCTCCCCCCAAAGAGACACGGCCACCAGGATGGGAAACAGTTCCAGGAAGGTGAGATCCCACAGGATCTCCGACCCTGCCCAAGACTCGGGCCAGCGCTGGGCGCACCAGCGGCCTAGAAAGTAGACCCCAAACCTCAGGCTGCCAGCTGCGTCGGAATGGACCTGCAGGTCTGACCCCAGGACCAGGGGGTCTTGCCACAGGGAGACCCCGTTAAATTTGTCCAAGAATTCCAGCCAAACCCTAAGGTCTGCCCTGAGGCCTAACGTTATTCATATCCGGTGGTGAGGAGCCGTAACGCCGCGGCAGGCCTGGGCGAGCCGGGCGTAAAAGGCTCGCCCTGGGGAAACCACCCTGCATGCGAAATTGAGGTGGCCGATGAGAGACTGCATCTCCCTCAGAGTGCACTTGGGTCGGGGCAGAATGCTGGTGATAAGCTCATGGAGGCGATCAAGCTTGTCCCCAGGGAGACGGGACAGCCCGGCCACCGAGTCTAGCTCGATCCCCAAGTAGGTGAGCCGCGAGACGGGGCCCTCCATCTTTTCTTGAGCCAGGGGGACCCCCAGTTCCACTGCCAGGGCCTGGAAAGTGCCTAGCCGGGTGGCGCAAGCCGTGCTGTTGGGCGGAGCCATGATCAGGAAGTCGTCCAAATAATGAGTAATAAATGGAGACCCCATGCGGTCCTTGGCTGCCCATTCTAGAAAGGTGCTAAAGGTCTCGAAGGCCGCACAGGTGATGGAGCACCCAATGGGCATGGACTTGTCTACGTACCAGTGATCTTGGAACTTGAAACCCAGCAGGCAGTGATCCCCCGGGTGGATGGCAGCAGCCGAAAGGCTGACTGAACGTCACACTTGGCCATGAGCGCCCCCCTCCCGCAAGCCCTGACCAGGCGCACTGCGTGGTCGAATGATGCATACTTGACCGCGCAGAATTCGGGGGGGATGGCCTCGTTGACTGATGATCCCTTGGGGTATGACAGGTGGTGTATAAGCCGGAATTCCCCCGGGGCCTTCTTGGGGACGACCCCCAGGGGGGACACTCACAGGTTGGGGAGGGGGGGCTGGTGAAGGGGCCCGCCACCCACCCCGCTGCCACCTCCTTGGCTATCTTAGCCGCCACCACCCCGGGAAGCTCCCTAGCAGATTTAAGGTTCCCAGAGGAGGAAGCCACACGCGGCCCCGTGTATGGGATGCGGAAGCCTGATGCAAATCCTTCCCGCAGGTACTTGGCCGCAGCCCTGTTAGGGTAGTGCGCCAGCAAGGGGAGCAGCGCGCGGAGGTGAACTGGGGTGCGGGCCAACCCCAGCACCGCGTGGGTATGGCTAATTGCTGCTGGCAGGCTGGGTGGTGAGGGCGGCCGGTCCCCCGTCCTTACGGGAGTTATTGGAGGACCAGCCTGTTGGATGGTGTGTATTCAGCGTGACTGCACCAGCTTAAGGAGGATCCACAAAGAGTCCACACCTTGTTAGTTTAGCAAAGGTGTATAATACAGTTTATTTATAGGTGGATAAAGAGCAATATATACAAGTTTACAGTCCAGAGAGACAAAGTGCTTCGCCTACACCTGGACTAGCAAGAAGCCCCCAACCATACTGTACATGGTAGCTATATATACATGTAGACACCCAATCAGATACATGCATGAGTTTAGCTGAGTCATTCACTTCATAGTCTCCTGACCCTTATGTTAACCATCTGACTCTATGTCACCTGATGTGTCTACCTGTCATACTGATCGTTCTGATCTAAAGCCTCTGCACACTGGCTTTTGACACTTAGATATCAACACTCCTCCAAGCCAGTATGAGAGCAGTTTAAGGCATCACGTAATCGTTCAAATGGTACAGCATACAGACTTTTAGTAAACATGTCTGCAATATTGTCACCAGATGTACATCTAAACAATCTTACGAATCCTTGCTCTACAGCACATCTTACATTCAAATACCTGATTAAGATGTGTTTACTGCGTGTTTTGGTTCCACCATCTTGGGCTAACTGTTGTGCTGCTGTATTATCTCCATAAACAGCAATAGGTACTGCACAATGCAGTTTCATGTCAGACATGAGCTGTTGTATTACTTCCAGCTCTAAGATACCTTGACTCAAGGCAGCGACCTCTGCCTCACACAATGAATGTGCTAACAAAGACTGTTTTAATGTCTTATGTGCAATGAGAGCACCTCCTACAAATATGGCTAGTCCTGTAGTGGATTTACCGTCAGGGCGATCTGCCCAACTAGCATCACAAAACATACTGATCTGCATAGGTTCAGTGGCTTTTAGAACCAAAGAGAAATTGAGAGTAGCCTTAAGATATTTCAAGACGCGTTTTGCTGCTATCCAATCCCTATGGAAAGGCTTAGCACACCTTTGGCATAGCATGTTTACTGCTTGTGTTATATCTGGACGGCCCCAACATGAGAGATACAAAAGACTGCCCACCAATGACTGATATCTTTGTACATCTTCCCAGGGAAAATCATCTGGCTCCCTGATATACCCTGTAGTCATAGGAGTGGACACACCATGTGCTTCAGTTAATCCATACTCTGAGAGCAACTTTGTAATTTTATCTCTCTGATTCAGTTGGAAAAATCCATCCTCAGTTTTGGACACTTGCACTCCCAAATAATTGGAGATAGGACCCAAATGTTTCACTTTGCAAATATCCTTAGCTATTTGTTTAAACCAACATAATTGTTCTTCTGTTTCATATGTACACAATATGTCATCTACAAAAATAAGGAGTTGGACTTCTGAACCTCCTACCATTTTTGTAAAAATGCAGGCATCACCTTTGCCCTGCTCAAAGCCTGCTGTTTTTAGTGATTGTGGCAGGTATTGAAACCAAGCTCGTGCTGATTGACGCAACCCATACAAGGCTCGGTTTAGTTTGAGCACCATATGTTTATTTGACACCTCATACCCTGGTATCTGCTCCATGTATAAACATTCCTGTATAGGAGCATGGAGGTAGGCTGTACAGACATCAAAATGATCTATGTTTTTGTGTTGAGCCCCTGCCTTACATAAGGCTAATTTTACTGTTTCAGGCCTAACAGTAGGAGAAAATACCTGGTCATAGTTGTGGAATTGTACCTGAGAGAAACCATGGGCTACTAAGCGAGCTTTCCTCTGCACATTACCTGAGGGAAGTCGTTTCACCTTATACAGCCACCTACAACCAATAATATTTGTGTCTTTTGGCTTAGGTACAACTGTAAACACTTCATGGTCAGTTAGAGACTGATATTCGGCCTTCATGGCCTCGAGCCAAGCCTTTTTCTCTTCCCCCTCATAAGTGAGAAGCTCAGAATAATTAGCTGGCTCTTTAGCCAGCACACAGTTTGCTGCAGCTTCAAAACCATACCTTTGAGGTGGGACACCTTTATTAGGACGACTGGACACACGTATAGGAGGACTAGACCTCTGTGTGTCCTGTGTTACCTGCCTGGCTGGAGAACTAATCTCCTCTTTCACACTCACGTCCCCCTCTGAACTTGTTTCAGGCATTTCATCGGTAACTGGCAACACAATCTGGCTTTCACTCTCATACCCGTGAAGCCTTTTCCAACTTCCATGCTCACATATACTAGCGGACCTGCTGTACGATACCTTTTTGTTTTCATTTGTAAACCTGTAGGCCTTCATGCCACTCTGGTATCCAATGAATATCATCTTAGAGGCTTTTGGGCCCCCTTTTCTCCGCTGTTTTAAAGGGATATGCACCCAAGAAGTCATGCCAAACACCCTTAGTAACTTTAGGTTAGGGTCCCTGTTGAAAAGTAACCTAAAAGGTATTTCATTCACAGCACGGGACCACAGACGATTTACCACATAACAGGCACAGATAATTGCCTCAGCCCAGTAAGTTTTTGGCAAACCAGCATCAGCTAACATAGCAGCCATTTTTTCTTGTATAATGGCACCATGCCTTTCTGCCAGACCATTTTCTTGTGGCACACTTGTATTTGCTACCCTGTGCAAAACACCATATTTATCACACCAGTGAGAGAATTGTGCAGACATGAATTCCCCCCTTGGTCAGACTGGATGGCCTTTATGTCCAGCCCCAACTGTTTTTGTACCCTTTTTGCCCAAACCTTAAACAAATCAAACGTTTGAGACTTGTGTTTCATAACATACAGCCATGAGTACCGGCTAAAATCATCCGTTAGGACCAGGGCATAACAATTTTGAGAATGGCTTTTGGGGAATGGACCAATCAGATCCATGTGAATTAATTCAAGTGGCTTTGTAGACACCCGGCCACTTTTCTTAGCTACAGGGAATGCCTTTGTTTTGACTGCTTTGCAAACAGTGCAGTCTAGGAACTCTGAGCAGCTTGACACCTTTTCTCCCTTCAGGAGTGTTAGAGTTTTGTTTATAACCCCAAAGCTAGCGTGCCCTAAACGCCTGTGCAATAAATGCACACAATTGTCATGGCTACACTTGTTTGTAACCGTGTCAGCCTTTGCCTGCCTATTCTCTACAATATAAACATTGTTTCTCAGTTCCCCAGTAACCAGAACTTTGCCAGCTTTGCTTATTTGGCATTTGTCCCCCACAAACCGGACCTCAAACCCCTTTTGGGTCAACCTACTTACTGATAATAGATTATGGTCCAAAGAGGGAACACAATATACAGGCGCAAAGTCCTCCTCCAGAGCTGTAAACCGTACAGCTCCCATGGCACTGACTGGAGATTCTCTCCCATCTGCCAACAACACGGACTGCAGGTTGCTTCTTTGTAAATCATACAGCACTTCCTCAGATCGGGAGAAGGAATCGGTAGCGCCACTGTCAACTGTCCACTGGGAATGCGTATTTACAGTAGATGCAGTGACCAGCCTCGCATGTTGATCTGGAAACCGAGGCTCCTGTACACGTCCTTGCTTCTGCTTCTGTTGTTTTCTTCTCCTGTCCGGGCAAAACCGACGAAGGTGCGAAGTGGAGCCGCAGCTGTAACATCTTCTCACGGCTGCTGCTGACAGCTGGGTGACCTCCCGCTGCTTGTTAGCAACTCCTCCGCCGTCAGTAGCAGAAACCCCTCGATGGGCCCCTCCGTCTGCTCGTTGCTCCATCCTTGAATGCCAGCCTCCGTATGTTGAAACACGAGCCTCTTCCTCAAGAAGACGAGACGTAACATAGGAATAAGTGAGTTTATCTGGCTCCAGGCTCTCAAGGCTTGCAATAAGAGGAAAATATACATCAGGCACACTTGATAATAGAATGTATGCCTTGTCAGAGTCCTCCGTGGGCTTTCCACGAGCAGCCAGTTGCTGGAAACATTCCGTCAAACTGTTTATATGCTTCTGCATGCTCTCCCCCGGCTTGAGAGCAAGTCTGTAGAGGCGACGTGTCAGCATAATTAATGACCCTGCAGACGTTCTTGCATGGATCAGCTTCAAATCTTGCCAGGCCTTTGAACTAGTAGCCGAGTCCCTGATGTGAAGCAATTGGTCATCTCCCACAGCCAGCACGATATGAGCTAAAGCACGCTCATCTGCAATCTTTTCCGCATCATTGGGGGCTGCTGGGGGGTTGCTGACACTTTTCCACAGCCCCTCTCTCTTTAAAAAATGCTCCATACGCAACGACCAAATGGAGTAGTTCACGGAGGTCAGCTTCTCCACCAACACGACCGTACTCTGTGCCATACTTGCTTCTGCACCGGTCTGAGGGAGCTCGTTTGCCTCCTCCTCCTCCTGGTCACTGACACTTTCCACCGCCAATAATTCCTCCTCCGAGGGATCGCGGCCGTCAGGTGCCAACATCCACCACCGACTCTGTTGCGTCTCTACTTCAGTAGAGCCTCCTCAGCAGCCTCCTTGGCGCAGTCTATCTGGGCCCATAACCCTGTTGGATGGTGTGTATTCAGCGTGACTGCACCAGCTTAAGGAGGATCCACAAAGAGTCCACACCTTGTTAGTTTAGCAAAGGTGTATAATACAGTTTATTTATAGGTGGATAAAGAGCAATATATACAAGTTTACAGTCCAGAGAGACAAAGTGCTTCGCCTACACCTGGACTAGCAAGAAGCCCCAACCATACTGTACATGGTAGCTATATATACATGTAGACACCCAATCAGATACATGCATGAGTTTAGCTGAGTCATTCACTTCATGGTCTCCTGACCCTTATGTTAACCATCTGACTCTATGTCACCTGATGTGTCTACCTGTCATACTGATCGTTCTGATCTAAAGCCTCTGCACACTGGCTTTTGACACTTAGATATCAACACAGCCCCCACAAAAGGGGTGCGAGGAGGTCCCGCCCTGAGGGCTGGATGGATGGGAATGGGGTCCCCCACAGGCATCGCAATTGTGCTCGAAGCGGCATTTCGAGTGCTGGCATTTCCCCGATTATACTCCCAGCACACGCCCCGGGACCTGTCCCTGTGTGGCTGCCACCGCCCCCCCGAAGGGGCTCGCCCCTGCCCTTCATGTGTGGGCCTACCAGCCAGAGCCAGAGCTTCTGGCTAATCAAATCCCACCACGCCCTGGGGTTGTGCGAGGCCCATTTCCGGAATGCCTCGTCATAATCCATGGCTGCGGATTCCCCGGCCAAAGCCCTGGCCTGAAGGACATTCCCCAAGTGGTTGGTCAGGTGCCACCCCCGCTCAGGATAAGCAGCTTGAATAACCCCCATGTAGACTGTAAAACCCTCAAGCCAGTTGGCGAATGTCCTCTCAACCACCTCCTTCTTTCCCCCCCGTTTCTCCCGCCTGGCCGGGGGCATGCACCTCCCATCCTCCGCCTCTGGCCGAAGTAGGGAAAGGACATCTACGTAGTAGCCGTCCAGTATGTGCTCCCTGACCCTGCGTGCCAAATGGATCCCAGGGGGGTCCTCGTCGTCCGTGAAGGACGTCACCCGGGGGGGGCTCCTCAGTACCCCAGACCTCCCTGGGATCACCCTCTCCTGGCCGGGTCCTGTCCCTCCTCCGCTGGGCCCAGCCGGGGAGACCCGGAACCTTTGCTGCTAGCTCCCAATAATCCTCCCCCGCGGCCCCATCTTCCGAGGAAGAGGACTCACCTGAGGTCGAGTCGCTGTCTGTATCCTCCTGCCGGCGACGCCATCCCCCCTTCCTGCAAGATGTTCTTCTTCGCTTCGATGGCCTCTGACGTTCCCCGCTGCTGCTGCCCTCAGAGCTGGGGGGGGAGCGAGCCACGCGGTGCCGAGCGGCTGCGCGGCCCTTCTTCAATTTCTCCCTGGATTTGTGTTGGGGGACCTCGACAGGCTCGGGGACAGGCTGAGCTGTCCCAGGCCCGGAGTTCCCCAAATGCTCCACTCGTGCCGTGAGGCGCTCCAAGGCATGGGAGATGTCCAGCAGTGAACTGGGGCTGGCCACCCCTGTACCCTCCCCCGGGTTGGCCTGCCCCAATGCCTGGGCCTTGGGCCCTCTGGCTGTGCCCCTCTTCTGGCCGGCGACCCTAGGGCCCCTGGCCACAGCCTCCCCTTGTGTGTGGCTGGCTGGTGTTGCCCTCTTGCTTGCTCCCTCACTCCTTGCTGAGTGTGGAACAGCGTGTAAGGGGCCGCTGCTTGCCGGCTGCCCCTTCGCTGCTCTGGCCCTGCCTGCTGACTCGCCCCCCCTCGGTGGGGGGGCTTACCGGCTCCCCCCCTTGCCTGCTTTTTCCTCCCCCCGGACGTGGCCCGTAAGCAAGAGCCTGCCCCCGCCGTGGACCCCTTCTTCACTGGTGCCATGAGCCCAGAGGAAGTCGGCACCGGTGGGAAGCTGGGAAGAGTGCGGGAGTAAGGGGAAGGTTGAGCACGTGGCTGGTGCAGCGCGGCCCCCGTCGATCCCCGCCGGTTGCCTCCTTGGCCTCTGCTGCTCGCAGCTCAACTGTCTTGCTGAAGGATGTTTCCTCTTCCGCCGGGCCTGAAGCCTCGCCATGCGAGTGCCACGCCGCAGCACGAGGGGCTCAGCTAGACCCCTCCGGCGACCCGCACAGCTTTGCTCCACCCGGGCTTCCACCGACTCGTGCTCGTCTTTGTCTTCGTCTCTTCCGTCCTGCTCCGAACGTCCTCTTCTGTCCGCTGCCGGAGACGAAGTGAGCGGGGGCGGGTCCAGCAGCCGGCTAAATACTCGGCTGCCAAACCTTGGAGGAGACCGCAGCTGAGAGCTCCGCGGCCTGCCCCGCCCCCCCTCCACCGGCTCAACTTCGGGCCACCGTGATTGGCTGGCCCGAAGTTTGAACCGATTGGTCGCTGGCTTGCCTGGGCATACTGGGCGAGCCAGTGAGCAAGTCAACCGCTGCGTCCCCCCGCTCCTCTGACTGCCGGCGGCAACAGGGGACCCAGGTAAGTCTGGGACCCCATTTCATTGCAAGGCAAACATCATGACGTCTGATGGGAGGGCGGTTTAGAAATGTGATAAAAAAATCCCCCTCTCCCATGTGTTTGAAGAAAAACTGTAGAGAAGTACAGTAATAACAAACAGCTATTATTGCAAACCCTGAACAAAGGAAGTCCCCCCCCCTTTCATCCCACACATTCTGCAGAAAGGACACTAAAAATGGAAAATGTTCCCCTTTCTTTCCAATCACATATATCACATTTTTTACACCTTCCCACTTTGTTCCAGTGATATCACTGAGTGATTCTCTTCATATATCTGAAAAGAAGGTCTCACACTTCTTTGACCTATCCCTCACATGGTATTCAAAGGATTTGCTGGGCACCAGCAGTGGCTCTGGCGGTTGGCAGTCCTGCAGAACAGCATGTCCCTTCATCATGCACATGTTGTGCAAGATAACACAGGCTGTTATTATACTGATGACATTCTCTTCAAAAACAGTCTGGAGGAGAGGTGGCTCCAACAACTCTTCATGTATCTGAAGGCACATTCTACTATGTTTTATGTCCTTCAAGAGCATAGTCAAATTGCCTCTCCCAACAGTTCCTCGTCCTTCCATATGGCTTCATGTGGTATTTCCTCAGAGGGAGGCAGCAATGGACATTATCAGTAGTGAAACAATAACCCCCTCCAAGGCCAAAATAAGTTTTCTGAGCACAAACAAACTAGAATCCATGACAGTACAGATTTCCGAGTTGGCAAAAACAAATGAATTGTGGTTTCTGCTACTCAACCCTGCCTCTGTATCTATAAATTGGCCTTTGTAGCCTTCTGTGCAACAGAGAAGGAGCTGTACTTCTTTCTATTTCTGTATTGGTCACATCTTCTCTTGGACTGCCAGATGGGAATGTGTGTTCCGCCTAAATCACTATGATTTTCCTGGAATGCTTATGATAAAGGTACAACCTCCACCATGTTTAATAGCTGCCTGTGATATAAAATCACAGGACCCCTGGATCAATGCAGCCTGGATTTGCATCAGGGGGGAATTCCAACTGGCTCGGCAGAACGTTGCTGAGTCTTGCCTGGGAGACTGAGGCATGCATGGAATGCAAATGCCAAGGATTGGTGGTGGTTGATATTACAGACCCTCCTATTGTGGATGTGAGATTGTGATAAGACAGGATTTCGCTGTGTCATCCCCATTAGCACATGCCTAATTACCTCTCCTTCTGTAATTTGAACCCTATCCTAAGTACGAAGCAATCAATCAGCACCAGGGGTGTGCAATTTGGGTATATAATACCCGAAAAAACCCGAAACAACCTGTTTTGGGTAGTTTCGTGTTTTCCCGAAATGTTTCAGAAAACCGGAAACATTTCGTGTAATCCGAAACAGTGATTTCCGAAACGTTTCGGTAATTCAGCTTGTTTTAGTAATGCATTTCAATGGGAAAAAGCCTCCCCCAGGCTTCCCGGAAGCCTGGGGGAGGCATTTCCCCACCAAATCAAGCCAAACTTGGTGAGGACCTTCCTCTAACTCCTCTCTAACAACCCCCCAAGTTTCAGAAAGATTGGACTTTGGGGGGGTCACGTTATGGCCCCCCAAAACAGGCCCCCTCTCCTCGCCTAAAAGGGAAAGGTTTTTGCTTGCTACTGCTGATCTTTATCGTTGTGGATGCTGCTGCTGACCTCCATGTTTCCTATGGGGGGGGGACATGAAGAGGCAGGCTTGTCTTTCTAGGGGGGGCATTTTGCATGCAAAATGCCCCCAACCCTCAGGGGTCCTTCTCCTACTTTTCCTCCCACCCCCCACCAAATCTCAGCCTGCGCCCACTTGGGGGGGCATTTCATGGCCTCCCAAAGTAGGTGCTCTCAGCCCCCAAAGTCCACCCCCTACAGCCCCACACATACCCAATTCTCCCCCAGCTGCCACACACAGATCCAAATCCCCACAGTAGCTCCTCACAGGCCCAAATCCAGCCCCAGCAGCTCCACACGATCCCAGGAACAGGCTGGCCAGCCTTCTCCCTTTGTTTCCTATGCTGTGAACTATAACACTCTTTTCCAGAGCAAATGTGCACAGTCCAGGGATGCCACAATGGTGGACACACTTCTGAGTGCCAGCTTGTCCCTGTGAAAGAGCACCTGAACCACAGACACCCTCCCTCAAATTCCCCCACCACCTACAGAGATGGCTGGCCAGCCAGCCCCATTGTTCCCTATGATGGGAACCAACTGGACAACAAAGAATAAAACATGAACAACACAAAGTTTTTTAAAAAACATTTCTCACTTTCAAAGTACAAGTAGGCAAAGCATTATGACACATGACACCAGCAGTCCCCCACACAGAAAAATAACATGACTCACTTAAGATCAGAGAATCACAAAAACACAATTCCTGTCAAAAACACTATATTTCTTGAACAGCTTTACGTTACACAGCAGGGGGGCACACCAAAGGGCATGGCAGCAGTATCTTACACAAAAATAACACAACTCACTTCACATTAAAGAATCACCCCACAAAATTGCTGTCAAAAGCACTTTATTTCTTTAACTGTGTTAGGTTACGCAGTAAGAAGGCACAACAGGGCGTAAAAGCAGTCTACTACACAAAAATAACACAACTCACTTCACATCAGAGAATCACTCAAACACAATTGCTGTCAAAAAAGGTGAAGTGGGCTGTATTATTTTGTGTAGTACGCTGCTTTCATGCCCTGTTGTGCCCTCCTACTGTGTAACCTAAAACAGTTAAAGAAATAAAGTCTTTTTGAAAGCAATTGTGTTTTCGGGTGATTCTTTAATGTGAAGAAGCCATGTGCGACTAGAATACTACAAACCTGGGAGCAGCAGAGACTTGTATGAGCATTAATATACTGGCTGGTTGTTGTGGGTTTTCCGGGCTGTATTGCCGTGGTCTTGGCATTGTAGTTCCTGACGTTTCGCCCGCAGCTGTGGCTGGCATTTTCAGAGGTGTAGCACCAAAAGACAGAGATCTCTCAGTGTCACAGTGTGGAAAAGATGTTGGCAGGTCATTTATATCTACTCAGGAGGGGTGGGGTTGAGCTGAGTCATCCTGTAAGAGTCTCCCAGGGTGTGGAATGCTAATGGCGGGAGGTTTCACTGTATCCTGAGGAGGTTCTTTTGCATATGGATTGGTGCTTGATGTGCTAATCTTCTCTGCAGGGCTATTGTCGGGGATAGAGTGTTTTGTTAGCCTGGTGTTTTTCAGAACTGGAAACCATGCTCTGTTCATTCTTAAGGTTTCTTCTTTCCTGTTGAAGTTTTGCTTATGCTTGTGAATTTCAATGGCTTCCCTGTGCAGTCTGACAAAGTAGTTGGAAGTGTTGTCCAGTATTTTGGTGTCCTGGAATAAGATACTGTGCCCTGTTTGAGTTAGGCTATGTTCAGCCACTGCTGATTTTTCAGGTTGTCCAAGTCTGCAGTGTCTTTCATGTTCTTTTATTCTTGTCCGGATGCTATGCTTTGTGGTCCCGATGTAAACTTGTCCACAGCTGCAGGGTATACGGTATACTCCTGCAGAGGTGAGGGGGTCTCTACTGTCTTTTGCTGATCGTAGCATCTGTTGTATTTTTCGGGTGGGTCTGAATACTGCTTGAAGGTTATGCATTTTCGTAAGCTTTCCCATCTGATCAGTAATTCCTTTGATATATGGCAAAAACACTTTTCCTGTAGGAGACTGTTTTTCCTTGGTTGTTTGATTCATTCTGGGTTTGATTGCTCTTCGGATTTCATTTCTGGAGTAGCCATTTGCCTGAAGTGTGTGGTTTAGATGATTAATTTCCTCATTGAGAAAGTGTGGCTCACATATCTGTCTTGCACGATCCACTAATGTTTTCATTATGCCTCTTTTCTGTCGGGGGTGGTGATTGGAGTTTTTGTGTAAGTACCGATCAGTGTGAGTTACCAAGGTGGTAGAGGAAGAAGAGCCTCTCTGTTGCTTCGATTGTGCTCCACAAGTGGAGAGGACTGTGTCCACTCAGGAAGTTAGGGGGCACCAGAGGAAAAGGGGCAGTCCTTGTGATTCCATAAGATCCTGTAAGCCATCTCTTAGAAGATATGTATGCACTTTTGAAGAGGGATCCTTCCTCAGCTCATACGTTTTATTTCATTAGCTGAGGGGAAAAAATTACATTAACCACAGAGGAAAGCAGACAAAGGATTCTGAATGAACCACCTGTAATGTCCTTTTGCACTGAACCATACTGCTTACAGTATTTATGAATGGGGTAGAACCATGTTTAAAGATATGGGTCCACCAACACTAGGTGTAGTATGGTCACATCTACAACCCTACAGGATAGAATGGTCCTATAACATAATTGTCTTGGTGGGTTTCAGACGACTCACATTTATCCTGGTGCACCTGTGCGGGTGCACCAGGATAAAAAGTGCAATGTCAAACACCACCTCGGGAGGGCTCCGCTGGCGGCGGATGGCCAGGTGAGACGGCCCGGTCATCTGCCGCCGGACTACGTAGCCCAGCTGGAAGAGGAGGGCGGTGCACAAAGAGTGGCATGCTTACAAACCCTGGTGGAGCTGGGGCGAAGTGCCCGCTGCCCTCTGAGCCCCACTGGGCCGACAGGGGTTGGGAGAAGTGTCCACCACCCTCTGAGCCCTGCCGGAGCCGGGCCGAGCCACGCTTGGCAGAGCTGGGGCGATGGGGCAGAGGTGAAGCATCTGCTGCCCTCTGAACCCCACCTGCATCTCAGCCTTCCCCAGACCCCCCTTGCCCCTCCACCTGCTAGCTCTTCTCAGACCCCTCCTGTGTCTCAGCCCTCCCCAGACCCCCCTTGCCCCTCCACCTGCCAGCCCTCCCCAGACCCCTCCTGCATCTCAGACCTCCCCAGAACCCCCTTCCCCTCCACCTGCCAGCCCTTCTCAGACCCCTTCTGTGGCTTAGCCCTCCCCAGATCCCCCTGCCCCTCCACCTGCCAGCCCTTCCCAGATCCCTTCTGCGTTTCAGCCCTCCCCAGACCCCCTTTACCCTTCCACCTGCCAGCCCTTCCCAGACCCCTCCTTCACCTCAGCTCTCCCCAGACCCCCTTGCTTCTCCACCTGCCTGCACTCCCCAGACCCCCTTGCCCCTCCACCTGCCATCCCTCCCCAGACACTTCTTGCCCCCTACCTGTCAATTCTCCCCAGACACCTCCTTCATCTCAGCTTTCCCCTGACCCCCCTTTCCCCCTCCACCTGCCATCCCTCCCCAGACCCCCCCTTGCCCCCACCTGCCAGTCCTCTCCAGACCCCTCCTGCCTCTCAGTCCTCCCCAGAACACCCTTTTCCCCTACCTGCCAGCCCTTCACAGACCCCTCCTGCATCTCAGCCATCCCCAGACCTCCCTTGACCCTACCTGCCAGCCCTTCTGAGACCCCTCCTGTGTCTCAGTCCTCCCCAGATCCTCTTGCCCTCCCTAACTGCCAACCCTTCCCAGACCCCCTCCTTCCTCTCAGCCCTTTCCAGACCCACACACCTGCCCTCTTTCTCTTCCCAGGCCCCCCTGCCTGCCAGCCAGCCCTTCCCAGAATCCCCTAACTGCCTCCCTTTCCAGACCCCCCTGTACCTGCCTGCCAGCCCTTCATAGACCGCCCCCTCCCCGCCAGCCCTCCCCAGCCCCAGCTTTCTAGAGCCCGTTGTATTTATTTTCACAATGGGCTTTGTTTCTAGTACTAATATAATTCTTACATGGGTGTCAACCTGAGAAAGAGCCTTTTGTGACACCAAAATTATGAAATTTCCTTGTCAGGGATAGCTGACTGTCACCTTCTATCATTGTTTTCCACCATTAGATGAACACTTTTCCCTTTTGTTTGGTATTTTCTCACTGAATTTTACTGACTTTCTTCATGTGTCTGTTCATGTGTCTGTTTTAATTTGTGTGTGTGTGTATTAATGTTTATCTTGTTTGCCTCCTTGGGAACCCGAAGTTGAGTAGAAGGATGGCCTAAAAAGTTTTGATATAAAAATAAAGTGAATAAGAACAATTCACCACCCTTCTTTAATGAGTAATGTGACCCTCGTTTTACAACTACCATTGAGAAGAGTTCCTGATATACTTGGCAAGCTCAAGTTCTAGACCAGATGATTTCCTAACTTGTCCTGGGGGAGGCCAGGTCTCCCATTTTGGCAGGAGAGCTCCCACTCCCTGCCAGCTCTCCTCATGGCTGCTCATCTGGGCAGTGATGAAAAATCCAGGGAGAAATGGGGGGAATCAGTGTTGCTGGTGATGCCATATCATCCTGCTTTAGCATTCACCCCAAATGCTATCATTAAAACTCTATGGGTTGTCCCGGAACGGATGCCGCAAAGTTGCTAAATAGCCCAGCCCCATGGAAGTCTCCTGCCATTTGCCAGCCTTGGGTTGGAAGCTCTACTTGTCCTTCTCAGTACGTCATCTGTTTGAGTCTCCATGAGCGGCTAAGACAGAGAAGTGCTGGCAGAAGCAGCACTTTGATTTGGCCCAGCTCATATGTTGCTTGGCAGCAAGCGCAGTACCCATAGTTCAGTGTTTGACCCTCCCCCTTATGCGCTCTGTCAGCCATGGACATTCCTTCCACATGGAACACAACATGCTAAGAATATTCCTGGAGAAGCAGGAGTTGGGCTCCGTTTTCCTGCCATCCTTACTTTCAGCGAAGGTGCTACTGTGTGAGGCATCCAGCTGTCTTCATGCCAGACAAGCCACGGAAGTCCCCCTTTGCTTCCCTGGCAATTCTCTAGATTAAGAATAGAGGAGTGGAAGGCCAACATGCATCTCCACTGGCAGCCCAGTGCTTTTCATCCATGACCCCCAATTTAATGTGGAGTCCCATGCATTTACCCTACTGTTCCCCCTGCATTGGGGGTCCAAGACAGTTTGCAAAAACATCATGGCCACTGCTACACATGTGCAAAAAACCAGAAGTTTTTTTTGCCTCCCTGGCCCATTCCCTGGGCCTTTCCCCCCACTGGTCATGTGAGTGGTTGGGGGGGGGGCAGAGGTTGGGTGCAGAGAATCCCCGCCCCCATCGGGGGACCTGGCCGCCTTAGTCTGACCCCCATCGATCTGACCCATTAAAGAGTAGAGAGCTACTGCTATGAGTCTCACAAACATGTTTTTCCTGCCATGCACCTGCACATGGAGTCACGCAGTATCAAAGATGTTGCAGAGGCGGCACTTTCCACTACAATGAAGAAAATCATGGTAATTTACTCTTCCTCTCACTAATGCTTGAGGGATTTCTCCCAGCATCACATTTGAGGAAAATAATAAGCAGTGGACTATAGAAGAGCACCTTTTTGAACTGTGCTTCAAAAGGCTCCTACACAAAAAACACAGTAGCCTCCATCTGGATTGGTAATAGTTCTTGGATCCTTGGTGCCAGAAGAGGGTCTGGCTTCTTTGGGTTAACTGGCTGTGTGATTGAGAGCTGTCACACAGGGGACGCGGCTTGAGCTGGCACACCCAGGATGGCGCTGCTGCTATTGCTGCTCTCTCAGCTGCTTGCACATCTCTCCTGCAGGGCTCTGAAGGCAAAGTGCCCCTTCACTCTGATCAGTGATCGAAGGAGCCAGCTGAATTATTACAGGCCAGGGGACTTTGTCATCAGTGGGATCACATCTACAGCAAACACCATCTTTAGTCCATATATTTTCTCCAAGCCTCCCTTTACTCGTTTTTATGTGTAAGTAACAATGTATTTAATGCTACTCAGTGAGATTATGATTTCATACCCTCTTTACCACGGACAGTTCCTGGTTTCTGGGATTGATCCTTGGAAAGCTGTATCACTCTTTTGTCGAACTGGTCTGATTCAGCATGGCTCTTCTAATGTTCTTATATTTGTTTTGTTCTTTGATAAGATCTGTGAATTTATAAACAGTAATGCCCAATTTATATGGCCAGCTAGTGCTGCAACTGGTGAGCTCATCCTCAGCTGTTAAGTATGACAATGCATTATTGTATCAAAAGCTATTTTCTGTGAATAGGATTATTCTTTCGGGATCATTTGGATATGATGTGTCGATGCATATTCCCTTCTGTTCTCTGCAAAACTGCTTGTTCTGTCCTAAGTATAACCATTTCCACTGTATAATTAAACGTTCACTTGAATATTAGTAATTTTTGAAAGGCAGGATTATTTCTTAACACATTTGCTTCAGAACAAACCAAGGCTAAAATCCCCATGCTGTCACAACAGTTGACCTTGACCCATCATTTGACTGGGGTGTTGTGAAGATAAAATGGAGAAATATAAGGACATAAGATCCATTCTGGATTGGACCAAACTAATTTTCTGGAAGATACACAAACAAGGCACAGACAGCAGTCTTCCCCTATTGTGGTCCCCCAGCAGGTAGCATTTGGAGGCAGTTGAATGGTACCTGTCACAGGATGCTGCTGAGACTGTGAGTTTCATGGAGGAAGGGAAGGACAAAATGCAGTTAGCAGATGGATAGGAGCCAGAGCAGGACTGGCTACTGCAGAAGAACTCTAGAGCATCAAGTGGGCAGAGAAGAGCCTGCAGCAAGCCCAGGCAATAATTCTTGGTGATAATAAAAGTGTTTGGTTTTAGCCTGTCTTGGGAAGAGATCTCTGGACAGGATCAAGGAAGTTGTTGTACCTGCTGGCTCCGCTCTGGCTAAGGCCCAGTGTAGGATGCTGTTACTTTAATTTGCTAATAGAGCGAAGGGCTAGACTCTCCACCGAAAGCTTCAAGAATGGCAACTGTTTTTAAAAGCTGAATGCCGTCACCCCATGCTATCATTTAAACATAGCAAGCACCAGAAAAGTGAACGTGGCTTGTTACAACAATTTCTTTCTTTCAAGGCTACGCACTGCTCTGCTCCAGCTTTAAGAATGCCATATGCCCTGTTTTGTTTTTGAAAGTGGAATGGCATTGGCAATGCAGCCAATCTGTCTCTGCCACTACTCTGTTAGGATCAGCTATGGTACTTCAGGCTCTGGATGTGAACTAGCAGAAATTTAAGTCTAAAGGGGAAAGCCCGAGATTTCTATTGCCTGAAAAGGCCCTTAATGGAAAGAAAGGAGGGTTTGGACTTGCAAATGTTGACTATCAGAGGAAAGGTGACCAAATACATTCCTTTGCAGTATACGAGGGATGGAGTACATTGACCTCCTGCCCTTCCTGTTTGCCACTCATGAAATCAATAAAGACCCCAGTCTCCTACCCAACATCACTCTGGGGTACAACGTCTATGAGAACTATTTCAATGCAAGAATGACTTATGATGCAGAGACAGACCTGCTGTCTGGTGGACAGAATAATATTCCAAACTACAGCTGTGGAGGAAGGAATAATCTCTTGGCTGTTCTTGAGGGGGCCGACTCTGAAACCTCCAGCCAGATTGCAGACATGTTAAGCATCTACAAATTGCCGCAGGTACGGGTCTTATGGGGAGGGGAGCTGTGTTTAACAATGCCATCCTAAGCCATGTTACACTCTTCTCAGTTCATCAACTTCAATGGACTTAGAAGTGTATGTGGTAAAACAGACCCCAAAGGCCCTTGCTTTTGCCATGTGGAATGCATTCAGCTGCCCCAGTCTTAAGCAGCTGGAGCCAATCAGCAACAGGGGTGGGTGGGGGATGAAGAGGAAGAGTATGTTCTTGCTACCAATCATGCCAGCTCCATTTGGGGCTCGGACAGCGGGTTTTAGGCAGCAGCTCCTGCCCTCTCAAAAAGGGCGAAGGCCACCCAGGGGTGGTAGTGGAGGGGGTGCACTGACTGTGGGTGTTCACAGTTTTGACCAGGGTCTCAAAATCACTAAGGCTGTGAACTCTATCCCAACACAACTAGGTTAACTTTTCACTGCCACCAATTGGTCATTAGCTAGAAGTGTTTTTGTCTGGAGACCTATGACAAGACTATTTCTCCATGTTAAAAATCATTTTGCCTACTCCATATCCAGCTTGGAAGTAAGGAAACTCACTCTTGAGAGATTATTATAGGTAACCAGCCTCTCATGTCTTTTCCTTGAACCTAGTAACAGCAACATTTGATTTATATACTGCCCTTCAAGACAACAATGCCACACTCAGCATGGTCTACAAAATGTGTTATTATTATCCTCACAACAAGCACCCTGTGAGTTGGGTGGGGCTGAGAGAGCTCCTAGAAGGTGTGACTGACCCAAAGGTCACCCAACTGGCTTCAAGTGGAGAAGTGGGGAAACAAACCCAGTTCTCCAGATTAGAGTCCTGCTACTCTTAACTGCTACACTAAACTGGTAAACATAAGATATATTGAGGGTTCAGATGGATGCAGGGGCCCAATAAATGCCACTTTTCAGAAATTTTTTTAAATCTTTACTTGTATTGGAAGTCATTGGTTACAAATATATCGGTAACAAAGGAAAATAAATAGGTACAATTTTACTAAAAAGGAAGATTTGTCTTTCCCCCAGGTATGTTATCAAGAAAAAGGGGGGGGGGATGCTCTGCTTCTCCCAGAGGGGTCTTTCTTTCCAGATGCGATGGCAGCGGCTGGCAGGACAGGAAGTCTTGCTGAGGGGGGGGGCACATGCTGTCCTCCTGGCCCTGAGATCAGCCAAATGATTGGTGACCTTCCCTCCCTGGCAACCACAGCTCTGTTGTGATCCTTAATATTCCCTGGCTCACCTGATGCCTGGAGAAGGCATCCCTGGACCCAAATGTCCTAAACAACTACTGCCCAGTGGCTAATATTCCACTGTTGGGCAAGATGCTCAGGCAAGTGAAAGCTACACTGCTTCAGGCCATCTTGGAGGAGACAGATGATGTAGACCCATTCCTACTAGATTCAGGCTAGGTTTTGAGGTGGAAACAGCCTTGGTTACCCCAGCTAATTCACTTTGCTGGGAGAATGACAGGGAGGTCTATCCCTGTGGATTGTCCTGGACCTCTCGGTGGCTTTCGATAACCATCAATCGTGGTATCCTTCTGGAGAGGCCAGCTGGGCTGGAAGCAGGGTCACCATGCTTTGGTTGTTCTGCTCTTACTTAACTGGAATACTCCAGGAGGTGGTGCTGGTGAACTGTTGCGAGGCTCCCTTGCATTTATCTTATGGGGTCCCACAGGGTTTCAACTTATACTTGTTTTAATTAAAAGTTTTATATAATTAAAAACTAACCTAAAGAAACTATAATTACACATATACTGATAAAACAAACAAAAACAACTAATCAACATACAAAACATACATAATACAAAAAAAACAAGAAAAACAAACAATCTAAACTGAAAAGTTTCTGATTCTCCAAAACAAATATTTGTATCATGTAAAATCTACACTTTCTCTAAATAATGATTAACACCTCTCTTTTTTTAATATCAAAATCTCCTAATCCATCAATCCTCAAATCTTCATTATCTGTTTCATATAAATAGTTTATAAAGCGTTTCAATTCATCAACAAATGAACTTACTTTTTCCTAATCAGTGAAGTAAGCTTGGCCATCTCAGCCAGTTCCATTATTTTTGTCAACCATTCCTCCATTGTAGGCAAAGTCAAATTCTTCCAATTTTGAGCATATAGTAGTACAGCCCGGAAAATCCACAACAACCATATAGTAGTCTTGCTGCTGTAATCATATATGGAAAGAAGGTGCCAGCACTTTTATCCAACTGAAAGTCCATCATTCCCAATAAAAATGTCTCAGGTTTCAGTTTCACTTGAATCGTCAAAAACTTCTGTATCAATTATTGCATTTGTTTCCCAAAGGTTTTTGCTAACTTACAAGACCACCACGTTTGAAAGACTGATCCTTCATGTTGAATTCATTTCCAACATACCTGCAATGTGCCCTTATACATTCTAACCAATTTCTCAGGAGTCATATGCCCCATGCTATTTAACATATACATGAAATCTCTATGAGAGGTCAACCAGGATCTGGAGTGAGGTGCCATCAAAAAGTGGATGGCACAAGCTCTGTTTCTCCATCACAGCCAAGCCAGAGAGGTCTGTGGAAGTCCTGAATGGGTGCCTGTAGAAGGTAATGGGATGGATGAGGGCCAGTAAACTGAATCTCAACCCAGACAATACTGAGGTGCTGTCAGTCGATGGAGAAGCTGCTTGGGGATTGTGGTGCCAGCCTGTCCTGGAGGGGTTGTGCTCCCCCTGAGGTAATTTGGAGGTGCTACTAAATCCTGGCCTTTGATTGGATGCTCGTGTTGACACCAAGGCATGCCTTTTATCATCTCTGGCTCATTCGCCAGCTGTGGCCATTCCTGAAAAAGATCATCATCTGATCACAGTGATCCATGCACTGATCACATCCAGGTTAGAATAGTAGAATGGGGCTGCCTTGGAAAACTGTTCAGAAACTTCAGTTGTTCCAAAATGCAGCAACCAGGCTACTATCAGGGGCTGGTTGCAGGGATCATATCACCCCTGTGCTGAAAGATCCACACTAGTCACCCAACTCTTTCCAGGCACAATTCAAAGTTCTGCTTTTTATCTTTACAGCGCCAATTGGCTTGGGGCCAGGGTACCTGAAGGGCAGCATCCTCCCACACTAACCCTGGTTGCCTTCCATAGTGCCATAGCATGCTGTTCTCTTGCAGCCAGCTCTCTGTCTCAGAACCCCTCAGCTCCATCCTCTGCAGAGAAAGGCCATTAGCCATCCCCTGGTTTCCCTCTGCTCTCTTGCCTTCTCCACTGCTCTGCTCTTCTTTGCCTCCCCTCGATACGAATGGTGATGCCGTTCACGTCCCCCAGGCAGCCTCACTTGAGCTTCTGAGTGTTGGACCTGCCTAGTGCTCCCAGGGACAGCCCTTTGGGAGGGAGGGCCTTTAGAGCTATCCAATAGAGCTATATTTAAAATAACTGATAGTACATAGGAGCACATACTTAAAGCAAGAGTTAGTGCATAAGGCAACATAGTGGTGAAGTCTATGATTTTCTAACTTGTTAGTGAAGCATCTCCTTGAGATTCCCCCTCCCTACAATACAGCCCTCCTATCTGAGTAAAAAGCCCTTTTGAATAATTCAGTTTTGTATTATTTGCAGAAAGCCAGGAGAGTCTCTTCTGACCTCATCAGGCAGGCCATTTCCATGGAGTGGGGCACCACAGAGAATGCCTGTATAAGGACAGCTGTTGATTTTGCCCATGTGCAGGGTGGCACCTGCAGGAGAACCTGTTCAGATGAGCAAAGCTGCCATAGGGAGAGGTGGTCCCATAGGTTTGCTGGAACAAGGCCATGAAGAGCCTTGTATGCAATATAAACCTCAATGGGGGATGTTAGAGTCCCAGGGGAGATGTGTGTGCTTGTGAGTGTATAAGAGGGCAATTCCCTACTCCTCCTCTCCCTTTGATCAGCTGTCCTTTGGTCCTGCCACCACCAAACTGATTTGCAGACTTCTCTTTCACCAGCAGTTTGGCACTGGTGAAGCTCCGAGCATGAGGTGGAAACTTTGACACAGCCTTCTTCTTAGGGGAAAATACAGGAGTCAAGGTACAGAATAAAATATTAAAATATATTCAAAATAGGTTTTTATTATCACTGTCCCCAAAGTTCAAATTAAAAACAATATAAAAACATAAGGCCTGAATAACAGGCCACATATATAGGTTGAAAATAGATAAACCATTCTCCATATACAGTTGATGATATGTCAAATGGCCAACACTAAAACAGATCATACCCCTTTCATCCCCAAGACCTTCCTCAGTGGTCAATTGTACAAACTCACACATCCAGAAACCACTTGATTGTAAATGCAGATTGATGACATACATCCAGAAAGATTGGAAATCAAGCCTCAGACTATGATACCGAATGAAGAGGATTGTGTGAGTGCAGTCCATGGCCTGCTGCAACCATCTGTATTATACCACACAATACCAGAGAGAAGAACAGCATTTTTTAATACTGGTTTCTGGATGTGTGGGTTTGTTCGTTTACCATAAATACACAAAAGGCATGTAGTCAGAGGGTTTTCTTGCCCTGCATAGGATATGAAAACAGTCATCCTTCCAGTGCAATTTGATGGTGAAGCAACTGGTTGGAACATCATCTCTGCTCAGTTGGCACTTTGAGGGCTTTATTCCCAGGAAAGAATCTTCTCAGGATCTGATGGGAGGGTAATTAAAGGGCATCTTTATATCTCTCATCCACAACAGGGTTGCTCTTGAAAAATGTAGTGCAGGGGGGCAGGGCGTCGCTGCCGAGGGTAATGGACGCATCTCAGTAGAGCTCTGTATCACCTCACCTTTACCCCACCAAAATAAAACAAATGGCATAAATTTCTATAAAACTGTAATGAACAAGAGAGTCCCAGACAGAAAGAAATCACAACTGAAAGCTTCGAGGAACTTACAAGATTTTTTCTCTCTGAAAAAAACGCCTCAAAACAACTCAGGAAGAGAGCTAAACAAAATGGCTGAGGCCTATGAAACTGACAAGGTTCCCTCAGCAGAGGACAGTAAGATCATTTTAAACCCTCAACTTACACAACTACAGCACAATATAATTCAGCAAATGAATATAATGTTACAACCCCTAACAAAACAACTTGCGGAGATCAAATTGGACTTAAACAAGACTAACACAAAAGCAGATAAAGCTTTAGAAACAAGCACTGAAACTCGACAAACAGTCTGTGAGTTACAAAAAATAATAGAGAACCAACAGGATAAACTACTGGCTCTTGAAGTTAATGCGCATCAGAGAAATGTGAAGATAAGGGGTCTGAATGAAGACCTAACCAGAAAAATAGACTTACTTAACTGTTTAACATCTTGGTTTACAAAACAACTTGATCTAGAAGACGGAGTGGCCCCATACATCACAAAGGCATATAGAATAGGCTCAGAAAAGTTAAGCAGGATAAAAAAGCAACCAAGAGATATAATAATTGAAATACCTGATTTCAGGACAAGGAAAAGGATCTTAGATGCAGCGAGGGAAAAAGGCAATTTTTCCTTTGAAGGTCACCCAATTCAAATCTACATAGATCTTCCTGCTGAGAGCCTCCTGAAAAGAAAAGAGCTTAAGAAGACAACGGAGGCACTCCGGAGTGCAAATATCCCATATAAATGGGTTAACCAAACAAAGCTCCTTGTTATCATGCAGGATGTGCAGCATATCATCACAGATCAAGCCTCCGGGGAAAACCTGTTAGTAAATCTCAATATAGAATCACCGATGGAAACGAGCAAGTTGAGCCAAAAAAGGAAAAGTCCTCAGTTGCTGTCTCCATTGAAAAACAGCAAGATCCCTGTGCGGTTTAATTGAACTCTGGCAAGTTTATTGTCTTCATTTATGTGTAAAAAAGAAAAAAGATGCCAATTGATAACGATTTACCTGTAAGGGGAAACATTGAAGCAAAGGTGGGGGGTGGGGTGAGGGGAGTACTATGGACATTGCTCCCATCATTGTTGAAATTGTACAGAGAGTGATTTGTCAGTTAACTTGAAGCCTAAACAGCCAAAGGGCACTGGTATTTACCAGTAACTTGTGAGTGAATTAACTTACTTGATTTCAAGGGCTGTTTATTTTTATTTTACTTCTAATTTTTTTTCCTTTTTAATCTTGAGGTGGGAGGGAGAAGGGAGGGGGAGGGGTGTGTGAGGGGGGGAATTATATTGTTAAAGTTTTTTTAATGTGACAGCAGGGAGTTAAGAAAAAAAGTAAACATTATTATTTTTTTAAAAGATTTTTATTGGGAAAGAAATAAAAAACAGTAATTATACAAGTTTTCAAATAATCCCCTCATTTCCTTATTCCCCCACCCTTTCCCCTCCCCCTTTTTATCTTAGACTTCCAACAGTTTTCCAACCCGTCGTCTACCTCTGCCTCTTAAATCTCTAAGTAACTTCTTTTGTTAATTCTTATATCCTTAGCTACTTCTTTAAATGCTTCTTTAATAAAATACTTTCCTAAACTATAAATTACTTTTCTAACTTATTCATATTTCTTGTAAAGATCCATATCTCCTCTCTTATTGTCCAATTAATAGTTATCTAACAGCCATAATTCCCCCTTCACGTCCCACTTCTTCTCCAAGTATTGTTTCAGCTTCCCCCAGTCATTAAAAAATTCTTCTGAATTTTGTCCTCTTAACTTCCTTGTTAGTTTGTCCATTTCTACCATGTGCAGCAATTTTTGTATCAAGTTCTCTATAGATGGTACTTCTTGCGTCTTCCAAAGCTGAGCATATAAAATCCTTGCCGCCGTTGTCATATAAAATACTAATGTCCTGTCTTGTATGGGAATTCCTTCTAAGTTCAAATTTAGCAACAGCAATTCTGGGTTTTTACTTATTTGCTTTTGTAGAATTTCTGACATAACTTCTGTAATATTTCCCCTGTACTGCTTTGCTATTTCACAAGTCCACCACATATGGTAAAATGACCCTTCATGCTTCTCGCACTTCCAACATTTGTCTGACATTTGGTTATTCCCATTTGCTATCTTCTTTGGCGTTAAGTACCATCTATACATCATCTTAAAAATATTTTCTTTGAGGTTAGTACATGTAGATGTCTTCAACGTATTTTTCCACAAATATTCCCATGTCTCCATTGTTATGTCTCTGTTACAATTTATGGCCCATTTCACCATCTGGACTTTAACAGTTTCATCCTCTGTATACCATTTTAACAAAACCTTATAAACTTTAGATATCAATTTTTTCTCTTCTTGCAGTATACATTTTTCCAATTCAGAGTCTTTTAATTTAAATCCACTTTTCCGAGCATCCAAATCATACAGATCTTTAATCTGTCTATACTGGAACCATCCATATTGAAAAGGTAACTCCTCATTCATTTTAATTCTTATCTTATTTTGTTCCACTTTCAATATTTCTTTATAGGTCAAACATTCATCTCTATTATATATTGTTCTCGGATCAATCACTTCCAATGGCACCACCCACGTCGGGGTACCTTCATCCAAATATTTTTTGTACTTCAACCAGACGGTGAAAAGACTCCTCCTCACATAATGATGCAAAAACATAGAGTCAGCTTTAACTTTATCATACCACAAATAGGCATGCCAGCCAAAGAGCTTTTTATAGCCTTCAAGTGTCAAGAGCTTGAGATTTTTTAATGACATCCATTCTTTAATCCAGACCAGGCATATTGCTTCATGATATAATCGTATATTTGGTAGTTGCAGCCTTCCTCTTTCTTTGGCATCACATAGCACTTTCATTTTCACTCTGGGTTTCCTTCCTGCCCCTACAAATTCTGATATTTTTCTTTGCCACTTGTCAAATTGTTTATTGTCCCTTATTATTGGTATCGTTTGCGTTAAGAACATAATTCTTGGTAACACATTCATTTTGATCACTGCTATTCTTCCTAGCCATGACAAGTTCAACTTATTCCATTTGATCATATCTCCATTTATTTGTTGCCATAGCTTCTCATAATTATTCTTAAATAAATCAATATTCTTTGCAGTTAACTGTATTCCTAAATATTTCACTTTATGTTTTACCTCACAGCTAATAATATCCATTAGTTCTTGTTGTTTTTGTTTAGTCATGTTTTTACACAGAATCTTTGACTTCTTTTTGTTAACAAAAAATCCTGCCAAATCGCCAAACTCTTTTATCTTGGTCAACAGCTTGTTCATGTTTTGAATTGGATCTTCCACTATGACCATTACATCATTTGCAAATGCTCTTACTTTATATGTCAGTCCTTTAATCTTCATGCCTTTTATCTCATTGTCCTCTCGTATTTGCCTTAACAAAATTTCCAATACCATAACAAACAACAATGGAGACAATGGGCATCCTTGTCTTGTGCCTTTTCGTATTTCTAATCTCTTAGTTAATTCATCATTTACCACAATTGCTGCACATTGTTCTTTATATATTGATCTCACTGCTTAAATAAAACCTTTTCCCATCTGGACTCTCTCCATAGTAGCAAACATAAAGTCCCAATTTAAATTGTCAAACGCTTTCTCTGCATCCACGAAAAAGAAACCAACTTCCTTTTCATAATGTCTATCATAATACTCTATTGCGTTTAGCACTGTCCTCACATTGTCCTTGATCTGTCTGTTTGGTAAAAATCCTGCTTGTTCTTCTGCTATAAATTCTGACAGCCACTCCTTCAACCTTTCCGCCAGTACTTTAGCAAAAATTTTATAGTCATTGTTAAGTAAAGATATAGGTCGATAATTTTTCACATTAGACAAATCCTGTTCTTCTTTCGGAATCAGTGTTATGTTAGCCTCATTCCAAGTTTCTGGTATTTTGTGTCCCTTTAAGATTCCATTCATCACTTTTTTCAGGAAGGGCACCACTTCTTTAGTCATTACCTTATAGAATTTAGCCATTATCCCATCAGGCCCTGGTGCCTTCCCCAGCTTTGTCGATTGTATTGCTTCTGCGATCTCATTTTCCGTAATCTCTGCATTTAATTTCTCTCTTAATTTTTCTGGTACCGCTGGTAAATTGATTTTGTCCAAGTATCTGTTAATAGCATTCACATCCACCATTTTACTCTGATATAATTTAGCGTAAAATTTGTAAAATGTTCTGCTTATAGCTGGTTGCTGCATTAACGTTTTATCGTCTTCCACAATCTTAGTTATCGTTCTCTTTTCTCTCCTTTTTTTTCAATTGCCATGCTAAATATTTTCCCGGTTTGTTGGCCCCTTCGAATGACTTTTGCTTTAATTTTTTCAATTCCCACTCCAATTCTTTATTCTCCATTGCTTTTATTTGCTCCTGTAACATTCGTATCTCCTGGTATAATTTCTTTTCCCCCGGTCTTTTCTTTAATTGCATCTCTTTAGCTTTTATTTTTTCTTGTATTTCTTTCTGTTTTTCTTCCTTTCTTTTCTTATCTCTTGCGTTTAAGTCCATAAGAATTCCTCTCATCACCGCTTTATAAGTATCCCAAACCTTATGCGTTGAAACAGATTTGTCTAAATTACATTGTATAAAGAATCTCGTTTCTTTTTGTAACAAGTCCAAATTGCTCTGTTGTTGTAGTAAATCTTTGTTAAGTCTCCATCTGAATTTTTTCACACGTTTTCCAAATTTCCACATAATTGGATTATGATCTGAGCTTACTTTAGGCATTATTTCAACATCTTTAGTCCATATCACTAAATCTTTTGAAGCCCAAATCATATCTATTCTCAATAAAGATGAGTGTCTTGCAGAATAAAAGGTATATTGTCTAGTCTTAGGATTACTTCTTCTCCAAACATCTTCTAAGTTCTCCTGTTTTTGTTCTTCCAAAAATGATTGTGGCAATAATCCCCTTTTCTTTTGTGCTCCCTTCGGTTTTTTATCTTCTTGTAAATTAACCACTCCATTAAAGTCGCCCGCCAAAATTATCTGTGCATATGTCACTTGATCTAATTGCTTCAATAGTTCTTTGAAAAAATTGTCCTTTGCCCCATTTGGTGCATAGATCCCCACTATCAATGTCTTTTGTGAATTCCAAATAAATTCCGCCACCACATATCTGCCTTCTGAGTCACTAAATATCATCTTAGGTTGCAATTTGTCTTTAATATATAAAACAACTCCTCTTTTCTTTTGCTTTGTTGCAGTCACAAATTCTCTCCCCAATTTGTCATTCTTCAAATATTTTAAATCTTATTTTTTCACATGGGTCTCTTGCAAACAAATTATATTACACTGTTGCTTAAATAGCCAATGAAAAATAGCCGTACATTTGGAGGGTGAATTTAATCCATTTACATTCCACGAAATTACTTTACACTCCATAATTATAATCTGGGTCTCTTAGGTAAATCTATTTCATTGTCCAAAAAGAATATCTCCATCTCATGTCGTGATCTGATGGTTTTTTTAAACAATTTAAATTCAAAGCTCAGCCCCTCTGGGATCTCCCATCTGTATCTTATGTTTAATTCCTTCAAAATCAAAGTAAGTTCTCTGTATTTTTTCCTTTCCATCAAAATCCTCTTGGGCATTTCTTTCATTATTCTCACCTTTCTCCCCTCCATCACCAGTGGATCTTGGAATTGTCTGCTAACAATTTCTTCCTTTATTCTTTTTGTCACAAACTGTACAATCATATCTCTAGGCAATTTTTTTGGACTGCATATCTTGAATTAATTCTGTATTCCACATCCACATTACTTCCAGTGTTTTATTCAAAAATCTTGGTAATATCTCCAGTATCTGTTCCTGGGCAGTCTTCCCCTCCTCTTCCGGAACGCCTCTAAAATGAAGTTGCCTGTCCATATATTTACACTCCATCACAACCATTCTGTCACTTAACACTGAGGTCTCCACTTTGAGGGAGGTAGCTAATTTTTCTGTCTTCTCCTCCACTTCTTTAACATTTTGCTGCGTCGTTTGTAGTTCTTTCTTAACATCTTCCATATTCTTCGCCAATTCGGCCACCTCAGATTTGACTGTATCCTTAAGGTCTTTCAACATCTCCTGCATAGTCTCTTTTAATTTATTACCTTCTGCCATTTTTTTGTCCAAATTATCAAATGCTGATTGCCAATCTTTTTTCGACATCGTGGGGCTTGATTTGCTCCGCTCTCATGAGTCAGCTCTCTTCCTTAACTCTGTGGTTCAAACACTTTATTTTCGCTATTTAATCTGTTAAAATCCCAATATTTTTTTTAAAAAGAAACACTTTATGTCGTCCAAAATGTTGGGCATCTTTTCTCTATGGTTTCTGGCTTGAAATCTTGCCCTTTCCCTTCTTCAAAATGGCACACTTCCATCTAAAATGAAGCCTTGCCCATTCCCTTTTCCAAAATGGCACTTTCCCTCTTCCTTCTCGCACTCCGCAATCCTTCTACAACTGCAGCTCAATGGTTCCTGATGCACTTCCTGTTCCTCCTTCTTCTTCACACAGCTCCCCTCTCGTGATGTTTCCTTAATTCCCACACTTCGTTATCTCTCCCAACTGCAAGTATATAAACAATCAACTTTTTTCTTGTCTAGCTCTTTTAAAATGTCTTATTTTCACGCAGTTTTCCTTCTGGAGTGTACTTAATTAATCTTTACTTAGTATCCAAGTCTAATTTTCTCTTTAGTCTTTTTTTCCAATCCAAATTTAAACTTATAGAAGAGATAACAATCTTTACCTTGCCGATTCTTTACTGGGTTGTAATCACTGTTTCAACTGTCCAAATTAGTCCATCTTAGTTACTGAAGCCTGGATATGGTGATCTTATGCCAACTCGATGACTCCGAAGCCACTGCAGAGATTCCAGCCACCCTTCTTAGAGAGGGACCTCAAGGCTGGGAGGGAGTCCTTTATTCAGAACCCCCCCTCAGCCGGGATCAAACTCACTCTCAGGGTCTCAAGCATTCCTGCCTGCTCTCCGCCTGAGAGCAGGGGGCTGCGGGTGATCTAGCACCCCACTAGCCCAAGAAAACAGCAACTTGGACAGCCCAGCTCCCTGAGCTGCGTCAGACCACCATGAATCCAAACCGGAAGTCAAAAAAAGTAAACATTATTGAAAGAAAGAGGAAAGTAGTTTGCAGTTGCTAGACTTGTTAAAACATTTATATAGTTATATAGAATTTCTACTTTGTATTAATAAGTAAATAAAATAAGATTCTTTTATAGGATAAGTTAGTATAAATATTATTGTGAATATAGTTACATCATCAACAAGGAAAGAGTAATAGAGAAAGGGGGAAGTGATATTAGTTGTATAATTGATTGGTTTTAAGTATTCTGTGGATTCATAAATTTTTGGAGATAGTTGAAAATAGTTGAAACAGTACCCTAATACATTCTGAGGGCAATACTCTATTTCACTTTTAAACTCATTTAGGAATAAGCAACAATATAGGAGGTGAAGAAAATACAGGGGGAAAGAAAATAGAAAAGAAACAGGTAATATATTACTCTAGTAACCTAATCAAACTTAACCATACACAATGCAACCAATATTAAAGGTCACATCCCAAAATGTAAGAGGATTGGGAAATCCAATTAAAAGAAGAAACATAATTTCTAATTTGGCACAAACAAAATCACACATCATAATGGTACAAGAAACCCATATGAATCCCCAAAAAGTTTGTAGAACTGAAAGCAAATTGGATAAAGAGCCAATATCATGCAATGGGAAACTCCAAATCCTGGGGAGTTGCCATATTAATTTCCAAAGAAATAACTTTCCAATTAAACAGCATGGTGAAAGACCCAAAGGGAAGATATATATTTGTGAAGGGGTTAATAGTGGATCAAATGGTAACCATAGCATCACTATATGCACCTAATGAAAAGCAGCTAGAATTCATAGAAAATACATTGCAAAAGCTCTCTAACTTTCAAGAAGGAATTACATTAGTAGGAGGGGATCTGAACTATATAATAGATCATAAATTGGATAGATCACACTTTAATATCAGTGTTAAAAAAGGGAAATCTAGTAAAACTAGATTGCCCACTCTATTAAAAAAACCCCACTTGATAGATACATGGAGATTTCTCCATGACAGGGAGAAAAGTTACACTTACTACTCGTCTAGGCACAACATTTATACAAGAATAGATTTTGTTCTGGTATCTGATTCATTAGGCTCTAGATTAGACTACTCTGAGATTAGCCCTATAATTATATCTGATCACGCAAAAGTCTCATGTACCATACTTAATAACTCTGATAAAAAAGAGGAATCTAATTGGACTTTGAATAGGGCATTACTTATCAATGAAATTACAGCAAAGGAAATTGAAAATATATTAAAATAAAATAATAAAATAAAATGAAAATAATAAACCCAACACTAAATCACGCATACTTTGGGATACAATCAAAGTAGTTGCAAGAGGGCACATAACGGCATTATCTTCTAGGGTTAATAAGCAAAAGAGAGAACAGAAAAGAGAAATTGAAAATAAAATCAAAATCAAAATCTTAGAAGACAGACATAAGACTACAGGAATCAAGAAAGTTTATCAAAATTTAATAAATCAGCGGAGATTATTGGAATCCCTAGAAACAGACAAAAGACGCAAAAACCTCATTTATGTAAAACAAAAATATTGGCTGAACATCCCCAAATCTTTAAAACTGCTCTCATATAAAATCAAAGAGAAAAATGCAAAAAGAAACATCTCACGCATAATAGATAGTAAAGGAAGATCCCTTACAAAATCTAATGACATAATTAATTCTTTTGAAACTTACTACAAACAACTATACTCGACAAAGAAACCAGATCTACAGGATATAGGTGCATTTCTAGCCTCAATAGACAAACTTAAAAAATGATCAGAAGAACACCGAAATTATCTGGACAGTCCTATCACATGTCAAGAAATCTCAGTAATCATTAAAAACTTAAAAAATAATAAATCCCTGGGACCAGATGGATATCCACCTGAATTTTATACAAGGTATTGTAATTTACTTGAGCAGCATCTTCAGAACGCATGCAATAATGTAAGAGATCATGGTTTGTTGCCCCCAACGTGGACTGCAATTTCTACTAATAACAAAAATTTGATACAATCAAACCACTTTAAAATAATTACACAAATTAAAAATGACATGAATAAATGGAAAAAGATAAAAATCTCATGGTACAACAGACTTCATTTGATAAAAACATTTATTCTACCTAGAATAATATTTGTCATGAGAACTATACCTATTAAAATTCATGAAAACACAATTAAGCAATGGCAGTCCATACTAAATTCTTTTTTGTGGGATCACAAGAAACCCCAGATTTCCTTTAAAATTCTGAGATTAAAAAATCATCACGGAGGACTTAATTTCCCTAATCTATCATTATACAACAAAGCAATCAGACTTTCCAATCTCCTCTCACTTTGGCACTCAAACAAAACAACAGAGTGGACTTCGACTTGCAATAAGTCACCACCCCAATGGAAAATACAAGAAATAATTTGGAACCCACGTACTAAACGACCTAAAGGAATAAAGAATAATACCTTCCTTGATGCGATCCTACATATTTGGGATAGCACCGGAACTAAATTAATACCAGACATGTGGAGGCACTCTCCTATTTCTGTACAAAACATATCAATAGACACTAAAACTCAAATAGCAAAAACACTGAAAACTACTGATATTATCACATTAAAAGATATAGCAACGAAGGAAGGTCTCATAAGCAAAATTGAGATAGAACAAAAATTTCAAAGCTCAATTCCGTGGTTCTTTTATCTACAATTACAAGCTGTCATCCAACAAATAAACATAAGGTTATGAATGCAACTCAGACAAGATTTGAGCAATTCATGGATGCTAAAAAATATCAAAAAGGGCATGATTTCAAAAATATATGGCCTGCTATTGTCCTCTAACATCCCTAACAATTTTAGTTAGCAAACTAAATGGCATAAAGATCTTAATGTACTGACATTAGACAACTGGGAAAAAGTATGGGCATCAAAATTAAATAAATCCTCAACTATATTAACTAAAATACAAAGCTATAAAATTATACACAGGTGGTACCTAACACCCAAAAAAATCTCCTTAATTTATTCTTCAGCATCACCCTCTTGTTGGAAGAAATGCAATAATGAGGGTAATTTTGCTCACTGTTGGTGGGAATGTCCCTTGATATCTCGATTTTGGTCAGAAATACTAAATATTATTAAGGAAATAACAGGGTACAGTGTCCCTATGTCGCCAAAAGTAATCTTCTTGGGACTGTGGGATCAGACATCAATCCCAAATGTTAGAAGAGACCTTATCAACTCTCTCCTGGTGGCAGCTAGGAGTGCAATAGCAACCAAATGGAAAGACCAATCTCCACCTACTACAGACCTTTGGTTTACAAAAATCTGGAACCATTTGATAATGGAAAAAATAACTGACAATCTACATCAGACGGAATATCAATCTTCGGGATCAAACTTCTGGGAAAAATGGATCCCATTTTATGAATTCATAGAAGCAAGAGATCTGCAACCTCCCTCTTCACACCACTCATTGTTGATGTATTAAAGTTGAAGCACTGTGTTAATATTTGTAAATGCAATGTGTTACCAGAACTGCTCTTTTATTATAATGGGGAATTAGCTATAGCAGTCTGTAACTATTAATATTAAGCGAGGATCATAACCTATGTTTACGGAGGTCCCGATCCCAGACACTCTAGTGAAAAAGAGGCAGACAAGGAGTAAGGTCCAAACACGTGTATTGAGTGTAGCGTAAGCCTAGCTTGCACAATCATACAAGGAACACACAAGATCTAGGAAATACAGAGTAGGAAATACAGAGACGTTCGCATTAGCTGGTTCCCAACGATGATAGGGGGAATACTCACTTATCCTGGAGCGAAGCAGAGACGCAGCAGCGAGGGTGGCCCAATGCCAGCACTGAGACCACAGACGGACAGCAAGGAGGTCTGGATAGGGAATGGCCGAGGCACCGAGTGGTCTGGGAGACCAGCTTAAATACCCCAAAACGTACCCTGGGGCTGGTGCTGTACTTGGTGGTTCTCACAGATTAAAACAAAGGGTCTAATGGGCTACTGAATGGCTTGGATGGGCCACTTTGGTAATCAGATTGTGATAAGTGACACCTCAGGAAGAGGGGACAAAAGAGGGAGGGGGAAATCCAAGTGGGCTGAAAGGATGTTCCAGCGGACAGGGCTTGTCCTGATGTCATCAGCTTTGGAATGCGGAGGTTTCTTTGAGATGCATTCTCTAAGTGCTTGGGATGGTTGGCACTTAGTTCCTTCTCCGGGGCGGCTCCTAAGATATGCAGAGCGGGGCGAGGGGCTCTCGCTGCGGACGTGGTGTGCCCGCTTCGCCGAAATGGCTTCTCAAAGCAGTCTTCTTCCCCGGGTCTTCTGGTTGCCTAAGAACATGGATGCCGGCGGGGCCATAGCTGGGGCTGGATAGCAGGCTGCCCGGTAGCGAGGGCAAGCTCGGCGACCGGCTCGCGGGAGGCTCCAGGCGGGAACTGACCAGGGAGCGCCTAGCCAGGCTCGCTGGAGGTTTCCCCGGCAGGCGCCCGGCTGCTAGCAGCGGCTTGGGCCCATACGAGGCAGGCTTCCATGGAGGCAGCGGGAACAACACTTTAAAACACAGTCCAAAGCAGGGAACAGGCACGGTCCGTGGCAGATGGCAATGCAGGCACGGGGAACACAGTCCAAACACACACTGGGAAGTCCAGATACAGGTCAGGGCAGAGCTGCCCAGAAGGAGAGTCCTTTGTGCAGTTAACCACACATGGAGTCAGCGAACTACACAGTCTATTGCAGCAGCAAGGTAATTGACACGCAGGCAGGAAACTGACACGTGTATCAGAACACACACGTGCAAAGCAGTCTTTGGTGTAGCAGTGAAACAGCAACGCAGGAAACTTTAGCACAGTTCATAGCAGGCTTCAAAGCAGGGGAGGGGGCCTACTTGGCAACAATTCCCCCCCTCGGAGACCCCGGGACGTCAGGCGCGCGGGTCTCCGAACTTGACTTTCAAAGGCGAGGTGGTCAGCAATGTCCGGTGGTCGAGCCTCGAGCGGAAGAGGAGTGGGAAGGGAAGGAGGGGGAGGCGTCACTCAAAAATTTAGTTTGGAGAACCACCTAACCGAATAAGTGCAATTTAGATCAGCCAATGGGCTGCAGGTCTCTGGGTTCACACCAGGGGGTGTGCTAAGTGCAATCGTCAGAATAAATAGTAATAATTCATAGCAATAGTAATTCATAGTAATAGGCAGCAATGATCAATTCATGCATATAAATAGCAATAATTCATAATTGTGTACATTGATTAATTCATGATTGAAGGTAGTTCATATGGAATTCATGATGGGTTAAAAGCACTAAAAACCAGGAGCAATTAATATACATGGATCAATTCATGGATAGTTAAAATCATAAATAGATACATAGGATTAAAAGCAGGGATAATTCATATAGAGTAAAGTGAGAGGTGCAAGCATGGCATAATTCATTGAGGGTAGGCTATTTCATAACTGGCTAAAATCATAAATACATAGATACATAGGGTTTAAAATGATAATTCAGGAAGTTAAAACCGATTTCATAGATGATAGCAGCAATAGTAAAAGCAAGTGCGGAGAAATAATTCATGGGGGGGGGGTAAGCGGCGGAAGGGTTCATGGGGGCCAGAAAAATAAACTCTGCAATTAAAAGACCAACTCATATAGTCAGATTAAAACCAAATTCATCGAGCTTAAAATCAGAAATAAAATAACCTTTAAAAAGGGACCGTTCAGAAGGGGTCCCGGTTAAAACCAAATTCATAAAATAATAGATATGCTAGAATTACCTCGGCGGAGGGAGTCAGGTTAAAAAGGCAATTCAAGGTTAAAATCAAATTCATAGGGATAAAGTTCATGGGCGCACTTGCAGTAGATAGAGGGAGGGGCTAGTTCGGGGCTAAATTCATGGGAGTTAAAATTCATAAAAGCAATGGAAAGAAATTCATAAGATCATAGAGCTACAAAGATCACAGACGGCTCAGCCCGCAGTACAGCTGCTGGACTGGGTTGCATATATACAAGAACAAGCAAACTTAGTCCATGTGTTCCAAACTACACTTCCACCCCCCCTTGCTGTCTGCGACAATCCGCAGAGCAGGGTCGGCAGGCGGCGAGAAGGGCTCCAGGCACACGGTTCTAGTCCTCATGGAGGTGGCGCTGCTGGCGGTCGTTTGGAGACGGGCCGTGGGCTGGGAGGCAGAGAAACATGTCCCCCCCTAGTCCACAAGAGGGCCTTGGAGCGGCGTCCGGCAGCAGAGCGTCCATGGGGCCGGTGCAGGATCCGTACACATAGTAGTAAACATAATCATAGTCCATACCGGCACAAGCAATAAAACGAACAAGGGTTAAAGGAGGGCGCCAAGAATAACCATTAGGGCAGGAGGAAGTCGGGGTTGTAATGGTCCAAACGGTAGGATAGTTGGAGTTGCTGGAGCTGTCGGCGGCTCCAACAGCCCAAATAAAGCAGTGAGGCACATAGTAGAACTTGAAAAGCCAAAATGACAATAATCGGGTGCAAAGCCAAATTGTAAATTCCAGTGGCAGTGGGGCTCCAGCCAAAGAGGGTTTCCCACCACGAATGCTCTCCGGTGGTCTTAATCCGCTGGACAAGATCCAAAATCTCCTTCCCGTTGTGGGACACAACCAAAGCAGTGGTATCCCCATCCCTCTGGATGCTCTGGAGGGTGCGGTGGAGCTGCGGGTGGGCCAGGAGCTCGTGGATTAATTCCAGACCGATGCCAAGGGGAATGGGCTTCACATGTCGATAGATGGAGGGTGCCACCAGGATCTCTTCTTGGGTCCAGACCGGTACCGTGTAGGTGAAGTCGCAGGCTGCCACCGAAGACAGGTTGCAAAAGCAGCGATTGACTCCCGGGATCACGGGCTTGAGCTGGAACGAGTTCAGGATCACAAAGTCGCAGGCCGTTCGCACGCAGGCACATCCTTTCCCAATGTAGACGACAGCGGAGCTGTTCTCCCGGACGACCTCGAAAGGGCACTCGTTGAGGGCGTCGACTTGCGGGGCTACACAGGGGTGATGCGGTGCAAAGGCTTGGTCTTGGCAAATGAAGCCGGTCTGGTCTCGATGCTGGCACCCTTGGAGGCTGACGAGCTGCCATCCGGTCGGGGTGAAGCGGGCCCAATGGTCGGGGTGGCGAGCGTAGAGGACTTCGGTGTCGCTGACTTGGAGTCCCAGAGGCACGACTGGATACACGTGGAATGACTCGTGCGCACTGGCCGTTAATAAAAATAATTTAAGCTCCTGGGTGGTCGGTGAGAATGAGGAATTTACGAGGGACCACCAGGATTCAAGCTCCAGTTCTATGGGTGACAATTTGGGCATAATCAATCTTTTAATTTCCAGGGGCAAATGCCCGTCCGTGGCTTGCCGAATTAGCCCCATGGCCACAGCCTGGTTTAATTGTTGGGCTTGCATACATGCCATGGCTATTGACATGTTGCGTTCCAAAGACTGTGTCCCTTTGAGCAGCAGAGAAAAATCTCTTTCAATTTGACTCTCCCAGTTAACTAAAATGGAGCTGATCTCGTGTTGCCCATTCGAAATGGAATTTAGGGACTGCACCACCGGTTTACCTAAGTCGGAGATGCTAGTCGTGACATGGGCAAACTTATTAGCGAGAGTCTCAATGTTGACCGAATCCATGATTGCTAAGCCTCCGGCTGCAGGAGCAGTCCAGTCGGCAATGCTTCGTCTGGCACGCGAGAGAGAGGGGGAGGGATCGATCCACAGTTGTAGCCATGCATTCCAACCCTTGCTACCGGCCTCCAGATAGGGAGCGCACTGCGGCAGCCTCTGGGTTATATTTAGTTCAGCTAAGTCTATGCGGATCTCTTTTAAAGACATTTGCGGGCGGACTAGAACTCTCTCTCGAATGTCAATTTTCAAAACATGGGAGCCCACTATATGCGTGCCGCCTTGGCTCAATTGCTTATTGCTAACAATCAAAGGGTCAATTTGGATGGTGTGGGTCTCCTGGGTCCGGATCAGCAGGGAATAATTGCCTGGTTCGTGAGTCAAATTTACAAAGAGCAGCCCAAGCCGGTGAAATTTCTCTACAAGGGGCTTGGTTTGGCATTCGGGCGTCTGTTGAACCAGAATCCAATCGGGTGGGCCATGTTTGGCTAGGTCTTCCTCCTTTACAATCCAGGTCAGGTTCTCCCAGCGTTCTATAGCAAAGGAGAGAACTGCGCCTGAAGGGGGCGTGATAGTGACAGATGCAGATTCAATGGCAGTGGTGCCTAGTAGGATGGTCATTCTAAAGGGGTCTCCTGCCTTCCATACTGCGGCCGACACTAAGATAACTTCACAGTATGGTCCGAAAGCCTCAGTGACAAATCGCGAGGTTTCGAAGTTGGCAGGGGTGGTATATTTGTCTACCACCGGGACTGCGGTAGGGGCTGGCCTGATACGGGGAAGGAACATACATGGAATCGGAGCAAGTGGTGAAACCGTATCAGTAGTTGAATAGCATACTAATTCTTGGGACATGGTTTTTACTCCTACACATAAAATAACAAGCTCTGGGGGTCGGATCCACTGCTCTTCGCAACTGCGGAAGTTAGTGCGATCCGTGGGGGTGGTCATATTGCTCTGCTGTACAACCTTGCAGACCATCATTTCATTTTCTGCTAGTGTATTTATACATCTCCAGTGGGGGTAGGGCATTAATTTAGACGGGCGTCCCTCTATTAGGGTGCCTGCCAGCACGAGCAAACACAGAGTAGCCAGGTGCCGCATCTCCTGGCCTTCCTTTTCCTTTTTGTGATGAAAATATCCTGGGGAGACCTGTGGATATAAGTACAGGCTCCCTGAGTTTATTGCAGCAAAATAAAGTGAAGCAGGGAAAAGGAGGGAGGGCGTATTTCTGCCAGCACTCTTACTGATTGGGGCTCGAACGAGAAGTCCCAGAGCACTAAGCGAGCCTTCCAGCTTGTTGCTCTGGGGAGCTCCTGTGCGAAGGTTTCTTTCTAAAGCGTGTATATTTCAAGGGGGACGTCTTTGCGTCGAGCAAGGGTCGGCTGCGCGTTAGGCGGGATTATGCAAACTCGCCCCAGGGGTCTCTGGGTGCCTAGGCTATGTGGCCTTCAGGTGCCCCTTGCTCGGTGGCGGGCTATTTTTATTTTGCGGGCTGAGAGCTATCGGTCCGGCTCGGCCTGGCCTTGCCGCTTTAAAATGGAAAAAACTAAAGAGTGGCTTCCAGTAGCTATAAGGGTTGCTGCAGACGGGGGCCCTCGCTGTAATTTTCAAAAATAGGCCTTCGTCATATGTTTGCAGGACAAGCAATTTTTGGAGGGACTCCCTCGGGAGGCCCCATTTTCTGGTTTAAAAAAAAAGGTACACTGGGCAAAAAGAAAAATATACTGAGCAAAAGAAAAATGCACTGAGCAAAAGAAAAATGCACTGAGCCAAAAGAAAAATACACGGAGCAAGAGGCATACGGGTGTGGGGTACTTTCGGGTTGCCCTCACCTGGAAGGCCTGGCAGGGCTTCACTATGACTTCAACATGTCTCCCCCCCTTCTTTTCCCTTGTACGGTACGGGCAAGGGAAAAGATTGCGTGGGGCGGGCGGCTGTTGGCGGAAAGGGCCGAAGTGGAGCCGAGGGCGCTCGGCAGCGTTTATCGAAAAGCGGCGGAGGCGGCCGAGATCTGCCGGCGCCACTGGGTCTGGGTGAATCGGGGGTCATCTTGGCGCGGGGGATCCTGGCTATGTAAATGAGGTACGCTGCCCCTTGTGCGTGGCGAACGCACCCCAATAACATATTCCAGAGGGTACATATTTACAAAATACTGGCGGGTCTTTTACTTTTGCACTAAAGCGTACTAACTGGTGGCGCCGTATAGCAACTCACCATGACGAATATGAACATTAGTAAAAGAGGGATATTGGGCTATTTGGGGATCCTTTTCCAGGGGAGGCACGGCCCTCAAAGCCAAAGCCGACCATCATGCGAAAGCGTGGGTCTGGCAGGTGAGACCCCGAATCTACGTAGATGCGGGATCTTCACCAGCACGGCGGGTGATATATTTTCGAATACAGGGATCACCTTATTTGGTGATCCCACCATGTTCGAAAGAATACAGTCACCTCTGGGCTAAGGCCTCTCCAACCACTTTCACACACAGCAAATCTCTTTTGCCTGTGCAATTTTTTTCCGAACATGCGGCTTACAATCCAATTAAGAATCACTTTCGGTGGTGGTCCTATTTGGCTTTGATTGCCGTGTCTTCTCCTAAGGGTCCCAACTGTGGGGCCCGCCTAATGAGGTCAAAGAATAGAACTGGAAAAACTTTTAACATTTACACCGATATCTACATATTAACTATTTCTTTTATTCTAAAGCTACAAAGGTCTGGTCTAAGGGGACACACGGTATCTCTGGCCCAGGGTGGAGGGATATCTGGCGAATCACTGGGCAGAGGGGGGCTGGACTGGTGGAGGTTCCCCCAGGGTCGTACACAGGAGGGGCGGTTTGCAGCGGCTTCCCTTTCCATTCTTTTAATTGAGAGGCATGAAAGTATTTTAGCCACGTTCCTCCTGTCCTTCTCTGGATGGCTACCTGATAGACAGCTGGGGAGACTCTTTTTGTGATAGGGACTGGGCCTTGCCATTTGGCTGCTAGTGAATGCGCCTTTTGTGAAAACTTCCTGTACAGAACGAGCTGTCCTTCCTCCCACTGCCTGGGGTTCCTGACCCATCCCAATTTGCGGTCCATATCCTTCTGAGCTGTGCCCAACTTCTGGGCCACTTGCATGTGGACGGCGTGTATGGATGAGAGCAGGTCCTGGACCCAAGCATCATTAATCACTACAGGCTGCATATCGGAAGGGAGCTGCGTATCTAGCCAGAAGGCTTCCGGGAGCTGCATTCTTCGCCCTGTCATTACCATATGGGGTGTGAGCCCGTGAACTGCGGTAGTGCCTCTAATGGCCATTAGGATTATGGGGAGTTTTTCATCCCAGTCTCTCCCGGAGGAGCGAACCATCTTGCGGAGAGCCTCCTTGAGGGTCCGGTTGGTTCTTTCTATGGCGCCTGAAGCTTGAGGGTGGCCGGCTATGTGGAACCGTTGCTGGATGCCTAGTGCTTTACAAAGCTCCTGTGTAACTTCTCCGATAAAGTGTGAGCCTAAATCGGAGTCCATGACTCGCACGATGCCCCATCTTGAAAAGACATTGTTGAACAGTAGTTTGGCGGTGGTGGCTGCATTGTTGCGCTTGCACGGAAACGCTTCGACCCATTTGCTAAAGGGGTCTATGACAGTGAGGCAGTAGCGATTGCCGCGAGCAGTGGGGGGAAGGGGGCCGATAAAGTCAATCTGTATGCGAGCCCAGGGTCCATCAATTCTCTGATGCTGGAGGGGAGCTCTAGGTCCGGTGGGGTCTGCATTAACCATAGCGCAGGACAGACAGTTGTCTACCCATTGCGCTACTTCGGTGCGCATGCCAGGCCACCAACCAACCTCTTTTACCCTTTCCAGAGTCAGATCCTTGCCTCGGTGTCCCTGCTCGTGGACAAACTGAATTAAGTCAGCCCTAACTTCCAAGGGCACTACCCAATGGCGTTCGCCGGCTGCATCTACTGCCCAAACTATGCCTTCCTCTTCTCTGATCATGAGTCTCCCTGTCTGATCCCTTCCTGCGGCTAGGAGGTCAGTTATTTCTGGGTCAGATCGCTGCAGTTGTGCTAGGTCCAGTGTTCCTGCGATTCCCTGAGCCTGGCTGCGGGCTTGTGCCCGGGTGGTGACAGGGTGGAGGGGACAATCGGTGGCTGGTTCCGGTAAGGGAGCATTTTCAGTGGCGGCTGCCTTGGCTGCAAGGTCTGCCTGGTCATTCCAATAAGCGGTCTCTGAGTTCGTCTTCTGGTGTCCCTTGACATGGGTCACCTGCGTTGGGCCTGAGCGAGACTGGAGGAGTGCTGCTACCTGCTGCCATAGCTGTAGGTGGGCTACGGGTTTCCCATCGCTAGCTCTCCACCCCTGATTCTGCCACACCGGGAGCCAGACCGTGGCGGCTTTGGCCGTCCAATCCGAGTCTGTGTAAATGGCAAGTGGGCTTTCTGGGGGCTCAAACTCAAGCACCGCCAGAAGCGCTTGCACCTCAGCCGCTTGGCTGGAATGGGGGCGGGCTGGACCTTTGAGGGTATGGGCGTCGCTCACTCGCACGGCGCCGTAGCCGGTCCGAGGGGAGCCTCCAACGTGAAAGGAGGAGCCGTCACAGAACCAGCATGTGAAGCCGTTCTGTCGGGCTTCCTCTAGCGGGACTCCCCAAGTGACTGGCCAGACAACCTGTGGTGGCGGGTCCAGGGGGCACTCGTGCTCGGTCCCGGTTACCAATAGGCCATAGGGGGCTGGCGGCTCAGTGGTCTCCTTTTTGAATTCTACTCCGCGGTTGACCAGGGCCAGGGTCCACTGGGCTATGCGAGCGTTTGAAACTTGTCCGTCTTGTATCTTTCCCGACAGGATATATTTGAGGGGCGTGTGAGTGGTTTGCACTATTGTACGTGAACCTCCTATGATAAATTCCCAATGGGTCAGACTCCAAACCAGAGCAAGGCATGTCTTCTCGCATGGGCTAAACTTAGTTTCTACTGCGGTTAGGTTGCGAGAGGCATAGGCTACTACTCTAGCGGTTCCTGCTTGCTGCTGGGTGAGCGTGGCTCCTATGCTCTTGTCTGATACTGCTAACTGGATAAAGAAGGGCTGGGTAACATCTGGATGGGCTAGGGCCGGGGCTGCGGCTAGACTGTGCTTTAGCTCGGCTAAGGCTGTCTGTTGCTCCGGTCCCCACTCCCAGGGAGTGTTCTTCTTGAGGAGAGCATAAAGGGGGCGAGCTTTGTCTGCAAAGGACTCGATGAAGTCTCGGGAGAAGTTAAAAGTTCCTAGAAGGGCTCTGAGGGAGGGGACATCGGTGGGTGCAGGCAGCTTGGAAATGACCTCCATTCGCTGGGCGTCCGGGGTGCGACCCTTGGGTCCCAGGGTCAGACCCAGGTACTTGACGCTGGTCTGAACCAATTGGGCCTTTTCCCTGCTAGCCTTGAACCCAGTCTCGCGGAGGAGTTCCAGGACTTCCCTGGTGATTTGGCGGGCTAATTCTTCCGTGGGGGCGTGGACTAAAATGTCATCCACGTAGCTCAGTACGTGGGGCCTCGAGGAGGGTTGGAGGCGTTCCCACATCTGAACTACATGGGCATGACAAATGCTGGGGCTGGAGTGGAATCCCTGGGGGGTCCGCTTGAATGCGTATTGCTGGCCGCGGAAAGTGAACGCGAACTTGTACCAGCAAGACTCATGCAACCGGATGGAGTGGAAAGCATTGGCCAGGTCTATGACCGAGTAGAACCGGGACCCAGCGGCAATGGCCGTTAGGATCTCATTATACTTGGCCACAACCGGGGCAACTGGAGGGGTGGTGGCATTCAGGGCACGGAAGTCGACCGTCATTCTCCAGGTCACTCCATCTGCTTTCAGAACTGGCCACAATGGGGCGTTGCAGATGGACTGCATCGGGAGTATGACGTCCCACTCAAGGAGTCCCTCTATGGTCTTGGCTATCCCTGCCTCAGCTTCTGCTGGGTACTTGTACTGTCTTTGGGGAGGGGGGTCCTTTCCTTCAATCAGGACGCAGGCGCCCTTCACTATCCCACACTCGGCCTTGTCTGTCACCCACACTTCGGGAAAGTCCTGAACCCAGGGGTCTCCTGTGATGGGGGCGAAAGGAAGGGGGGCCTTGAGGGCTGCGCATCGATGGACTGCATTAACAAAGTCTGGGCCTCCCGGGATGCGCCACAGGAGCCCGTTCGCTAAGTCAATGGTCAGTCCCTCGGCACGGAAAAATGGCATGCCCAAAAGTCCATCGTCTTCTCCCCGGTTTGCGCATGCCGAAATCCGGGTGGTCAGGTTCCCAACGGAGAGGGGGATATCCTGCCAGACCGGGGATTCCTGCATGCCGCCTCCAAAACCGGCGAGCTGCATGGTAGTGGGGGTCTGGGTGCCCTTTGTGACTAAGGTGGGCCGGAGTATATTAAGTGAAGCTCCGGTATCTATGAGGAGGGTGGCAGGCTTCTTCTTTTCCCCGGGAGTCCCGATCCCTGCCTTCACTGTCGGTCTCCCCCATGTATCCGGCTTTAGTTTGGCAACTATGCCCACGGAGGGAGACTGGGACTCGGGGCAACCCTATTCTGATCCTGCACCCTGATCGGTGGAAGCGGCGCTTCCTCTAAAGGGGTTGTTGGGGCTCGGGCGTTCCCGAACCGCAGCTATCGGGGGACTCGAGAAGGGAGGGTCTGGCGGCAAAGGGGGCGCCGACGGAGGTACTGGGGGCTGCTGCTGGTCTTCCCACTCCATGATCGCTTTCATTAGAACGGACGTGGGCTTTCCGTCGAAGAGCTCCATGTTCGCTCCAAGGTTTTTGAGGCGCATCCAAAGTTCCCAACGGAGGGAGTCCCTGGACTGGGGCGTGCTGCCGCGGTCCCGGTAGCCCTCGTGGTCGCCCTGCGATGCTCCCCAAGCATTAGACTGATCTGGAGGTGGGTAGACCTGATGATTGTACGGGTGTGATGCTCGCGAGTGAGAAGGGGCTATGGGTGCATCCTGTAGTCGGGGCTCGTGGGGTCCTTGCTGGGAGGAGGAACTGTAACTCGGGGTAGGCGCGAAGGAAACTCCCGGACGGTAGTCCCTCGGTCCCCTTCCCCGGTTAAAGCTACTGCTCCTTCCCCTCAGGATCCCTCCCCTTGCCTCCGGATACGGGCTGCGTCCCTGTGGTCGGTACTGAGAGTGGGGGCCATGATTGGCATAGGTAACTGCACTTATCGGCTCGCTTTCCTTCCTACGAGAGGCCGGGGACTTCACATGGCGGATGGCGCCGGTCTCTCGCAACAGGCCAGCAATGCTCCTGATGCGGGATTCCAGCTCTCCCCATGTAATGCTCCCGGGCTCGACTCCTGCTAGGGCTAGGCGAGTGGTGCTGTTGAGTCCATCTATGACTGCCCTCCTGAATTCTAAATCGTCGAAGTCCGGCATGTCGCTCAAATCTAAATCTACCTCGTCTGCTAGTTCGGCTAGGAGCTGTTTCCTGGCTAAATATGCCTCTGGATCCTCTCCGGGTTTTTGAGACTCTGCAATGTACAGGGCTTTTAAACTCTTGGTGGGCCACAGGAAGGCGCACAACTCTTTCATGGCACCATACTGACTGCGAGTGGCTAGTCTCCGGTTAGAAATATATGCGTTGAGGGAGGTGACTATTTCGGGGCTGGCACAATGGCGAGCCAGCTGAGCGACGTCGGAGCCACTGGCGGAGGGCTGGGACATGGTCACGTGTGCAAACCATTGTATAGCTGAATCTCGGTTCAGGGGTCCCATGCGGTCCGCTATGGCTTGGAGCTCATCGGGCCTCCAATTGCGGGTCTCCTTAACTATTCGGTCTGTCTTCCTGCCATCATCGTCTGTGGTGACAATTTCTTTGGTAGCTATCGGATGGAGGGGCTGTGGAGCTTCCTCGGGCTGGGGCGAAGGAGGTGACCAGTTGTCGGTACTACCTTCGGGGAGGGCCAAGAGGGCTGCGGGATGCACGGCGGAAATTACGGCCTGCTGCATTCCCAGGTGCTGTTTTAGGGCCTCTAGCTCCCTCTTACAAGCGGAGTGGTCTGCTGCGGCTATCTTTGCGACTTTCTGTTCTGCCATGAACTGGGCAGCATGGGTTAACTTTGCAATTTTCTCCTGACCTTCAATTACTGCGTGCTCAGCCATATCGGCACGAGCGGTGGCTACTTCAGCCTTGTGCTGGGCATCCTGGAGGGCAGCGGCTAGTCCCTGCTTCTCCAGCATGAAGTTAACGCGTTCTGAACGCCACTCGGCTGCTTTTTCCTCATGTTCCTTCTTTTCTCTCTTTAGCTTTTCTATCTCCTGTTCCTGTTCTTCCTGAGCTACTTGGAGCTTATTAATTAGGGACACGCTGTCCTGTAGGGCGGTGAAAAGTGCCCAGGCTCCATACCTATCCTTCTTACTTGACCTAGGTTTCTCCTTCTCGCAAAAATCCTGGAAGGCGCTTCTAACTATTTGGAGCGGGTCAGGTCCCTTGAAGGAACCGGCTTCCCAAGGGCAATCTCCCTTCTTAACTAGCCACTTCTCCAGGCGGGGCACGGTGGGGGCTGCCCGGTACATTTTGTTTTCCTTTTAGTTTAAGGCTGATCTCGGGGGAGGTTAAAGAGTGGATCAGCGACACCAGGGGTGGGGCAATTAAAGCTGCTCAAGGGTTTTAACAACTTCTTCCTCTCTATGTCCCTCTTGGGAGGTTTATCCTTCCCTCAGGTCCTCAAGGGTTTTTACCAGGGGGTTTTAAGGTCCTACTTTTAGGGTTAAAGGGTACTTCTAAGGGTCCTACACTCTGTTCTTCTCCACCGGGGGAGAGGGAAAATTCCTATTCCCGTTTCAAGCTTGCCTACAAGCCACGGGACCAGGAAACGTTTACTGGCTCAGAGGGTGCTCTCAAGCTCTCTAAGCCCAAGAACTAAAACTTCTCAGTGCTCCCAAGCCTCTGCTCAGAAGCCAAAGCTCAGGGGTCTCCCAAGCCTCTACTCGGAAAACCAAAGCTCAGGGGTCTCCCAAGCCTATGCGCTCAGAAAACCAAAAAGTGTTCCCAAGCCTCTGCTCAGAAACTGCAACTAAGGGGTCTCCCAAGCCTCTGCTCAGAAGCCAAAATGCTCTCAAGCTCTCTGCCCAAGAACTATACTCAAAGTGTCCCCAGGCCTCGTGCTCAGAGACAAACGGTTAAACTGTCTCCAAGCCTCGACCAAAAGACTACAGCGCTCAAGGACTGCCTCTGCAAGTCCCCAAGCAAAAGTGCTCAGGAGTAAAGCTTACTGTACTCCCAAGCGGAAAAGCGCTCAAGAGTCCTACTAACTCTCAAGCAAAAGTGTGCCCAAGAGTCCCACTGACTCCCAAGCAAGGTGCGCCCACGAGTCTGACTTAAAACTCGCAAGCGGAAAGGCGCCCAAGAGTCTAACTTAAAACTCTCAAGCACGGTGCGGCAGGCTGCCGCGGGGCTTCAGGAACCTGGCTTCAGATTCCCAAAGCTAAACTGACCAAATGGACTAACGATCCCTTCACGTTTCCTCCGGAGCGGGGATTGAAGCCTAAGTGCTGGCAGGAACGGGGTTTGGACGGACTTAGGAGAGACGGGGGAGGGCGGAAAAGAGTTTTATATGTGCTGCTTCAGGATATATATATCTATAGAGCCTACTTCTGGGATCCCACCCACATAGACGCGTTTAGGCGGCCCGGAAGGTGGCCAGGAATTTCACCAGTTCAGAGGTCCTCACCCACAGTACACCGGTTATAACGGCTGGAGGGCCTCGCGGTGCACCACAAAAGGCAAGTAGTCCAAAGCTGGCTGAAGGAGGAAATGGGGGAAAAGCCAACCCACAAGATAGAAATGCTCACTAGAGCCACACACACTCACACTTTTAATTCCCTGAGCTAAATTGCGCTCTTTACACTGAGGTCTGGAAAATTTTCCTCTAAGTCAGTTCGCTGAAGACACGCGTGTCGACTCACGTGTATTCACACGAACTGGGTTATGCCCGCATTCTCCACCAGTAAACTGTTACCAGAACTGCTCTTTTATTATAATGGGGAATTAGCTATAGCAGTCTGTAACTATTAATATTAAGCGAGGATCATAACCTATGTTTACGGAGGTCCCGATCCCAGACACTCTAGTGAAAAAGAGGCAGACAAGGAGTAAGGTCCAAACACGTGTATTGAGTGTAGCGTAAGCCTAGCTTGCACAATCATACAAGGAACACACAAGATCTAGGAAATACAGAGTAGGAAATACAGAGACGTTCGCATTAGCTGGTTCCCAACGATGATAGGGGGAATACTCACTTATCCTGGAGCGAAGCAGAGACGCAGCAGCGAGGGTGGCCCAATGCCAGCACTGAGACCACAGACGGACAGCAAGGAGGTCTGGATAGGGAATGGCCGAGGCACCGAGTGGTCTGGGAGACCAGCTTAAATACCCCAAAACGTACCCTGGGGCTGGTGCTGTACTTGGTGGTTCTCACAGATTAAAACAAAGGGTCTAATGGGCTACTGAATGGCTTGGATGGGCCACTTTGGTAATCAGATTGTGATAAGTGACACCTCAGGAAGAGGGGACAAAAGAGGGAGGGGGAAATCCAAGTGGGCTGAAAGGATGTTCCAGCGGACAGGGTTTGTCCTGATGTCATCAGCTTTGGAATGCGGAGGTTTCTTTGAGATGCATTCTCTAAGTGCTTGGGATGGTCGGCACTTAGTTCCTTCTCCGGGGCGGCTCCTAAGATATGCAGAGCGGGGCGAGGGGCTCTCGCTGCGGACGTGGTGTGCCCGCTTCGCCGAAATGGCTTCTCAAAGCAGTCTTCTTCCCCGGGTCTTCTGGTTGCCTAAGAACATGGATGCCGGCGGGGCCATAGCTGGGGCTGGATAGCAGGCTGCCCGGTAGCGAGGGCAAGCTCGGCGACCGGCTCGCGGGAGGCTCCAGGCGGGAACTGACCAGGGAGCGCCTAGCCAGGCTCGCTGGAGGTTTCCCCGGCAGGCGCCCGGCTGCTAGCAGCGGCTTGGGCCCATACGAGGCAGGCTTCCATGGAGGCAGCGGGAACAACACTTTAAAACACAGTCCAAAGCAGGGAACAGGCACGGTCCGTGGCAGATGGCAATGCAGGCACGGGGAACACAGTCCAAACACACACTGGGAAGTCCAGATACAGGTCAGGGCAGAGCTGCCCAGAAGGAGAGTCCTTTGTGCAGTTAACCACACATGGAGTCAGCGAACTACACAGTCTATTGCAGCAGCAAGGTAATTGACACGCAGGCAGGAAACTGACACGTGTATCAGAACACACACGTGCAAAGCAGTCTTTGGTGTAGCAGTGAAACAGCAACGCAGGAAACTTTAGCACAGTTCATAGCAGGCTTCAAAGCAGGGGAGGGGGCCTACTTGGCAACAATTGTATGATATTGGTTTCTTGTTTGATTATTGTTACAGTTCTAAAATTGAATAAAAATATTATTAAAAAAATGTAGTGCAGCACTTCAATTAGTGCTGCACCTAGGATGTTGACTGAGTAGGTCGTAGGGACCATGTCACTTAGGGTTGCCAGGCCCCCTCAATCTCCCAGCGGGGGATCGGGGCCTGGCTCCTACCTCTCTTCCGAGTGGGTTCCTGCAAAGTGACATTCCAGGAAGTGACATCATCACGCAGCCCCTCCGAGCGCCCACACTCCGCAGGAACTCGCGTTGGGGGCTGCTGTAGAGCGCAGGAATGCTCCTGCACTCCACAGTGGCCCAAAACGCACCTGCGCTCTGCAGCGCCTCAAAACGGGCCCATTTTGGCCCAGATTGAGCCCGTCTTGAGCTGCTGCAGCACGCAAGAGCGCTCCCATGCTCCACAGCATCCCAAAATGGGCCTGATCCATGCTAAAATGGGCCCATTTTGAGGTGCTGTGGAGTGCAGGAACGCTCCTGCATGCCACAGGTCCCAAAACGGGCACTGGGGCTTGTTGGAATGTAGGGCAGGAAAATCAGTGTTAGGTGAGACAGCTGATCGGGGAGAGTGAGCGTTTTGGTGTTGCAAAGCGTTCATAGTTGATCCAGGGCATTCACATAGAAGTGGATAAAGAGGACATAAATAATCACAAAGCGTGAATTGGGGAGAATGGCGAAATCGCAAGAGAGCCGGAATAAGGTGAGCATTCAGTGGGAGATGGCGCTAGTTTGGTGCTAAATTTATGGCTGTGTGACGACGGCCATTGTCATTGAGCTATCCTCTACTCTCTCAAGGTCTCTTTCCTTTTCAGTTTTAACAAGTTCAGATCCCCTTAACATGTACCTAAGGGGGTGGGGGAGGGTGTTCCAGTGCGCATCACGTTACACTAAGCTACATTGACCTCATTTACCACATCACTGCCCACTCACCTAATTTGGGGAGGTCTTCCCTGGATCTCTTCACAATCAGACTTGATTTTCTCCATCCTGAATCATTCTGTGTCACCTGCACAGCTGGCCACTGCACTGCTCACCCCCATTTCTAGATTGTTTAGTACATATTAAATAGCATCACACCCAATACCGATCCTTGTGGGCCCCCACTATTTACTCCCCTCCATTGAGAGGGGTGTCCATGTATTCCTACTCTCTGCTTCCTTTAACCGAGCCCATTTTTCCTGTCCTCTTATCTGATGACTACTAAACTTACTTAGGAGTCTTTCAAGATGGGTAATCAACCATGTTACTCTGTCTGTAGCAGTAGAAAAAAGCAAGAAACCAGTAACACCTCTAAGAGTAACAAAAACGTGAGCTGCGTCTTACAAAAGCTCATACCCTACAATAATTTTTTTAGGAATCTTTGGTAAGGAATCTTGTTAAAAACCCTTTGAAAGTTCAACGGTATAATGTCAACTGGTTCACCATTATCTACACGCTTGTTTGCTTTCTTAAGGAACTCCAAAAGATTGGTGAGGCAGGACTTCCCTGTGCAGAAGCCATGCTGATTTTCCCTCAGCCGGCTTTGTTCCTCTATGTGTCTAATAATTTTGCTTTGATTACAGTTTCTATTAATTTGTCTATGGCAGATATTAGGCTAAGTGGCCTGTAATTTCTTGGTTCCCCTCTAGAGTCCCTTTAACATTTGCTGTTCTCCAGTCCTCTGGTACAGTGGCTGATTTCAGTGAAATTCCATTATAGGTGAAAAAGTGTATGAGCTTTGCCTTGATAACTCCAGTCTCCTCCTTTCCTTTCTAGATCACTCATAGTTTTGATAATTATGTTCTCAAAGATGAAACTCCATCCCCTTTTTTCTACCAGATGGCCTCCAAGCAAGAAACATATTTCATGGGGATTGCCAAGATGCTCCTGCATTTCAGATGGATGTGGGTTGGTCTCCTTGCTCCAGACAATCCCACAGGAGAAAGATTCCTGAGGACCTTGACCCCTGTGATCATCAGGAGTGGGATTTGCATTGCCTTCACAGAAAGCATCCCAGAAATGAAATCACACAATATAAAATACCGCATATATTTATTTTCCATGCAGAGAAAATGTAATGTGTTTGTTTTACATGGAGATTCCCTCTCCATAATTGTTGTTGGATTTTTGATAAAACATGCTGAACAGAACAGAAAATCCACTGTGGGGAAAGTTTGGATCACAGCAGTCCTGCATGATCTCAGCATGAGGTGGTTTTTCAAATACTTTGATACCCAGCACATCCATGGTTCTTTCTCCTTTTTGATCCGGACAAACATCAAGACCAAATATGACAATTTGAAATCATTTCTCTCTACCATCAATAAAATAGGAGAGGAAGCATTTCATTGTTCATATTTTAATCATGGTTGGTCTGTGAAAGGCTGGATAAGATGCAGAGAGAAAGAAGAAGTGGAAACTCCATCTCAGGATGAGCTTGAAAGTATCCTGTCTCAAGACAGCTATTCCATCTACAACTCAGTCCAATTGGTGGCACAAGCCTTGAATGCTGCCTACTTGTCGAGATCTAATCAGATTTTGAAGAGTGACTGGCTGGGACTTCAGAAAGTTCAGCCATGGCAGGTATTTGTTTTGTCTAAGTTCATAGGAATATTGTGGGGGGTAGCCGAACATAGTCCTCCTGTCTTCCATATATCTGTCCAACCGCATTTAAATATATCTAAACCAATGGCTGTCGCCTCATCTTGTGGAAGTTTGTGACAGAAATCAACTACCTCTTTCATGAAGTAATACATAATCCTTTGGTGTGCTTCGAGCTTATTACACATTGTATAACTATTATGTTCCTGCAGCACAATAAACGAAAAAGTAAACAAAAAGCCAGAAGAAAGTCATCTTATAGGATGATCCCACATTCTATTAATCTGGGAGAAGATTTCTTTTGTATTCCTTTTCTATGCACCACGCATAATTTTCTAGACCTCTATCATGTCACCTGTTTTCCCAAGTAAAAAGTTCTGACTAGAACATAGCAAATCTGGCTGGAGAAGAGACTTGTATGAGCATTATTATACTGGCCGTTTTGTTTTCACTCACTTTTCTAATGATCCCTAGCATGGAGTCCCCCATTTTTATTGGACGGAGTAGACATTTTCTGCTAGTTTTTTTTCTTGGCCTGTCAGAATCAGCTCAGATGCTTGTCCTACTTTATGCTTTGCTTCTGAGTTGTTTTGCTTATTCATTTCATCTGGTGAATCTCACAGACCTTAAAAAAATGAAAGCTGGTAATTCAGAGAACCTGATAGACATATTGTTATAACAGGCACTTGTTCTCACAGTCTCATTCTGTTAGCCTTGAATGCAGATATGTACAGAACTCTAATTTTTGCCCCATTTCTTCTTTCAGGGATGCTTAATTGAATATGCTTAATCCAGGCATTCCCAGTCTTATTGAGCCTGTGGGAATTTTTAGAATTTGAGAACCGAGGATGGCTGCCACCAAAAAATGGCTGCCACATAGGGTTGGGGGCCAGTCATAAATTGGGTGGCATGTGGTACTGGGGAAATCAGAGAATGATGGGAAATTTCAAGCCAACCAGCCTCCTGCTATGAAGCCAATTGATTCTGGTCATAGGAAGGAGATCATAGGATCTAACACATTATCTTTAGGTTCCTAAAAAATGATGATCCAGTGAGATGGAGGCTGAGTGCTATGCCCTTGTTACATCTAGCTTATATTACTGTAATGCTCTCTCGATGGGGCTGCAGTTGAAGAGTGTTAGCAAATTCGTGCTGATTGCTGCAGCCAGGATATTGAGTGGAGTGTGTCATTGGGACCATATTACTTCTGCCTTGGTCTATCTACATTGGCTCTTGATCTAGGCACTATTCAAAGTGCCAATGTTGTCCTTTAAGCCCTACTCAGTTTGTGACCAGCATACCCAAAGGATCACCCACACCCTTATGAACCTTTCTGAACACTGTTGTCATCTTCCAAGGGCCTGCCTCAGATGATCGCACCTTCTGAGATTAGGGGGGTGGCAACCCAAGAGGGGGCTTCTCAGTCATGGCACCAAAACACTGCAACTCTCTGCCCCTTCTGTTGCCATCTTCCACCAGTGGGTGAAGACTGTTTTGTCCAGGATTCCCCCAGTGATTCCTCCTTCCTGCCCAATGTTTTAATTGTTGTTTTTATATCTTGTATCTGTATTTTAGCTTGTATTTTAATTGTTTTAATGTTTGCTAGCTTTAGCACATTTTTAAGACATGATTTTAGTATGTATGTTTTTTATTTGTTTACCATCTTGGTGGCTCTTATGAGGGAAGAAGACAGTTTACATTTTGTATAATAAATATATATCCATTCCTTGTTGCTACAGGAACCACGTCTCTTCCATCCCGACCAAATTTACTTATATCTAGACAGATCGTGATGGAAAGGTGCCAGCACATCCAGCAGGCTCTATATTCAATTGTCCTGTAGTCAGAGCTTGCTTAACACAATTCATTGCCTAATGCAGAAAATCTAAGCTGCTTCTTCTTTTTTAGTTTTATTTATTATTTATTAGTGGAAAAACATAAAAAATAACAAAACTAATAGGATTAAAAACTAGAGAAAATGAAAAAAAGAAAAAAAACAATGTTGGCTACAAAAGCACTATTGACATCTCCCTGTATAAGTATCTCTGAAAGATTTCCAAATATCTAAAAATGTCCATGCCCAGTTGCATTCTATATGCAATACGTTCAAATGTTGATAAGTTTATAAAGTCTTCAATCCAGTGGTTTACAGGAGATGGGCTTATGTCTTCCCAATGTCGAAGTGTAAATCTTTTAGCAAATGTAGGGGCATGGAGGGTCCATTGCCGTTGACTATTAGTTAGATTCCAACAGGCAGGCAAGTAGTTTAACAGTGTATTAACATCCTCAAAAATAAATGGGTTTTCTAACACAAAATTAATATGACTACCAACTTCTTCCCAAAAGGGCTGAATGACTAAACATGACCAAAGCATATGCTTAACAGATTCCTCTTTTGAATTATACCACCATCAGTTGGACACTGTCCTTAAACCTTCAGTAAAAGGACACTGTGGTGTCTTGCAATTTCTAAATATTTCTGCTTTTTATGTCATTCTAGCTTCATCCTTTCCTGAGAAACTTCCAGTCTTACAATCGTTCTATGGAAGGAGTTTATTTTGATGAAAATGGGGATGTGGCAGTCGACTTTGATATTGTGAACTGGGTGGTAATGCCCAATCAGTCTATTGTTAGAGTTCAAGTTGGGAGTATAGAGAGACAAACATCTTCTCCAGAGATAAAGTTCGCCATTTATCGGGATGCCATTGTGTGGCCCAGATGGTTTAATGAGGTAGGGGAATCATTTATTTCATTTTGTACCCTTTAACAACTCTAATAATCTGTCAGTAATTATTCCCATAAGAGCCCCGTGGCACAGAGTGGTAAGCTTCGGTACTGCAGCCCAAGCCCTGCTCACAACCTGAGTTTGATCCTGGTGGAAGCTGGGTTCAGGTAGCCGGCTCAAGGTTGACTCAGTCTTCTATCCTTCCGAAGTCAGTAAAATGAGTACCCAGTTCCTGGCGGTAAAGTGTAGATGACTGGGGAAGGTAATAGCAAACCACCCCATAAAAAGTCTGCCAAGAAAACGTCATGATGCGACGTCCCCCCATGGGTGATTGCACAGGGGACTACTTTTACCTTACATATAATTATTCCCATAAAATCAGTTTATAGTCTAAAAACTACAGGTGTGCATTATGGAAAAATCAAGCTGAAAATAAACACAGAACTCATTGGTTTGACTCGTAAAAGCATCTTCTGGAAAGCTGAACCAAATCCAGGAAACTAAATTGTAACAAGTCCCTCCCACTAAAGGATTTGTGTGTTTTGTATCTTCAAGCAGCAGGCAGGCACTAGGCTTGCCTAGCAGAGTAGCAGCTTGTTTTCCTGAACAGCTCTGATCAGATCCCAAGGAGAGAGAGAGAAACATTTTCAGGAAGGGGGAATGAGACCAATGCCTATGAGTTCATTTCCCCACCTCCTACCCCATAGCTACCCAGGAAATGATATTCTCTGCCTCCTCGCAAGGGGCAATCTCTCCCCTCCCCTCCTATCAGCTTTGGAAATGTTTGGAAGAGAGACTTCAATCACAGGCTGCAATTCAAAAGACTTTTCCTTTGGAGTAAAGACTATTGAATAAAAGGGGACTTACATCTGAGTAGACCAGTTTAGGATTGCTTCCCTAATCTTTCTGGACCCTCTCTTTTTCTGAGTCAAATGGCAAACGTGTCCCTGCTCTGTCCTTTCAAAAAGAATCCTGCCTGGGACTTCCGGTTTGGATTAATGGAGATCTGACATTGCCCAGGGAACTGGGCAATTGAGAGCAGCTGTTTTTGGCAGGCCAGGTGCTCAGATCACCTGCTGCCACCCCTCTCCAGGAAGGAGAGGGGCTGGAACGCTACAAGACCCCGAGAGTGATTGATCTCGGTGGCGGGTGGGGGGTTCTGAATAAAGGATTTCTCCTGGCGCCTTGAGGTCCCCTCGGAGACAGGAGAGCTAAAATCTCTGCAGAGCTCTTTTGAGTCAGAATTTGGCATAAGGTCTCCAGAAACCAAGCTTCAGTATCAGATTTCATCAACTTTGAATGTAAGAAACAGCACAAACAACCCAAATGCAACAAAGGAAGGTAAAGATTTCTATCTCATTTTTTGGACTAAAAATTAGAAGAAAGAGCCCCAAAAAAGTGGAATTAATGGACTAAGCTGGCAGGGGAAAAGGAGAGGAAGGCAATCGAGGGAAAGTTGTAGAATTTGATAGAACTTTAAAGCTTTAAAAGAAGAAAAACTAATATTGTTTATGCATACCTGTGGTTTTGGTGGAGATAACGGCAGGGAGAAAAGGGTAGGGAGCTCAAGAGGAAATGGAGCAAATTACGCAAGATTGTAGAAGACACGGAGGACAGTGAATTTTTGCCTAGAGGGGAGTCAGCTCGGGGAGGAAGTGGGAAGAGTGCAAAATAGCACGGAAGAAAAAGTGGGGAAAGATCGCGAGATGAAGAACTGTGAAGTCAGGAGGAAGTGAATGCCTGCCATTTCAAGAAGGGAGAGGAGGAAGGAAATTACTATAGAGAAACTGTGCCTGACATTTTGGTGAGGTCAAAATTGATCTGACTATAAAATAAATGAAATTAACATTGATTGGCTCAAAATAGAAAGTAAAGTGAACATTAAAAACAGAGCTTAGAAAGAGAGCTGACACTTGGGGTGTTGCAAAGGCTAGTCCAGATATGACGAAAAAAGCAGATAAGGAATGGCAGTCTGCCATAGAAGCGTTAGGGGAAAAAGTGCTAGATGGCAATAAGGAGTTGGGCCAATCTATGCAAAGAATGGAGGAAAGTTTGCTCAAAAATAGAAAGGAACTAATAAAAGTGGAGGTGACAGAGCTGTCCAAAAACATAGAAGAAATAAAGAAGGAGCTACAGTCAACAAATCAAACTGTCCAGGAGGTGGTGCTAAAGACCACTAGTTTAAAAGAGGAAAATCAAAAACTACAAGAGCATGTAACAGTAATGGAGTGTAAAATCACAGAAAATTACTTAAGATTTAGGGGAGTGACAGAGTCTTCAATGCAGGGGGCGCAAGAATAGATGATTGCAATACTGGCAGAATTTTTAAACAAGCAGCCAGAGGAAATAGAAGCAAACTTGGATTTAGTATATAGAGTAAATTGTAGCAATGCGCAACAGAAGAATTTACCGAGGGATGTAATTGTACAATTAACAAATAAAAGAATGAAAGAAGAAATTCTAAAAAGGCATTATGAAAGTCCATTGGCAATGGAAGGAAATAGAGTCAGAATTATGAAAGAACTTCCCAGGAGGATCTTACAAGAACGAAAGAAATATCGGGAGTTAACGGAGAAACTGAGAGCAAAGAGTATCAGGTACAGGTGGGAAATACCTGAAGGACTGAGTTTCTACTTTCAATCTGCAAGAGTTAACATCAAGTCAAGACATGATATGATAGCATTCCTGTTTTACAACCAAAAAGACTTTCCCAAAACTGTTAAAAAGTAGCATTATGGAGTACAAATTAATATCTTGGAATGTTAATGGACTAAATTCACCTCAAAAACGTAAAGCAGTTTTTCGTTGGCTAAAGAAACAAAATTGTAATATAATATGTCTACAAGAAGCACATATTAAGGAGCAAGATCCTAAGTTTTTAAAAAATGGGCAGTTAGGAAAAGAATTTTTTGCTTCTACGAAAGAAAAGAAAAGAGGGATTGTGATATACGCAAAAGAAGAATTGGATCCAAAATTAATTTTTAAAGACAAAGATGGAAGATATTTGGCAGTAGAGATAATGGTGCATTTTAAGAAGACTTTGGTCTTAGGAATCTATGCACCCAATGGAGCTAAAGATGATTTTTATAAGGAGATAACCCAAAATTTGGACCAATATTCATATAAGCAAATCTTAATGGCTGGAAATTTTAATGGAGTTGTGAATTTGCAACTAGACAGGAAACTAAAGTTAGCTTACAAAAAAACAGGGAAATTACCAAAATCTTTTTTTGAAATGGTAGGACAAGAAAACCTGGAAGATATATGGAGAAATTGGAATCCTAAAATAAAAGACTATACGTTTTATTCTGCAAGACATCAATTCTTTTCAAGAACTGATATGATCTGGGCAACAACGGAGTTAAGTCTGTTGACTAAGAAAATAGAGATAATGCCTAGAGTGATCTCAGATCATAATCCAATGATGTGGAAAGCTTTGACGGGAAATAGAAAATATAGGTGGAGATTAAATGAAGACCTTTTTCAAAGCCAAGAGAATATGGAAATTATTCAAAGAGAGACGAAATATTTTTTTCAATACAATATCAGTCAGGAAGTGCCAACACATACGGTTTGGGATGCTTATAAAGCAGTGATGAGAAGAATTTTGATTAATTTGAACAGTAGGGAAAGGAAAAAAAGGGGGGAAACCTCCAAGAGATACAGGAAAAAATTTCCAAGAAGGAGCGAGAGTTACAGAAGAGACTGGGGAAGAAAACAATAATGCAAGAAATTAAGATATTGCAAGAGCAGCTGAGGGCCTTTGCAAATAGAGTTGGAATGGAATTTAAAGACTTTACAGCAAAAATCTTTTGAAGAGGCAAATAAGCCAGGAAAATATCTAGCTTGGCAACTGAAAAGGAAAAGTGAGAAAAAATTAATTGGGAAGATAGTGGAGAAAGGGAAAGAGCTAATGGAGCATCAAGGTATAAAAAGAGCATTCTACAAGTACTATGCCAAACTATTTCAAAAAAAGATGACAGATCTAGAGAAAGCGGATAGGTATCTAGAAAATGCAAAACTACCTAAGATTTCAAATACAAAGAAAGAGACATTAAATGCTCCAATCACAGAAGAAGAAATTTCAGAAGCCATAGAGTTGACCAAGGTAGGGAAAGCACCGGGTCCAGATGGAATTTCAGTTAAATTTTATAACGTAATGAAAAAAGAACTGGTGCAGACCCTACAAAAGTTGATGAATGAGATTATGAAGAAAAGAGGATTACCAGACACATGGAATGAAGCTAATATTTCACCAATCCCAAAAGAGCAACAAGATTTAACAGATGTTAGGAATTATAGGCCAATATCTCTGCTGAACAATGATTATAAAATTTTTGCAAGAATTTTAGCGGAAAGGCTTAAGAGGTTTTTAATAGACTTTGTGGGAGAAGAATTAGCCGGATTTTTACCTAATAGGCAAATTAGAGACAATTTGAGAGTCGTAATGGATGCTATTGAATATTATGACAAACACCCTGATAAGGAGGTAGGATTTTTCTTTGCAGATGTGGAGAAGGCCTTTGACAATTTGAATTGGGATTTTATGTTTTTAACAATGGAAAAGATGGAACTGGGGCAAGAATTTATAGAGGCTGTGAAAGCTATTTACAAAGATCAAACAGCGTCATTATGTATAAAAAGCTATTTGACAGAAAAATTCGAGGTAAGAAAAGGTACAAGACAAGGATGTCCACTTTCACCTTTGCTGTTTGTTATGGTGTTGGAAAGACTATTGAAGAATATAGAGGGCAACACCGTTGGGTAACAAATAATACAATTACAACCCACAACAGTAAGGTCTGCAGAACCAACAAAATGCAATAACACGTTAGTGTGGCAAACGTACCAAATGCTTTTACGTGAAATGCTGATAAATATATTGAATACTTTACACATTCACCATAAACACAAGGAATGCACAACCAAAGGGCCAACTCCCCCACAGGGGTGACGCCCGCAAAAAAATGTCTCTCAATAATTGTCAAATTAACTCTTTTCTTCTGCTTGTGCTGCAGTGGTCTGCCGACGAGCATGTTCCGATGACCAACTCCCAGCTGGGAGGATCTGCAGTCCGGACACCAAGCCCAAGGGGAAGAAGGAAGGCCACCACGCGCTCAAGAGGGCGCAAGCTGAACTCCTCTTTCGGAAAATCTTTTTCAAGAGCGCAGTACAAGAACAGTTGCGCCTATTAATAAGAATCACGTATATACAAAATATAAAGACAGCCATACAAATGAATCATGTACAAAATATTTTTACTTATGATTGTACATGATTGTACAGTCTTCATTACTAAGGGTGTTCATCACTGCTTTGTTCTGCCTAGAGTGGTGCTGGCTCAGACCTGATCTATTTGGTTTTTTTGTTTTCTTGAGTTTTGGCTCATCACAAGTGCTTTGGTTACACATATGAAAATGCTCGCTTTTCAAGAAGTAGGGAAATGAAGCTCTGGCACAGCTGTTTTTGCATGCAAAAACAGTTGTTTCTGTATACAAGAGCACAGAAATACAAAAAGCACAGTCTCTAACATGTTTTGCTTGATGTTCCTTGTCTTTATGCTTAGACCCTGCCTCTTTCTCGGTGTACTGAAAGCTGTCCACCTGGATATGCCAAGATGGTTAAGGAAGGAGAACCCATTTGCTGCTATGACTGTTCTCCGTGTGTGGAAGGGACAGTCTCCACTCAGGAAGGTAAGTCACATACCAGAGCCCCAGTCGGAAGGGGCAAAAATAATGCTTCATCCAAGCCTCAGTTTGTCCTCTTTGGCTTATTTTAGCAGTCACTCCTACTGGATCAAATCAAGTCTGAATTCTCCCTAGAAGCTAAAATGAAAAAAACTGAGGCTATCGTAATTTGGTCACATCATGAGAAGACAAGATTCTCTGGAGAAGTCAATAATGCTAGGGAAAGTGGAAAGCAGTAGGAAAAGAGGAAGACCTAGGAAAGCAGTAGGAAAAGAGGAAGACCTAAAACGAGATGGCTTGACTCAATAAAAGAAGCCACATCCTCCAGTTTGCAGGATCTGAGCAAGTCTGTTAATGATAGGACATTTTGGAGGTCTTCCATTCACAGAGTTGCCATAAGTCGGAAGTAACTTGACGGCACATAACACCAGCCACTTCACAGCAATCAGAATGATGTACAAAGTGCCTTATATCATCAGATTTTCAGATAATTTTGCCCATACTTGCCCTACTTTGATGGGCATTCATTGTTCAGAATCTGAGAGCTGTAGCAGCACTCTTATCTGAGATTGTTTTGGCTTGTGATGCTCAGTATTAAAGCTAGGATGTGCAATGAAGGAGTGGAATCTGACTCTGAAAGTTCCCCACCTCCATCCCTATTATGCTTTGTTAGTTCCTGTTTCTTTCCAACCCTATCTTGTCCTGTTTTTCTGGCATGTTAACTACACTCTTCCCAATATATATTCTCAGTGAATATAAAAGAGCAAAGATTATCATGGATGAAAAGTAGATGTGGTGATACGAAATTTAATATGCTCTTTTCAGATGCAAGTCAATGTGATAAATGTCCAGAAGATCAGCATCCAAACAAGGTCCGAGATCAGTGTGTTCCTAAGGGGATAAGTTTCCTATCCTATGAAGAACCTTTGGGGATCATCCTAAATTTCCTTACTCTTTTCTTCACCCTAATCACGAGTATTGTTTTAGGCATCTTCATTAAATACTTAGAAACTCCAGTTGTCAAAGCCAACAATCGGGACCTCTCCTACGTCCTCCTCATCTCCCTCCTGCTTTCCTTTTTGTCCTCCTTTCTCTTCATTGGTCAGCCCAACAAGGTGACCTGCCTCCTCCGACAAACTGCCTTCAGCATCATCTTCTCCACTGCTGTCTCTTCTGTGTTGGCAAAAACTGTCACTGTGGTGGTGGCCTTCATGGCCTCCAAGCCAGGCAGCAGGATGAGGAACTGGCTGGGCAAGAGCTTGGCCAACATCATTGTCCTTTCCTGTTCCAGTATCCAAGTGGGCATCTGCATTCTCCGGCTGGGCATCTCTCCCCCCTTCCCAGACTCAGACATGCACTCTCAGCCTGGACAGATTGTACTGCAATGCAATGAAGGGTCTGTCGCTCTGTTCTATGCTGCCCTGGGCTACATGGGCTTCCTGGCTGCCGTCTGCTTCACTGTGGCTTTCCTAGCCAGGAAGCTGCCTGGGGCATTCAATGAAGCGAAGCTGATCACCTTCAGCATGCTGGTCTTCTGCAGTGTCTGGGTGTCCTTTGTGCCCACCTACCTGAGCACTAAGGGGAAATACGTGGTGGCGGTGCAGGTTTTCTCTATCTTGGCCTCCAGTCTGGGCTTACTGGGCTGCATCTTTCTGCCCAAATGCTACATCATTCTCCTGAAGCCTCATCTGAATACAAAAGAGCATCTGATGATGAAAGATAAAAGTGGGATCTGATTTTGAGTACATTCTTTCTAATGTTTGAAATCTGTGTCCACCGCATTATGAATCCAATCTAGTTGTCTTAGGAGTTTACTCCCATAAGCTATCATTAGATCAAACCTTTCTTACTTTGAAATACATTACAAAAGAAACTAATAATGCATACTGATGGAACATGTCTAATGACATCACATATCTATAGGCCATTTTGGTTAAATGTCCTATGCTTATCCTTTATCACAGCTTGATTTCACATAGATTTGTATGCATATTACCTAATGTTTGTATTGTATTTCTTTGCTGGGCCTTGAAGAATGTCTTAATTAAAGAGCTACACAATACTTTCTATTTGTTTGGGATCACCTAAATGAGCTCCTATTTGCATCCACCATACTATGAGGAATTCCCATCAACCTTTGCTACATCTGTGGGTACTTCACTACCGCTTGCGCACTGAGGTATAAGAAGAGGGCGCAGGCTCCTCCTTTGCATTGAAAGAGCACTGAAAGCTACACCGATGACTGGGAACTTGCAGCCTCCCAAAAGTGGTGCAAGGAGAACACCATTACATCCTCCACCCATCAAGAGTTTACCAGAATGTTTCATAGGAGGATTGTAATCCTCAGTCTAGGCTAGCCATAGCAATTCTTAGATGGGTGGTGGTGGGCTACTGCTTGCCCTTGCCGCCTATGGCCGAGAAAGGGAGGAGCGGGGGGGGGGGGACATGCGGTAAATAAGAAGCATACACACAAGGGCTGGAGAAAAAATGGCCACAACTTTATTAACATGACAACAGCAACAGGAGTATTGGCGCAGCATGTGGATCGGATCCCCAAACAGCATCGGCTGACCGCCTGCCAGACGATGACCCCCTGCCCCCCCAGATGCCGGCTGAGGGGGGGGAACCAAGGAGTGGCATTGCAAGGAGGGGATCACCTGGTGTACACCCTTTGGTGATCCCCCTGCCACCTGGGAGGGAGAATGCCACGGTAGCCCCCGAGCTAAGCGTGCCTTCATAACTCCCTCCCAAGATTCCTTATGGGAATCTCCTCCATGGGGAGCCTGTGACTGAGGGCCCGGCTCCCCCCAAAATGGGATCCGAACCAATGCCCAACCACTTGCAAGTTGTGACAAGTGAACCGCAAAATGAACAGGGAGAGGAGGGTGGGTGTCCACTGCCGGAGACGAAGTGAGCGGGGGCGGGTCTGGCAGCCGGCTAAACACCCGGCTGCTGGACCTTGGAGGAGACCGCAGCTGAGAGCTCCGCGGCCTGCCCCGCCCCCCTCCGGCTCAACTTCGGGCCGCCGCGATTGGCTGGCCCGAAGTTTGAACCGATTGGTCGCTGGCTCGCCCGGGCATACCGGGCGAGCCAGCGAGCAAGTCAACCGCTGTGTCCCCCCGCTCCTCCGACCGCCAGCGGCAACGGGGGGCCCAGGTAAGTCTGGGGCCCCATTTGCCGCCCATGGCCGAGAAAGGGAGGAACGGGAGGGGGGACACGCGGTAAATAAGAAGCATACACACAAGGGCTGGAGAAAAAATGGTCACAACTTTATTAACATGACAACAGCAACAGGAGTATTGGTGCAGCATGTGGATCGGATCCCCAAACAGCATCGGTTGACCCGTTTGCCAGCCGATGACCCCCTGCCCCCGCCGACGCCGGCTGAGGGGGGGAACCAAGGATTGGCATTGCGAGGAGGGGATCACCTGGTGTACACCCTTTGGTGATCCCCCTGCCACCTGGGAGGGAGAATGCCCCGGCAGCCCCCGAGCTGAGCGTGCCTTCATAACTCCCTCCCAAGATTCCTTATGGGAATCCCCTCCATGGGGAGCCTGCGACCGAGGGCCCGGCTCCCCAAAAATTGGGATCCGATCCAATGCCCAACCACCACAAGAGCCACGAGTGGCTCCCGCCAACACTCCTATCGCTGTAACCAATCCAGCACGCCGTCCCGCAGGTCCTGCAGCCAGATGTCATTGCCCCAACTGGAGAGGTGGCCCCCATCCCAGCGAAAAAGGGGGGCCACGTGATGGGAGATGCCCCAGTGAGTGATCAGGGAGCCCCCAACCTCGGTTATGTATCGGCCCATGGAATGGGCCAGCTTCTGCCTGATGGTGTCCACCTTCTTGGGGCATCAGGCCCCGCACCAATCAAGTCTCTGGAGTAAGTCCGACCAAAGGATGGAGGTCTGTGGGAAGAGTCCCCGCAGGTATTCCAAGTCCACGCACATGGCTCACTTCAGCTCCGGCCCTTCGTGCTTGCCCAGATCGTTCTTCCCCAGCTGTATGACCAGGACGTCCGGAGGGCCCGACTGGCATGCCTGTCGCAGCAGCATGGGGACCAAGGCATCCCAGAGTATTCCGCGGACCCCCAGCCAGCGCAGCTGGAGGCGTTCTTCCAGACCCACGTGTCTGCCCCAGCCTGATGTTTCTGCATACTTGCTGCCCCAGTGCACAATGCTGTGCCTGCAGATCCACACTGTTCTCCTCCGCCCTGCAAGAGAGAACATGCAAACCAACAAATTAATGACAGGCTCTGCTGGCCGGGCAAATATAGGTCCGGAATGCCCGGGACCGCCAACGCCTGATGGCCTTTATGGCCGAGGTGGGCAGGCCGCACCTGTGCGCCTCCATAGCAGCCCCGATGCGGAAGGAGTGGGTCCCAAAATCCCAAGGGGGGAGCCCTAGGGACCGCAGGCAGGAGCGCAAGACCGCGGCGAACTGGTAGCGGGTGAGGGGCGAGAGATCCTTGTGCAGGAGGAATGGCCCGCGGAGATGTGGCCGTAGTGCTAGGTAAGCTTCCACTGCCCGGACGGGGCACAGGGCCCGGTTGCTGGAAGATCGCAGAGTGATGGTGTGCCCCTTCCCCCATTGGTCCGTCTTGGAACGGCGCACAGTGATGAATACCCTGCGAGGGGGGGTCCATATGACATCGTGGTCCTGTAGGGCGTGGTCCCTCACGTCTGATTGGGAACCCGCTACCAGCTCCCCGACCCAGAGGGCCCCGAGAAAGGCCAAAGAAGAGGCTGCGTGGAACATCTGTGCCTCAAAGGGAGACCAGCAAAGGTCAGGGACCACACAGAGAATCCCCCCCAGTATAGCCAGGGTGATGGGGTGTCTGTGGTCCGAAGCAGGGGGGGCCAACCGGGCCCATCCCTCAACCGCCTTGTGGACCAAGAAGCTATCGCAAGGGTCTGGGGAACCCGATGCCTTGGAAACGAAAGCAATGGCTGCCAAGTCCCTCCTCATGGTTCTGGTGGACAAGCCCCGCTCGCGAAGATGGGCCAAATACCGCAGAACCATGGCCTGGGTTGCCGGCCGTGCTGCCCCTCTCCTGGTGCCCTCAGCAAAGGACAATCTGGATGCCGCTGCAGTGTAGGCTTGGAGGGTGGAAGGAGCCACCGAGCACAGTACTCCCTGCATTATGGAGTCTTGCCAAGCTGCCACAACTCCTCTGGGAATGGGTCGGGCACGCGACGAGCCTCTGGTGCCAGCTTGAAGAATCTCTCCATCTGGAAGCAAGATAATGCATCTGCCAGGCTGTTATCCACCCCTGCTATGTGCTGGGCAAAGAAGGTGATGTTAAACTCAAGACAGCATAACACAAAACGGCGGACCAAACGCATAACCCGCTCAGAGCGAGAAGACTGACGGCAGATAACCCTGACTGTCGCCATATTGTCACACCAGAATGTCACCCTTGTGTCCCGCAAGAGCTCCCCCCAAAGAGACACGACCACCAGGATGGGAAACAGTTCCAGGAAGGTGAGATCCCACAGGATCTCTGACCCTGCCCAAGACTCGGGCCAGCGCTGGGCGCACCAGCGGCCTAGAAAGTAGACCCCAAACCCCAGGCAGCTGGCTGCGTCGGAATGGACCTGCAGGTCTGACCCCAGGACCAGGGGGTCTTGCCACAGGGAGACCCCGTTAAATTTGTCCAAGAATTCCAGCCAAACCCTAAGGTCTGCCCTGAGGCCTGACGTTATTCGTATCTGGTGGTGAGGAGCCGTAACGCCGCGGCAGGCCTGGGCGAGCTGGGCGTAAAAGGCTCGCCCTGGGGAAACCACCCTGCATGCGAAATTGAGGTGGCCGATGAGAGACTACATCTCCCTCAGAGTGCACTTGGGTCGGGGCAGAATGCTGGTGATAAGCTCACGGAGGCGATCAAGCTTGTCCCCAGGGAGACGGGACAGCCCGGCCACCGAGTCTAGCTCGATCCCCAAGTAGGTGAGCCGCGAGACGGGGCCCTCCATCTTTTCTTGAGCCAGGGGGACCCCCAGTTCCACTGCCAGGGCCTGGAAAGTGCCTAGCCGGGTGGCGCAAGCCGTGCTGTTGGGCGGAGCCATGATCAGGAAGTTGTCCAAATAATGAGTAATAAATGGAGACCCCATGCGGTCCTTGGCTGCCCATTCTAGAAAGGTGCTAAAGGTCTCGAAGGCCGCACAGGTGATGGAGCACCCAATGGGCATGGACTTGTCTACGTACTAGTGATCTTGGAACTTGAAACCCAGCAGGCAGTGATCCCCCGGGTGGACTGGCAGCAGCCGAAAGGCTGACTGAACGTCACACTTGGCCATGAGCGCCCCCCTCCCGCAAGCCCTGACCAGGTGCACTGCGTGGTCGAATGATGCATACTTGACCGCGCAGAATTCAGGGGGGATGGCCTCGTTGACTGATGATCCCTTGGGGTATGACAGGTGGTGTATAAGCCGGAATTCCCCCGGGGCCTTCTTGGGGACGACCCCCAGGGGGGACACTCACAGGTTGGGGAGGGGGGGCTGGTGAAGGGGCCTGCCACCCACCCCGCTGCCACCTCCTTGGCTATCTTAGCCGCCACCACCCCGGGAAGTTCCCTAGCAGATTTAAGGTTCCCAGAGGAGGAAGCCACACGTGGCCCCGTGTATGGGATGCGGAAGCCTGATGCAAATCCTTCCCGCAGGTACTTGGCCGCGGCCCTGTTAGGGTAGTGCGCCAGCAAGGGGAGCAGCACGCGGAGGTGAACTGGGGTGCGGGCCAACCCCAGCACCGCGTGGGTATGGCTAATTGCTGCTGGCAGGCTGGGTGGTGAGGGCGGCCGGTCCCCCGTCCTTACGGGAGTTATTGGAGGACCAGCCCCCACAAAAGGGGTGCGAGGAGGTCCCGCCCCGAGGGCAGGATGGATGGGAATGGGGCCCCCCACAGGCATCGCAATTGTGCTCGAAGCGGCATTTCTAGTGCTGGCATTTCCCCGATTATACTCCCAGCACACGCCCCGGGACCTGTCCCTGCGTGGCTGCCACCGCCCCCCCCGAAGGGGCTCGCCCCTGCCCTTCATGTGTGGGCCTACCAGCCAGAGCCAGAGCTTCTGGCTAATCAAATCCCACCACGCCCTGGGGTTGTGCGAGGCCCATTTCCGGAATGCCTCGTCATAATCCATGGCTGCGGATTCCCCAGCCAAAGCCCTGGCCTGAAGGACATTCCCCAAGTGGTTGGTCAGGTGCCACCCCCGCTCAGGATAAGCAGCTTGAATAACCCCCATGTAGACTGTAAAACCCTCAAGCCAGTTGGCGAATGTCCTCTCAACCACCTCCTTCTTTCCCCCCCGTTTCTCCCGCCTGGCCGGGGGCATGCACCTCCCATCCTCCGCCTCTGGCCGAAGTAGGGAAAGGACGTCTACGTAGTAGCTGTCCAGTATGTGCTCCCTGACCCTGCGTGCCAAATGGATCCCAGGGGGGTCCTCGTCGTCCATGAAGGACGTCACCCGGGGGGGGCTCCTCAGGACCCCAGACCTCCCTGGGATCACCCTCTCCTGGCCGGGTCCTGTCCCTCCTCCGCTGGGCCCAGCCGGGGAGACCCGGAACCTTTGCTGCTAGCTCCCAATAATCCTCCCCCGCGGCCCCATCTTCCGAGGAAGAGGACTCACCTGAGGTCGAGTCGCTGTCTGTATCCTCCTGCCGGCGACGCCATCCCCCCTTCCTGCAAGATGTTCTTCTCCGCTTCGACGGCCTCTGACGTTCCCCGCTGCTGCTGCCCTCAGAGCTGGGGGGGGGAGCGAGCCACGCGGTCCCGAGCGGCTGCGCGGCCCTTCTTCGATTTCTCCCTGGATTTGTGTTGGGGGACCTCGACAGGCTCGGGGACAGGCTGAGCTGTCCCAGGCCCGGAGTTCCCCAAATGCTCCACTCGTGCCGTGAGGCACTCCAAGGCATGGGAGATGTCCAGCAGTGAACTGGGGCTGGCCACCCCTGTACCCTCCCCCGGGTTGGCCTGCCCCAATGCCTGGGCCTTGGGCCCTCTGGCTGTGCCCCTCTTCTGGCCGGTGACCCTAGGGCCCCCGGCCACAGCCTCCCCTTGTGTGTGGCTGGCTGGTGTTGCCCTCTTGCTTGCTCCCTCACTCCTTGCTGAGTGTGGAACAGCGTGTAAGGGGCCGCTGCTTGCCGGCTGCCCCTTCGCTGCTCTGGCCCCGCCTGCTGACTCGCCCCCCCTCGGTGGGGGGGCTTACCGGCTCCCCCCCTTGCCTGCTTTTTCCTCCCCCCGGACGTGGCCCGTAAGCAAGAGCCTGCCCCCACCGTGGACCCCTTCTTCACTGGTGCCATGAGCCCGGAGGAAGTCGGCACAGGTGGGAAGCTGGGAAGAGTGTGGGAGTAAGGGGAAGGTTGAGCACGTGGCTGGTGCAGCGCGGCCCCCGTCGATCCCCGCCGGTCGCCTCCTTGGCCTCTGCTGCTCGCAGCTCAACTGTCTTGCTGAAGGATGTTTCCTCTTCCGCCGGGCCCGAAGCCTCGCCATGCGAGTGCCACGCCGCAGCACGAGGGGCTCAGCTAGACCCCTCCGGTGACCCGCACAGCTTCGCTCCACCCGGGCTTCCACCAACTCGTGCTCGTCTTTGTCTTCGTCTCTTCCGCCCTGCTCCGAACGTCCTCTTCTGTCCGCTGCCGGAGACGAAGTGAGCGGGGGCGGGTCCAGCAGCCGGCTAAATACTCGGCTGCCAAACCTTGGAGGAGACCGCAGCTGAGAGCTCCGCGGCCGCCCCCCCCCCCACCGGCTCAACTTCGGGCCACCGTGATTGGCTGGCCCGAAGTTTGAACCGATTGGTCGCTGGCTTGCCTGGGCATACTGGGCGAGCCAGCGAGCAAGTCAACCGCTGCGTCCCCCCGCTCCTCCGACTGCTGGCGGCAACAGGGGGCCCAGGTAAGTCTGGGCCCCCATTTCATTGCAAGGCAAACATCATGACGTCTGATGGGAGGGCGGTTTAGAAATGTGATAAAAAAATCCCCCTCTCCCATGTGTTCCAAGAAAAACTGTAGAGAAGTACAGTAATAACAAACAGCTATTATTGCAAACCCTGAACAAAGGAAGTCCCCCCCTTTCATCCCACACATTCTGCAGAAAGGACACTAAAAATGGAAAATGTTCCCCTTTCTTTCCAATCACATATATCACATTTTTTACACCTTCCCACTTTGTTCCAGTGATATCACTGAGTGATTCTCTTCATATATCTGAAAAGAAGGTCTCACACTTCTTTGACCTATCCCTCACATGGTATTCAAAGGATTTGCTGGGCACCAGCAGTGGCTCTGGCGGTTGGCAGTCCTGCAGAACAGCATGTCCCTTCATCATGCACATGTTGTGCAAGATAACACAGGCTGTTATTGTACTGATGACATTCTCTTCAAAAAACAGTCTGGAGGAGAGGTGGCTCCAACAACTCTTCATGTATCTGAAGGCACATTCTACTATGTTTTATGTCCTTCAAGAGCATAGTCAAATTGCCTCTCCCAACAGTTCCTCGTTCTTCCATATGGCTTCATGTGGTATTTCCTCAGAGGGAGGCAGCAATGGACATTATCAGTAGTGAAACAATAACCCCCTCCAAGGCCAAAATAAGTTTGCTGAGCACAAACAAACTAGAATCCATGACAGTACAGATTTCCGAGTTGGCAAAAACAAATGAATTGTGGTTTCTGCTACTCAACCCTGCCTCTGCATCTATAAATTGGCCTTTGTAGCCTTCTGTGCAACAGAGAAGGAGATGTACTTCTTTCTATTTCTGTATTGGTCACATCTTCTCTTGGACTGCCAGATGGGAATGTGTGTTCCGCCTAAATCACTATGATTTTCCTGGAATGCTTATGATAAAGGTACAACCTCCACCATGTTTAATAGCTGCCTGTGATATAAAATCACAGGACCCCTGGATCAATGCAGCCTGGATTTGCATCAGGGGGGAATTCCAACTGGCTCGGCAGAACGTTGCTGAGTCTTGCCTGGGAGACTGAGGCATGCATGGAATGCAAATGCCAAGGATTGGTGGTGGTTGATATTACAGACCCTCCTATTGTGGATGTGAGATTGTGATAAGACAGGATTTCGCTGTGTCATCCCCATTAGCACATGCCTAATTACCTCTCCTTCTGTAATTTGAACCCTATCCTAAGTACGAAGCAATCAATCAGCACCAGGGGTGTGCAATTTGGGTATATAATACCCGAAAAAACCCGAAACAACCTGTTTTGGGTAGTTTCGGGTTTTCCCGAAACGTTTCAGAAAACCGGAAACATTTCGTGTAATCCGAAACAGTGATTTCCGAAACGTTTCGGTAATTCAGCTTGTTTTAGTAATGCATTTCAATGGGAAAAAGCCTCCCGCAGGCTTCCCGGAAGCCTGGGGGAGGCATTTCCCCACCAAATCAAGCCAAACTTGGTGAGGACCTTCCTCTAACTCCTCTCTAACAACCCCCCAAGTTTCAGAAAGATTGGACTTTGGGGGGGTCACGTTATGGCCCCCCAAAACAGGCCCCCTCTCCTCGCCTAAAAGGGAAAGGTTTTTGCTTGCTACTGCTGATCTTTATCGTTGTGGATGCTGCTGCTGACCTCCATGTTTCCTATGGGGGGGGGGGACATGAAGAGGCAGGCTTGTCTTTCTAGGGGGGGCATTTTGCATGCAAAATGCCCCCAACCCTCAGGGGTCCTTCTCCTACTTTTCCTCCCACCCCCCACCAAATCTCAGCCTGCGCCCACTTGGGGGGGCATTTCATGGCCTCCCAAAGTAGGTGCTCTCAGCCCCCAAAGTCCACCCCCTACAGCCCCACACATACCCAATTCTCCCCCAGCTGCCACACACAGATCCAAATCCCCACAGTAGCTCCTCACAGGCCCAAATCCAGCCCCAGCAGCTCCACACGATCCCAGGAACAGGCTGGCCAGCCTTCTCCCTTTGTTTCCTATGCTGTGAACTATAACACTCTTTTCCAGAGCAAATGTGCACAGTCCAGGGATGCCACAATGGTGGACACACTTCTGAGTGCCAGCTTGTCCCTGTGAAAGAGCACCTGAACCACAGACACCCTCCCTCAAATTCCCCCACCACCTACAGAGATGGCTGGCCAGCCAGCCCCATTGTTCCCTATGATGGGAACCAACTGGACAACAAAGAATAAAACATGAACAACACAAAGTTTTTTAAAAAACATTTCTCACTTTCAAAGTACAAGTAGGCAAAGCATTATGACACATGACACCAGCAGTCCCCCACACAGAAAAATAACATGACTCACTTAAGATCAGAGAATCACAAAAACACAATTCCTGTCAAAAACACTATATTTCTTGAACAGTTTTACGTTACACAGCAGGGGGGCACACCAAAGGGCATGGCAGCAGTATCTTACACAAAAATAACACAACTCACTTCACATTAAAGAATCACCCCACAAAATTGCTGTCAAAAGCACTTTATTTCTTTAACTGTGTTAGGTTACGCAGTAAGAAGGCACAACAGGGCGTAAAAGCAGTCTACTACACAAAAATAACACAACTCACTTCACATCAGAGAATCACTCAAACACAATTGCTGTCAAAAAAGGTGAAGTGGGCTGTATTATTTTGTGTAGTACGCTGCTTTCATGCCCTGTTGTGCCCTCCTACTGTGTAACCTAAAACAGTTAAAGAAATAAAGTCTTTTTGAAAACAATTGTGTTTTCGGGTGATTCTTTAATGTGAAGAAGCCATGTGCGACTAGAATACTACAAACCTGGGAGCAGCAGAGACTTGTATGAGCATTAATATACTGGCTGGTTGTTGTGGGTTTTCCGGGCTGTATTGCCGTGGTCTTGCCATTGTAGTTCCTGACGTTTCGCCTGCAGCTGTGGCTGGCATCTTCAGAGGTGTAGCACCAAAAGACAGAGATCTCTCAGTGTCACAGTGTGGAGAAGATGTTGGCAGGTCATTTATATCTACTCAGGAGGGGTGGGGTTGAGCTGAGTCATCCTGTAAGAGTCTCCCAGGGTGTGGAATGCTAATGGCGGGAGGTTTAACTGTATCCTGAGGAGGTTCTTTTGCATATGGATTGGTGCTTGATGTGCTAATCTTCTCTGCAGGGCTATTGTCGGGGATAGAGTGTTTTGTTAGCCTGGGCTGATTCCAGATGACTAACCTTAAGGCAAAACTCGCGCGAGGAACCGCGATATTTCGCATTTTCCCCGTCGCGATCCGGAAGAGGGCGGCATGAAACGCCTTAAGGTTAGTCATCTGGAATCGGCCCTGGTGTTTTTCAGAACTGGAAACCATGCTCTGTTCATTCTTAAGGTTTCTTCTTTCCTGTTGAAGTTTTGCTTATGCTTGTGAATTTCAATGGCTTCCCTGTGCAGTCTGACAAAGTAGTTGGAAGTGTTGTCCAGTATTTTGGTGTCCTGGAATAAGATACTGTGCCCTGTTTGAGTTAGGCTATGTTCAGCCACTACTGATTTTTCAGGTTGTCCAAGTCTGCAGTGTCTTTCACGTTCTTTTATTCTTGTCCGGATGCTATGCTTTGTGGTCCCGATGTAAACTTGTCCACAGCTGCAGGGTATACGGTATACTCCTGCAGAGGTGAGGGGGTCTCTACTGTCTTTTGCTGATCGTAGCATCTGTTGTATTTTTCGGGTGGGTCTGAATACTGCTTGAAGGTTATGCATTTTCGTAAGCTTTCCCATCTGATCAGTAATTCCTTTGATATATGGCAAAAACACTTTTCCTGTAGGAGACTGTTTTTCCTTGGTTGTTTGATTCATTCTGGGTTTGATTGCTCTTCGGATTTCATTTCTGGAGTATCCATTTGCCTGAAGTGCGTGGTTTAGATGATTAATTTCCTCATTGAGAAAGTGTGGCTCACATATCCGTCTTGCACGATCCACTAATGTTTTCATTATGCCTCTTTTCTGTCGGGGGTGGTGATTGGAGTTTTTGTGTAAGTACCGATCAGTGTGAGTTACCAAGGTGGTAGAGGAAGAAGAGCCTCTCTGTTGCTTCGATTGTGCTCCACAAGTGGAGAGGACTGTGTCCACTCAGGAAGTTAGGGGGCACCAGAGGAAAAGGGGCAGTCCTTGTGATTCCATCAGATCCTGTAAGCCATCTCTTAGAAGATATGTATGCACTTTTGAAGAGGGATCCTTCCTCAGCTCATACGTTTTATTTCATTAGCTGAGGGGAAAAAATTACATTAACCACAGAGGAAAGCAGACAAAGGATTCTGAATGAACCACCTGTAATGTCCTTTTGCACTGAACCATACTGCTTACTGTATTTATGAATGGGGTAGAACCATGTTTAAAGATATGGGTCCACCAACACTAGGTGTAGTATGGCCACATCTACAACCCTACAGGATAGAATGGTCCTATAACATAATTGTCTTGGTGGGTTTCAGACGACTCACATTTATCCTGGTGCGCCTGTGCGGGTGCACCAGGATAAAAAGTGCAATGTCAAACACCACCTCGGGAGGGCTCCGCTGGCGGCGGATGGCCAGGTGAGACGGCCCGGTCATCTGCCACCGGACTACGTAGCCCAGCTGGAAGAGGAGGGCGGTGCACAAAGAGTGGCATGCTTACAAACCCTGGTGGAGCTGGGGCGAAGTGCCCGCTGCCCTCTGAGCCCCACTGGGCCAACAGGGGTTGGGAGAAGTGTCCACCACCCTCTGAGCCCTGCCGGTGCCGGGTCGAGCCACGCTTGGCAGAGCCGGGGCGATGGGGCAGAGGTGAAGCATCTGCTGCCCTCTGAACCCCACCTGCATCTCAGCCTTCCCCAGACCCCCCTTGCCCCTCCACCTGCTAGCTCTTCTCAGACCCCTCCTGTGTCTCAGCCCTCCCCAGACCCCCCTTGCCCCTCCACCTGCCAGCCCTCCCCAGACCCCTCCTGCATCTCAGACCTCCCCAGAACCCCCTTCCCCTCCACCTGCCAGCCCTTCTCAGACCCCTTCTGTGGCTTAGCCCTCCCCAGATCCCCCTGCCCCTCCACCTGCCAGCCCTTCCCAGACCCCTCCTTCATCTCAGCTCTCCCCAGACACCCTTGCTTCTCCACCTGCCTGCACTCCCCAGACCCCCTTGCCCCTCCACCTGCCATCCCTCCCCAGACACTTCTTGCCCCCTACCTACCTGTCAATTCTCCCCAGACACCTCCTTCATCTCAGCTTTCCCCTGACCCCCCTTTCCCCCTCCACCTGCCATCCCTCCCCAGACCCCCCCTTGCCCCCACCTGCCAGTCCTCTCCAGACCCCTCCTGCCTCTCAGTCCTCCCCAGAACACCCTTTTCCCCTACCTGCCAGCCCTTCACAGACCCCTCCTGCATCTCAACCATCCCCAGACCTCCCTTGCCCCCTACCTGCCAGCCCTTCTGAGACCCCTCCTGTGTCTCAGTCCTCCCCAGATCCTCTTGCCCTCCCTAACTGCCAACCCTTCCCAGACCCCCTCCTTCCTCTCAGCCCTTTCCAGACCCACACACCTGCCCTCTTTCTCTTCCCAGGCCCCCCTGCCTGCCAGCCAGCCCTTCCCAGAATCCCCTAACTGCCTCCCTTTCCAGACCCCCCTGTACCTGCCTGCCAGCCCTTCATAGACCGCCCCCTCCCCGCCAGCCCTCCCCAGCCCCAGCTTTCTAGAGCCCGTTGTATTTATTTTCACAATGGGCTATGTTTCTAGTACTAATATAATTCTTTAACATGGGTGTCAACCTGAAAAAGAGCCTTTTGTGAAACCAAAATTATGAAATTTCCTTGTCAGGGATAGCTGACTGTCGCCTTCTATCATTGTTTTCCACCATTAGATGAACACTTTTCCCTTTTGTTTGGTATTTTCTCACTGATTTTTACTGACTTTCTTCATGTGTCTGTTCAAGTGTCTGTTTTAATTTATGTGTATGTGTATTAATGTTTATCTTGTTTGCCTCCTTGGGAACCCGAAGTTGAGTAGAAGGATGGCCTAAAAAGTTTTGATATAAAAATAAAGTGAATAAGAACAATTCACCACCCTTCTTTAATGAGTAATGTGACCCTCGTTTTACAACTACCATTGAGAAGAGTTCCTGATATACTTGGCAAGCTCAAGTTCTAGACCAGATGATTTCCTAACTTGTCCTGGGGGAGGCCAGGTCTCCCATTTTGGCAGGAGAGCTCCCACTCCCTGCCAGCTCTCCTCATGGCTGCTCATCTGGGCAGTGATGAAAAATCCAGGGAGAAATGGGGGGAATCAGTGTTGCTGGCGATGCCATATCATCCTGCTTTAGCATTCACCCCAAATGCTATCATTAAAACTCTATGGGTTGTCCCGGAACAGATGCCACAAAGTTGCTAAATAGCCCAGCCCCAGGGAAGTCTCCTGCAGTTTGCCAGCCTTGGGTTGGAAACTCTACTTGTCCTTCTCAGTACATCAGTGGTCTGAGTCTCCATGAGTGGCTAAGACAGAGAAGTGTTGGCAGCAATTGGAGTCACACAGAAAGGACTTTGATTTGGCCCAGCTCATGTCTTGCTTGGCAGCAAGCGCAGTACCCATAGTTCAGTGTTTGACCCTCCCCCTTATGCGCTCTGTCAGCCATGGACATTCCTTCCACATGGAACACAACATGCTAAGAATATTCCTGGAGAAGCAGGAGTTGGGCTCCGTTTTCCTGCCATCCTTACATTCAGTGAAGGTGCTACTGTGTGAGGTATCCAGCTGTCTTCATGCCAGACACGCCTTTCCTTCCCCTTTCCTTCCTTTTTCACAGATCCTTGGCAATTCTCTAGATTAAGAATAGAGGAGTGAAAGGCCAACATTCATTTCCACTGGCGGCCCAGTGCTTTTCATCCATGACTCCCATTTTAATGTGGAGTCCCATGCATTTACCCTACTGTTTCCCCTGCATTGGGGGTCCAAGACAGCTTGCAACAACATTATGCCCACTGCTACACGTGCAAAAAACCAGACTTTTTTTGCCTCCCTGGCCCATTCCCTGGGCCTTTCCCCCCCACTGGTCAGGTGAGTGGTTGGGGGGGGCAGAGGCTGGGTGCAGAGAATCCCCACCCCCATTGGGGGACCTGGCTGCCTTTGTCTGAAGCCATCTATCTGACCCATTTAGAGAGCCACTGCTATGAGTCTCACAAACATGTTTTTCCTGCCATGCACCTGCACACGGAATCACGCAGTGTCAAAGACGTTGCAAAGGTGGCACTTTCCACTAAAATGAAGAAAATCATGGTAATTTACTCTTCCTCTCACTAATGCTCGAGGGATTTCTCCCAGCATCAACCTCTGAAAAAAATAACGTAAGCAGTGGACTATAGAAGAGCAAGAGACAACAACTTTTTGAACTGTGCTTGAAAAGGCTCCTGCACAAATAATTCCTGAGAACCTGGGCAGGGGGGAGACAAGACTCAACACCATCCCGTTGCATAAGAAGCCACCAATAGCCTCCGCCTGGACTGGTAATAGCCCTTGGATCCTTGGTGCCAGAAGAGGGTCTGGCTTCTTTGGGTTAACTGAATCTGTGATTGAGAGCTGTCACCCAGGGGACGTGGCTTGAGCTGGCACACCCAGGATGGCACTGCTGCTATTGCTGCTCTCTCAGCTGCTTGCACATCTCTCCTGCAGGGCTCTGAAGGCAAAGTGCCCCTTCACTCTAATCAGTGATCGAAGGACCCCACTGAATTATTACAGGCCAGGGGACTTTGTCATCAGTGGAATCACATCTACAGCAAACACCATCTTTAGTCCATATATTTTCTCCAAGCCTCCCTCTACTCGTTTTTATGTGTAAGTAACAATGTATTTAATGCTACTCAGTGAGATTATGATTTCATACCCTCTTTACCATGGACAGTTCCTGGTTTCTGGGATTGATCCTTGGAAAATTGTATCACTTTTGTCGAACTGGTCTGGTTCAGCATGGCTCTTCTAATGTTCTTATATTGCTTTTGTTCTTTGGTGAGATCTATGAATTTATAAACAGTAATTCCCAATTTATATGCCCAGACAAGATTAACGAAAATGGCTGGTCCCGAAAGTTAAGCAAACAAGGAGGCGAGAACCGCCCAGGACTACAAAACAATCAGTTGTTATACTTACATACCATGTAAACAATGTGTGTGCCAATAAATACAGGAAATACAATAACACAGTGCTTTCTTTAGACCTTAGGTATCAAAATTTTTATTGGATGGGTCAGTATACACAAATCATAATATTCAATATCAATATCCATCACATTATATCACTCCCCCCCTTTCCCTCCCTTTTCAGTTGACTTCCACCAGTTTTCCATTCCCTTCATCTACATTACATCACTATCTCCTATAATATTAATTTCTAATTAATTATAATATATAGTATAACATCTCTATATCTACCATGTTTATAATAAGTCTCTAATATTACTTTTAAGATTATAATATAAAATATACTATATCATTCTTACTTATACACTATTCATATTTTCACCTCTAACTAATATAAAGTAAAGATCTCCCCTCTTAACAACTATCCAAAGACCACATTTTGCCTTTCATGTCCCACTTTTTTCCCACATAATTCTTAAGTTTCTCCCAATTCATAGCATATTCCACGGTATCTTGTTCTTTCAACTTCCTTGTTAGCTTGCCCATTTCTGCCATTTTAGTCATTTCAAAATCCAATCTTCCACTGATGGTATCTCTTGAGTCTTCCACAACTGTGCATAGGACATCATAGCCACAGTAATCATATGGAACACCTTTGTTCTATCCATTCTATCAAATTCTTCTAGGTTCATACTTAATAACAACAATTCTGGGTTCTTAATCACATTTTCTGTAAGGTATCTGACATAACCTCTACAATTTCCCCCCCAGAATTGTTTAGCTTTTTCACAAGTCCACCACATATGATAAAAAGAACCTTCATGTTTCTTACACTTCCAACACTTATCTGACATTTGACTATTACCATTTGCTAACTTTTTTGGCATTAAATACCATCTATACATCATTTTATACACAATTTCTCTTATAGTGGTACATGTTGAAATTTTTATAGTATTTTCCCACAGTCTTTCCCAAGCTTCCATTGGTATATCTTTATTACAATTTATTGCCCATTTCACCACCTGTACTTTATCTCATCTTCTGTAAACCATTTTAACAAGATTTTATATTCTTTAGATATCATTTTTTCCCCTCTTGAAGTAAACATTCTTCTAATTCCGAGTTCTTAGCCCTAAATCCTACCTTTCTACGATCTGTATCATATAAGTCTTTTATTTGTCTATATTGAAACCAACCATACTGAAATGGCAGTTCTTCATTCGTTTTAAGTATATATTTATCACAATCTACTCTTAAAATTTCTTTATATGTCCTCCACTCCTCTCCATCATGTTCCACCTTTGGGTTTACAACTTCTGCTGGTATAATCCATATCGGAGTCTCTTCATCTAAATATCTCTTATATTTTTTCCAAACTGCAAATAAACTCCGTCTCACAAAATGATGTAAAAACATAGCATCAGCTTTTATCTTCTCATACCACAGATACGCATGCCATCCAAAAAGTTTGTTGTATCCTTCCAACGTCAATAGTTTATGGTTTTTCAATAACATCCACTCTTTCAACCAGACCAAACATATAGCTTTGTGATACAATTGCAGATTCGGTAATTGTAGTCCACCTCTCTCCTTGGCATCATATAGTACCTTCATCTTAACTCTAGGCTTCTTCTCTGCAAAGTTCATAATCTTCCTTTGCCATTTTTCAAATTGCTTATTATCTTTCACAATTGGTACTGTTTGCATTAAAAACATTATCCTTGGAAGTACATTCATCTTAATTACAGCAATGTGACCCAACAATGATAAATTCTTTTTATTCCATTTCAACATGTCCATATCTATTTGCTGCCATAATTTGTCGTAGTTGTTTTTAAAAAGATCAATATTTTTCGCAGTCAACTCAATACCTAAATATTTTATTTTATAGACTACCTCACAATTCGTTATCTCCATTAAATCTTGTTGTTCTTGCTTAGACATATTCTTACAAATTATTTTTGAATTGTTCTTATTTACGTAGAATCCTGCTAGATCCCCAAATTCTTTTATTTTCTCCATCAATCTTGGCATGTTTTGGATTGGATCTTCCACTATCACCATGATGTCATCGGCAAAAGCTCTCACTTTATATGAAAATCCTTTAATTTTCAAGCCTCTTATCATATTATCTTCACGTATCTGCCTCAGTAAAATTTCCAATACCATCACAAACAACAATGGGGAGAGTGGACATCCTTGTCTTCTTCCTTTACTTATTTCCAACTTTTTTGTTATATCAGAGTTTACAATTATAGCTGCAGATTGATCTTTATATATTGCCTTCACTGCTTGAATAAACATCTTGCCCATTTGCATCTTTTCCATCGTGGCAAACATAAAGTCCCAATTTAAATTGTCAAAAGCTTTTTCTGCATACACAAAGAAAAAACTGACTTTTTTTCTTGGATTCTTATCATAGTACTCTATAGCATTCAATACTACTCTTAAATTGTCTTATTTGTCTATCCGGCAAAAAGCCTGCTTGTTCCTCTGCTATAAACTCCACCAACCATGTTTTAAGTCTTTCAGGCAAGGTAAGTCTTGAAAGGTTCATGCAATTTATGTAACTTTACTGGCAAGTTTATAATGATGGCTCTTTGCTGTTTATTTCACTGCAGATGGAGTAGGTGCAGATCCAAAGCATGGGCACGCTTTGGATCTGCGCCTATTCCATCTGGACTTACCTTGCACTCCTGGACTTTCTGGACTTACCTTGCACTCCCGAGGTCTCCTTGTGTGGGACTTGTATGTTACAGCTGTAATTGTGGTACTTAATATCATATATGTAAAGCAGTTTTCTAAGCTACTGAACATTATGGCAAATATGACTTTAAAGGTCTAAAGAAAGCACTGTGTTATTGTATTTCCTGTATTTATTGGCACACACATTGTTTACATGGTATGTAAGTATAACAACTGATTGTTTTGTAGTCCCCGGCGGATCTCGCCTACTTGTTTGCTCAATTTATATGCCCAGCTAGTGCTGCAACTGGTGAGCTCATCCTCGGCTGTTAAGTATGATAACGCATTATTATATCAAAAGCTGTTTTCTGTGAGTAGGATTATTCTTTCGGGATCATTTGGATATGACGTGTCAATGCACATTCCCTTCTGTTCTCTGCAAAACTGCCTGTTCTGTCCTAAGTATAACCATTTCCACTGTATAATGAAACGTTCACTTGAATATTGGTAAATTTTGAAAGGCAGGACTATTTCTTAACACATTTGCTTCAGAACAAATCCAGGCTAAAATCCCCATGTTGTCACAACAGTTGACCTTGACCCATCATTTGACTGGGTTGTTGTGAAGATAAAATGGAGAAATAGAAGGACATAAAATTCATGCTGGATCCTCTGGAAGATACACAAACAAGGCACAGAGAGCAAAGCCTTCCCCTATTATAGTCCCCCAGCAGGTAGCATTCGGAGGCAGCTGAATGGTACCTGTCACAGAATGCTGCTGAGACTGTGAGTTTCATGGAGGAAGGGAAGGACAAAATGCAGTTAGCAGATGGATAGGAGCTGGAGCAGGACTGGCTACTGCAGAAGAACTCTTGAGCATCAAGTAGGCAGAGAAGAGCCTGCGGAATGCCCAGGCAAAAATTCTTGGTGTTTGATTTTAGCTTCTCCTGGGAAGAGATTTCTGGACAGGATCGAGGAAGGTGTTGTACCTGCTGGCTCCGCTCTGGTTAAGGCCCAGTGGAGGATGCTGTACTTTAATTTGCTAACAGAGCGGAGGGCTAGACTCTCCACTGAAAGCTTCAAGAATGGCAACTGTTTGGAAACAACAGATCTCCTGAGGCAAGCTAAAATCCAGTACAGATGGCTAAATTTCACTAAACTTTCAGTTCAACACCAAGGTAGACAATATATTGTAACAGACCCAGAATCAGGGCGTTCCCTGCTAAGACACATAAACTTAAATCCTGAAATGGAGATTGAGCAGACGTCGCAGAAAAGGAAGATGCCGCAGGAATTCTCTCCCAGCAAAGGGAGTAAAATCCCTGTCAGAAATAACTGAAGAGGAACTGTAATAGATCTACTAAGCAATATAAGAAACGTTTTGTTTTTCACTACTTTATATGCATGCAATAATAGCCGGGGTTGGGGGAAGGGGAGGATGGGGATCTCCTATATTTAGCTCTCTGCAGTAAGTGATTGTTTATTAAAATTGTCTAGCACACAGAAATTTGAAACATTTAAAATTAATTTCAACTCCAATTAATTAGTTTGGTACAGTACCAACAGTTGGTGTATGACTATTAACACACCAACTACACGGAGTTGGAATAGCATAGTTTAAGTTTATAAACAGTTTAGATTTAAGGAAAACTATTTACTTTATAATTGAACATTTAATTCTTAAAAAAACGCTTAAACCATAACTAGGGAATAAGTTTATTGGGGGGATTATTTTCAGGGAAATGGGAAGGGAGGGGGGTAGTGGGAGGGGTAAGAAATTAAAATTAAACAATAAGAATTACCAGTTATATAAAATACATAAAATTGGTTAAGTATTATTATTTGATTATTGTTGACAGTGAAATCTTATTGCAAAAGATTTTCTCTTATTTCATTATAACTATAGAGACAATTCATCTTTAATAATAATAATAATAATAATAATAATAATAATTTTTTAAAAATAAAAAAGATAAAAAAAGAAGAAAGTTGGTTATTATTAGGTAGTTTTAATTATCTGCAATTAATTGTTTACTACGGATTGTTCATTTTTACAATAGTAAATAGTAGTTTGAAGTTTAAATTTGCAGCTCAAGTGCAAAGGGATCCTGGCCAATATCAGTAAATTATACTACAGCTAATTAGACCAATATACAAGCCTAATTACAAGCATACGTTTCAAGACCCTAAAATTTGTTAGACTTGGATATATAAATATTGTTGTTTGCATTATCTGCTGTTTGTAGCATAGTACTGAAGCTAATTGCTAGTTCAGATTAATTGATTTATTTACAAACTTTGTGTGTTATTATAAGCTTTTGAATCAATACCTTATAAGAATCTCTTGGTAAAAACTTGCTTTATATTTCTATCTGCAACACATATACAGAAACAGATTGATCTTTACTTACTTATCTATATCAAAATAATAGAAAATCAGTTTCAAGCTCTTCATAATAAATTTACAATTACAATTACATTGCACTTTCTCTAAATTGACATGCTACCAAAAATGAACATAATTTCTTATAACGTTAGAGGTCTCAACAATGTAATCAAAAGAAAGAAAATTTTGAATGACTTGGCCCAACAGAAAACAAGCATTGCCCTTCTTCAAGAAACACATCTCCACTCCTCCAGAAACACAACACTAAAAGCAAAATGGATACAGCAGCAGTACAATGCGAAAAATTCCTCAAAATCTAGAGAGGTATAAATACTAATATCCAAGTCAACTAATCATCAAATCCTCTCTAATAGACCCTAAGGGGAGAAACATATTTATAAAAGGCACCATTGACAACCAATTAATTATCCTGGGATCAATATACGCCCCAAATTCCAACCAATTAGAGTTTTTCAATGAGTGTTTGAACAAACTAAACAATTTTCAGGAAAGTGAAACTATTATTGGGGGTGATCTTAACTGCATATGCAACTACAAATTAGACAAAACATCCCACACTCCTCAAAAACAAATAAAAAAACTAGACACAGAATTACCAACAATTTTGAAAAAAATTTCACTTAATTGATTTGTGGCGTTTAATGCACTCAAACAAAAAAGACTACACTTGCTATTCATCTAGACATAAAACATACACCAGAATTGACTACATTTTAACAACCAACAATTTAAGAAGCAAGGTTATCAACTCTCAAATAGGTAACTTTACAAACTCAGATCATGCATGAGTCTCTTGCGCACTAACCATTCAGTCATCAGAAAAGACTGAGCAACACTGGAGTTTCAACAGGTTTCTCCTTCAAAATGTTAACACATCCAAACTCATAGAACAGGCCATCATAGACTATCTCAAGGATAACGACTCACCAGAAATATCTCCCCATTTTAGATGGGACGCATTAAAAGCAGTATTAAGCAGACAACTAATTTCGATTTCAGCCCAAGTTCATAAAACCAAACAAATGCAAAAAAAAAATCAATATTGGAAACTATTTCTTCATTAGAGAAACAACACAAAATAACAGGCAGTAACAAAATTTACCGTAAATTACTAAACGAACGAAAGTTGTTAGAATCTTTAGAAACCAATCAAATTCAAACAAATTTATTATATTTAAAACAGAAATACTGGTTTCACTCACCAAAACAATTAAGATTATTATCCTGGAAAATAAAAGAAAAAAGAGCTTCTAGAATAATAAATGCTATTTAAGATAAAAACGGCAAGACACTTTACAAATCAACAGATATCACCAACTGTTTTAAGGAGTTTTATAATACGTTGTACACTTCAACTAATCCAACAGCAGATAAAATAAGCAATTTTTTATCCACATCAAATCATATCAAACAATTAAAAGAGGAACACAAACAGCTACTAAACAGTCCAATCACAAACCTAGAAATACAAACTGTGATAAAATTTTTTAAAAATAATAAATCAGCAAGCCCTGACGGCTTTCCACCGGAGTTCTATAAGAAATTCAGCACAATTATAGCCCAACCATTGACGGATGCATGTAATCTTTTACTAAACACAGGAAAACAACCCCCCACATGGAAGGAAGCAAATATAACAGTTATACCAAAGCCTGGCAAAACCCATCTCAACCCAGCATCATACCACCCTATTTCACTCCTCAATCAGGACTATAAAATTTTTACTTCTATAATAACCCAAAGATTAAACTCTATAATTAAGCATTACATTCACCAAGACCAATCCGGATTTATCTCAGGAAGGGATATAACAGACAACATACACAAAACATTACACATCTCTTTAAGTAAATCACAAAAATCAGAACTATTGCTAGCATCATTAGACATTGAAAAAGCATTTGACACCCTTGAAACATCATACCTACACTCGTTACTACAGCATATGAATTTTGAATCTAAAATATGCCAAGCTTTACAAGCAATATATTCACAAGCCAAAGCAAAAATTCAAATAAATAACATAACATCAACAGAAATAAATCTTACTAGAGGTACTAGAAAAGGGTGTCCTCTATCACCACTTCTTTTTGCATTAGCAATAGAACCCTTGGCCAATGAAATTAGCTGCAACACACAAATACACGGAATAAAAATCGCTTTTAAAACGTACAAGTTAAGCATGTTCGCTGACAACATGCTTATCTATATAACAAACTCAGAAAACACACTAAGACGTTTGGAAGCTACCCTTGACAAATTTACCCAAATATCTGGGCTGAAAGTTAACATACAAAAATCAATATTAATGTCAATCAACCTCTCACAATCAGCAAAAACCCCCCACATTTCTTCAAAATACAACTTTCAATGTGTAAATAATTACCTCCCCTACCTAGGCATTAATATGCCATCTAATTTGATCCACCTAATAAAATATAATCATTTGCAAAAAATCCATGAAATAAAAAAGACATGTTAGCATGGAACAAACAACAGCACAGTTGGTACTCTAGATTCCATCTGATCAAGAACTTTTTACTTCCTAAACTAACATTTTTGTTTCGCACTATACCGATATTGATACCACACAAACTGACGAGACAGTGGCAAACAATTTTTAATAAGTTTCTATGGAGCTACAAAAAACCTAGGATAGCATTTCATATTTTATGTCAAACTCCTAATAATGGAGGCTTTAACTATCCTGATGTTGAACTCTACGTACATTCGACTTATCTTTCAACAATAGTACATATATTGAGATCTACAGAAGAAACATTATGGTCACAAATTTTAGACCCATTACACTTATCAATCCCAATTCAGGAGATACTATGGTGTAAACATCACCTCAGACCAACTCAAATTGTAAACAATATATTCTGGGCAAACTTACTTAAAATATGGGACCAACACAAACCTAAATTAACTCCAACGATATCACACTACTCAACCATACTCATGCAAAACTGGTTCCCACCAGGTTGTAACTTAATTAACCGCAAACAATGGAAATTCCTATATGGTATAAAACTTTGTGACATATCATCTCAAAACGGAATTATATCAAAAATGAACTGGAAATGAAACTAAACAATACCACCCCATGGTATTCATATTTACAACTGACAAATATTGCAAATAAAAGACATTTGAAAGACATCATGTCAAATCAAAAAACCCAATTTGAAGACCTCTTGGAAACTAACAACAACCAAAGGAGAGGACTGATCTCAAAAATCTACAAAGCTATCATGACCCTCCAAAAACCAAAGCAATACGCCTATCAAAATAAATGGCAACAAGAGTACAATACTCTAATTTCTCCTGATCAATGGAAAGAAATTTGGTCTTCCTCAACACTAAAATCCAAAGCAATAAATATTAAACTTCAATCATTTAAAATTCTCACTCGCTGGTATCTAACTCCAAAGAAACTATCGATTATAACCTCAAAATATTCGCCTATGTGCTGGAAAAACTGCGGCAGTATAGGCACATTTGCTCATCTTTGGTGGCAATGCCCTAAAATAAATGCATTCTGGGTAGAAATATTAAAACAAATAAAACTAATAACGAATTATGATATACCACTGGACCCTCTATTAATCTTTTTAAATCTTTGGCAAAATCAAAACATACCATCTTCCCAGAAAGAGTTAATCAACAATCTATTAACAATAGCAAAATCTTCAATAGCTTACTTTTGGAAAAAACAAACACCACCACCAATCTCCTATTGATTCTCCAAAGTATGGGACCAACTTATCATTGACAAAATAACAGAAAATCTAGCTAGCACCTCACAAACGCCCAATTTCTATGAAAAATGGTGGCATTTTTTAGACTACATAGATAGGACAGAAGCAAATCCTCAAAATCATCTATACCAATTTTTTTTGGATAGTTAGTTCACAAGCTAATTTGCTTCGAAGGAATATTGTATATCACTTTTAATTGTAAAGACTACAAACCATTGCATTTTGTTACCAAAACTTATATGTAGACAACTTTATTGTTACCTTTCTACATTACCTTTTATATTTACTAAGGTTTAACGTTTGATGTTGTTAATTATTATGTTAATAAATAAAAATTCATTTAAAAAAAAAGAAAAAAAAAGAATGGCAACTGTTTTTAAAAGCCGAATGCCATCACCCCATGCTATCATTTAAACATAGCAAGCACCAGAAAAGTTAACATGGCTTGTTACAACAATTTCTTTCTTTCAAGGCTACGCACTGCTCCGCTCCAGCTTTAAGAATGCCCTGTGCCCTGTTTTGTTTTTGAAAGTGGAATGGCATTGGCAATACAGCCAATCTGTCTCTGCCACTATTGTGTTAGGATCAGCTATGGTACTTCAGGCTCTGGATGTGAACTAGCAGAAATTTAAGTCTAAAGGGGAAAGCCAGAGATTTCTATTGCCTGAAAAGGCCCTTAATGGGAAGAAAGCAGGGTTTGGATATGTGAATGTTGACTATCAGAGGAAAGGTGACCAAATACATTCCTTTGCAGTGTACGAGGGATGAAGTACTTTAACCTCCTGCCCTTCCTGTTTGCCACTGAGGAAATCAATAAAGACCCCAGTCTCCTACCCAACATCACTCTGGGGTACAACGTCTATGAGAACTATTTCAATGCAAGAATGACTTATGAGGCAGAGATAGACCTGCTGTCTGGTGGACAGAATAATATTCCAAACTACAGCTGTGGCGGAAGGAATAATCTCTTGGCTGTTTTTGAGGGGGCCGACTCTGAAACCTCCAGCCAGATTGCAGACATGTTAAGCATATACAAATTGCCACAGGTACGGGTCTTATGGGGAGGGCAGCTTTGTTTAACAATGCCATCCTAAGCCATGTTACACCCTTCTTTTTTTAATTAAATCATTTTATTGAATGGGTTAACATACATTTCTTTAAAGATATACAGTTGCATTTACCTTTCAGATTAATATATATGCCCCCATCCCTTCCCTCTCCCCCCGTTCCCCCTTTTTTGACTCCCAACAGCACTAGAACCCTTTTATTTCTTATCATCACCTCAATTCAAATTACAGTTTCTATTATTAAAGGTAAAGTTCATTAACTCTATATACTTCTTAATAGTTCTCTAAAGTCCACAATTGTCCTCTCACGTCCCATTTATTTTCAAGATAATCCTTAAATTTCCTCCAATCAGTTAAAAATTCGTTTGGATTTTGCTCCTTCAGCTTTCTTGTCATTTTGTCCATCTCCGCCATATACAACAGCTTTTGAATCCATTCTTCAACTCTATGTCTTCCTGTTTCCAGTATTGTGCATACAATATTCTTGCTGCTACAGTCATATAAAATAACAGTGTCCTGTTTCCCACATTTACTTTTTGCATGTTTAATCCTAACAACAACATTTCAGGGCTCTTGAACACATTACATTTCATGATTGACAACATTTCCACATAAATCTTAGACCAAAAAATGTTGGCCTTATCACAGGTCCACCACATGTGGTAAAATGAGCCCCCATGTTTTTTACATTTCCAACATTTGACATATCACTATTTGCATTTGTTAATTTTTTCGGCATTAAATACCATCTATACATCATCTTATATCCATTCTTTTTCAAATTATTACATGTAGATGTCTTCAATGTGTTCTTCCATAAAAATTCCCAAGACTCCATTGTGACTTCTTTGTTAAAGTTTATTGCCCATTACACCATTTGTGTTTTAACAACCTCATCTTGTGTGTAGCATTTCAATAAAAGTTTGTACATCATTTTTGCCCCTTCTCCAAACAAAATTTCTTCTGATTCTAAATTTTCTGATTTCTTTCTGATTCTAAAACCCACTTTTCTTTTGTCAGAGTCAAATACATCTTTAATTTGTCTGTATTGCAACCAACCATACTCAAATGGTAACTCCTCTTTACTTTTTATTTTGAAGGTATCTCTGTCTGCCCATAATAATTCTTTGTAGGTTAACCAATCTTGTCCTTTGTAGTGCATGTTTGGGTTTACCTCTTCTGCTGGTACAATCCACATGGGCCTTTTCTCCCCCATGAACTTCGTATCTTTTTGCCAAATCGTGAAGACATTCCTTCTCACAAAATGGTGCTGAAACATACCATCCATTTTATATTTTTCATACCATAGATACGCACGCCAACCGAACAAGCTGTTGTGCCCTTCCAAAGCTAACAGTTTAAGATTAGATAACTTTACCCATTCCCTCGCCCAGATTAAACAAATCACTTCATGGTACAGTCTCAGATTTGGTAATTGCAGACCTCCCCTCTCTTTTGTATCACACAACACTTTCATCTTAATTCTTGGTTTTTTTCCCTGCCCAGACAAAATCTGATATCTTCCTTTGCCATTTATCAAAATGCTTCTTATCTTTAACAATTGGAATCATTTGTAACAAAAACAGCATTCTGGATAGTTCATTCATTTTTATGACTGAAATACGTCCCAACAGTGACAAATTCATTTTATTCCATTTAAACAAATCCCTCTCTATCTGTGACCACAATTTTTCATAATTGTTCTTAAATAGATCTATATTCTTAACTGTTAATTCTGGCTCAATCTTTCCTACTGAAGGGTCTGGAAAAGAATTTAATAATTATTAATGTATATATCCCTCCCAGTCCCGATAAACAAACTGATTATTGGGAATCTATCTTAGAGTTCCTTGAGGAACTTGAATGGAGATTTCCAGCCCTGGATATGATTGTAGCTGGTGATTTAAATGCTAGAGTAGGCAAGAATGGCTTAGACCTGGCAAAGAGTCTAGGATTAGACCCAGATGAGGCTCTCCCTGCCTGTATGTCAACTCCGAGACACTCTAAGGACACCCATCATTCCATATGATGCTGGAATCTGTCTAGCATGTTTGTGCATTCGGTTCAATCTAGTAATATTGAATGGTTCTTTCTGTCATGACCTTGCGGGGGAATTTACCTTTGCTGCTAGACAAGGGTGTAGTGTGGTAGATTATATGCTGATCCCCCAATCTCTTATGGGACAGGTGAGTTCATTTAAAATTGGGGAGTGCTCAGAAAGTGATCATTTCCCCCTGATACTGGCTCTTGGACAGTTTCTTTCCCCCAGGAGTCAGGACATTGAGGGGGCGGATTACGGGAAGGAGGGAAACAGGATTCCTAGAATTCACTGGTCACAAAAAGTGGCTTGCAAGGCTGTAAGTTTTCTTAATTTCTTAATTCAAACATTCTAGCAGAATCCAAGGCTCTGTCAAGGAAGTCACCCCACTCTTCAGAGTTAGTTTATTTATATGATAGAATCATGAGTCAGCTTGTGGATGCCCTTGGGGTGCAATCAGCACAACAGCAAGGTCATAAGGAGTTAGGTACACCAGGGTGGTTTGATAACGAATGCTTAAAAACGAAAGCCCAGGTGCGTGCCATATACAAACAGTATATGGCACGCACCTTTCTTCATCGTGCCTGGGCTAGCTTTTGCGCCACCCCAAGTATCAGCTCTTTCTAAGCTCCATTTTAAAGTCCACTTCTATTTCTACATTAAGCCAATCTATATTATACCTTGTTTTAAAGCCTTATATTAAAATTTTAAAGTCTCATTCCAAATTCGTCTTTTTGACCTTAACAAAATGTCGGGCGCCTTCTCAGCTCATCAACTTGAATGGACTTAGAAGTGTAGGTGGTAAAACAGACCCAAAAGGCCCTTGTTTTTGGCATGTGGAATGTATTCAGTCTTAAGCAGCTAGAGCCAATCAGCAACAGGGGTGGGTGGGGGATGAAGAGGAAGAGTCTGTTCTTGCTACCTATCATGCCAGCTCCATTTGGGGCTCAGACAGCGGGTTTTAGGCAGCGGCTCCTGCCCTCTCAAACAGGGCGAAGGCCACCCAGGGGTGGTAGTGGAGGGGGGGGCACTGACTGTGGGTGTTCACAGTTTTGACCAGGGTCCCCAAATCACCACGGCTGTGAACTCTATCCCAACACAACTGGGTTAACTTTTCACTGCCACCAATTGGTCATTGGCTAGAAGTGTTTTTGTCTGGAGAACTATGACAAGACCCTCTATTTCTCCATGTTAAAAATCATTTTGCCTTCTCCATATCCAGCTTGGAAGTAATGGAAACTCACTCTTGAGAGATTATTATAGGTAACCAGCCTCTCATGTCTTTTCCTTGAATGTAGTAACAGCAATATTTGATTTATATACTTCTAGCAGGGCCTGCATCGGAGTTTCTGGCACCTGTGGCCACGTGCACAGGCTCTGTGTGCGTGCATGCCTCAGGCTGCATGATGACATCATCATTTGATGACATCATCATGCAGTGCAGGATGGATGGGGTGGTGCGCAGAAGCTGCTCCATGCTCCGCACGCCACCCCAGCAGCTGCTTGTGGCTTCTGCGCCCGGCTGGGGCGTGTGGGGGTGGAGGAGTGCACAGCAGCTGCAGCCAGCCAGCCCCGTGCCGCTGCCACCATTGCTGCCACACGCCCCAGGTGGGCACAGAAGCCGTGAGCTGCTGCTGGGGTGGTTCGCAGAGGCTGCTCCACGTGCCGCCCCAGCAGCAGCTCATGGCTTCGGCACCCTGCTGGGGTGTGTGGGGGTGGAGGAGGGCGCAGCAGAGCTGGTGTGGCTGGCTGCAGCTGCCAGACAGCCCTGTGCCACTGCCACTGCCATGTGCCACAGTTGGGTGCAGAAGCTGCGAGCCGCTGCTGGGGCTGTGCACAGAGGCTGTGCCTGGCTCGGGCGTGTGGTGGCAGCGGCAGCATGGGGCTGCCTGGCTGGCTGCAGCAGCAGCTGCAGCCCAGTTGCGCCATCTCTGCTGCACATGCCTCTGCCCCTGACACCCCCTCTGGTGCCCCTCCAGTGCCCTCGCACCTGAGGCCACTGCCTACCTGGCCTCAATGGGCATGCTGGGCCTGCCTTCAAGACAACAATGCCACACTCAGCATGGTCTACAAAATGTGTTATTATTATTCTCACAACAATCACCCTGTGAGGTCAGTGGAGCTGAGAGAGCTCCTAGAAGCTGTGACTGACCCAAAGGACACCCAACTAGCTTCAAGTGGAGGAGTGGGGAATCAAACTCGGTTCTCCAGATTAGAGTCCTGCTACTCTTAACTGCTACACTGAACTGGTAAACATAAAATATATTTAGGGTTTAGATGGCTGCAGGAGCCCAATAAATGCCACTTTTCAGAAAAGGAAATTTTTATCTTTACTTATATTAGGAGTCATTGGTTACAAATATATTGGTAACAAAGGAAAATAAATAGGTATAATTTTACTAAAAAGGAAGATTTGTCTTTTCCCTAGGTGTGTTATCAAGTAAAAATAAGGGGGGGGGGATGCTCTGCTTCTCCCAGAGGAGTCTTTCTTTCCAGATGTGATGGCAGTGGCTGGCAGGACAGGAAGTTTTGCTGGGGGGGGTCACATGTTATGGGGTCCCACAGGGTTTCAGCTTATACCCCATGGTATTTAATTGTTTTAATTAAAAGTTTTATATCATTAAAAACAAACCTAAAGAAACTGCATTTACACATATACTAATAAAACAAACAAAAACAACTAATCAACATACAAAACATACATAATACAAAAAAACCCAAGAAAAACAATCTAAACTAAAAAGTTTTTGATTCTCCAAAACAAATATTTGAATCATGCCAAATCTACACATTCTCTAAATAATGATTAACACCTCTCTTTTTTAATGTCAAAATCTCTTAATCCATAAATCCTCAAATCTTCACTATCTATTTCATATAAATAATTTATAAAGGGTTTCCATTCATCAACAAATGAACTTACTGACTTTTCCCTAATCAGTGCAGTAAGCTTTGCCATCTCAGCCAGTTCCATTATTTTTGCCAACCATTCCTCCATTGTAGGCAAAGTCAAATTCTTCCAATTTTGAGCATATAGTAGTACAGCCCGGAAAATCCACAACAACCATATAGTAGTCTTGCTGCTGTAATCATATATGGAAAGAGAGTGCCAGCACTTTTTTTCCAACTGAAAGTCCATCATTCCCGATAAAAACGTCTCAGGTTTCAGTTTCACTTGAATCTTCATAAACTTTTGTATCAATAATTGTATTTGTTTCCCCAAGGTTTTTTGTTAATTTACAAGACCACCACATATGAAAGAGTGATCCTTCCTGTTGAATTCATTTCCAACATACATTCGATGTACCCTTATACATTTTAGCTTCTAAGGAGAATTCCAGCTTGATTTGATCTAGTACCCACTTATTTGTCTTTTTGGCTGTCCATGGTATCTGCAAAACTCTCCTCCAGCACCACATTTCAAATGAATCATTTTTTTTCCTTTCAGCTTTCTTTACCATCCAACTTTCACATCCATACATGGCAATGGGGAATACCTTCGTTTGCATTATCTTGATCTTGGTTCCCAGAGAGACATCTTTATCTAAAAGGATCTTATCTAGCTCCCTCACAGCTGCACTTCCGCATCTCAATCTTCTTCTGATTTCTTCATTGTAGTCTCCCTCTCGGTTGATGATTGAGCCAAGGAATAGATAATCTTTAACAACTTCAATTTCCTCATTGTCAACTTAAAATTGTAGAGAAGTGAGCCGTGTTAGTCTGTGGTAGCAAAATCAAAAAGAGTCCAGTAGCACCTTTAAGACTAACCAATTTTATTTTAGCATAAGCTTTCGAGAATCAAGTTCTCTTCGTCAGATGCCTGATACAGAGACTGGTCAAACACAGAAGAGCAGAGGGAAGAGGCAATTAGGGGGGGAGGGGGAGGGAGCAATCAAAACATTCCTTTGCTAGTATATGTAAACATCTCCTTTTGGTGTGTGTATCAGTTGGCTTCAAAGGAGTTTGCCCTGTTAGTTTGTAGAAGCCAAACAGCTAGACCATCCAATTCCAATGCAGTATGGGCCTTCGATAACCACAGCTCTCCCTGCCAGATGCATCTGACAAAGAGATCTGTGGTTCCCGAAAGCCCACACCAGGTACCACTGAGCTCCCCCAGACCCCACCTCTGTAAAGGAAATCTGTTACCTGTGGTAATGTGATAACCATTCATAGTCCCTATTCAGTCCCAGTTTGACAGAGTCAAATTTGCATATGAATTCCAGTTCAGCAGCCTCCCGTTGGATTTTGTTTTTGAAAGGTTTCTGTTGAACTACAGTGACCTTTAAGTCTTTGATGGAATGTCCTGGTAGATTGAAGTGTTCTCCCACTGGTTTCTGGACGTTTCCATTTCTAATGTCAGATTTGTGTCCATTTATTCTTTTGCGTAGAGGTTGGCTGGTTTGTCCAATGTACAGAGCAGAAGGACATTGTTGGCACATGAGGGCATATATCAGATTGGAGGATGAGCAGCTGTAAGAGCCAGAGACAGTGTAGTTGATGCCATTGGGTCCTGTAATTGTATTCCCTGGGTAGATATAGGGGCAGAGCTGGCATCTGGGTCTGTTGAAGGGCCTGGTACCTGTGCTGGTGGCTCTGCTGGCCGATTCATGGTTGTGAGTGAGAAGTCGTTTAAGGTTGGGGGGCTGTCTGTAGGCAAGGAAAGGTCTTCCACCCAGGGCTTCTGAGAGAGAGGTATCATTTTCCAGGATGGGTTGTAGCTCACTGATGATACTGCATTGGAATTGGATGGTCTAGCTGTTTGGCTTCTACAAACTAACAGGGCAAACTCCTTTGAAGCCAACTGATACACACACCAAAAGGAGATGTTTACATATACTAGCAAAGGAATGTTTTGATTGCTCCCTCCCCCTCCCCCCCTAATTGCCTCTTCCCTCTGCTCTTCTGTGTTTGACCAGTCTCTGTATCAGGCATCTGATGAAGAGAACTTGATTCTCGAAAGCTTATGCTAAAATAAAATTGGTTAGTCTTAAAGGTGCTACTGGACTCTTTTTGAACTTAAAATTGTGTAGTTCCTCAGTAGTCATTACTTTTGTCTTCTGGATGTTCAGTTGTAATCCTGCTTTGGCGCTTTCCCCTTTAACCTTCATCAGTAGTCGTTTCAAGTCTTCACTATTTTCTGTTAGTAATGTGGTGTCGTCTGCATATCTCAACTTGTTAATAGGGAGACAATATGCATCCTTGTCTGACACCCTTGCCAATTGGAAACCATTCTGTTTCCACATATTCTGTCCTGACAGTAGCCTTACAAAGTTTAAATTAACCACACAAAGTTTAAATTAAAAACAACATAAAAACATGAGGCCTGAATAGCAGGCTGCATAGGTTGAAAATAGATAAACCATTCTCCATATACAGTTGATGATATGTCAAATGACCAACACTAAAACAGATCATACCCCTTTCATCCCCAAGACCTTCCTCAGTGGTCAATTGTACGATATTTATAGTAAATAAACAAACTCACACATCCAGAAAGATTGGAAATCAAGCCTCAGAGTATGATACCGAATGAAGAGCATCGTGTGACTGCAATCCATGGCCTGCTGCAACCATCTGTATTATACTACAAAATACAAGAGAGAAGAACATCAGGAGTATTTTCATATTGGTTTCTGGATGTGTGGGTTTGTGTGTTTACCATAAATACACAAAAGGCATGTAGTCAGAGGGTTTTCTTGCCCTGCATAGGTTATGAAAACAGTCATCCTTCCAGTGCAATTTGATGGTGAAGCAACTGGTTGGAACATCATCTTTGCTCAGTTGGCACTTAAAAAAAATATTTATTGATTTTTTAAGTATACATTTGACATAATAAAGAAAAGAATTTCACAAGTTAAAAAAAAGCGGGGGGGGAGTCCAGTAGCTCAAAGTAACAAAATTACCTGGAAGAACACAGGAGGGAAGTTCTATATGTTGCTCTGTTTACAATAGCATCTAATACATCCTTCAGTCTTCTTGATAAGTACATTATAATACTTACTTATAATAAAACATATAGTTCCTTATACTTCTTACATAATAACAAAGTTCATCACTGTTGTTCACATTTGTTATCTATCACGTTATAAAATAATTTCTGCCATCTAACCATTTCCTCTATCTCGCTTGATCTTTATATTCTTTGTTTGTAATATAGAATAATATATATATATGGACTAACTAGCAGCAGAGCCCGTTGTGAGAAAAAATACAACGGGCTCTAGAAAACTGATTTAGTGGGGTTCTGCTGCGGGACCTTGGGAAGGCAGTGCTGCCATGCTGGGCCTATCTGCCACCTTTATGGCCTGCATCAGGTGGCTCTAAAGGCTTTAAGCGCTGCTGTGGGCGGCAAGGGCCCTGGAGCGCTCCTGCACCTCACAGCCCCATGGCTGGCAGCAGAGGTGGGGAGTGCTGCCAGGGGAGTGGCAAGGGCCCTGCCATACTTCAGCACCCCGCAGTCAGATGCAGAGTGGGGAGCATTGCATGGGGAAGCAAGAGCCCTGGCATGCTCCTGTGCCCTGCAGCTGGCTGCAGAGGCAGGGTGTGCTACCGGGGGAGGGTGCAGCAAAGGTCCTGGCACGATCCTGTGCCCCACAGCCAGCTGCAGAGAGGGCAGCACTGTGGAGAGGGGGGAGCAAAGGTCCTGGCTTGCTCCTGCACCCCACAGTTGGCTGCAGAGAGGGGAGAGAAGAGAAAAACGAAGGGAACGGTCCAAAACAGCAAAAAGGAGAGACGCCGAAAGACGAGTCAACAGACCGTATAGAACAGCTTCAACTGTAATTGTATTTGTTAGAGGCACAAAAAAAGCCTTGGGCAAAGAAAACAAAGGGAGAGTGCCTGGATTTCCTGGCTGCTCTCAACAGCAATTAAGCGAGGACAAAACAACACAGGGAGAGTACTTAATTTTCTCAGCTACTCCCACAGGAATTAGATAAAGAAACCAGAAAGCAAGGGGAGAGCACTGGGGTTTCTCGGGTACTCCCGACGGGAAAATGGCAACGGGCTTGCCAGGCTATACTTTATCCCGTTTCGCACAAAATTAAGCTTCTTCAGCAGCCAAAATCATAAGTTCCTGAAGACACACAAAACACAGTACTTTACATAGTGAGCCTCAATTAAACAGTAAGAATATAACAACATCTTGAAATTATTTTGTGTACATATTTACCATTACAGCATGTGATTCTACATAACAAATAAAAGTTGCTGGCCGGCAGACAGGAAATAAACGTTTCTTCTCAGTTTCAAAACAGCTGTAGTTTCTCCCATCCATCTGCAAGCCCTAGTACGTGGGTGTAACCTAAATAGAACGCCCAGCATACCTAATAGAGACAGCCCCAACAAATTAAAGGGCACATAGCACCAATGCACAAAACTTGATGAAGAAGTTGGACAGGAACCAAAAATCAACAAAGCCAGTGAAAGGTCCCATCATGCCAAAAATGGAGAAAAATCTATCTCCTGATTGAGACCACTGGGTGCCACAGTCCTAAGATTAAAAATCCATTTGGCTTCCAAACGAAGGAGAGTTTTACGATCTACATTGCTCCCTCTCATGTCTAAAACTTGGAGTACAGTGTAACAAAATTCATGCTCATTTTTGTGATGTGCCATAAAATGTTCGGTGAGTGGTGCCTCAATAGCAACATTCCTGATTTTCGACATGTGCTCTTGAATTCGGAGCTTCACAGGTCGAATGGTGCTGCCAACGTAAAGCAGATCACAGGTACACTTGATGGCATAAACTACCCCTGGGGTACTACATGTGGAAAAACTTTTTGTGAACAACTTATTCCCAGTTATTGGATGATTGATAGTGTCCACATTTACAGAGAACTGACAAATGTTACAGTGGCCACATTTAAAGTGGCCAACTGGTCTTTGGCTGCAGAGGCAGGGTGTGCTACCGGGGGAGGGTGCAGCAAAGGTCCTGGCACGATCCTGTGCCCCACAGCCAGCTGCAGAGAGGGCAGCACTGTGGGGAGGGGGGGAGCAAAGGTCCTGGCATGCTCCTGCACCCCACAGTTGGCTGCAGAGAGGGGAGAGCTGCTGCGGGGGCGGCAAGCACCCTGGTACACTCCTGCTTCCTGCAGATGCCCGATTTGGCTGAGAATGGGGCAGAATCGGGCACTTGGAGAGGTGGGAAGAGCTGTGGGGAGGCAGCAAGCCCTCTGGTGTGCTCCTGAGCCCTGCAGCCCCCTGATTCCACCTGATTGGGGCAGAATCAGGCAGCTGGAGAGGCAGGGAGAACTGCCAGGAGGGCAGGAAGCCCTCTGGTATGCTCCTGCATCCAGCTGCAGATGCGGGAACCACTGCTGGTGGGCAGCAAGGGCCCTAGTGTGCTCCACGTAGGGTTGCCAGCCTCCAGGTAGTGACTGGAGATGTCCTGGAATTACAACTGATCTCCAGGCCAGAGATCAGTTCACCTGGAGAAAACAGCTACTTTTAGGGGGTGGATTCTACGGAATTATGTCACACTGAAGTCCTTTAATCCATTAGCACAGATTCAGAATATAATCAAGGTTGTGTTAGATGAGGCTTTGTTGGCTTGTGAAATTGACGAGAAAACCCATCGAGCCCTTATCAATAAAGGCCCGCGGACTCCGGTGTTCAACACACTGCCTAAAATTCATACAGGAGTCCATCCTCCTCCCGGGAGACCCATCATCTCCGGTTCAAATTCAGTGTTAGAACCTTGAGCTATATTTTTGGACCACTTTTTGCAACCCCTTGTTCAAGCTACACCAGCTTACCTCAAAGACACGATGTCACTGATTAATTTGTTGGAACCACTTGTAGTACCTAGCCGGGCATTTTTGATGACGCTGGACATTTGCTCGCTATACACCTCCATCCCCCACCAAGGAGCACGAGAGGTGGTTGAGGAAGCACTTTATTGTAAACAATCTCAATGCCCCTCCACCCCCTTCCTCTTGAGCCTACTAGACATTATTTTAGAACACAATTATTTCAAATTTGGTAACCAATATTACTATCAAGTGAAAGGAGTGGCCATGGGCTGTTTGGCCACCCCTAGCATTGTGAATCTCTTCATGGCTCGTCTGGAGAGAGAGCATATTTTGAAGACAAATAGTAATCCAGCCGCAGATGCCATTATTTTTTACAGGCGCTTCATTGACGATGTTCTAATCGTTATGGAGTGGGGGGACCAGGTGAAACATCTAGTTGAGTGGCTCAACACACTAGACATTAACATCAGATTCACCTGGCAAGGTAGCTTACAGAGTGTCAATTTTTTGGACGTCATCATCTACAAGCGTACAGAGAACACTTTAGGGGTTCGTCCGTTTAGAAAAATCACGGATCGTTGTTCCTACCTTCATTACTCTTCTTTTCATCCTGCCCATCTTAAGAACAACATCCCTGTAGGGCAGTATTTGAGGATTAAACGAAACTCCACAGACCAGGGTGACTATAGTATAGGGAGTAAGGCTCTAGATCGTGGCTTTTGACAAAGAGGGTATCCACAGTTGATACTGGATAGGGCCAAAATAAGGGCTGCATCTTACCACCGGAGCCAATTATTGACCCCAAAAAACCAGACACCGGACCAAAATATACACTGGGGTATAGATTACACTCATGTAGCTCCAGCCATTACACAGGTGATCCATAAGCATTGGCATTTAGTCTCCAACATTAAGGGATGCGAAACTGCACCTAAAATTGGCTATCGTAGAACCAAAAATCTTAGGGACTTTTTGGTTCAGTCTGAATTTAAGAGCATTGTCACTTTAAGACCTGTCTCCATAGGGCATTTCCCATGTGGTGACTGCAACATCTGCCAATACATGGTTAAGCTTTTGGAAATTACAGTATCTACTTTGAAACGTCCACTCTTTTCAGAGTCTTTTTCCACCTGTAAGACTTCTCATGTGGTCTATATCATACAATGCAGTTGCCCTTTGTCCTATATAGGGAGCACAAATAGACCTTTAAAATTAAGAATTCAAGAGCATCTCTCCCGTATAAGAAATAAAAATGTGGAAGCACCACTGGTAGATCACTTTTTAAAACAGAACCACCATTTGAAAAACATCAAAATTTCTGTGGTAGGTACAATAGACAGGTCCAAATATATTGACTGTGCTAAACAACTTCTTCAGCTGGAAGCATCTTGGATTTTCTGACTGAACAGCCTCCACCCAAATGGTTTAAACAGCGAATTAGATTTATCTTGCTACCTTTGATGGCGGATACAAACTGCCTATGGCTCTTTAAGAGAATATTCTTTAAGAGAACATGCTTTGTCATTGTTACTGGTATTATTTCTCATTGGTTCCACACGTTCTGTTTGAATTTTGCAAACTGTGATGATGTTATCTTATTGGCTGTCTTCCTTCAGTTATGCTTTGTAATTAATGAAGGTATTTAATAGAGTGTAACTGGTTTGTAGTTCCTGACAGGCATTGCTCTGTTTCCATTCAATTGATTGGGTCGTGGATGCAAGCTATACATGTGGTGACCAGTAAGTTTTGTAACCTTAAAAGAGACCATTTACATGTATATATTATTTTTGATAGTTGTGATTGTATTATATATATTTCCTTCAGTCCAGATATGACACTATTGCCTGATGAAGTCTTGACCACGAAACATGTATTGGAAATTTTGCTGGCTGCAACCCATAGCTGAGGAACATGCTCAGCTATACTTTCAAGTAGTGTTCTGGATTAGAAGGTCACCCCCCACCCCCACCCCGGGCCATTGTGCAATAGGATTGAAGAAATAAGACTCTATTGACCCATGAAACATATGTTTGGAGTAAAGAAGGATTGAAGCAAAGAAGAAACAGAATTTATTGATTTATGAACTGTTTGCATTAGAGGACCAGATTGTATTGCATTGTATTTAAAAGTATATGGATGGCTCTTTTGTCATTCATCTTATGCACTTGTTTGAGCACTTTAGCACTTTAAGCATTTAAAATACATATACATTTGTATTTACTTGTACTACTTCTTTTCACTGGTTTTCTCTTGTGTTGTTGCCAGCCTCCAGGTAGTAGCTACAAACCCCCCCAGAATTGTAATTTTAGTTTTAATTATGAAAGTGCAAAAGTGCAATGCAAAAATGCAATACCAGTGAAATAACTTAATAAATGCATGAATAGGTATTCAAATACAAAAAGTGAGTCCATACATTATATACAAAATACAATAAATACAATCAACAAGTCACAGTCCGAAATATAGGAGTAAAATGCAAAGTTCCAGCAGGGTGGAAAAGTGCTGCTTGGTGGAGAGCCAACCGAGTGTCTTCTCATGGAGGTTCACAGTCCAAAAATAAACACGTTATGGTGCCGACGGGGTTTGGCAAGCAATATTTCTGTTTAACCCGTTTCGTGAGGCAAACTCACTTCATCATCGGGCATGAAGGAATTAGGACTGGCTATGAAATCCACAACAGTTCTGTGCTCTGCTCTCCCACCGCTCCAAAGTTGGTCTGCGGACAATGTTTGCCTCACGAAACGGGTCTGCCAAAGTCTGCCAACCAAAGTTGGTCTGCCCGGCGAGCTTCTGGGCTTGAGCAAGTTGGAAAGGACGGAAGCGTGGAAGGGGGGAAGGAGGCAGGTACCCCGTGAGCTTCTGGTCTTGATCGGGTTGGGAGGGCAGGGGCGGGGGAGAGGAGGCAGGTGCCCGGCGAGCTTCTGGGCTTGAGTAGGTTGGAAGGGACGGGAGTGCAAAGGGGGGGAAGGAGGCAGGCACCCAGCATGCTCTTGACCCCGGCCTGGTTTGGCTTCAATGCCGGCCTAATTCCCAGCTTGTCTCTACTAGGGGCGCTGGAGAGCACGCCTGCGCTGTAGAATCCATGTGAATCGTTGGATAGACGTTAACACAATTATGTTATAGGATATTATCTTTTCTCTATATAAACCTTAAAAAAAATGTCTGGAGCTTAGTATGATTGCTCTTTTTACTGCCTAGATTTTATTTTTTCCTAACATTTGTTTAAAGTAGTCTTACATCTTTTACCTCAATTTTTTAAACACATAGTAGTATCTGTCTAATCTATTTTCTTTTAATTTCTTTCTTTTTATCATTTCATCTCAACCATACCACCCAGATTATTATGTTCTTACATTATTCCAACATATATTAATTGTATCATTTTTCTATGCCAAAGTTATATGCTTTTTATAGCTTCCCCAATCTTCAATTATCTATTATCAACATTCTAGCTAAGCTTGTTGTTTACACAACTGGGTGCCTTAACAATATTTTCTATATTTTCTATACCCAAATATACCCCAAAGGGTAAAGTTCTTGTAATTAATTTCCTTTTTTAGCTTCCCATTTTATACTATTTCCCAGGCATATATCTGATAATTTCTAAGTCTTAATCTTCAAATATCCATCATCATCACTTCAGTTAATTTATTATTTACAGAAATGGGTGCCATAGCTAAATTCGTGTATCTAATAGTTCTTAAGTCTTGGTCTTCAAATATCTGTCATCGTCATTCCAGCTAGCTTGTTGTTTACAAAAGTGGGTGCCTTCCTTGTTTTCTTCTTCTTTTCCCAATATTCTTTCTGTTTAATTTTCAGTTTTTTTCTTCGGTAGGTGAAATTTGCAGTTAAATTATTCGTCCTTGAGCCAATATTGGTTGATGTAGCTTGAAGTAACTTGAGGTTGAGACCTGGGGTCTAGCCTGGTATCTTGCACCACTGGCGTGGCAAAAATAGATAGGTACACACCAACAAGAAGAGCCACAATGTCTTAAATCATAATATGCACCAGCAATTTTCAATTAGCTGTTATCTTACAAAGTGTTTCATCTTATCAATTTATTTCCATACTTGACTTTATCTCCGACACCTCTAAGCAAAGGAATCTTTTAGTTAATGATACAAAATCCCCAGCATCTTCTTTTCCTAATCTGTAAGGTTAGAATGTCTACTATTTAAGCCATAGATTCAGTTTCCAAAACAATTCAGAACTAATTGGAGAAATTCACACTTACATAGAGGAGGTTATCTCAAGCAGTTGTAAACAGGAAGTTGTTCCAGTTAGAAGTAAAAAGGCTTAGACCAGAGGCCATAAGCTGATTACCAAAATGGTTCCATGTCATCTTGAGCGAAAGGATTTTGTTTTGGAGCGATTGTTCTTGGCTGCATCCAAGAATTCCTTTCCAAATAGCATCCCAGGCTTAGGGGTCTTCTCCAAAGTCCCTCGTGGGAGTCAAAAAGCCTGTGGACCTCACCCCACCCCAGACAACAAGGATCAGATTATGTCCTGAGGAATTCTGCCCAGATACAACTAACTCTCAATGCTGCCATTCCGGAAGTCCTCAGTTGGCACTTTGAGGGCTTTATTCTGGGGAAAGAGTCTTCTCTGGGTGTAATGGGAGGGTAATTAAAGGGCATCTTTATATCTCTCATCCACAACAGGGTTGCTCTTGAAAAGTGTTTGCAAACTTCAATTAGTGCAAAATGCTGCACCCAGGATGTTGACTGGAGTAGGTCATAGGGACCATGTCACACCAGTCTTGGTCGATTTACACTGGCTTCCAATCTATTATCAGGGACAGTTCAAAGTGCTGGTGTTGACCTTCAAAACCCTACATAATTTGGGACCAACATACACGATGGACTCCCTACTCCCATATGAACCTGCCTGACCATTATACAGTGATCTTCAGGGGCCCCTGCTTTCTCATATTAGGTGGGTGGCAATGTGGGAGAGGGAATTCTCAGTCATGACACCAAAACCCTGAACCTCTTACCCCAGAGAGACTTTTCTGTCCTCTTCTGTTGCCATCTTCCATCTATGGATGTTTTTATTGGTCAGTGTTCCCTCATATATTTTAGTTCTGGTTTTGTTTTAATGTCCCCCCCTAATGTTTTAAAAGAGGTGATATTATTATGTATGTATTAATTTGTTAGCAGCTTTTGTGAGGCAGGAAGGCAAGGAATAAATTTTAAAAATAAATAAAATATAATTTCCCCCATTCATCATCCCTTTCTAAAGTGAAAATTCCCAGACTCTTCAGCCTTTCCTCATGGGAATGGTGCTCCAACTCCCTTGGTTGCCTTCTTCTATAGTTCTTCCAGCTCTGCAATGTCTTTTGTGTAATATGGTGACTAGAACTGCACACAAAAGACATTGCTCAACCCCATTTCTAAGTTGCTTAGTACATATTAAATAGCATCACACCCAATACTGATCCTTGTGAGACCCCACTATTTACTTCCCTCCATTGAGAGGGGTGTTCATGTATTCCTGCTCTCTGCTTCCTTTAACTGAGCCCATTTTTCCTGTCCTCTTATCTGAGTGACGACTACTACACTTTATTTAGAAGTCTTTCAAGATGGGTAACCATGTTAGTCTGTCTGTAGCAGTAGAAAAGAACAAGAAACGAGTAACACCTCTAAGAATAACAAAAACGTGAGCTGTGACTTACGATCATACCCTACAATAATTTATTTAGGAGTCTTTGGTGAGGAATCTTGTTAAAAACCCTTTGAAAGTTCAACAGTATAATGTCAACTGGTTCACCATTGTCTACGTGCTTGTTTGCTTTCTTAAGGAACTCCAAAAGATTGGTGAGGAGGGACTTCCCTGTGCAGAAGCCATGCTGATTTTCCCTCAGCCGGCTGTGTTCCTCTATGTGTCTCATAATTTTACTTTGATTATAGTTTCTATTAATTTGCTTATGACAGACATTAGGCTAACTGGACTGTAATTTCTTGGTTCCCTTCTAGAGCCCCTTTTAAAAATCAGTGTAACATTTGCTGTTCTCCAATCCTCCGGTACAGTGGCAGATATCAGTGAAATTTCATTACAGGTGAAAAAGCGTACAAATTTTGTCTTGACTACACCAATCTCCTCTTTTTCTTTCAAGATCCGTTATAGTTTCGATAATCGTTTTCTCACAGATGAAACTCCGCACCCTTTTTTCTACCAATTGGCCTCCAAGCAAGAATCATATTTCATGGGGATTACCAAGATGCTCCTGCATTTCAGATGGACGTGGGTTGGTCTCCTTGCTCCAGACAATCCCACAGGAGAAAGATTCCTGAGGACCTTCACCACTGTGATCGTCAGGAGTGGGATTTGCATTGCCTTCACAGAAAGCATCCCAGAAGTGAAAACACACAATATAAAATACCGCATATATTTATTTTCCATGCAGAGAAAATGTAATGTGTTTGTTTTACATGGAGATTCCCTCTCCATAATGGCTGTTGGATTTTTGATAAAACATGCTGAACAGAACAGAAAATCCACTGTGGGGAAAGTTTGGATCACAGCAGTCTTGCATGATCTCAGCATGAGGTGGTTTTTCAAATACTTTGATACCCAGCACATCCATGGTTCTTTCTCCCTTTTGATCCGGACAAACATCAAGACCAAATATGATAATTTGAATTCATTTCTCTCTACCATCACTAAAATAGGAGAGGAAGTATTTCATTGTTCATATTTTAATCATGGTTGGTCTGTGAAAGGCTGGTTAAGATGCAGAGAGAAAGAGGAAGTTGAAACTCCATCTCAGGATGAGCTTGAAAGTATCCTGTCTCAAGACAGCTATTCCATCTACAACTCCATCCAATTGGTGGCACAAGCCTTGAATGCTGCCTACTTGTCGAGATCTAATCAGATTTTGAAGAGTGACCGGCTGGGACTTAAGAAAGTTCAGCCATGGCAGGTATTTGTTTTGTCTAAGTTCATAGGAATATTGTGGGGGGTAGCCGACCATAGTCCTCCTATCTTCCATATATCTGCCCAACCTCATTTAAATATATCTAAAGCAATGTTTGTCGCCTCATCTTGTGGAAGTTGGTGACAGAAATCATCTACCGGTGTGCTTTGAGCTTATTACACATAGTTGAAGACTCTTTGCAAATTCCATTGGTGCTGATTGCTGCAGCCAGGATATTAAGTGGAGTGTGTCATTGGCACCATATCACTTCTGCCTCGGTCTATCAACATTGGCTCTTGATCTAGGCACTATTCAAAGTGCCACTGTTGTCCTTTAAGCCCTACTCAGTTTGTGACCAGCATACCCAAAGGATCACCCACACCCTTATGAACCTTTCTGAACACTGTTGTCATCTTCCAAGGGCCTGCCTCAGATGATCCCACCTTCTGAGATTAGGGGGGGTGGCAACTCAAGAGGGGGCTTCTCAGTCATGGCACCAAAACACTGGAACTCTCTGCCCCTTTTGTTGCCATCTTCCACTAGTGGGTGAAGACTGTTTTGTCCAGGATTCCCCCAGTGATTCCTCCTTCCTGCCCAATGTTTTAATTGTTGTTTTTATATCTTCTATCTGTATTTTAGCTTGTATTTTGATTGTTTTAATGTGTTTTTTGCTAGCTTTAGCACTTTTTAAGACATGATTTTAGTATGTATGTTTTTGATTTGTTAACCATCTTGGTGGCCCTTATGAGGGCAGAAGACAGTATACTTTTTGTAAAATAAATATATATCCATTCCTTGTTGCTACTGGAACCACGTCTCTTCCATCCCAACCAAATTTATTTACATCTAGACAGATCATGATGGAAAGGTGCCAGTACATCCAGTAGGCTCTATATTCAATTGTCCTGTAGTCAGAGCTTGCTTAACACAATTCATTGCCTAATGCAGAAAATCTAAGTCATTTCTTCTTTAGTTTTATTTATTATTTATTAGTGCAAAAACAAAAAATAATAAAGCAAATAGGATTAAAAACTAGAGAAAATGAAAAAAAAGAAATAAACCCAATGTTGGCTACGAAAGCACTATTGACATCTCCCTGTATAGGTATCTCTGAAAGATTTCCAAATATCTAAAAATGTCCATGGGAAGTTGCATTCTATATGCGATATATTCAAATGTTGATAAGTTTATAAAGTCTTCAATCCAGTGGTTTACAGGAGATGGGCTTATGTCTTTCCAATGTTGAAGTATAAGTCTTTTAGCAAATGTAGGGGCATGGAGGGTCCGTTGCCATTGAATATTAGTTAGATTCCAACAGATAAGCAAGTAGTTTAACAGTGTATTAACATCCTCAAAAATAAATGGGTTTTCTAACACAAAATTAATATGACTAACAACTTCCTCCCAAAATAGCTGAATGACTAAATGTGACCAAAGCATATGCTTAACAGATCCATCTTTTGAATTATACCACCATCAGTTGGACACTGTCCTTAAACCTTCAGTAAAAAGACACTGTGGTGTCTTGTAATTTCTAAATATTTCTGCTTTTGATATCATTCTAGCTTCATTCTTTTCTGAGAAACTTCCAGTCTTACAATCGTTCTATGGAAGGAGTTTATTTTGATGAAAATGGGGTCATGGCAGTCGACTTTGATATTGTGAACTGGGTGGTGATGCCCAATCAGTCTATTGTTAGAGCTCAAGTTGGGAGTATAGAGCGACAAACATCTTCTCCGGAGATAATGTTCACCATTAATCGGGATGCCATTGTGTGGCCCAGATGGTTTAATGAGGTGGGGGAATCATGTATTTCATTTTGTACCCTTTAACTACTCTAATAATCTGTCAGTAATGATCCCCATAAAATCAGTTTATAGTCTAAAAACTAAAGGTGTGCATAATGGAAAAATCAAAACTCGTTGGTTTGACTCATTAAAGCTTCTTCCGGAACACTGAACCAAATCCAGGAAACTAAATTGTAACAAGTCCCTCCCACTAAAGGGTTTGTGTGTTTTGTACCTTCAAGAAGCAGGCAGACACTGGGCTTGCCTAGCAGAGTAGCACCTTGTTTTCCTGAACAGCTCTGATCAGATCCCAAGGAGAGAGAGAGAGAGAGACATTGTCAGGAAGGGGGAATGAGACCAATGAGTATGAGTTCATCTCCCCACCTCCCACCCCATAGCTATCCAGGAAATGATATTCTGTGCCTCCTTGCAGAGTTCAAGAACTTGTTAGAGTTCAAGTTGGGAGTACAGAGACACAAACACCTTCTCCAGAGATAAAGTTCACCATTGATGAGGATGCCATTGTGTGGCCTAGATGGTTTAATGAGGTGGGGGAATAATTTATTTCATTTTGTACCTCTAATAATCTGTCAGTAATTATTCTCATAAGAGCCCCATGGCACAGAGTGGTAAACTGCAGTACTGCAGCCCAAGCTCTGCTCACAACCTGAGTCTGATCCTGACGGAAGCCAGGTTCAAGTAGCTGGCTCAAGGTTGACTCAGTCTTCCATCCTTCTGAAGTTGGTAAAATGAGTACCCAGTTTCCTGGGGGTAAAGTGTCAATGACTGGGGAAGGCAATGGCAAACCACCCTGTAAAAAGTCTTCCAAGAAAATGTCATGATGTGACGTCCCCCCATGGGTCAGTAGTGACTAGGTGATTGCACAGGGGACTACCTTTACCTTACCTATAATCCCATAAAGTTCGTTTATAGTCTAAAAACTAGAGGTGTGCATTATGGAAAAATCAAGCTGAAAATACACACAGAACTCATTGGTTTGACTCGTTAAAGCATCTTCCAGAACACTGAACCAAATCCAGGAAACTAAATTATAACAAGTCCCTCCCAGTAAAGGGTTTGTGTGTTTTGTACCTTCAAGCAGCAGGCAGGCACTGGGCTTGCCTATCAGAGTAGAAGCTTGTTTTCCTGAACAGCTCTGATCAGATCCCAAGGGGAGAGAGAGAGAGAGAGAGAGAGAGAGAGAGAGAGAGAGAGAGAGAGAGAGAGAGAGAGAGAGAGAGACATTGGCAGGAAGGGGGAATGAGACCAATGCATATGAGTTCATCTCCCCACCTCCCACCCCATAGCTACCCAGGAAATGATATTCTCCACCTCCTCGCAAGGAAACATCAGCTTTGGAAATGTTTGGAAGAGAGACTTCAATCGCAGGCTGCAATTCAAAAGACTCTTCCTTTGGAGTAAAGACTATTGAATAAAAGGGAACTTACATCTGAGTAGACCAGTTTAGGATTGCTTCCCTAATCTTTCAGGGCTCTCTCTTTTTCTGAGTCAAATGACAAATGTGTCCCTGCTCTGTCCTTTCAAAAAGAACCCTGCCTGCACCCAGAGGAAAATGAAAACTTATGGGGAAAACACAGATCAGCTCATGAAGGACAGATCCAGAAAGCGTTTCTCCTGCAGTCATGGCCTAGTGGACATAGCAAAGGCCATAAGCAATTTAAAAACTCATGTGGAGTCCACAGTCTTCTAGGGGTGTTCATTACTGCTTTGTTCTGCCTGGGGTGGTGCTGATCTGTTTTTTTTTTCCTCAGGAGTTTTGGCTCATTACGAGTGCATTGGTAAACCATGTGAAAATGCACACTTTTCTTTTAAAGAAGTAGGGAAATGAAGCTCTGGCACAGCTGTTTTTTCCTGCAAAAACAGTTGTTTCTGTATACAAGAGCACAGAAATACAAAAAGCACAGCTTGTAACATGTTTTGCTTGATGTTCCTTGTCTTTATGCTTAGACCCTGCCTCTTTCTAGGTGCACTGAAAGCTGTCCACCTGGATATGTCAAGGTGATTAAGGAAGGAGAACCTATTTGCTGCTATGATTGTTCTCCCTGTGTGGAAGGGACAGTCTCCACTCAAGAAGGTAAGTCACATACCAGAGCCCCAGTCGGAAGGGGCAAAAATAATGCTTCATCCAAGCCTCAGTTTGTCCTTTTTGGCTTACTTTAGCAATCACTCCTACTGGATCAAATCAAGTCTGAATTCTCCCTAGAAGCTAAAATGAAAAAAACTGAGGCTATCGTAATTTGGTCACATCATGAGAAGACAAGATTCTCTGGAAAAGTCAATAATGCTAGGGAAAGTGGAAAGCAGTAGGAAAAGAGGAAGACCTAAAACAAGATGGCTTGACTCAATAAAAGAAGCCACGTCCTCCAGTTTGCAGGATCTGAGCAAGTCTGTTAATGATAGGACATTTTGGAGGTCTTCCACTGACAGAGTTGCCTTAAGTCGGAAGTAACTTGACGGCACATAAAACACACACACCAGCCACTCCACAGCAATCAGAATGATGTACAAAGTGCCTTATATCATCAGATTTTCAGATAATTTTGCCCATACTTGCCCTACTTTGACGGGCATTCATTGTCCAGAATCTGAGGGCTGTAGCAGCATTCTTATCTGAGATTGTTTTGGCTTGTGATGCTCAGTATTAAAGCAAGGATGTGCAATGAAGGAGTGGAATCTGACTCTGAAAGTTTCCCCACCTCCATCCCTATTATGCTTTGTTAGTTCCTGTTTCTTTCCAACCCTATCTTGTCATTTTTTTCTGGCATGTTAACTACACTCTTCCCAATATATATTCTCAGTGAATATAAAAGAGCAAAGATTATCATGGATGAAAAGTAGATGTGGTGACACTAAATTTAATATGCTCTTTTCAGATGCAAGTCAATGTGATAAATGTCCAGAAGATCAGCATCCAAACAAGGTCCGAGATCAGTGTGTTCCTAAGGGGATAAGTTTCCTATCTTATGAAGAACCTTTGGGGATCATCCTAAATTTCCTTACTCTTTTCTTCACCCTAATTACGAGTATTGTTTTAGGCATCTTCATTAAATACTTAGAAACTCCAGTTGTCAAAGCCAACAATCGGGACCTCTCCTACGTCCTCCTCATCTCCCTCCTGCTTTCCTTTTTGTCCTCCTTTCTCTTCATTGGTCAGCCCCACAAGGTGACCTGCCTCCTCCGACAAACTGGCTTCAGCATCATCTTCTCCATTGCTGTCTCTTCTGTGTTGGCAAAAACTGTCACTGTGGTGGTGGCCTTCATGGCCTCAAGGCCAGGGAGCAGGATGAGGAACTGGCTGGGGAAGAGCTTGGCCAACTCCATTGTCCTTTCCTGTTCCAGTATCCAAGTGGGCATCTGCATTCTCCGGCTGGGCATCTCTCCCCCCTTCCCAGACTCAGACATGAACTCCCAGCCTGGACAGATCATACTGGAATGCAATGAAGGGTCTGTTGCTCTGTTCTATGCTGCATTGGGCTACATGGGCTTCCTGGCTGCCATCTGCTTCACTGTTGCTTTCCTAGCCAGGAAGCTGCCTGGGGCATTCAATGAAGCCAAGCTGATCACCTTCAGCATGCTGGTCTTCTGCAGTGTCTGGGTGTCCTTTGTGCCCACCTACCTGAGCACAAAGGGGAAATACATGGTCGCAGTGCAGGTTTTCTCGATCTTGGCCTCCAGTCTGGGCTTACTGGGCTGCATCTTTCTTCCCAAATGCTACATCATTCTCCTGAAGCCTCATCTGAATACAAAAGAGCATCTGATGATGAAAGATAAAGGTGGGATCTGATTTTGAGTACATTCTTTCTAATGTTTGAAATCTGTGTCCACCCCATTATGAATCCAATCTAGTTGTCTTACGAGTTAACTCCCATAAGCTATCATTAGATCAAATCTTTCTTACTTTCAAATACATTACAAAAGAAACTAATAATGCATACTGATGGAACATGTCTAATGATATCAGATATCTATAGGCCATATTGGTTGAATGTCCTATGCTGATTCTTTGTCACAGCATGATTTCACTTAGATTTGTATGAATATCACCTAATATGTGTATTATATTTCTTTGCTGGGCCTTGAAGAATGTCTTAATTAAAAAGCTACAAAATACTTTCTATTTGCTTTTTTGGGATCACCTAAATGAGCTCCTATTTGTATTCAACTTACTATGAAGAATTCCCATCAATCTTTGCTATATCTGTGGCTACTTCACTACTGTTTGCGCACTGAGGTATAAGAAGAGGGCGCAGGCTCCCCCTTTGCATTGAAAGAGCACTGAAAGCCACACCAATGACTGGGAACTTGCAGCCTCCCAGAAGTGGTGCAAGGAGAACACCATTACATCCTCCCCCCATCAAGAGTTTACCAGAATGTTTTGTAGGATTGTAATCCACAGTCTAGGTGAGCCATATCAATTCTTGGATGGGTGGTGGTGGGATATTGCTTCCCTTCATAGCAAGGCAAACACCATGACATTTCCCCCCTCCCATGTGTTCCAGGAATAACTGGAGAGAAGTACAGTAGTAACAAACAGCTATTATCCCACACATACTGCAGAAAGAACACTAATAATGGAAAATTCTCCCCTTTCTTTCCAATCACATATATCACATTGTGAACACCCTCCCACTTTGTTCCAGTGACATCAGTGAGTGATTCTCTCCATGTATCTGGAAAGCAAGTCCCACACTTCTTTGACCTATCCCTCACATTTTATTCTAAGGATTTGCTGGGCACCAGCAGTGGCTTTGGAAGTTGGCAGTCCTGCAGACCAGCATGTCCCTTCATCTCGCACACATTCTCCTCAAAAACTGTCTGGAGGAGAGGTGGCTCCAGCATCTCTTCAAGTATCTGAAGGCATATTCTATTATGTCCCATGCCCTGCAAGAGAATAGTCAAAGTACCTCTCCCAACAGTTCCTGGTTCATGGCTTCATGTGGTATTTCTTCAGAGGGTAGGCAGCAATTGTACCCCCTTCTACAATCACCATGGTTTTCCTGGAACGCTTATGATAAGGGCACATCAGTGCTGTTGTAAGTGGTCAGTTCCAACCTCTGCCATGTTTAATAGCTGTTTAATTGCTGCCTGTGATATAAAACAACAGAGCCCCTGGATTAATGCAGCCTGGATCTGCATCAGAGGTGAATTCCAACCAGCTGGGCAGAATGTTGCTGAGTCCCACTTGGGAGATTAAGGCATGCATGGAATGATGAATGTAAATGTCAAAGACTGGTGGTGATTGATTTTACAGCCCCTCCTGCTGTGGATGTGTGATTGTGATAAGCAAGGATCTTGCTGCGTCATCCCATTAGCACATTTCTAATCTCCCCTCCTGTGATTTGAATCCTATGTACGAAGCAATCAATCAGCACTGATAATGGTTGTTGTGGATTTTCTGGGCTGTATAGCCGTTCCCATTTCATGCTGTCACTTCTTCATGGCCATACAGGCCAGAAAACAACCATCGTTCTCCGGCCGTGAAAGCCTTCGACAATATACAGCACTGATAAGTTTATTTTCTCTCTCTAGTTACATATATCTCCGTATCTAAATTTAAACATATCTAGACTTCCGGTTTGGGATCCATGGAGGTCTAACGCAGCTCTAAGTGCTGAGCTGACCGGGCAGCCATTTTAACGGCCGGTGAGGCAAATCAAGCTTGCGGCCAACTGTTCTCAGGCGGAGAACAGGCATAGAACGCTCAAGAACCTCAGGGCGCGTTGATCTCGGGCGAGGGGGGTCCTGCGCAATGGACTCTCTCCCGTCCCTTGAGGTCCCACCCAAAGACAGGTCGGCTAAAATCTCTGCAGCAGTCCTGGAGCCAATGCGGTTGGCATAAGACCCTCATGCCCAAGCTTCAACAGGGGCAAGAAGATCTGATGGGATTTTGAGATTGAAACAGCGATTACAACCCGCGAAAAGTGCTGGAGAAGGTAAAGATCACTATCTCTTGAAACGGGAGAGATTACTTAAAACAAGGAAGCATTAAAGTAGACTTTTAAACTGCAACAGATTGATTATAAGGAGGGGAGGATCCGGCAAGAACTATATTAGAAAAAGGACTAAATTAAAAGAAGTTATAGAAGAAATTGGACTATTGTTTTGCATACCTGTGGTTGCAAGGAGATATCAGGCTGTGAGAAAGCTTTAACAACGCGAGAACTGTTGTGGGAAGTCGGGAAACAGGAAGTTCGTAACAGTGATAGAATTGCTGGAGGGAAGCGGCCCTTGCCGGAAGACAGGAAGAAGGGAATCGCCATCTTTGAAAGGGGAAGAGCTGCAGCTTCAGCGGAAGAGGAAGTAAGCCATATTGGATTACAAAAACCATAGAGGAACCATAGAGAAAAGACGCCCGACATTTTGGACTCTTTAAACGCTTTTTTCTGCAAAAAGACCGGGACATTTAAAATAAAAGGACACTAAGCCAAGCGCCACGGAGTTAAGGAAGCGAGCGGATTTGTGGGAGCGAGGTAAAGCGAGCCCCACGATGTCGAAAAAAGAGTGGCAATCGGCCATAGAGAACTTGGATAAAAAGCTCTTAGAAGTGATTAAAGAACTCAGGGACATGAAACCTGAGCTGGTGAAAGAGGTTAAAGAGGTTAAAGAGACAGTAAAGCATGAACTGGCAGAAGTGAAGAAGGGAATGGAAACAATAAAAAATGACCTGCAGGTGACACAGCAAAGAGTCAATGTAGTGGAAAAAGCGGTGGAGAACCTTGCAGACACGCAACGAACAGAGATGAGGGTGATGAGGGAAAGAATGGCAGTTGCGGAGAGCAAGCATATGGAGAAGCAGCTGAGGTTTCACGGCTTGCCGGAGGTAGAAGGAAAGACGGCCCAAGAACAGATTACCGAGGTGTTAGCTGAATACCTGGGAAAGGAGGAGGAGGAAACTGTGGCTATCCTAGATGTGGTGTATCGAATAATTTCAAGATTTGCGACCCAGAGGAAATTACCAAGAGACGTGATTGTGCAATTTACGACTAGAAACATAAGAGAAATGATTGTGAGTAAACAATTTCAAGAACCATTGGAGGTTGATGGCAAGACGGTTATTATTATGAAGGAGGTACCCAGATCGGTGTTGCTAGATCGGAAAAAATACAAAGCCTTAATCCAGATTTTGAAGGACATGAAAATAAGGTATAGATGGGAATTACCGGAGGGAATATCCTTTGAATTTGGAGGAGTGAAAAAGCGCATCAGATCTGAATTAGAAATGGAAAAGTTTTTGAGGGATAATGAAAAGGACTTACCAGCAACAAGGTTATGAATATGGAGTGTAAAGTTTTATCTTGGAATGTAAATGGACTTAATTCACCGAATAAGAGAAAAAGTATTTTCCACTGGCTATTAAAACAGAAATGTGATATTGTGTGTTTGCAAGAGACTCATATTAGAAACCAGGATGTAAAATATCTTAAATTGAATAAATTGGGCAATGACTATGTAGCGGCCTCAAAGAAGAAAAAAAGGGGAGTGGTACTGTATATAAAAGAGGAGCTACAGCCAAAACTAGTGATGAGAGATGCAGAAGCCAGATTTCTAGCAGTGGAATGTACATGGAATTTAAAGAGAGTGTTGGTGATTGGAATTTATGCACCTAATGGAGCAAAAGAAAGCTTCTTTGAGGACTTGAGGAAGCGATTAGATGAACTTTCTTATGACCAGATAATTCTTGCAGGAGACTTCAATGGAGTTACAAACTTGGAACACGATAAAAAATCAGCAACTGTACAAAAGAAAAGAGGACTATTACCAAAGACTTTTCTTGCACTAATGCAACAGGAAACCTTGGAAGATGTATGGAGAAGACAGAATCCAAAAGGTAGACAATATACGTTTTTCTCCGCGAGACACTCTACGTTATCACGAAATGATATGATCTGGGCCTCAAAAGACTTAGCGCTTTGGACTAAGGATGTGGAAATAATGCCTATGGTAGGCTCAGATCACAACCCAATCATGTGGAAGTTTGGAAAAAGAACTAAAAGGAAAGGACGGAGAATAAATGAGGACTTTTTACAAGAGGGAGAAAATATGGAGAGGTTGAGAAAGGAAACTACATTCTTCATACAACACAACATGAATAGAGAAGTACCAACTAATAAGGTTTGGGATACCTACAAAGCTGTAAGTAGAGGCATACTAATGGACTTAAACGGAAGAGCCAGGAAAAAAAGAGAGGAGAAGAGACAGGAGATTATGGAGAAAATAAAAGCCAAAGAAATACAATTAAAGAAAAGACCAGGGAAAAAGAAAATATACCAGGATATTAAAATCCTTCAAGAACAGCTGACGGCAATGAATAATAAAGAACTGGAATGGAATCTTAAGAGAATGAACCAAAAGTCGTTTGAAGGTGCAAATAAACCTGGGAAATATTTGGCGTGGCAACTGAAGAAGAGAAAGGAGAAAAGATAATAAATAAAATATGTGAAGACAATAAAGTACATCTGGAACAGACGGCTATTAGTAGAGCCTTCTATAAATTTTATGCTAAATTGTATAACAAAAAAGAAGTGAACAAAGACTCAATAGCGACATATCTGGGGAAAATGAAGCTCCCAATAATTTCGGAAGGATGGAGAGATAAACTGAATAGCGAAGTAACGGAGGAAGAGATAAAGAAAGCAATACAGTCAACAAATTTGGGAAAGGCGCCAGGACCTGATGGAATTACAGCCAAATTTTATAAGGTATTGGCCAATGAACTGGTGCCATTTCTAAAAGAAGTGATCAATGGTGTTTTGAAGGATCAAAGGATTCCAGATACTTGGAGTGAAGCCAATATATCATTGATCCCTAAAGAAGGACAGGATTTGACCAATGTCAAAAACTACAGACCTATTTCGTTACTTAATAATGACTATAAAATCTTTGCGAAGATATTGGCGGAAAGAGTAAAGGGATGGCTTTCCGAGGTTATTGAGGAGGAACAAGCTGGTTTTTTACCAAACCGACAAATCAGAGATAATTTAAGGACAGTTATAAATGCTATTGAATATTATGATAAGCGTTGCGACAAGGAGGTTGGTTTCTTCTTTGTGGACGCTGAAAAGGCATTTGACAATTTGAACTGGGACTTTATGTTTGCCACCATGGAACAGCTACAAATGGGGGAAAGATTTATAAGAGCAGTGAAAGAAATTTACAGAGACCAGAGTGCAGCAATTGTGGTGAATGACGAGGTGACTAAGAAACTGACTATAGGTAAAGGTACAAGACAAGGTTGCCTGTTGTCTCCACTGTTGTTTATTTTGGTTTTGGAAATATTGATGATACAGATTCGAGAAGATAATGCAATCCGTGGAATAAAAATAAAAGACTTTTCCTATAAGGTCAGAGCATTTGCAGATGACATAATGTTAATTGTGGAAGATCCAATTGAGAATATGCCAAAGGTAATAGAGAAAATTAAGGAATTTGGAGATTTGGCAGGATTCTACGTAAACAAAAAGAAGTCAAAGATATTATGTAAGAATATGACCAAACAAAAACAACAGTTATTAATGGAAATAACAGACTGTGAAGTAACAAGTAAGGTGAAATATCTGGGAATTGAACTGACTGCAAAGAATACAGATCTATTCAAGAATAACTATGAAAAATTGTGGACTCCGATAGAGCAAGATTTGATTAAATGGAATAGATTGAATTTGTCATGGTTGGGAAGCATTGCAGTAGTGAAGATGAATGTGTTGCCAAGAGTGATGTTTCTGTTACAAACAATACCAATTATCCAGGACTCTAAGCAGTTTGAAAAATGGCAGAGGAAAATATCGGACTTTGTCTGGGCAGGCAAGAAGCCTCGAGTAAAAATGAAAGTATTATAGGATGCAAAAGAGAGAGGTGGAATGCAACTGCCCAATCTAAGACTCTACTATGATGCAATCTGTTTGGTGTGGTTGAAAGACTGGATGACGCTGAAAAATCGCAAATTGCTAGCCTTAGAAGGATATAAAAAAATATTTGGATGGCATGCATATCTGTGGTATGACAAAGTAAAAGCAGACTCTATGTTTTTACACCATTATATTCGGAGAAGCCTCTTCACAATTTGGAAGAAGTATAGAGATTACCTACAGGAAGGAATTCCCTCCTGGGTGGTTCCTTATGAAGTAATAGATCCGAGAACTGTCGATAATGAACAACAACGCTTAACGTACAAGGAGATAATACGAATAGAACTTTCTAAAGTAAGAATAAAGACGCAAGACGAGCTGTCTCCAAGTTACGATTGGTTTCAGTATAGACAGATCAGAGATCTTTACAATTCGGACTGTGCGAAGGGAGGGGTAAGAATGGAGAATTCGGAATTAGAGGAGGTAATTCTACAAGAGGACAAAAAGGAAATTTCTAAGATTTATAAAGTGCTGTTAAAATGGTACACAGAAGATGAGATAGTCAAAGTGCAAATGGTGAAGTGGGCTATAAATTTTAATAAAGAAATAACAATGGAGGCATGGGAATATTTGTGGAAAAACACATTGAAGATTACGACATGTACTAATATTGAAGAGAATGTCTATAAAATGATTTACCGCTGGTACTTGACACCAAAGAAAATTGCGTTAGGGAATTTGAACATGTCTAATAAATGCTGGAAATGTAAAAAGCATGAAGGATCGTTGTATCACATGTGGTGGACTTGTGAGGTAGCTAGGCAGTACTGGGGGGAAATAATAAGAGTGATAAGTGAGATTTTACAATTTCAAGTTAATAAGAACCCAGAACTCCTGCTACTGAACTTGGGAATGGAGGATATTCCGGCACAATACAGGACATTGCTATTTTACATGACAGCAGCGGCTAGACTTTTGTATGTGCAAAAGTGGAAAGTACAAGAAGTGCCAACTATCGAGGACTGGATCTATAAATTGCTGTACATGGCGGAAATGGACAAAATGACAAGGAAACTGAGAGACCTTGATCCAGGACAGTTCAACATGGATTGGGAGAAGCTGAAACAATATTTGATGAAAAAATGGGAGGTGGGAGGAGAACTGTGGCAGTTTGAAAATTATTGAAATATAACAAAAAAAAGGGGAAGTGACTTTACCGGGGGGAGGAAAGTTAAAGGAGACATTCTAAGCAATTATATTATCTGATTATTAAATATAGTATTAAGCAACAGAGGTGTTATTACAATAATTATAAAGAATTATAAGGATAGAAATTAATTAGTTCTATTTCTGGCAGATAACTGTTCAACGGAGAAATTATATAATTAAAACAGAATGAATATAAGAAAGGTGGAAAGAAATATATAGTAACATACAGAATATGAGTTAAATTGTTTAACCTGTGCCGAATTTACATTGTGTTCATAGAGGTACTCAGAAATATGCAGTGTATGGGTCAAATTGATTGATTATTGTTGGTAGATAACTGTATAATGGAGAAATTATATAATTAAAATATAATGAACATAAGATAGGTAGAAGGAAGTAAAGAGTAACATATAGAGTATAGGTTAGATTGATTGACTTATGTCGAATGTATATTATGTTTATAGAAGTACTTAAAGTTATGTAGAATGTGAGACGAACTGTTTGTCCCATATTGATGAGACTAGAATGTGTGAGATAAAATATAGAGTACAAAAAACAGATAAATGATTATTATTATTAAAGGGTATATGCCAGGAATGTAATGTTTAGTTGATAAGTTAAGTGGGATAGGGAACAGAGATAGCACGGTATTATAATAGACAAGCTTAGAAGAGAGTGAAAGTATATGATTATTAGAATAAAATAAGTATGAAACGAGTAGGGGGAAAATGGATAAGGGGTTGGAAAACTGTTGGAAGTCAACAAAAGGGGGGGAAGAGAGGGGGTTAGAACTTGAATATTTAAAGGAAATAGATTGTAATGAATATAATATTGATTGATTTCTAATCCAATAATTTTTTTTTCAAAAAAAATAAATAAATTTAAACGTATCTAAACTTAGCTCCAGTAAGGTCCATTAGCAAACTGCTTCTTTGTAAAGTTCCAGGAGAAACTTTGCATTCCCTTTTTCACACCCCAGCAGCACCTAACAAAGGTAATCAAACTTTTGTCATTTCCAGAGAATGACCTTTATGGTTTTTGCCCCAATGGCCGAAAGGATTCCCCCAGCCTCGGGATATGTTTTGCCCTATAAGCACCAGGGCTTCCTCACATTCAAATTGGGCAAGCTACACCTCCAGATTTGAGCATTGTACCCTTAGGGAGACTTCCCTAAGCCAGTCTCTCGCCGGCTGAGAATGTGAGGCTTTGAAGCCCTCTTTCTCCGTGGACTTCTCAACTCTTCTTCGTGGATAGGTAATTATAACTTGTAATCCCTCAAATCTATTCCACTTTCACCACTGTTTTTCCTAGGACTCTGTGTGCTTGTGCATTACTTCTTGTGTGTGCATATTTTCCTCTGTTAATAAAAACTCCTCTTTATTTGAGATCGCCAGTCTTGTCTGCTTCCTTGGGGAAGGGACGCCATAAACAGAACAGAAAAGTTGCAAAGTGCCATGCCTACGGGGTTTGCTGGGATATGTTGTCCATCCCCTTTCATGCTGTCACTTCTTCACAGGCATATCTTTCATATCTGTTATACAGCAAAACAATACACAATCCATTTCCAACATTGATCATCAAAAGTTAATTTTGCACTATACCGATATCCCGACTTTAAAGAAATGGCAAGCTCCCCTCCCCCTCAACTTTGATTGGCCCATTTTTTGCTCCTAAGAAACCACTTTCTAACAATTGGCTGGTTGTTATGGCGGGCAAATTTGAAAATAATTTGTCATATTCAAATATTCTCCGGAAACCCTGTTGCTTACAAAGTAGGTTTTGCAGAATACTGACCTTTCTTTATTGTGCAAATGCGCTATGAAAGCGCTGGGCAAAAACAGATTTCCGCCATTATCACGTGGTACGGAAAGAAGGTGCAATTGTAGCACAGTGATGGCGAGGAACACGCAGAATGTGAAAGCATGTGAATATCTGCTTGAACAGCGCCGTGGTTGCAAAAAAGATGTGGAAACAAAAAACAAGTGTGGATTCGTCCCATTTGTATTTGTAATGTATATGTTTTGGATGATTCTATGATATTGATTCTGATGTTTACTGCTTATTATGGATAAAAATGTATTTACTTTGATTCATTGATGAAATTGAGCACTTCCTGCACTTGCATTTTATATAAAGTTTATTTATATAAACTTTGTGGAAGTTTTGACTAGCTACTCTGGGAAAGGTGTTACTTCAGTTTGAGTTCCCAGTGGAGGCCTTTCAGTTTCTCAATTTCTGTCCCCGGGCAGTTGTTTTTCCAAAGGAGGTCCATCTTAGACATCCAGAACTGCCTCTGCCACTGTAGAGAGCCCCACTTTAAACCGATTGTTTCATCCAAGGCTGCAGGTGCCAAGGATGAGGCACCACAGCACAGTTGCCACTCATTTTCCCACTGGGATTGGTTCCTGCATGGTGATTGACTGCCAGAACAAACAACTTCTAAGGGATGCCACCACATCCTTGTCCATGTCCCAGCTCAGCAGAAAGTTCTCCAGCCACTGCTGGTCATTCCGGATCACAATGATGAAGTTGTCCCACCAGTCGCTGTTTTTTGGATAGAACCAGTACATCAGCAGACAGGCACTCCTGGAAGGGAAAACCATCTTAGTCTGGATTGGCAATGCAACGGAACAGGTTTGATGAACAATAGTGCCACGGAAGATCTTAAAGCATGGTTTCTGGTGGACACCTTCTTCAGGAAGGTACAGCAGACATCCATCATGTGGGATAAAAGGTTGAGGCATGGAAAGTAGAGCCAGTTTTTTAGAGAGAAATATAGTCTTTATATCCATATCAGCAAATTAGGTAATTCCACAAACAAGTCAAATCATACATACAAGTAGCTAGCTAACAGATAATGAAAAGTAACAAGGCTATACAGCAGCAGGGCTGCGTGTCTGCATCTACTTCAGCATCTCACACCTGCTGGCTAGTAATTAACCCTTTTATGTATTCTAACCAGGATTGACTCTAAGCCAAGGTTACACTTCCAGGTTAGGTCTCACATGACCAAAACAAATATGTTAACCCAACAGTGACTGAATTTAGATCTTGCCCACTCCCAACACATCAAAGAGCTCAGAGATATGCAAGTGACCTGGATCAAGGCCAGCACTTCAGCTTTCAAGAGAAACTAAGCACACAATTGAAAACACACCAAAGTATTCGCTAACAACTCCAATGGCTGCCAGAAAAGAATGCAAGTTGCACAGTCACACAAAAGCAATTTTTAGGTTTCCCTCCAGAACCCCGCAGCCAACCTTTGCAAATTACAATTAATTTAAGATTAGTCTGTCTTATGTAAATCAGTCTGGGTTGCATGTCTGCATGTCCCAAGTGTAACCCAACTACAAGACTTTAATTTTACTTGTTTCATCACACACAGTCCAGTAGTAAAATTACAAGCATGTCATACAGACATTACAATATCTTATCTGACATCTGTGCACAAATGTAGCACATCATGACTGGGAAGGAGTTTTGGGGTCTGATGGGAAGAATGTACTGCATGTTGCAGGCAGATTGGGCAGGAGATATGAAGGGGCAAGTTTGAAAAAGCAGCAACTAGCAGTAGCAGCTGTCTACCTGGTACTCGCAGTCTCCCATGCAATCTCAAGTGACCATTTAGCTAAAGCCACCAGGAGGCAGGAAGGGCTGAAATGTAAAAGCCAGTGGAAAGAAGCAGGAATATTCCCCTGAGCTGTTTTCCCACTTCAAAGCTAGTAAAATCACGAGCACCACCACTTCAGCTCTCCAGGCTGTTGTGTTTGTCTCCTCACATGCCCAAATTGTGTTGAAAGCAGAGGGCAGCGGCATCTTTGGTCATAAGTAGAGATGGGCAGGAACAGCAATACAAACTTTAAAAAGCCAGAAACAGCCCAATCAGCTGTTTGCAAACGCCTTGTTCCTGAGGCTGCATTGTAAACAAACAGGTGGTCATTGCAAGCCTTGTTCGTTGCTATTCGTCAAGCCAGACAATCTGGCACCTGCAATCAATTCCCTTGGCAACCGGAGACAGGGACTGCCTGAACTCTGTCTGAACTCGTTGCCTAGGAAACCCCAATCTAAGCCCAATTTAACTTGATAGGCAGGTCTTCCTTTCAAGTGTGGAGCTCCAAATTTGTTACAAGGAAGCAAAGAGCATGGGGGAGGGGGGGGCTCCCAGCTCTGGTTTTGTAGACAGTGAGGGAGAAACAGTTGCTGTTGACATTTTGAGAGAGAGACAGGGTGAGTACACTAGAGCTTGAATTTTCTTTGTGTGTGGTGGGATAGGGATCTACCACTTCAAGTTCCAGGGCTGCTGCCTGGCTCTTGGCCAAGCTATTATTTATTATTGGTACATTTCGGGCTGCCTGCTCATGAAAGGTTTCTGGGAGTGGTGTGGTAGGGATCTTGATGGCTAGAGGAGGGCCTGCTGGCCCCCACGAACAACAAACAACTAACATGTTTGTGAACAGGTCATGTTCGTCAATGTTCATTGTTTGTTGATGGCAACGTACAATGAACACCATATTTGGGTTTTTTTTCTGTTCGTGCCAATGTCTTGTCATAAGCCACAGGCTGGTCAAAGGGGGAGGATTGATTCATTCAACTGTAATTTAACAGTTTTAGTCAAAATTGGCTGGTTGCAGAATGTGGGAAAGCTGCTGGGGTGACGCAAACAGCCCTGGAGTGCTCCTGTCACGTGCTCCACAGCCCAATTCAGCCCACTGTGGAGTATGGGAGTGATGCCAGGAGGGGCCTGGAGAGATCCTGTGCTTCACAGCAGGCCAATTTAGGCTGCAAATGGGCCTGGTTCACATGATGCGCCAGCTGGGAGCACACCTCAGGAGGTTCATACCCCCACCTTTCCCCTCATTTCATTGTTGCTTTCCTAGCCAGGAAGCTGCCTGGGGCATTCAACGAAGCCAAGCTGATCACCTTCAGCATGCTGGTCTTCTGCAGTGTCTGGGTGTCCTTTGTGCCCACCTACCTGAGCACGAAGGGGAAATACATGGTGGCGGTGCAGGTTTTCTCGATCTTGGCCTCCAGTCTGGGCTTACTGGGCTGCATCTTTCTTCCCAAGTGCTACATCATTCTACTGTGGCCTCATCTGAGCACAAAAGAATACCTGATGATGAAAAATAAAAATGAGGTCTGATTTTGAGTACATTCTTTTTCATGTTTGAACTCTGAATGAGCCCAATGTACTTGTTTTGGGAGTTTACTCCCCTAGGCTGGCATAGATGAAATCTTTCTTACTTTCACACATATTACAAAACAAACTACTAATGCACTATCATGGACAATGCATAATGACATGAGATATCTTTAAGCCACTTTTAAAAATTCTTTACATTTATCTTTTTATTGCAACCTGATTCTCTTTATTCCAAAGAGAATAGACTACTGTCATGCACTCTGCATAGGTCTCATGGTGGCAGTGCAGGTTTTCTCTACTTCGGCCTCCAGTCTGGGCTTACTGGGCTGCATCTTTCTTCCTAAATGTTCCACCATTATCCTGAAGCTTCATTTTAATACAAAAGGAGATCTAATGTTGAAACATAAATGTAGTATTTGGAGTACTTTAGATCAAATCTTTCTTACTTTCCCCGTCATTTAATGCTGGGTTAACAGTTTTAATCAGAAAAGTCCCCAAGGGCAGAAGGCTTTCTGAGCAAGATTAAATTTCTCCTGGTGCTCCTTGACCCACTATCTTTGGTGGACACAATGAGTGGTCCGGCACCATGACACCTAAGCAAAGGACATCAGCAGCAGACGGCCACTGAATGAGCATGAACCAGCTCCACATGTCTGGCACCTTCTCCGTGAGGCTCTCTCTTAATTGCTTTTTCTTTCCAATTTTCACCCTAATCTGCATAACATGAGCCATTGTGGCAGCTGGGGGCTCAGAGGCTGAAAAAGATGCATCCCTCCTCAAACCCATGTGTGCATCAGATCTTCACAAGGAGAGATCACTCCCCTCCCCTCCTATCTGCTTTGGAAATGCTTGGAAGTCAGATTTGAGACTGCAAATCGAAAGATACTTCCCTTGGAGCAAGGACTATTCAGTAAAATGCATCTGAGTAGACCTGTTCAGGATTGCCTGCTTATTCTTTCATGGCTCTCTTTTTGTCAGAGGCAAATGACAAACGTGTCCCTACTCTCCCCTTCCAAAAATAATATTACCTGCTCCCAGAGCAAAAGGAAAACATGGGGAAAACATAGGTCTGTTTGGGAGGGTGGGGTGAGGGTGTGTGTGTGTGGGGGGGGGGTCAGCCTTCCTTCCCTTCCTGTGGCACCCATTTTAAATACTGTGTTCAAGCAGTGGAGGGCTGTTTGGTACAGAGAATAGCTACTGACATCAACATTTAAAAAGCATTTGTTAAAAAGAAAACGGTCACACATACTGTTAAGCACAGCAACAAATTCAGAAAGGGATCCCAAAAGAACGGTGTAAAAACACAATTACTCTGTCCCTTATTCTGTACACACCAGTCCAGATCATATTCTTAACTTGTAAGTTAAAGGGATCTAAAGGGTTCCCATTACCACACAGTCTATGTTCCAGCCTGTAGCCGCCACATGGCAATGACCACTTTCAGGAGTCAGGTATGTCAGCCCTTTCAGCCTCCAAATAAAATCACCAAAAGAGAACTTCCTCTCTGTGCCAGGGGATTTTATTATCTCTGCTTAGCCTCTTCCTGGACAGGTCAAAGAAATCTTTCCTGAAGTCTTCAGGAAGGGATTTTCTCATCAACAAAGAGAGCTGTGGTTCTCAAAAGCTTATGCTACAATAAAGTTGGTTATTCTTAAAGGTGCTACTGGACTCTTTACTATTTTGCTACCACAGACTAACATAACTAACTCCTCTGGATCTACAATCCGTACATTAATCCTTAAACATTCTTTTCTTTCCTATCTCTGGCATAAGAACACCAGTTCTGCTTTTGCCCTTTACCCTGACATAGTAGAACACAAAACTATGTACATCAAAGCAGCTGTGGAATCAACAATGCTGTCCTAAAAGAAGGTCAGGTTCACAAGATGATAACATCTGACTTGGGACTAGAGACCCCGTTGAGTTGCTTCCTGTATACAAAGTGCACACAAATACAAACAGCCTCTAACATGTTTTGCTCGATATTCCTTGTCTTTATTGTTTAGACCCTGCCTCCTTCTAGGTGAGAGCACTGAGAGCTGTCCACCTGGATACACCAAGGTGATTAAGGAAGGAGAACCTAGTTGCTGCTATGACTGTTCTCCATGTGCGGAAGGGACAGTCTCTGGTCAGGAAGGTGAGTCACATACCAGAGCCCCAGTTGGAAGGAGGATGGAGAGGCTTCCATCCTAGCCTCAGCTTGTCCCCTTTGGCTCATTTTATCAGTCACTGCAAGTGGAACTACATGGTGGAACTACATGGAACTACATGCAAGGGGAAATTCATGGTGGTGGTGCAGGTTTTCTCGATCTTGGCCTCCAGTCTGGGCTTACTGGGCTGCATCTTTCTTCCCAAGTGCTACATCATTCTCCTGAGGCCTCATCTGAATACAAAAGAACACCTGGTGATGAAATATAAAGGTAGGATCTAATTTGGATTACATTTGTTATCTGTTTACATCCCATTATGGATTGAATCTACTTATCTTGGGAGTTAGCTCCAGCACCCAAATATGGCATGAGGCAATAAATATAAACACATATTATGTGGGTTCAACCAGTTTCTTTTTTAACCTTTAAGTTGCTGATCTCCGTCAAACACTTATACCCTAAGCTGACTATTTTGAGGGTGGGCTGCAGTAGGCATCCTCTTTGGGTGCCCACCTGGCAAGTCCACCCTGGCTTGAAACCTGGCTGGTGGCTTTCTCCTGCCTTGTTTATCAGTCTGCACAGCCTCCTGTGTCAAGTGGTGCCCCGCTTCATCCACATCCCTGATGGGCAGCAAGTGTTGGAGGCCGCAAGTTGACAACACTCCAGCTATTATAGAAGTAATATAATGGAGGCACATTTGACCTGCTTATTGTAGGCTCTGGTATATCCTGGGAATGATCTTGAGTCTGATTAAAGAGTGAATAAAGAGAGTTTTTTCAAGAACTACAACTCTGACAGAAAGGAGAGAAACAGAATAGATACTAACTACCTCAGTAAGAAGGGAGGAAGGAACTTCCAGGAAGGAGCAAGAAGCAGGAAGTAGCCTAAGAATACCAATCTGGAAACATGCAGGAAGGACAGAAGAAAGGAGGAAAGAAGGATCCCACTGTGCCATCTATCTAACTGTCAGACCCACTGCCCCTTGCAGGTATTCTGTGTCTCCTACTGTCTCTGTACACAAGACATGGTATTTCCAACACTTATTGGCTGTTTTAAATGTTGGTCATTTGCATATTCCTGAACATTCTTTTCTGTTTAAAAAAAAAACAGCAGTTGTCTCTCTGCCTATCAACTGAGAACATGTAGTCTGAACTTCTGGTTTGGGATCCATGGAGGACTAACGCAGCTCTAAGAGCTGAGCTGTCTGTGCCGCTGTTTGTGGAGGCTGGAGGGGCACCGATTGCCCGCAGCCCCCTGTTCTCAGGCGGAGAACAGGCAAGCACGCTTTTGAACCTGAGGGTGCATCGATCTCGGGTGGAGGGGGGCTCTACAGAATGAGCTCTCACCCGCCCTTGAGGTCCCACCCGGAGAAAGGTTTTGCTAAGATCTCTGCAGTGGCTCTGGAGTCAATTTCTTTTGGCATAAGACCTGCATGCCCAAGCTTCATCAAGCAGCAAGGGGTATAGATTCGATTGGACTAAAGAAGCAGCGATTACAACCCAAGATAAACGTTTAAGAAGGTAAAGATTGCTATCTCTCAATACGGGACAGATTAAAGTAAGATACAAAACATAAAAGTGGATTTAAAAACTGCAACAGATTGATTGAGTAAAGGGGAAGATTCTGGCAAGTAAATTTTTTTAAAAGGGACATTGCAAAGCGAATTTAGAGTGGAAAATTGATTATTGTTTACATACTTGTGGTGGGAAGAGATACTGAACTGTGGGAAAGTTCTAATATTGCGAGAACGGCTGCGAAAAGAGAAGGAACAGGAAGTACGTCAGGACTACAGAGTGGTTGGCAAGAAGCGACTTGTAGATGTAAAATATTTGAAAAATGCAAAGCTTGGAAAAGAATTTGTAGCTGCTTCTAAACAGAAGAAGAGAGGGGTTGTATTGTATATAAAAGAGGAGCTACAGCCCAAGCTAGTGTTAAACGATCCAGAAGCTCGATATGTGGCAGTGGAAACAATCTGGAATTCAAAAAAGACATTGGTGATTGGAATCTATGCACCCAATGGTGCAAAGGAGAATTTTTTCAAGGACTTACAAAAGCAGCTAGATGAACTGTCCTATGATCAGATAATAATGGCAGGCGACTTCAATGGAGTTACAAATTTAGAGGAAGACAAGAAAACTACAACTAGACAAAAGAAAAGAGGACTATTGCCAAAGTCGTTTTTTGCGATTATGCAACAGGAAAGTCTAGATGATGTATGGAGGAGTCAATATCCTAAAAATAGACAATACACATTTTACTCTGCAAGGCATTTTACGTTATCAAGAACTGACATGATCTGGGCCTCCAAAGAATTGTCGTTGTGGACTCGAGATGTGGAAATAATGCCAAAGGTAGGCTCAGATCACAATCCAATTATGTGGAGGTTTGGGAAAAATAGTAAAAGAAGGGGATGGAGAATAAATGAAGACTTGTTACAGAAAGAAGACAATATCGCGTTGCTGCGAAGGGAGACCAAGTTCTTTATACAATACACTTTGAACAAAGAGGTATCGACTGATAAGGTCTGGGATACGTACAAAGCAGTGATAAGAGGGATACTAATGGATTTGAATGCAAGAACTAGGAAGAAGAAGGAGGAGAAAAGACTGGAAATTATGGAAAAAATTAAAGCCAAAGAGATTCAACTTAAAAAGAGACCAGGGAAAAAGAAAGTATACCAGGACATCAAAATATTGCAAGAACAGCTGTCAGCAATGAACAATAAAGAAATGGAGTGGAATTTAAAGAAGATGAACCAGAGGTCGTTTGAAGGTGCAAACAAACCTGGGAAATACTTGGCGTGGCAATTAAAAAAGAGAAAGGAGAAGAAAATTATTAGTAAAATATGAGAAGAAGACAAGATATTAAGTGATCAGGCTGCTATTAGTAGAGCCTTTTTTAAATTTTATGCAAAATTATATATAAAAAAAGAGGTGAATAAAGATTCAATAGCGGAGTACTTAACTAAGATGAAATTTCCGACAATCTCAGACGAATGGAAAGAGAAACTAAATAAGGAAGTGACGGAAGAAGAAATAAAAGAAGCTATTCAATCAACAAAATTGGGGAAGGCGCCAGGACCGGATGGACTAACGGCAAAATTTTATAAAACAATGTCGAATGAATTGACACCGTTCCTGAAAGAGGTAATGAATGGAGTTATGCATGATCAAGGAATCCCTGATTCGTGGAATGAAGCTAACATATCATTGATTCCAAAGGAGGGACAAGATTTGACGAATGTTAAAAACTACAGACCAATTTCATTGTTGAACAATGACTACAAAATATTTGCAAAGGTATTGGCGGAAAGAATCAAAGGATGGATGTCGGAATTCATTGCAGAAGAACAAGCTGGTTTTTTACCTAACAGACAAATAAAAGACAACTTAAGGACAGTAATAAATGCTATTGAATATTATGACAAGCATTGTGATAGAGAGGTTGGTTTCTTTTTCGTAGACGCGGAAAAAGCCTTTGACAATCCAAATTGGGACTTTATGTTCGCCACCATGGAAAAGCTGCAAATGGGAGAAAAGTTCATTCAAGCGGTTAAGCAAATCTATAAAGACCAAAGTGCAGCGATTGTAGTAAATGATGATTTGACAAAAAACCTGAAAATAAGTAAAGGCACAAGACAGGGCTGCCCTCTGTCTCCATTGCTGTTCATACTGATTTTGGAAATATTGATGATTCAAATACGAGAGGACGATACAATTCGAGGTATAAAAATAAGAGAGTTTACCTACAAGGTCAGAGCATTTGCGGATGATATAATGTTAATAGTTGAGGACCCAATCGACAATATGCCAAAGGTAATAAGGAAAATAAAAGAATTTGGAGATCTGGCGGGATTTTATGTAAACAAAAAGAAGTCGAAGATTTTATGTAAAAACATGACCAAACAGAAGCAACAAGAACTGATGGAGATAACGGACTGTGAGGTAACAAACAAAGTAAAATATTTGGGAATTGAACTAACTGCGAAAAATATAGACTTATTCAAGAATAATTATGAGAAATTGTGGATACAAATAGAGAGAGACTTGTCAAAATGGAATAAGCTGAATCTATCATGGTTGGGAAGAATCGCAGCAATAAAAATGAATTGACACTGAGAGATCTCTGTCTTTTGGTGCTACACCTCTGAAGATGCCAGCCACAGCTGCTGGCGAAACGTCAGGAACTACAATGCCAAGACCACGGCAATACAGCCCGGAAAACCCACAACAACCATCAATAAAAATGAATGTTTTACCACGTGTGATGTTTTTGCTGCAAACAATTCCGATCATTCGAGACTCTAAACAATTTGAAAAATGGCAAAGAAAAATTTCAAATTTTGTGTGGGCAGGCAAGAAACAGCGTGTGAAAATGAAAGTATTACAGGATGCCAAAGAGAGAGGTGGATTGCAGGTGCCCAATTTAAGATTATACTATGAAGCAATATGTTTGACATGGATAAAGGATTGGATAACGTTGAAAAATCGCAAACTTCTGGCTCTGGAAGGTCACAAAAAATATTTGGATGGCATGCGTACCTCTGGTATGATAAAGTAAAAGCGGACTCTATGTTTTTGCATCACTATATTCGAAGAAGCCTCTTTGCAATCTGGAAGAAATATAAGGTATACATGGAAGATGGAATCCCTTCATGGGTGGTTCCGTATGAAGTAATAGATCCGAGAACTGTCGACAACGAACAGCAATGTTTAACATACAAGGAGATAACACAAATGCAACATTCAATATTAAGAATAAAAACAGAAGAAGAGTTGTCTCCTTGTTATGGATGGTTTCAATACAGGCAGATCAGAGATCTTTATAAATCGGACTGTTCAAGAGGAGGAATAAGAATGGAAAATTCAGAATTGGAAAAAGTAATATTACAAGAAGGTAAGAAAGAAATTTCAAAGATCTATAAATTACTTCTAAAATGGTATACTGAGGACAAAACAGTGAAAGTACAGATGGTGAAGTGGGCTATAAACTTTCATAAAGAAATAGCAATGGAGTCTTGGGAGCACCTGTGGAAGAATACAATCAAGATTACAACTTGTACGAATATTAAAGAAAATGTATATAAAATGATATACAGATGGTATTTAATACCGAAGAAAATTGCGCTGGGAAATGTTAATATGTCAGATAAGTGCTGGAAATGTAATAAGCATGAGGTATCACTATATCATATGTGGTGGACTTGTGATGTAGCTAAGCGATACTGGGGAGATATAACAGAAGCAATTAATGAGGTGTTGCAAACCCAAATAAATAAGAACCCAGAATTGCTGTTACTGAACTTGGGAATGGAGAAAGTTTCAACGCAGCACAGAACATTGTTATTTTACATGACTACAGCAGCAAGATTACTGTATGCGCAGAAATGGAAAGTGCGAGAAGTACCTACTGTAGAGGATTGGATTTACAAATTGCTGTACATGGCAGAGATGGACAAAATGACAAGAAAACTTAAAGATCAAGATCCAGAACAATTTATGGCAGATTGGGCGAAACTGAAACAATTTTTGGAGAAAAAATGGGATGTGAAAGGAGAACTGTGGCAGTTCGAGAACTTTTAAATTGAGATACTATAAACAGAAGAGAGAAGTGACTTTACCAATAAAAGAAATGTGTGTTTATTTTAATCTAAGCTAGGATTATAGTTAAGTATAGGAGGGGTAGAATTTATAACTGATACTTAAAAGTGGGATTGAGATATTAGAAAAAGTAATATAGCATACATATCGTTTATGTAAGGGAAGATGAAACTGTTTAGAGTAATAAATGTTATCAAGTTAGAATATTAACTTAATTATTATTAAGTTTGGATTATGGTTAAGTATAAGATATGATAAGTATGTTGTTAATTACGGGAAGAAGTATTAGTAAAATTAATTTGATAAGTAAGTTATTAATTATGGGAAGAAATATCAGTAAAACTAATATAGTATGTATAGAGTAAATATGGGCTTAGAGTAAGGAATGTTATGTAGGGATGTTTGATTGTTTAATATAGAATTTGTTAAGTAATAAAGGGGGTAAAGGGTTGGAAAGCTGTTGGAAGTCAAGAAGGAGGGGGGGAAAGGGTGGGGATTAGGTTAGATTAAATCAGATAGGGTTTAATTGAAATAATGTATGAAATTATGCTCACCAATAATTTTTTTTTAAAAAAGAGAACATGTAGTCTGTTAGCGAAGTCAGTATTTCTTTCACTGTGTAATTCTTTCTTATGTTTCCTAATAAAGTTAAGATCAAACCCCTCATGGTGTCAATTGTTTTCAAGCTCAAACCCCTCAAGGTTTTTAAGCTCAAACCCCTCATGGTGTCAATTGCTTTTTTTTAAAGGAAATAACCGACTAGGTTCAGGAGATGGTGCTCAGCACCCGGGGTGCTCTTTCACAGCACTCGATCTGGACACCCCTCATCACTGAGATACCTCAGGGATTTTGTTTGCCATATAATCCTCCCTATCCTGAGCAACCCACCCTATTCTTGCCGCAAGTCATGGCCTAACCAGCTTCCAACCAGGCCTATTTAAATTCCTGACAGAACAACAAAATACAACCATGAATCCTTACTAAGTATAAATCTAGTTAGTGTTTATATATTGCATGTGAAATAACAAACATTTATACTCACAAACAATACCATATATAGGTTTCAATATTGGCCTTAATAGTTACAAACTCTTGTTAAAAGAAGATACACAACCCATTATAAATAGACCAGTTACAAAAGTACAATAAATATCTTCAATTATCTCCTAGAAAACGATAAATGCATCCTCCGGAAGGTTTGCTGGCAGAAATCCATAGTAAGTATCTCAGTAGTTTGTTAAAGAATGGTGACTCATCCCCTGGAAAAAATTTGGCTGGCATTGAATAGCTTTCAAAGGTGTCTGATATTTTTCACCATTCAATTTATGTGAGAGGAAAACACATGGAAGATCTTAAAGCATGGTTTCTAGTGGACACCTTCCTCAGGAAGATACAACAAGCATCCACTGAACACTTCAGAGACATCAGGATTACCTGGCCCAAGCCCAGCACTGCTGCGTTCACAACTGGCATGATTCTTGACAACTCTAAGCACACGATTTAAAACACACCAAAGTAATCACTAACAACTGCAATGGCTGCCACAAAAATATGTGAATTGCACAGTCACACAAAAACACTTTTTAGGTTTCCCTCCAGAATCCCCCAGCCAATCTTTGTGAATTACAATTAATTTGAGATTTGTCTGTCTTGTATCAGTCTGGGTTACAGGCCTTTTTTTCAGTGGGAACGCAGTGGAATGGAGTTCTGACACCTCTTGAGTCCAGTGGCCCCGCACCCTGATCTCCAGATAAAGATCAGTTCCCCTGGAAGAAATGGCCATTTTGTAAGGAGCTCCATGTGTTTCTCCCTCATTTTCCTCTTGAGAGTTCCACCACCTTTCCCCCCCAGAAAAAAGCTCTGTGGAAGCCTAACAACAGCCCCCATCCCAGGACTGCCATGTGGTCTCTTTGAGCTCTCCAGGTGAAGAAGAGAAGGAATGGCCGCGTGTGCTGCAAACTCCTGCCTCTTTCTTATGCTAAGGAAGTCTTGGGGCTCTTCTAGTCTCAAGAATGTTTTCACCTGCACATTCTTCTGCTACAGAGGTGGAAGTTTAAAAAAACAGCTCTCAGCCCTCCCCAGACCTGCCTTGCCCCCTCCCTGCCAACCCTCCCAGACCCCTCCTGTGTCTCAGTCCTCCTGAGACCCTGCTTGCCCGCTACTTGCCAACCCTCCTCAGACCCCCCTTGCCCCTACAACTGCCAGCCCGCCCCAGACCCCCCCTTGCCCCCCTCCACCTGCCAATCCTCCCCAGACTCCCCTTGCCCCTACACCTGCCAGCCCTCCCCAGACCCCTCCTGCCTGTTAGCCCCAGACCCCCCTGTCTGCCAGCCAGCTGTTCCCAGACCCCACCCCCCCACCAGCCCTCCCCAGCCCCAGCTTTCTAGAGCCCGTTGTATTTATTTGCACAATGGGCTTTGTTTCTAGTATTAAATAAAAGTATTAGCAAACTCCTAATTAGCCTGGGAGCTAGGTGAATAAATAGAAGTGTTTTGATTTTTCTGTTCTCTTTTCAACATGTTTAAGGAGATGTGGAACCTTTCACAGATACTTTAGGTCAGAAAAGAATCACTTGCAAAATGTGAGGGAATGGTGTTTGGGCTGAACTCCTCAAGTTACACTTTTTTACATCAGCAAGATCTTGCCCACATTCCCTGAGTCATTGGCAGTGCGCATGTTTTCCATGCAGAAGGTCTCTAGGTATGCTCCCGGTATCTCTAGTTAAAGAATCTGTGGGCCTAATACACAAAACATTTTTCCCTGGGTATGTCTATGGGTTGAGTCATGCTCCCCAGCTGTGCATGAGTCTGAGAGCCAAACCAGGCATTACTTTTTTGAAAGGGGTGGCACTGGTGTTTCATTTGATCCCCGCAGCCCCGCAGCAGCTGTGGGGAATTACTTATTTTAAAGAGCGGTCAAACAGCTCAGAACAGTACAGGGGGAAGGGGCTCCTGCCTCCCTCCAAGCAGTTTTCTCATGCTAAAACCACTGGTGATTGCGTTATTTTGCCTATTCTGCTGCTCCAAGTGGAGTATTCTGCAGTGAAAATGGGAAAAGCACTCCCCCCAACACTGTTTTGGCACAGAAAAAGGGCTTGGGGAAGGCAGCAGCAGTGGAGCCCTTCCCCCCTGCAGTGGCATTCCAAGCCCATTTGGGATCTCCTCCCCCCTTTTTAAAAAGAAACCATTCCCCGCAATGGCTCTGGGTCCTGTGCTCTGCAGGCTGGCCACACTTGGGTTCCTCTGGACTGGACTGGACTGGACTGGACTGGACTGGACTGGACTGGACTGGACTGGACTGGAGCTTGGCGTTGCAAGGAGTTGGCTCTGGCTCACAAGGCGTGCATCTAGAGGGCCTGTTGATCCAGCGGTGCAGCCTTCTCAGGCCTCAGCCTAAATAGGCTGAGAGGTAATCTGGCTCAGCTGCATTTGCTGGCAACTGTTGAAGATGCTGAGACTGAGCTGTGCCTTGGCCAGGATCCTGAGAAACAGCACTACTCTCAGAGCCCTGGTCTGGGTCCAGGCTGGGATTGTGTGCTGCCAGTCTGGCGATTTGCCTCCTTTTTTGTATCTCAGTCTGAGTCTTCCACCAACACTGCAGTTGTGGAGTGGGAGTGGGTCCTGAGGGGCTACAGGCCCGGGTTCACATCCTGGGTGTCAAAGGCCTACTGGTTATCTTCCAGGCTGGTGGCAAGGTCTCCCTGGCAGGCTCTGGCAGGATAGACTCCAGTACTTCTGGAGCATGGCTGGCAGGTGCCTCTGAACAACAGGATCCTTCCTGATCCCTCCGGTTTTCCTGGGTCCCTGTCTTGGGTCCTCAGGCTCATCCTGTGAGCCCTCCAAGTCAGAGTCACTGGGCTGGTCAGAGAGGGTCATGACACTTTGTAGCTGCATGGAACACAAGTTGGCTCTTTGGTGAACTTGTGAAAAAAGTATCATCTGGTTTGGCTCTGGTTGAGATCAGAAGCACAGCATGTAGGGAGAAGAGGCTTCAGCTTTCCCCTCCGTGCCATTTCCCCCAAGTGAAACCCTGTCCGCCGTATATGAATGCATAGAATCATTTAATTGAAAACTTAATGACAGTAGTATTTTATTTGGTGCCTGAAAGCTAAAAAATTGTTCATATTAAACCCCAGATAGTTCCCTCCCCCTCATTGCTCTGTGGCTGCTTCCACACACGTTGGATAATCCACTTTCAATACTCTTTAGCAAACATTTGAAACTGATTTTCCATGTATGGAACAAAAAATCCACTTCAAAAGGATTGCGAAAGTGCATTGAATGTGCATTATTCAACGCGTGTGGAAATGGCCTGTGAGTTGTGGAATTCAGGGTGCTACTAACATCTACTTACCCCTATACAGAAGGGGTCTGCTTCTCCTTTCTTTCATGACTCTACCATTAGGCCCTTAACTAGAGTTGCCAGGTCTCCCAGCCATGAAAACGTGTGACGGGGAGGGTGTAGGGCACCCTGTTATGGAGACCTACCTCTTGCGCATGCCTCAGAGTGCTTCTGCATTGCAAATGATGTCATTCCTGGCATAACGCAAAAGTGCTCTGGAGAGCGCTGGAGTGTGCACAGGTGTGGGGGGGGGGTTCTTGCTCCCTTCCCTCACCTCCCCCCCACAGACCATATGGGAGGGGCAGAGGCTGGGAGTGACCGATGCCCTTAACACTTTAATCTCCTCCTCGTCCTGCTACTATAGAGCAGCAAAGCATATATATTAAAGCATTGTCCCATCCATGTAGATGTGAGTCAAAGATACTGTCCTAAAAGAGGGCCTGGCACACTTGTGCTAACCTGGGACTAGAGATCACAAAGTCATTTCTACAGAATAACCACATGCACCTAACATAGTTTGCCTGATACTCGCTGTCTTTATGTTTAGACCGTGCCTCATTCCAGGTGCACTGAAAGCTGCCATCCTGGATACGCCAAGGTGATAGAGGAAGAAGAGTCTCTCTGTTGCTCAGCTGGGCAGTGAAGAAAAATCCAGGGAGAAATACGGGGAATCAGTGTTGCTGGCGATGCCATATCATCCTGCTTTAGCATTCACCCCAAATGCTATCATTAAAACTCTATGGGTTGTCCCGGAACGGATGCCGCAAAGTTGCTAAATAGCCCAGCCCCACGGAATTCTCCTGCAGTTTGCCAGCCTTGGGTTGGAAGCTCTACTTGTCCTTCTCAGTACATCAGCGGTCTGAGAGCGGAACTACAAGTGACAAAAGGCACAGATTGGAAACTTTGGTTGTTGTGGGTTTTCCGGGCTGTATTGCCGTGGTCTTGGCATTGTAGTTCCTGACGTTTCGCCAGCAGCTGTGGCTGGCATCTTCAGAGGTGTAGCACCAAAAGACAGAGATCTCTCAGTGTCACAGTGTGGAAAAGATGTAGGTCATTTTTATCTACTCAGGAGGGGTGGGGTTGAGCTGAGTCATCCTGTAAGAGTTTCCCAGGGTGTGGAATGCTAATGGCGGGAGGCTTCACTGTATCCTGAGGAGGTTCTTTTGCATATGGATTGGTACTTGATGTGCTAATCTTCTCTGCAGGGCTATTGTCGGGGATAGAATGTTTTGTTAGCCTGGTGCAATGCCAAGACCACGGCAATACAGCCCAGAAAACCCACAACAACCATCGTTCTCCGGCCGTGAAAGCCTTCGACGATACATCGATTGGAAACTTGTCAGCTTCCCTCAAGTTTTGTTTGGAAATGTAGGCATCCTAGTCTTGCAGCTTGGCTCTCTGACTGCTGTCCAATGGACTTTTCAACTGTCACTTGTCCAATATTCCACCAAGCTGCCTACATTTCCCATCAAAACTTGAGGGAAGCTGACAAGTGTCCAAAAGTGCCTTTTGTCACTTGTAGTTCTGCTCTGAGTCCCCATGCCCTGGGAAAGAGAGTTTAAAAGTTCCCATCGCAGGGAACAATCGGGAATGGCTGGCCAGCCTGCTCCTGGGATAGTGGCCGGTGTGGGAATGTTGGGGACTCAGTACATCAGTGGTCTGAGTCTCCATGAGTGGCTAAGACAGAGAAGTGTTGGCAGCAATTGGAGTCACACAGAAGCAGCACTTTGATTTGGCCCAGCTCATGTCTTGCTTGGCAGCAAGCGCAGTACCAATAGTTCAGTGTTTGACCCTCCCCCTTATGCGCTCTGTCAGCCATGGACATTCCTTCCACATGTAACACAACATGCTAAGAATATTCCTGGAGAAGCAGGAGTTGGGCTCCGTTTTCCTGCCATCCTTACTTTCAGCGAAGGTGCTACTGTGTGAGGCATCCAGCTGTCTTCATGCCAGACAAGCCACGGAAGTCCCCCTTTGCTTCCCTGGCAATTCTCTAGATTAAGAATAGAGGAGTGAAAGGCCAACATTCATCTCCACTTGCAGCCAAGTGCTTTTCATCCATGACCCCCAATTTAATGTGGAGTCCCATGCATTTACCCTACTGTTTCCCCTGCATTGGAGGTCCAAGACAGCTTGCAACAACATCATACCTGCTGCTAGCACGTTTGCTGACCCAAAAGGTTTTTTGCCTCCCAGGCCAGTTCCCTGGGCCTTTCCCCCCACTGGTCAGGTGGTTGGGGGGGGGGCAGAGGCTGGGTGCAGAGAATCCCCACCCCCATCGGGGGACCTGGCCACCTTATTCTGACCCCCATTGATCTGACCCATTAAAGAGTAGAGAGCCACTACTATGAGTCTCACAAACATGTTTTTCCTGCCATGCACCTGCACATGGAGTCACACATTGTCAAAGATGTTGCAGAGGTGGTACTTTCCACTAAAATGAAGAAAATCATGGTAATTTACTCTTCCTCTCATTAATGCTTGAGGGATTTCTCCCAGCATCACCTTTGAAGAAAATAACATAAACAGTGGACTTTAGAACAGCAAGAGACAACAACTTTTTGAACTGTGCTTGAAAAGGCACGTTCACAAATAATTCCTGAGAACCTGGGCAGGGGGGAGACAAGACTCAACACCATCCCATTGCATAAGAAGCCACCAATAGCCTCCATCTGGATTGGTAATAGTCCTTGGATCCTTGGTGCCAGAAGAGGGTTTGGATTCTTTTGGTTAACTGAATCTGTGATTGAGAGCTGTCACACAGGGGACGCGGCTTGAGCTGGCACACCCAGGATGGCACTGCTGCTGTTGCTGCTCTCTCAGCTGCTTGCACATCTTTCCTGCAGGGCTCTGAAGGCAAAGTGCCCCTTCACTCTGATCAGTGATCGAAGGAGCCAGTTGAATTATTACAGGCCAGGGGACTTTGTCATTAGCGGGATCACATCTACAGCAAACACCATCTTTAGTCCATATATTTTCTCCAAGCCTCCCTCTACTCGTTTTACTGTGTAAGTAACAATGTATTTAATGCTACTCAGTGAGATCATGATTTCATACCCTCTTTACCATGGACAGTTCCTGGTTTCTGGGATTGATCCTTGGAAAATTGTATCACTTTTGTCGAACTGGTCTGATTCAGCAGGGCTTTTCTAATGTTCTTATATTGCTTTTGTTCTTTGGTGAGATCTGTGAATTTATAAACAGTAATGCCCAATTTATATGCCCAGCTAGTGCTGCAACTGGTGAGCTCATCCTCAGCTCTTAAGTATGATACACATTATTGTATCAAAAGCTATTTTCTGTGAGTAGGATTATTCTTTTGGGATCATTTGGATATGACGTGTCTATGCATATTTCCTTCTGTTCTCTGCAAAACTGCCTGTTCTGTCCTAAGTATAACCATTTCCATTGTATAATTAGTAATTATTGTATAATATTAGTAATTTTTGAAAGGCAGGACTATTTCTTAACACATTTGCTTCAGAACAAATCCAGGCTAAAATCCCCATGCTGTCACAACAGTTGACCTTGAACCATCATTTGACTGGGGTATTGTGAAGATTAAATGGAGAAATATAAGAACATAAGATCCATGCTGGATTGGACCAAATGAATTGTCTGGAAGATACACAAACAAGGCACAGAGAGCAAAACCTTCCCCTATTATAGTCCCCCAGCAGGTAGCATTTGGAGGCAGCTGAATGGTACCTGTCACAGAATGCTGCTGAGACTGTGAGTTTCATGGAGGAAGGGAAGGACAAAATGCAGTTAGCAGATGGATAGGAGCCAGAGCAGGACTGGCTACTGCAGAAGAGCTCTCGAGCATCAAGTGGGCAGAGAAGAGCCTGCAGCAAGCCCAGGCAATAATTCTTGGTGAAAATAAAGGTGTTTGATTTTAGCTTCTCCTGGGAAGATTTCTCTAGAAATCTTCCCAGGAGAACATTTACAACATTCAGTTGTAAAAGCAGCAGTAAACCTCATTCCTGCATAACCCTCAATCTGTGTGAAGAAACATCGCTGCCTTGTCCGGGTTGAGTGATTTAAGTGCTTAGGGGTGTTCCCCATGGGGGCTTGGAAATAGACTCCTGAAGAAGCAAGCGCGAAATCTGCTTGCAGCCGGCCACAGATTGAGGGTTATGCAGGAATGAGGTCTACTGCTGCTTTTACAACTGACCTCATTATTGCTATACAGGAGAAGGTTACGCAGAAATGAGATTTACTGCTGCCTTTACAACTCACCCCACGAGTGTTTTGCAGGGGTGAGGTCGACTGTTGTTTTTATAACTTACCTCATGGCAGGAAAGCCTTTCTACTTTACATTTATGAATGCATAAGAAAGAAGATCTGGAAAGAAAGTAAAAAACTGTTTCATCAAGGATTTACCCAGAAGCTATGGACTATTTGGAGAATGCTCATATATGAAATGTTGCCTTGCATGGACTTGTATGGACATTTGTGAATGGATATTTATGAATTTGTTATACTGTGGTAATATTTATGAATTGTCAGCACTTTGCACTTTCAATTGCACTTATAAATTGACTCATTGTATTATAAATGGTATGAAATTGATTCTTTTGTTCCCTGTGGGATTCACCTCCCTCCTTTTTGCATCATAGTTTATTACAGGAACGGCCTAATTCTCTGTTTGTACCAATTGGTCATTAGCTAGAAGTGTTTTTGTCTGGAGACCTATGACAAGACCCTCTATTTCTCCATGTTAAGAATCATTTTGCCTACTCCAAATCCAGCTTGGAAGTTAGGAAACTCACTCTTGAGAGATTATTATAGGTAACCAGCCTCTCATGTCTTTTCCTTGAACCTGATAAGAGCAACATTTGATTTATATACTGCCCTTCAAGACAATGCCACACTCAGCATGGTCTACAAAGTGTGTTGTTATTATTATCCTCACAACAAGCACTCTGTGAGTTGGGTGGGGCTGAGAGAGCTTCTAGAAGCTGTGACTGACCCAAAGGTCACCTAACTGGCTTCAAGTGGAGGAGTGGGGAAGCAAACCCGGTTCTCCAGATTAGAGTCCTGCTACTCTTAACTGCTACACTAAAGTGTTAAACATGTGCCTAGAATTGACCAGAGGTCTATACAGCAATCACCAAAGTCCCACTAAGTTTGTGGTATAACAATGCAAGAAGGTCTTCAGTGCAATAAATTCCTTTAAAGAAACGGTGTATATGTTCTCATATGATAACAATGATAGGCGGCAGAGTAGAATTGATACACAACTGCGATGTGAAGCCAGCAATCTGCCCGTTTCATCTCTTCATCCTGGCAGTCGTTATATCAAAGTCCGAGCATATACACTTCCACTAGTCACTTAATATTCTTGCTTTTTTCATCTGCCTTCCATTTTGGCGCATTTATTAGTTAGATTTCACGGCTTGTTTGCTTTTGTTTCTCTGTATATTACCATGATACTCTCTACTTGCTTATGGGCAAGGTGCTCAGGCAGGTGAAAGCTACACTGCTTCAGGCCATCTTGGAAGAGATGGATGATGTAGACCCATTCCTACTAGATTCAGGCTAGGTTTTGAGGTGGAAACAGCCTTGGTTACCCCAGCTAATTCACTTCGCTGGGAGAATGACAGGGAGGTGTATCCCTGTGAATTGTCCTGGACCTCTCGGTGGCTTTCGATAACCATCAATCGTGGTATCCTTCTGGAGAGGCCAGCTGGGCTGGGAGCAGGGTCACCATGCTTTGGTTGTTCTGCTCTTACTTGACTAGAAGACTCCAGGAGGTGGTGCTGGTCAACTGTTGCTCGGCTCCATTGCATTTATGTTATGGGGTCCCACAGGGTTTCAGCTTATACCCCATGCTGTTTGTTTTAATTAAAAGGTTTCTGATTCTCCAAAACAAATATTTGTATCATGTCAAATCTACACTTTCTCTTGCCGCTTATCATTGTTATCATATGAGAACATATACACCGTTTCTTTAAAGGAATTTATTGCACTGAAGACCTTCTTGCATTGTTATACACTTTTAAAAAATTTCTTAATCCATAAATCCTCAAATCTTCATTATCTGTTTCATATAAATAGTTTATAAAGCGTTTCCATTCATCAACAAATGAACTTACTTTTTCCTAATCAGTGAAGTAAGCTTTGCCATCTCAGCCAGTTCCATTATTTTTGTCAACCATTCCTCCATTGTAGGCAAAGTCAAATTCTTCCAATTTTGAGCATATAGTAGTACAGCCCGGAAAATCCACAACAGCCATATAGTAGTCGTGCTGCTGTAATCATATATGGAAAGAGAGTGGCAGCACTTTTCCCAACTGAAATTCCATCACTCCTAATAAAAATGTCACAGGTTTCCGTTTCACTTGAATCATCAAAAACTTCTGTATCAATAATTGTATTTGTTTCCCAAAGGTTTTTGCTAATTTACAAGACCACCACATATGAAAGAGTGATGCTTCATGTTGAATTCATTTCCAACATACATGCAATGTGCCCTTATACATTCTAACCAGTTTCTCAGGAGTCATATTACTTCATGCTATTTAACATCTGTGTGAAATCACTATGAGAGGTCAGCCAGGATCTGGAGCGAGGTGCCACCAATAAGTGGATGGCACAAGCTCTGTTTCTTCGTTACAGCTAAGCCAGAGAGGTCTGTGGAAGTCCTGAATGGGTGCCTGGAGAATGGGATGAATGAGGGCCAGTAAACTGAATCTCAGCTCAGAGAATACTGAGGTGCTGTCAGTCAATGGAGAAACTGCTTGGAGATTGAGGCGCTAGCCTGTCCTGGAAGGTTTGTGCTCCCCCGAGGTAATTTGGAGGTGCTACTAGATCCTGGCCTTTGATTGGATGCTCATGTTTCCACTATGGTTTTATTTATGTTTTTATTTTAATAACCATAAAATACAAGCAAAAAAATTAAAAGTAAACCATAAAAGAAATAATCAAAACAACCCTTGGGAAATTGTTACAAACCCAAGACTTACAATAAACAAGCATTTAAACTTTGTTGCATTGAAGGGATTACATCTTCGGCATTTAAAATATCTAAAACTGGTTTCCATATTTTATCATATTCAAATAAAGTCCTTTTATCATCTCTGGCTCATTCGCCAGCTATGGCCATTCCTGAAAAAGATCATCATCAGATCACAGTGATCCATGCACTGATCAGGTTAGATTACTATAATGCTTTCTACATAGGGCTGCCTTGGAAAACTGTTCAGGAACTCCCGTTGTTCCAAAATGCAGCAACCAGACTACTATCAGGGGCTCGTTGCAGGGATCATATCAGCCCTGTGCTAAAAGATCCGCACTAGTCACCTGTCCGGCGACGCCGGCCTTTTGTCCACCCTCACCACCAGCCCTGCAGCAGCAGGCACCCCCTTTAGGTCCTGCAGCACAGCCTCTGGCAGTACCTCAGTTGCAGGAGCCCCTACAGGCCTCCAGGCCTCTCCCACCCTTAGGCCAGTTGCAGCCGACGCCCAGGCACAACTCTGGGGAACAGCCTGCAGCCACTCAGCAGACTCACCTGTCTCCTGCAGTTGCCCAGATGGCTACATTTCATCCAAGCTCACAGGAGGTTGCCATCAGCACAAGGCAGGCAGGCGCAGGCTCCAAGATGCCAAGGGAGCCACTGGGGAAGGTTCAGAAGCAGCAGGGGCGAGCCAGGCAGAGAGCAGACCAAATGCCACACCCTAGGTGGGGATGGAGGGGGGGGGGAGCCAGGAGACTACAGAGTCTACCCAGCCCTCCTATCAGATAGGCTGGGAGCAGGGCCAGTCAGGGAGACGGGGTGATGATTGGGGCCAGAGCCAGGGAGGTGGGGCCAGGGGAGGCCTTTAAATTCAGGTTCCTGTGAAGGCCGAGGAGGATTTTGCAGGGAGAGACAGCTGGAGCCTGCTGCTACTCCCAGGGCAGGAGAAGGAACAAGGTGGTGCAACCCCCTTCCCTGCCCATCTGAGGCCGGAGGACACCTGCCTGGAGAGTTGGTAGGATGGCAGGCCATCAGGAGAGGGTGCCAGTGAGGGAGGATCCTCACACAGTGGTGGAGAATGCAGGCACTGATCCTGTTATGAGGCATCCACTCCACGGCAGGCCTGTGCCGGTGCCTACTCGTGCCTTGACAACCCTGACTCACGAGGAGACTGCAACTCACGAGGAGGCTGCAACTCACGAGGAGACCGCGACTCATGAGGAGACCGCGACTCACGAGGAGACTTCAACTCACGAGGAGACCATGACTCGCGAGGAGACTGCGACTGGCGGTCTTTCGGCGGCAACATTTACACAGTTTGGCCAGTGGCTGGTGGAGCACCAGAACCAGTTCCTCCGGGATGTTACCCAGCAGATTATGGGGACCCAAGCTGCCCTGGTCCAGGACCTTTGGCAAGTCTTCAGGTCTGGAACAGTTGGGCTCACCGCAATAGGGGCTGCAATTAGGACAGCTGGAACCCCCTGGTTCTCCTTGAGAAAGCTAGGACCTGATGATGACATTGATGCCTACCTGGAAATATTCGAGAGAACAGCGGACGCAGCCCATTGGCCCAAAGAGCAGTGGGCCTTTATCATAGGACCCTATTTGACAGGGCATGCTCAGGCAGCCCTCAAGGCACTCCCAAAAGCAGAGGGGGGCAATTATGAAACCTTGAAAGCTGCCATTTTGGACCGGTACGAGGTCTCACCGGAAACATACAGGCAGAAATTCAGGTCCATGACTTACCAAAAGGGGGACCGGCCACGGGCCTTAGTTACTGCCTTGCGAGATGCTGCGACTCGGTGGCTACAGCCAGCTACGGAAAGTGAGAAAACGATTGTGGACCAGGTTGTGTTGGAGCAACTGATGGTGATCATTCCACCCCAGGCCCAGCATTGGCTGGCTTGTAACAAGCCAGGGGGCCTCCCAGAGGCCACGAAGCTGCTAGAAAACTTCCTAGCAGCTGAGGTCAGGGATGGCCCCTGGGAGGGAGGACGGCCCGAGAGGAGGGAAGAGCCAAACCTCCAGAAGAGAAAGGCTAGAAGGCCCACAAATGGCTGGGCAAGTAAGCAGCCTCAAGGGCCCCTACCTAGGCCAGCCCCAAAGAGGACACCCCAACAGATAAGAACGTGCTCACAACTGCCCAGGCCTCTACGTTCTGGCCTGGGGGAGTTGGGGCCCAGTTCACAAAGCTCCCTTTTCACCTGCAACCCGGAGGGCCACATGCAGCCTGAACACATGCTGACTGGAGGGGGTACCAGAGAGGGGGCCAAAATACACCTTACCACAAGCCCTCCACGTCCTCTTCCCTTGTTAGCAATGGTGACAGTTGCGGGGCGCAAGCTGAAGGCTATGGTAGACAGTGGGAGCTCTGTATCAATGATTCGCACCCGACTGCTGCCACCTCGGTTGCCTATAATCCGGACTGTGGTGATCACCTGCCTTCACCGGCACACCGAAGAGTACCCGGTGGTCCGGGTGCCAATGAAATGCCAGGGCACAACCCGAGAGGTAGAGTTGGCCCGGGTGGCAGAGCTCCCCTACCCAGTCCTCCTCGGGCGGGATGCCCCGGGATTTCTCCAGATCCTGCATTCATTGATGGCTCCGCAGGAGGCAATGGCTGGTGAGGAGGTGGCAGGGCATCCTGGCCCATCAACGGAGCCCCAGTTGGACCAGCCCCCTCAATGTCCCCCAACATGGGACACTGACCCTGGATTCCTGGCAGCTCAAGGGAATGATGAAACCCTGGAGGCTCTGCGCCTTGCAGTGGCAGTGAGGGAAGGCGAGATCCAGGATGAGCGCCGGGCACGCCGGCTCCCCCGAATTGTGCAGCAGAGAGGTGTGTGGTATAGGATAGCTCAGGGACGGGGGAAGGAAGTACAGCAGTTGCTAGTTCCCCAGCAGTTCCGGAAAGAAGTTCTAGCCTTTGCTCATGACCATGCCTGGGCAGGCCACCAAGGTGTCAAGAACACTCTGGCACGTCTATTGGACCATTTCTTTTGGCCCTCGATGGCAGGAGATGTGAAAGAATTCTGCAAGACATGTGCAGTGTGCCAGCGGACCTCGACTCGACCTCCTCCCCGAGCACCCTTGGCTCCCTTACCAATCATTCAAACACCCTTTGAGAGGGTGGCCATGGACTTTGTGGGGCCCTTGCCACGGACACCAAGGGGTTGCCGCTACCTCCTGGTTCTCATGGACTACTCCACTCGATACCCGGAAGCCATTCCCCTCCGCAACATGAAAACTGCAGGGGTAGCTCGGGCACTACTCCGGTTCTTCGCTCATGTGGGGCTACCCAGGGAGATTTTGACAGACCGGGGCACCCCATTCACATCTGCCCTGATGAAGCAACTGTGCCAGACTCTGGGCATCCAACAGATCCACACGTCTGCCTACCATCCACAAACAGATGGGCTAGTTGAACGTTTCAACCAGACCTTGAAGTCCATGCTGCGTAAACTAGCACATGACAGGCCAAGCCAGTGGGACTTGTATGTGGATCCCTTGCTGTTTGCTGTGCGGGAGACCCCACAGGCCTCAACGGGGTTCGCTCCCTTTGAACTGCTGTACGGCCGGAAGCCCCGAGGGATCCTGGACCTAGTGGAGTCCCGATGGGTCGACCCCGTTCCAGTGGAGGGTATAGATCCGCCTGAGTATGTAAGACGACTACGGGACCAGTTGGACTGGGCTCAGGAAGCAGCTCGGCAGAACCTCCAGGTGGCCCAACAGGCGCAGAAGGAGCAGTATGACCGGGGAACCCGGCTACGGACTCTGACTGTTGGCAGCAAAGTTCTGGTAAGCCGACGGGTCTTACCGCAAGGCCACAGTGACCCCTGGCAGGGACCGTTTCTAATTACCCGGGTTGTGAGCCCCTTGTCATATGAGGTACAGTGTGGACCCCATCGCCAGCATAAAAAGAGGCTGCACATCAATGACCTTAGGGAATGGAGGGAGCGGGAGCCTGCCACATGCCAGTTGGCTGATGATCCTCATGCCCTCCCTGAAGGAGATCTCCCATGGGGAAGTCATGAATCCACTGACACTATGCCCCAACTGGACAAGGACCTGACGTCGGCCCAGCAGCAGCAAGTTCTTCAGCTGGTGGAGCAGGTGCCTGGCATCTTCTCCTGCAAGCCAGGACGAACGTCCTGGGTGACACATGCAGTTACCACTCCCCCAGGGCAAGCGGCCCGAGCTGTCTGGCGCCCTATCCCCCGGAAGCAATGGGAAACGGTAGCCCGGGAAGTTGACGATATGTTGCGCATGGACATAATAGAACCCTCCAACAGCGCCTGGCGCAGCCCAATAGTTTTAGTGCCTAAACTGGATGGAAGCACCAGGTTCTGTGTGGACTACAGAGAGGTGAACAAGGTGGCACAATTTGACGCCTATCCTATGCCTAGGGCTGATCTCTTGATTGACCAGTTGGGCACAGCCCAATACCTGTCTGCCCTGGATCTTACTAAGGGCTACTGGCAGATCCCCATGAAGGCATCCGATAAGGAGAAGACAGCCTTTGCCACTCCACAAGGCCTGTTCCAATTTAAAGTGATGCCATTTGGGCTCCATGGGGCTGCCGCTACGTTTCAGAGGTTGGTTGATCGGGCATTAGCTCAATGTCAGGGCTTTGCCCTGGCATATATTGATGACATAATAATTTTCAGCCCGGACTGGCCATCACACCTACAGCATCTACAGGCTGTTCTCCAGGCACTGCAGGTAGCGGGCCTGAAAGTCAACCCCAAGAAAAGCCGAGTGGGGTTTCGGGAGCTCAAGTACCTGGGGTTCCTCGTTGGCCGGGGACAGCTAAAGCCACTGCCAGAAAAAGTGGCTACATTGGAACAAACTCCTCCTCCCACGACCAAGAAGCAGATGAGACGCTTTCTGGGCCTGGTGGGATATTACAGTAAATTTATCCCCCAGTTTGCGAGCCAGGCGAGTCCTTTATCCGACTGCCTTCGAAAGGGTCAGCCCAACACCATCTAGTGGGACCCCATCCGGCAGAGGGCCTTTGACACCCTGAAAACCGCCCTGTCCCAGGCCCCCGTCCTTCGGAATCCAGACTTTGAGAGACCATTCACAGTCCACACTGATGCCTCGGGAACAGGGCTGGGAGCTGTCCTGTCTCAGGAGGTCGACGGACAGGAACACCCCATCCTGTTTATTAGCTGGAAACTGCAACAGGCAGAGCAGAAGTATGCAACAATAGAAAAGGAGGCCTTGGCGGTGAAATGGGCTGTTGGGGCCTTACAATACTACCTCTCTAACAACCCCTTTATCTTAGTGACCGATCATGCTCCATTGCAATGGATGGCTCGCATGAAAAACCATAACAACAGGGTCCTGAGATGGTATCTCTCACTACTACCATTCAGCTATTCAATCCAGCATCGCCCTGGCCGGCTACATGCCAATGCTGACTTCATGTCCCGGATGTTTGAAGACCTACCTGGACCAGGTCCAGCAACCCCACCGGAGGGGGTGTGTCCGGCGACGCCGGCCTTTTGTCCACCCTCACCACCAGCCCTGCAGCAGCAGGCACCCCCTTTAGGTCCTGCAGCACAGCCTCTGGCAGTACCTCAGTTGCAGGAGCCCCTACAGGCCTCCAGGCCTCTCCCACCCTTAGGCCAGTTGCAGCCGACGCCCAGGCACAACTCTGGGGAACAGCCTGCAGCCACTCAGCAGACTCACCTGTCTCCTGCAGTTGCCCAGATGGCTACATTTCATCCAAGCTCACAGGAGGTTGCCATCAGCACAAGGCAGGCAGGCGCAGGCTCCAAGATGCCAAGGGAGCCACTGGGGAAGGTTCAGAAGCAGCAGGGGCGAGCCAGGCAGAGAGCAGACCAAATGCCACACCCTAGGTGGGGATGGAGGGGGGGGAGCCAGGAGACTACAGAGTCTACCCAGCCCTCCTATCAGATAGGCTGGGAGCAGGGCCAGTCAGGGAGACGGGGTGATGATTGGGGCCAGAGCCAGGGAGGTGGGGCCAGGGGAGGCCTTTAAATTCAGGTTCCTGTGAAGGCCGAGGAGGATTTTGCAGGGAGAGACAGCTGGAGCGTGCTGCTACTCCCAGGGCAGGAGAAGGAACAAGGTGGTGCAACCCCCTTCCCTGCCCATCTGAGGCCGGAGGACACCTGCCTGGAGAGTTGGTAGGATGGCAGGCCATCAGGAGAGGGTGCCAGTGAGGGAGGATCCTCACATCACCCAACTCTTTCCAGGCACAATTTGAAGTTCTGCTTTTTATCTTTACAGCTCCAATTGGCTTGGGGCCAGGGTACCAGAAGGGTAGCGTCCTCCCACACTAAACCTGGTTGCCTTCCGTAGTGCCATAGCATGCTGTTCTCTTGCAGCCAGCTCTCTATCTCAGATTGCCTCAGCTCCATCCTCCGCAGAGAGAGGCCATTAGCCATCCCCTGGTTCCCCTCTGCTCTCTTGCCTTCTCCACTGCTCTGCTCTTCTTTGCCTCCCCTGGATACGAATGTTGACGCCGCTCACCTCCCCCAGGCTGCCTCGCTTGAGCTTCTGAGTGTTGGACCAGCCCAGTGCTCCCAGCAACAGCACTTTGGGAGGGAGGGCCTTTAGAGCTGAAGTGGAAGAGGGGAAAGAAAAAGTCATAGAGATCTCACTGCCTGTATAAATGTTCCAGGGGATCCAAAGCACTGAATGGAAATGACATGTGCTTCTGGCACTGCAGTGGTCCCATAAAAAAACCAAGAGGAGAACAATTTTTGAAGTGAATTCTTTAGAAAACATAGGCAAACTCAGTAGGGCTGTACTGAAAGTAGGAGCACATACTTGCCACCTAAGGGCTATGTCGGACTGCGCTGCAGCTGAATAAACACACCAGACACTTGTGTGGGTTATAAATGGCCACAACTTTATTGATTACAGCTATATGGAGCATTGGCCTGGCATCTGGGCTGGATCCCCGTTGGCATCGTAGGCCTCACTGCCGACCGATGCATCATCCGCCAGCCTGCCGCTGGCCATCACGGCACCTCTGCTCCGTCGCCGGCCCCGCCTGGCGACCCGTGCCTCCAGATCCGTCGGGGTGAGCAGCTCGCAGGCCCGCTCACCCTGCTGGGATCCAGCCCAATGCCTCAAAAACCGCCAACACCTAAAGTTGTGACAGAGCCCCCTCAAAAGCTCTGAAAATGCGGAGGGTGGGAGGGTGCATGTTGTTCCTGCAGATGCTCGAGCAGCAATGGCGCTGACCATGCGGCTGCTCCTCGCGGGATGGATGCTCCGCCTCCGTTCTTCGTCCCGCCTCCACTCCGTCCGGCCCCAGGTGGCAACTCAGCTTGCTGGTGAGTCAGCCGCTTCCTTTTGCCACCTAAGGGCTATGTCGGACTGCGCTGCAGCTGAATAAACACACCAGACACTTGTGTGGGTTATAAATGGCCACAACTTTATTGATTACAGCTATATGGAGCATTGGCCTGGCATCTGGGCTGGATCCCCGTTGGCATCGTAGGCCTCACTGCCGACCGATGCATCATCCGCCAGCCTGCCGCTGGCCATCACGGCACCTCTGCTCCGTCGCCGGCCCCGCCTGGCGACCCGTGCCTCCAGATCCGTCGGGGTGAGCAGCTCGCAGGCCCGCTCACCCTGCTGGGATCCAGCCCAATGCCTCAAAAACCGCCACTGGAGGCAGGCTGAAGGCCCGCCTCCCCGCCAACGCTCCAGCTGCTGTAACCACAAAGGTGGAGCCACCCCTACCCCTGGGGGGCCCTGACTTTGATGACCAGAGGGAGGCAAAAACCCCAAGTGGCCTCAGCCAATCTGGCCCCTTGCAGGAAAAATTCCTCCCTGGCCCCCGAAGGCGACCGGCATAACCGCCCTGGTGATCTCTGCCAGGGCCCCCCCAGGGGGCCCACTCTTGCCCTCTGCCTGTGCTGCTTTCACTGCACTCCGGCCTTCCAGCATTCGTGCAGCCTCTTCGCGGCAGGGGAACCATGTCTGCATCCATGCCTGCAACTAAACACATGACGTTAGTACTCTCCATCCTGTCCTACCCGGTAGGCTCCGACGTCCTGCCATATCCCCAGGTAGGCTCCCCTTGTCCACCACCTCGCCATCTGGTGGCCAGGCCCATCTCCGCCGCTGTGGTGGCTGCTCCGGCGCCACATGATTGGGACTCCCTCCGCCGCTGTGGGAGGCCCATCGCTCCAAGGCTGACTTGCCCGCCTGCTGTGACCTGTTGGTGACTGGCCAGCTGGCTGGTGGTGCCGGGCACCTGTCCCCGTGTCCCCAAATGCCTGACCTGGGCGAGGGGTCCCCCAGCTCAGCAGCGCGGGTGGCCACTCCGTTGCTCCGTGACGGAGCCGCACTGCCGGTCCGTGCCCTTACGTGTCGGGCTGGCACTGGACCCGCCTCCCGCGCGCCCCCTGAACGGACCCTTTGCCGGCCCAGCGCCCCATTGGGCTCCCCCCCCCAGGCTGATGCTGCTGCCCCTTGGCCCGTGCGGCAGGCTCCAGCAGCCCGCGATACTGTGGGCTGCCTCAGACTGTGTGCCTTCCTGATTTGAGATATGACTGGCATGAGAGTTGCGATCACGGCCCCTTGGCCCTCCAGTCCGCAGGCGCCAGTGAATTCGGCTTCCATGCTGCCTCGGCTGCTCTTGGGTCTTAAAGCTCTTCCGGGAAGGGGCTTCGCATCTGGTGTTTTTGATTGAACCCTGCCCCCCTGAAAGCGAGACAGGGCATCCGCTATGGTGCTGTCCATCGTTCCAGGTGTGTGACGAGATCCACCAAGATGCTGTTCCGCAATCGGTGCTGTTCCGGGAACCCAGAAGTTCCGACCAGCGCCTGACTCGCCCTGAGTGTGCTGCCGCCCGCTAGCGGCTCCCACCCCGCTCGATTGCCCCTTCCGGCCATGAAGGGTGAGCGAGGGGGGTGCCATGTCCTTTGGTGCCCGCTCAAGGATTGCACCAAAGGCCTCCACAGTCGCCACGGCCACCGCGCGGCCCCATGGCATGGCCTTGACCCCCCGCTCTTTGCCTAGGAATTTTGGGGCTCCCGGGGGGGCCCCCCAGCCTTTGGGTGGATCTGCAGCGGCCGAGAGGTGCCGCCCCAGGCCCCCCGTACGAGGTGTACTTGCTCCGTCCCCCGCCAGGGGGATTCCCCGATAGTTCCCAGGGGTGAGTCGGGGGGGGCCCGCCATGCGCCCTGCCTGTTTTCCCATTCGCTCCTGGCCGCCAACGCGGCCGGCATGTCCCGCACCCCTGAAGTTGGGCCCATCTGTGGCAACCTGAAGGCCCACGCACGAAATCCGAAGCCTCTGTGAGCCCCCCCCGAGGGAAAGTGGCAGCCACCCAGTAACGTCCCTGCTGTGGCCCAGGCTGCTGCGCTGTCGAGGGGCTGCCGTGCGGGCGCGAGACCACAGTCTCCCGCACTGATCGACTTGCTTCTGCGGACCAGCGGCAGCGCCCTGACCCTGCCGCCGGCGATCTGGCCCCCCTCGCCCCCTGGCTCTGCTCCCGCCATCGCCTCCAGACGAGCCCAGAGGGGTTCCGGAGCAGCTGGGGCTGTCCCTCCGTGGGTGGCGGACCTGGCCACCTGGCCCCATGTCATCCCGGCAGCACCTGATCAAGCGCTGCCTCCTTGCATCGACTCGCTGCAGTGGCGACTCGCCACGTGACGCTTGTGCCTTGACGCCGCGGCCCTGGCACGCTCCCCCCATGCCTCCGCTGTTGATTGCCTGCAGTCGTCCCAAGCTGTCTGGCTGGCCCCACGTGTAATCTCGTTGCTGGGTGTCTCCTTCCGGTTGTGCCGTCTTGTTTCTTGTGTGTCCTCTTCGCTCGCTGTGTCTTAGAGGCGCATGACCTCCCTCCTTCGCCTGACGGGCACTGGGCACCCTCGGGGTAAGCTGCCTGCACCACCTCTGTGAACTCGCAGCCTCCCAAAGTCCAATGGTAACTGCGTACTTGGCCGGCTTCTCCTGGCAGCGGGTGACGCCTGCCAGCGGCACTCGTCGATCGGCTCCCTCGCCCGGGCCGGCTAGTGCTGCCCCCACTGGGGCCTCCCCCGGCCCCGGACTTACCCTTCGTTCGCAATTGAATTGCCTAGATCCCCCTCTGTGGGTCTAGCCTCGCTACCCCTGCCCGTGAGTCGGTCTAGTCCCTTGTCCCCTAGATGACCTTTCTGTGCCCCGTGCTGTGATCTGTCAGATCTAGCACTACGCCCCCATAGCCCCCCCTGTTGGGGAAAGGCCTAGCTGGACTGGGATAACTCTAGGCGAAGAGCTTGAAGTTATAGCAAATCTCGAATCTGCGGCTAGAATCTGACCAACCGGAGCTGGCTTGTCTGTTTGCTTCCACAGAAGCCCAACAGGAGCATTCTGTCTCCCTTCTGTTCTATCTTTGGCTGCCGCGAGGCCTCTGTACGACGTTTTCGGCGGTTGGTCAGGCGTATCCAGTTGGTCTGATGTGTTTCACTGAAACATCTGCTTTCCCTTTCCATCGCCTGGTGCCCTGTGTGCCAGGCACCACGCCTATGAGTTCTGAAGGTGGTTTCTCTACTCCCTTGTGCGCGTTCGAGGGGAGGAAGAGCGCTGATGTGACCTCACCTGATTTCCTTCTTTGTTCCTCCTGGGGCTACCCATGTGGGCATTCATGTACGACTGAAATCCTTTTGTTGTGCCTGGCTGTGACCAGCAGTCAAAGAAGAACTGTGCCACAAAATCCTTACATCTATGCAGCTGCTTCTCCTTAGGGGCTTATTATGGGCTGGCCATGGTCCTGAGGAACCCGGGCAGCTTGCCCTGGCCCCTGTGTAACTGACCAAAACAGAGCTGCCGAGCGGCCTCAGGTGCTGCTTTTCCCCTTTGCGCTACCACCAGGAAACTTCCTGCCTGCGCAGGCGGAGAAAGCCCGCCGTGCGAGGCGGTCTGCGGCATGCTGCCGGGTGCGGCCGTCAAGGAAGGCCTGCCTGGGGCAGCGCCCCCTTGGCCATAACTGCTGAGCCTGCCGGGCATGGCCTGGCACCTGGCGCCAGGCCGCCCCGTCAGCCGCCAATGGTGCCCCAATGGTGATAAGCCCCCCGGGGCCGGGGGCATGCTGCAGGCCTCTCAGCAGCTGAGCCGATTGCCTGAGAGGCCCGGTGCCAGAAAAGCACCAGTGACCCGGCGACGGCCTGCCGCCGAGTGTGCCCTGCACCGAGCTGGGGCCGCAGCGCTTGCTGCCACACAGAACTGTGGCGGTTGACCCAGGAAAGGCCAACACGCGGGGGCTCTGGGCGGTCTGGCACCGCTGCCGAGATGTCCCTTGTCGGCCCGAACGTCGGCCGGCAGAGGCTGCTCTGGCCCCGATGGGCGGCGGCCGAGCAGCCCTCCTGCGCCCCCGCTCAGAGGGGCATTGCCGGGTCAGGACGGCATGGCACCGCACGGTGTCAGCCCCCTTGGAGGCCATGCCTGCCCGCTCGTGCGTGCCACTGCTGAACAAAAGCCCCCCGCGTCGGATGCAGCCTCGCCGGATCCCAGGGCGGTGGCCAGGCAGTGCGCCCGACCAGCTCTGGCCGCAGGCGTGCAGCCCACCTTGCACTGCGACCGGGACAGGCCCCCCGTGGGCCAGGGGCCGTGGGTGTAGACCGGCCACTGGCGCGCCAGCATGTGAGGTGGCCGGGCGGCTCTCCCCGTGCCACCGCCTTGACAGGCTGCCGCGAGGCTTGAGACTAAGGCCCGGGCCGGCCCCACCGGCCCTGCTCAGGCGGCGCCCTGGCCTCGGCCAGGCGCGGCCACCATGCAAGGCCCCATGCAAGGCCCCCCGGCGTGTGCTCGGCTGCAGCCCGAGCCAGCCGCAGCCATGCCGGGCCCGTGCGTGCAGCGGCCAGGCGGCCCGTCCGATGCCGCTGCAGGGAAGCAGAGACCCCTCTGCAGGCCTGAGCCACGGGCGCGGGTGGCTGTTGCCACACCCCCGCACAGCGGCAGCCGGGCAGCCTGCCCCGGCCGCCGCTCCAAAAGGCCCCGCGAGTGGGCCCGTAGGTGCGGCCCTGGCCTGCTGCTGCCACGCCGCCACCCCGAAAGGCCCCCCGGCGGGGGCCTCGACTGCGGCCCTAGCCAGCCACCGCTGCGCAGGGCCCGCACTGGCGGCGGCCGGGCCGCCCGGCCCGTACCGCTTACGCGAAAGCGGCTGCGTCCAGCCCATGCAGGCAGCAGCCGGACTGGCCACCCCACGCCCCCACCGGGAAAAGGTGTGCCGGTCTGTTCGGCGGCTGCCGGGCAGCCAGCTCAGGCAGCACCCGTGCAGCCCGCCCCACGAAGCGACTGAGGGGATGGCCCCTCCCAGGGGTCTGAGCCCCATTGCGGGCCAGCCGGGCACCGTGCCCCTCGCCGCCTTCTCGGAAGGATCCCAGGGGCCGCTGCGAAGGCACGGGACAGCCGCAGCCACGGCAGCCCGCGCCGGCAGTGGCCAGGCCACCCGCCAGCGCCACCACTGAGCCAGGCCCCCCGGGGTGCGCAGTGAAATCACGGGCCGGCCGCAGCCGCGGCGGCCCGCTCAGGCTGCAGCCGGGCACCCGCCCGCGCCGCCCCCGAGGAAGGCCCCCCGGGGCCTGAAGGGAAAGGCGCGGGCCGGCCGTGGCCGCGGCAGCCCGCTCAGGCGGCGGCCGGGCCAACTGCCCGCGCCGCCGATGTGGAAGGCCCCCTGAGGCCTGAAGGGAGAGGCGCGGGCCGGCCGCGGCGGCCCGCTCGTGCTGCGGCCGGGCACTCGCCCGCGCTGCCGCTGAGGAAGGCCCCCCGGGGCCTGAAGGGAAAGGCGCGGGCCGGCCACGGCTGCGGCGGCCCGCTCAGGCGGCGGCCGGGCAGCCCGCCCACGTCGCCGCTGAGGAGGGCCCCCCAGGGCCTGAGGGAAAAGTGCGGGCCGGCTGCAGCGGCGGCGGCCCGCTCGAGCTGCGGCCGGGCACCCGCCCGCGCCGCTGCCGAGGAAGGCCCCCCGGGGCCTGAAGGGAAGGTTGCGAGTCGGCCGCGGCCACGGCAGCCCGCTCGGGCGGCGGGCGGGCAGCCCGCCTGCGCCGCCGCCGAGGGAGGACCCCCGGGCCCGGCACAAGAGCGCGGGCCGGCCGCGCTCGCGGCGGCCCGCTTGAGCAAAAGAGGGGAGAACCCGGCCGCCCCCCTCCTCCCTCCCCAGGCCGGCAGGGGTGAGACAAGAGCCCCGGGGCCCAAGTGGAAGGGGGAACAGGGGGCAGGCACCCCCTCACTCCTCCCAACCCCCCTCCCCAGAGAGGCACCGACCCCTCCTGGATAATGGGGGGAAGGGGGACCCCTAGGCTCGACCCCCACCCCACCAGGCCGTGGGACGGAGGAATCCCGCCCGAGCATCTGCCTGCCTTACCAGGTGCATGTTGTTCCTGCAGATGCTCGAGCAGCAATGGCGCTGACCATGCTGCTGCTCCTCGCGGGATGGATGCTCCGCCTCCATTCTTCGTCCCGCCTCCACTCCGTCCGGCCCCAGGTGGCAACTCAGCTTGCTGGTGAGTCAGCCGCTTCCTTTTAAAGCAAGAGAGAGTGCATAAGGCAACATAGTGTTGAAGTCTATGTTTCCCTAATTCATCAGTGAAGCATCGCTTTGAGACCCCCTTCCCTACAATACAGCGCTCCTATCCAAGTAAAAAGCCCTTTTGAATAATTCAGTTTTGTCTCATTTCACCAGCAGTTTGGCACTGGTGAACCTCTGAGTATGTGCAGAGTGCTGAGCATAAATGAACATCTAGGCAGGTGGAAACTTTGACACAGCCTTCTTCTTAGGGGAAAATACAGGGGTCAAACTACAGAATACAATATTAAAATATATTCACAAAAGTATTTATTATCAGTGTACACAAAGTTTAAATTGTGTGTGTGTTATGTGCCATCAAGTCGTTTCTGACCTATAGCGACCCTATGAATGAAAGACCTCCAAAACGTTCTAACAGACCTACTCAGATCCTGCAAACTGGAGAATGTGGCTTCTTTTATTGAGTCAAGCCATCTTGTTTTAGGTCTTCCTCTTTTCCTGCTGCCTCCCACATTTCCTGGCATTGTTGACTTTTCCAGAGAATCTTGGGGAGTTAGCCATGTTAGTCTGTAGTAGCAAAATAAAAAAGAGTCCAGCAGCACCTTTAAGACTAACCAATTTTATTGTAGCATAAGCTTTCGAGAATCACTTTCTCTTCGTCAGATGCGTGGAGGGCAGAAGGAAACTGGTCAAATATAGAGGAGGAGAGGGGGGGAAGGGGGGAGGAGGAGAGGGGGAATGTAAACAACTGTATGTAAACAACTGATAATGAGAGACAGGTAACTGATTTTCTTTACAGAGGTGGGGTCAGGGGGAGTCCAGTGGCACCTGGCGTGGGCTTTCGAGGACCACAGTTCTCTTTGTCAGATGCATCTGGCGGGGAGGACTGTGGTTATTGAAGGCTTGTGCTGCAGTGGAATTGGATAGTCTAGATGGTGCTCCCTTTTTGATTTTGCTGCTACAGACAAACACGGCAAACTCCATTAAACCTTTACACAAACAAACTGAACCTGTACGCAAACTGATCCCCACACCAAAAGGAGCTGTCTGCATCTCCATATCAAAGGAGTTGTTTACATTCCCCCTCTCCTCCTCCCCCCTTCCCCCCTCTCCTCCTCTATATTTACCAGTTTCCTTCTGCCCTCCATGCATCTGATGAAGAGAACGTGATTCTCGAAAGCTTAAGCTACAATAAAATTGGTTAGTCTTAAAGGTGCTACTGGACTCTTTTTTATTTTCCAGAGAATCTTGTCTTCTCATGATGTGATCAAAGTACGATAGTTTTAGTCTTGTCATTTTAGCTTCTAAGGAGAATTCCGGCTTGATTTGATCTAGTACCCACTTATTTGTCTTTTTGGCTGTCCATGGTATCTGCAAAACTCTCCTCCAGCACCACATTTCAAATGAATCAATTTTTTCCCTGTCAGCTTTCTTTACCGTCCAACTTTCACATCCATACATGGCAATGGGGAATACCATAGTTTGGATTATCTTGATCTTGGTTCCCAGAGAGACATCTTTATCTTTAAGGATCTTATCTAGCTCCCTCACAGCTGCACTTCCGAGTCTCAATCTTCTTCTGATTTCTTCATTGCAGTCTCCCTGTTGGTTGATGATCGAACCAAGGAATAGATAATCTGGAACAACTTCAGTTTCCTCATAGGTTATGAAAACAGTCGTCCTTCCAGTACAATTTGATGGTGAAGCAACTGGTTGGAACATCATCTCTGCTCAGTTGGCACTTTGAGGGCTTTATTCCAGGGAAAGAGTCTTCTCAGGATCTGATGGGGGAGTAATTAAAGGGCATCTTTATATCTCTCATCTACAACAGGGTTGCTCTTGATAAGTGTTTGTAAACTTCAATTAGTGCAAAATGCTGCACCCAGGATGTTGACTGGAGTAGGTCATAGGGACCATGTCACTCCAGTCTTGGTCTATCTACACGGGCTTCTAATCTGTTATCAGGCACAGTTCAAAGTTCTGGTATTGACCTTCAAAACCATACATGATTTGGGACAAACATACATGATGGACTCCTTACTCCCATATGAACCTGCCTGACCATTATACAGCGATCTTCAGAGGCTCTGCTTCAGGGGCCCCTGCTTTCATAGAATCATAGAATCATAGAGTTGGAAGGGGCCATACAGACCATCTAGTCCAACCCCCTGCCCAGTGCAGGATCAGCCTAAAGCATCTCTGACAAGTATTCATCCAGCCTCTTCTTGAAAGGGGTGCTCACCACCTCCCTAGGCAGCTGATTCCACTTTTGAACTACTCTGACCGTGAAAAAGTTTTTCCTAATATCCAGCCAGTACCTTTGTGCATGTAGTTTTAGCCCATTGCTTTGCATCCTACCCTCTGCTGCCAACTGGAACAGCTCTTTGCCCTCCTCCAAATGACAGCCTTTCAAATATTTAAAGAGAGCAATCATGTCTCCCCTCAACCTGCTCTTCTCCAAACTAAACATTCCCAAGGCCCTCAGCCTTTCCTCGTAGGGCTCAGTCTCCAGACCCCTTATCATTCTTGTTGCTCTCCTCTGCTCCCTCTCGATTTTGTCCACATCTTTTTTGAAGTGAGGCCTCCAGAACTGCACACAATACTCCAGGTTTCTCACATTAGGTGGGTGGCAACATGGGAGAGGGAATTCTCAGTAATGACACCAAAACTTTTCTGTCCTCTTCTGTTGCCATCTTCCATCTACGATTGTTTTTATTGGTCAGTGTTCCCTCGTATATTTTAGTTCTGGTTTTGTTTTAATATCCCCCCCTATGGTTTTAAAATATGTGATATTATTATGTGTGTTTTAATTTGTTAGCAGCCTTTGGAAGGCAGGAAGGCAAGGAATAAATTTAAAAAATAAATAAAATATAATTTCCCCCTTTCATCATCTCTTTCTAAACTGAAAATTCCCGGAATCTTTAGCCCTTCCTCATAGGAAAGTTGCTCCAATTCCCTTGGCTGCCTTCTTCTATACTTCTTCCAGCTCTGTAAAGTCCTTTGTGTGATATGATGACTAGAACTGCACACAGAATTCCAAATGAGGCCGCACCATAGATCTATACGGGAGCATTATCATATTGCCTGTTTTTAAAAATCCCTTCCCTATTAATCCTCATAGGAGACTTTGCCTGCTTTTACTGTTGCTGCAGAAGTGGGTGGCCATTGTCATTGAGCTATCCTCTACTCTCTCAAGGTCTCTTTCCTTTTCAGTCTTAACAAGTTCAGATCCCCTTAACATGGACCTAAGGGGGTGGGGGAGGGTGTTCCAGTGTGTATCACGTTACACTAAGATGCATTGACCTCATTTACCACATCACTGCCCACTCACCTAATTTGAGGAGGTCCTCCCTGGACCTCTTCACAGTCAGTCTTGATTTTCTCCATCCTGAATCATTTTGTGTCATCCGTACAGCTGGCCACTGCCCTGCTCACCCCCATTTCTAGATTGTTTAGAACAAATTAAATAGCATTAATGCCGATCCTTGTGGGACCCCACTATTTACTTCCCTCTGTTGCGAGGGGTGTTCATGTATTCCTACTCTCTCCTTCCTTTAACTGAGTCCATTTGTACTGTCCTCTTATCTGAGTGATGACTACTAAACTTTACTTAGGCGTCTTTCAAGATGGGTAACCATATTAATAACAACAACAAGAACAACGTTCGATTTATATACCGCCCTTCAGGATGACAACACCCACTCAAAGCAGTTTACAAAGTATGTTATTATTATCCCCACAACAAAACACCCTGTGAGGTGGGTGGGGCTGAGAGAGCTCCAGAGAACTGTGACTAGCCCAAGGTCACCCAGCTGGCTTCAAGTGGAGGAGTGGGGAATCAAACCTGGTTCTCCAGATTAGAGTCCCACGCTCTTAACCACTACACCAAACTGGCTCTCATAATTGCTGTTAGTCTGTCTGTAGCAGTAGAAAAGAGCAAGAAACCAGTAACACTCTAAGAATAACAAAAACATGAGCTGTGTCTTACAAAAGCTCATACCCTACAATAATTTTTTTAGGAGTCTTTGGTAAGGAATCTTTTTAAAAGCCTCTTGAACATCCAACGGTATAATGTCTCCTGGTTCACCATTATCTACATGCTTGTTTGCTTTCTTAAGGAACTCCAAAAGATTGGTGAGGCAGGACTTCCCTGTGCAGAAGCCATGCTGATTTTCCCTCAGCCGGCTTTGTTCCTCTATGTGTCTAATAATTTTTGCTTTGATTACAGTTTCTATTAATTTGTCTATGGCAGATATTAGGCTAAGTGGCCTGTAATTTCTTGGTTCCCCTCTAGAGTCCCTTTAACATTTGCTGTTCTCCAGTCCTCTGGTACAGTGGCTGATTTCAGTGAAATTCCATTATAGGTGAAAAAGTGTATGAGCTTTGTCTTGATAACACCAGTCTCCTCCTTTCCTTTCTAGATCACTCATAGTTTTGATAATTATGTTCTCAAAGATGAAACTCCATCCCCTTTTTTCTACCGGATCGCCTCCACGCAAGAATCATATTTCATGGGGATTACCAAGATGCTCCTGCATTTCAGATGGACGTGGGTTGGTCTCCTTGCTCCAGACAATCCCACAGGAGAAAGATTCCTGAGGACCTTGACCCCTGTGATCATCAGGAGTGGGATTTGCATTGCCTTCACAGAAAGCATCCCAGAACTGAAAACACACAATATGAATTTGGGCATATATTCATTTTTCATGCAGAGAAAATGTAATGTGTTTGTTTTACATGGAGATTCCCTCTCCATAATTGCTGTTGGATTTTTTATAAAATCTGCTGAACAAGACACAAATTCCACTGTGGGGAAAGTTTGGATCACAGCAGTCTTGCATGATCTCAGCATGAGGTTGTTTTTCAAATTCTTTGATACCCAGCACATCCATGGTTCTTTCTCCCTTTTGATCCGGACAAACATCAAGACCAAATATGATAATTTGGAATCATTTCTTTCTACCATCAATAAAATAGGAGAGGAAGCATTTCATTGTTCATATTTTAATCATGGTTGGTCTGTGAAAGGCTGGATAAGATGCAGAGAGAAAGAGGAAGTGGAAACTCCACCTCAGGATGAGCTTGAAAGTATCCTGTCTCAAGACAGCTATTCCATCTACAACTCAATCCAATTGGTGGCACAAGCCTTGAATGCTGCCCACTTGTCGAGATCTAATCAGATTTTGAAAAGTGACTGGCTGAGACTTCAGAAAGTTCAGCCATGGCAGGTATTTGTTTTGTCTACGTTCATAGGAATATTGTGGGGAGTAGCCGACCATAGTCCTGTCCTCCATATATCTGTCCAACCTCATTTAAATTTATCTAAAGCAATGGCTGTCACCTCATATTGTGGAAGTTTGTGACAGAAATCGTCTACCTCTTTCATGAAGTAATACATCTTCCTTTGGCGTGCTTTGAGCTTATTACATATTGTATATCATGCTCCTGCAGCACAATAAAAGAAAAAGTAAACAAAAAGCCAGAAGAAAGTCATTTTATAGGATGATCTCACATTCTATTAATTTGGGAGAAGGTTTTTTTTTGTATTCCTTTTCTATGCACCATGCATAATTTTCTAGACCTCTATCATGTCACCTGTTTTCCCAAGTAAAAAGTGCTGGCTAGAACATAGCAAATCTGGCCGCAGAAGAGACTTGTATGAGCATTATTATACTGGCTGTTTTGTTTTCACTCACTTTTCGAATGATCCCTAGCATGGAGTCCCCCATTTTTATTGGACGGAGTAGACATTTTTTGCTAGTTTTTTTTCTTGGCCTGTCAGAATCAGCTCAGATGCTTGTCCTACATTGCACTTTGCTTCTGAGTTGTTTTGTGTATTCATTTCATCTGGTGAATCTCACAGACCTTAAAAAAATGAAAGCTGGTAATTCAGAGAACCTGATAGACATATTGTTATAACAGGCACTTGTTATCACAGTCTCATTCTGTTGGCCTTGAACACACATATGTACAGAACTCTAATTTTTGCTCCATTTCTTCTTTCAGGGATGCTTAATTGAATATGCTCAATCCAGGCATTATTGATCCTTATTGAGTCTTATTGAGCCTGTGGGAATGTTTAGAATTTGAGAACTGAGAATGGCTGCCACCAAAAAATTGGAAAAAACGGATGGCTGTTTCTGCTGCACAATGGAAACTGACAAGGAACAATGTCCACAGAAACGTTAGCACTCACTGTGCTCAAAGCAACTTTACATGATTAAACAATTTTTACAAAGTGCAAATGCCTCTTATTTCTACAATAATTACATGATATCTTCAAGTACAAATACATAAATAACAGCAGCGCAGTGCAGCAAAGGTAACTGCAGTACAACTCAGTTCTAGGGATGTGCGTTTCGGCATTCAGAATGCCGAAAGAATGCCGAAACAAAAGTGTTTCGGCATTCTTCAAGAATCCCGAAACGTTTCGGGGAATGCCGAAACGTTTCGGGATTGCCGAAAGAAAAACCCGAAACGTTTCGGGATTCTTTCGGCATTCTTTCGGCATTCGAGAATCGCCATTTTGATTTTGCTAGCCGTTTGCCTTAGCAAGCGGCTAGCAAAATCCTGCTGGAAGCAAAGGCTTCCTGCAGGCTCTTAGAAGAGGGGAGGGGGGGAGAAGGAGTGAATCACTCACTCCTTCTGTCACCCCCCACCCCTCTTGCAAAGGAGGATAGGGAATCCTGCTTTGCCTTGCAAATGCAAGGTGCAAGCATTGCATTGCACTTTGCATTTGCAAAGCAGCAGAGATTCCCGCCAAAACTAACAGGTAGGGGAGGGGGAGCAGGAGGAGGGTGGCTCTTGGAGTGTGGGTGGGGAAAGGCAGGGGACTGGGGACTTTAGGAGTCACCAATCCCACTGCTGCATTCTCATGCCAGCCAATAGATTTAAATCTTTGGCTGAGGCTGCAGCAGGGGATTTAAATTTGGAGCAAGACTGTCTGGAACACTTCTGTTGCTGCTGCTGCTGAGCTGTGACCGAGAGAGGAGAAGAAGAGAGACTGCACCTGGAGCCTGGAGGACATCTGCCTGGAGGATCAACTGTGCTGGACATCCTGAGAGGACACCTGGTAGGCCTTTTTAAAATTTTTGTAAATTTTTTTGATGCCGGGCAATGTGCTGCTGTGGCCTGCCTCTGCAAAAAGGTGTTGCAGTTTATTCTTGGCATGGCCTGGGGGACAGGTTGGGCAGACAATCTTTGATGGTGGGGGGGGGGGTTCAGCATTGGTTGTTGTGCTTGCCTTCTTTAAGCTTGATCCACTGTTTTAAGATTAAAACCAGAGTGTGCCAGCTTTGGGCCTACACAGGCCAGAAGCCTTTCTTCTGGCTGGCTCTCACAGTTGTGCTTCACAATCTGGAATGGTGTGGCTTGCTTTTCTGTGTCTGGTCCCCTGCTTGCAAGGATTCCCAACAGGCTCCGTCCTGATCAACTGTGCCAGCCTGTGGGCCACACACAGGTATGGCCTGGGGGACAGGTTGGGCAGACAATCTTTGATGGTGGGGGGGGGTTCAGCATTGGTTGTTGTGCTTGCCTTCTTTAAGCTTGATCCACTGTTTTAAGATTAAAACCAGAGTGTGCCAGCTTTGGGCCTACACAGGCCAGAAGCCTTTCTTCTGGCTGGCTCTCACAGTTGTGCTTCACAATCTGGAATGGTGTGGCTTGCTTTTCTGTGTCTGGTCCCCTGCTTGCAAGGATTCCCAACAGGCTCCGTCCTGATCAACTGTGCCAGCCTGTGGGCCACACACAGGTATGGCCTGGGGGACAGGTTGGGCAGACAATCTTTGATGGTGGGGGGGGGGTTCAGCATTGGTTGTTGTGCTTGCCTTCTTTAAGCTTGATCCACTGTTTTAAGATTAAAACCAGAGTGTGCCAGCTTTGGGCCTACACAGGCCAGAAGCCTTTCTTCTGGCTGGCTCTCACAGTTGTGCTTCACAATCTGGAATGGTGTGGCTTGCCTTTCTGTGTCTGGTCCCCTGCTAGCAAGGATTCCCAACAGGCTCCGTCCTGATCAACTGTGCCAGCCTGTGGGCCACACACAGGTATGGCCTGGGGGACAGGTTGGGCAGACAATGTTTGATGGTGGGGGGGGGGGGGTTTCAGCATTGGTTGTTGTGCTTGCCTTCTTTAAGCTTGATCCACTGTTTTAAGATTAAAACCAGAGTGTGCCAGCTTCGGGCCTACACAGGCCAGAAGCCTTTCTTCTGGCTGGCTCTCACAGTTGTGCTTCACAATCTGGAATGGTGTGGCTTGCCTTTCTGTGTCTGGTCCCCTGCTAGCAAGGATTCCCAACAGGCTCCGTCCTGATCAACTGTGCCAGCCTGTGGGCCACACACAGGTATGGCCTGGGGGACAGGTTGGGCAGACAATGTTTGATGGTGGGGGGGGGGGTTTCAGCATTGGTTGTTGTGCTTGCCTTCTTTAAGCTTGATCCACTGTTTGAAGATTAAAACAAGAGTGTGCCAGCTTCGGGCCTACACAGGCCAGAAGCCTTTCTTCTGGCTGGCTCTCACAGTTGTGCTTCACAATCTGGAATGGTGTGGCTTGCCTTTCTGTGTCTGGTCCCCTGCTAGCAAGGATTCCCAACAGGCTCCGTCCTGATCAACTGTGCCAGCCTGTGGGCCACACACAGGTATGGCCTGGGGGACAGGTTGGGCAGACAATGTTTGATGGTGGGGGGGGGGGTTTCAGCATTGGTTGTTGTGCTTGCCTTCTTTAAGCTTGATCCACTGTTTGAAGATTAAAACCAGAGTGTGCCAGCTTCGGGCCTACACAGGCCAGAAGCCTTTCTTCTGGCTGGCTCTCACAGTTGTGCTTCACAATCTGGAATGGTGTGGCTTGCCTTTCTGTGTCTGGTCCCCTGCTAGCAAGGATTCCCAACAGGCTCCGTCCTGATCAACTGTGCCAGCCTGTGGGCCACACACAGGTATGGCCTGGGGGACAGGTTGGGCAGACAATGTTTGATGGTGGGGGGGGGGGGTTTCAGCATTGGTTGTTGTGCTTGCCTTCTTTAAGCTTGATCCACTGTTTTAAGATTAAAACCAGAGTGTGCCAGCTTCGGGCCTACACAGGCCAGAAGCCTTTCTTCTGGCTGGCTCTCACAGTTGTGCTTCACAATCTGGAATGGTGTGGCTTGCCTTTCTGTGTCTGGTCCCCTGCTAGCAAGGATTCCCAACAGGCTCCGTCCTGATCAACTGTGCCAGCCTGTGGGCCACACACAGGTATGGCCTGGGGGACAGGTTGGGCAGACAATGTTTGATGGTGGGGGGGGGGGGGTTTCAGCATTGGTTGTTGTGCTTGCCTTCTTTAAGCTTGATCCACTGTTTTAAGATTAAAACCAGAGTGTGCCAGCTTCGGGCCTACACAGGCCAGAAGCCTTTCTTCTGGCTGGCTCTCACAGTTGTGCTTCACAATCTGGAATGGTGTGGCTTGCTTTTCTGTGTCTGGTCCCCTGCTAGCAAGGATTCCCAACAGGCTCCGTCCTGATCAACTGTGCCAGCCTGTGGGCCACACACAGGTATGGCCTGGGGGACAGGTTGGGCAGACAATCTTTGATGGTGGTGGGGGGGGGGTTCAGCATTGGTTGTTGTGCTTGCCTTCTTTAAGCTTGATCCACTGTTTTAAGATTAAAACCAGAGTGTGCCAGCTTCGGGCCTACACAGGCCAGAAGCCTTTCTTCTGGCTGGCTCTCACAGTTGTGCTTCACAATCTGGAATGGTGTGGCTTGCTTTTCTGTGTCTGGTCCCCTGCTAGCAAGGATTCCCAACAGGCTCCGTCCTGATCAACTGTGCCAGCCTGTGGGCCACACACAGGTATGGCCTGGGGGACAGGTTGGGCAGACAATCTTTGATGGTGGGGGGGGGGGTTCAGCATTGGTTGTTGTGCTTGCCTTCTTTAAGCTTGATCCACTGTTTTAAGATTAAAACCAGAGTGTGCCAGCTTTGGGCCTACACAGGACAGAAGCCTTTCTTCTGGCTGGCTCTCACAGTTGTGCTTCACAATCTGGAATGGTGTGGCTTGCTGTTCTGTGTCTGGTCCCCTGCTAGCAAGGATTCCCAACAGGCTCCGTCCTGATCAACTGTGCCAGCCTGTGGGCCACACACAGGTATGCTGCTTTGGCCAAGGTAACCCTTTTTGGTTGCTGGCCTGGCACTCACAGTTGTGCTCCACAATCTGGAATGGTGTGGCTTGCGTTTCTGTGTCTGGTCCCCTGCTTGCAAGGATTCCCAACAGGCTCCTTCCTGATCAACTGTGCCAGCCTTCGGCCCACACACAGGCCTGCTGCTCCGGCTTTGGTAACCCTTCCCGTTTGCTGGCCTGGCACTCACTGTTTTGCTTCACATTCAGGTTGTTTATCGTTGGTGGACCTCTTCTGGACTGGACTGCACTTGGTGGACATCGGCCTGCAGATCTCTGCGTGGAGGATCAACATTGCTGGACATCTGCACTGGTGGACTGGTAGGGTTGTTGTTAAATTTGGTTTTTGAGCTTATGTCTGCTGCTGTGCCTACCTGCGAGCATATGCTTTGGCTCTGTCTTTATGGCTTAGGCCGGGGGGGGGGGCATTTTCTGGTTGGGCAAGAGGATATTGTTTGGGGGTTAGGGGGGCCAGCATTGATCGCAGTGCCTGCTTTCTTTCATGTTTCATTTTTCAAGTTTGAGTGTGGGGTGGGCATGAACTGCTGTTTCACAGGACTAAAAAATGAGTGTGCCAGCTTCTGGCCTGCACAGGCCAGAAGCTCTGCTGGGTGGATGTGTTTTGTTTTGCTGCTGGTTGGCCCTAGCCTTTAAGGGGGGGGGCTGACTTGGCTTGTGCAACGGGGCCTTGAATTTTGGGGTTGCGTGTGCGGCGTGTGGTGTTGACTCTGCTAACATTTCCAATTTTCTTGACAGCATCGTGGAGGAGAGGAGGACCAGCTGCAAGACCGCCTGAACATCGCTGGACTGCAGGACTGGTGTTACTGTGAGCGAGTCCGGGTTCACATTTGGGTGGCCTTGGGGGTGGGTTCTTGCTAGCTTGGGAGGGGGGAGGCTCATCTTCAAAACACCACATCCACACCCCACACCGACATACCACAGATACATCGGTCCCGCTAAATAGTGTCTCTTAGGTAGGTAGGCCAGTTGGTAGGTGATCAGTGGATAATTGCCCTCAACATAATTATTAGGGAAACCGAGCCTAGTTTTTTTTAAAAAACTAAATAGGGACTCAGCAGGGAAAGCATTAGTGAGTGAGTGTTAGGTTTGAATTCTATATATATATATATATATATATAAAAATTTGTAATAGCTGTCAATAGGCTTCCCATTAGTGCCCCCATAACTAGGGTTCCACTGCCCATCTCTGGCACCCGTGGTGGTGCCAGGCCGGCCCGGGCATACTAGTGTGTGAGTGTTTAAGGCTTTGTCACCTGTTATTGGGGTTTAGGGCCAGCTCAATTCCAGAGGAATTCAGCTGATTGGCAGGCTCAGGTTCCCTGACATAAATAGGGTTGCTTAAAAAGGCACTTGATTGTTCATCTCCAAGTCACAGAGCCACTAGAAACACAGATTTATAGCAGGTTAGTTAGGTCTTGAAAACAAAGTTGACCTTTGTTTTCTAAATCTTTTCTGATTAGTTAGGGTTGAATTTGGGAGGGGAAAGTATGTCAGAGAGGAAAGCAGAGAGGGGACCCAGGGGAAAGGCTAGGGAGAAATCTAGAGGGGAGGAGGGGAGGGGGAGGGGGACTGCTGCGGCAGCCCCTCCATCTGAGCGGAGGAGGCCCTCCCCTGCGCTGCTGCCGTTCACCAGCCTGGCTTCTGGTGACAGGAAGAGGGTTCGCAAGACTCTCTTTCCTGAGGCAGCTGCTGGAGGGCCACCCCCAACCCGGGTGCGTGAGGCAGGGGCTGGCACTGGGCAGGGGCCTGCTGCTGAGGCTCCTCCTCCTCCAGTGGTTGCGAGCCAGCTGCTGGAGGAGGGGCAGCATGTGGTGTCTCCTGGGATGGGCGCGGAGCACATGACTTTCCCTGCGCTCCCGCTCACCCAGGAACCCGGAGGATGTTGGAGGAACTGCCCGTGAGACCCCCCCTGGGGCGGTCCACCCCAGTTTCCTCTGAGGCCAGCAGCAGGCCTCTCGCGGCTGTGCAGGAGGAGAGGACGCGGGAGGAAGAGGCAGAGACTGTGGTGGAAGAGCCCACATCTCTGCCCCTTCAGCCTCGTCCATCCCCACCTGCCCGGCCGAGAGTGGGACACGGTGTGTCCGGCCAGAGCACCTCACAGGAGGTGCCGCAGGGTGGTCCCGAACGCGCTTCTCCTGGGAAGCGTGGGATGCCCTTTTCCTCCGAAATCTGGAAGCACTTCCAGACAACGGAGGATCCCCGAGCAGCCCTGTGCCTGCATTGTAGGCAGCGCGTCAGCCGTGGCAAAGATGTGTGGCATCTCTCCACGTCTGGGATGAGGTACCATATGAAGAGGCACCACCAGGCGGTGCTTCTTCGGGAGGAGGGTTCGAGTGGCGCCGCACGGCCGCCAGCTAGCCAGAAGGAGGCAGGCTCCTCTGGTGCTCTCCCCCCAAGGGTACCTGCAGGAAAGGGACGCCAAGCCTCTCTCCCGGAGATGCTTGGTATGCAGGGCGCTAGTGTGCCCAGAGAGGGGATCCGGAGGGCGAGCAGGCGCATCACGCGCCACATCGTCAACATGATAGCAGTGGATGGGCAACCGTATTCCGTAGTTGAAGACTTCGGCTTCTCAGGGCTGCTCCAAGATTGCTTTCCCTGGTACGCCGTCCCTGCTCGCACGTCGTTGAGCAGATCGGTGGTGCCCTCGTTTTACAGGGCTGCCAGGGATCATGTGAAGGCACAGCTGTCCCGGGTTGCCGGGAGAACTGTGCACTTCACATCGGACATCTGGACCTGCCCAAGTGTGCAGCAAGCGTACCTCTCGCTTACTGCTCACTGGTGGGAACCCGAGTCGGTTCTGGGTGGGGGCCGGGGGGAGGTGCCTAGCACAGCTAGACAGGGAAGGATGCGAGACCGCCAGGCCGGCTACTGCAAGGCCTTGCTTCACGCCGAGGTGCTCGACGTGTCCCACACGGCGGAGAACATCGCTGCCACCTTAAGGAGACAGTTGGACGAGTGGATAGGCCAGGGACCCGCCACCGTGGGATGCATGGTGACGGACGGTGGCAAGAACATGAGGGCAGCGGCGCATCTAGTGAGCCGAGAGAGCGTCTACTGTGCCGCTCACAAGCTTCACCTAGTGGTGAGAGATGCGCTGGGGTTGGGCTCCTCGAAGGAACCCGTGGATACCCGGACCCGTGAACTCCAGTTACTTGTCCAGAAATGTCGGAGGCTCACGGGTCACTTCTCGCGCAGCGTGAAGGCCACGCACGAACTGCGCCAGACACAGGTCAGGACAGGTGTGCCAGAGCACGCTCTGATCACTGACGTCAGCACTCGCTGGAACTCCACCTGCGCCATGCTTGAGCGCTTGGTGGAGCAGCAGGCCGCACTCCACGCGTGGCTCTCCGAGCACCGCGGTGCGAGTCAGGTGGGTGAGTTCAACCGGGAGGATTGGCTCACCATCACCCAGACAGTGGAGGTCCTGAAGCCCTTCAAGGACTTCACTGTGGCGGTCTCGTCAGACACGGCGACCCTCGGTCTGGTCATTCCCCTGGTGCACACGCTCCAGAGGAATCTGGCCACCCTTGCAGACCGGGTCGCGCCCCGTGCTGACCTTGTTCCAGCGGTGCGCGCATTAGTGAGAAGGCTGCAGCAGGGCATAGCTGCCAGGCTAACTCCTCTCACTAAGGAAGAGTCATACATGTTGGCGACCATGTGTGACCCGCGCATAAAGGGCACTTTCGCCGAGCGGGACGGGAACCTCACCCAAGCCAGAGACGGGCTCTGCTCTTGGGTGAGGCGCAGGCAGGCCAAGAGGGGACGCCTGTCGACAGGGGGGACGCAAGAGGGGCCCTGCCGTGCGGGTCCCTCTGACGCCCCCTCTGCGCAGGCCCCCCCCGAGGCCACCACCGGAGTGCCGATGGAGATGGAGATGCTCCGGTGGGCCCTCGTCCCCTCTGGGGTCGTGAGGACCGTGAGAGAGGATCTGGCGGAGGCGATGGTCAGGGACTACCTCGCGGAGCCCTGCGAGTCGCTCTCCACCGATCCGCTCAGCTACTGGGCCAGGAAGGAGTCGGTCTGGCCGGACCTCTCCCTCGAGGCGCAGCGGCTGCTCTCATGCCCTCCGACGAGCGTGGAGAGCGAGCGCGTCTTTTCACATGCGGGCGACATTGTCGGCCCACATCGCACTCGCCTTCTCCCATGGAGAGTCGAGCAGTTGACCTTCCTGAAGGTCAACTCTCGCCTCTTCGATTTCTCAGGACTGGACTTCCAGAGTGACTGAGGTGAGCCCAACTTGTGGCCTGCATCCTCTATGAGTCCAATCCTTTGGAATCGCGCTCTCCCCTGTATAAAACCCTGTATATACAGTTAAAACCGGCCAGTAGAGGGAGGGTGGTTAGGAACCAGTGGCAAAGGGAAAACACCCAGCAATTTGAAAGCCCCCCCCCCCAGGGTATTCAAAACATCTCCCATCACTGAGACATACCCTGTGGGACCAAATTTATTATGAAAAATAATGCCCCAGAAACATGGATTGCTACTGGAGGGAGAAACAGGTTAGATAGGGATTGCTTAGGTGTTTTTATCAGATGAAATCATTGTAAAAAAAATTGTAGAAGAATTGTTGTACTGTTTTTTGAAAGTTGATGTTCTGTTCATGTAAAAAAAAGGAAAAAAAACCAAAAAAAAATGTTGTGATTATGTTTTTTAAAAGTTGATTGAATGTTCATGTAAAAAAAAAAAAACCCAAAAAAATGTTGTGATTATGTTTTTTAAAAGTTGATGTTCTGTTCATGTAAAAAAAAGGAAAAAAACCCAAAAAAAAATGTTGTGATTATGTTTTTTAAAAGTTGATTGAATGTTCATGTTTAAAAAAAAAAATTTGATGTTAATGTTGGGTTTGCATGGTTGGGGGATGCGGGAAGAGTGGTGGATGGGCACCGGCCAATGATGATCTCTCACAGATGTTCCCAGGTAAATTCTGAGGCTGGTGTGGGGGTGGGGGGAGACCTCTGCAGAACTGCTCCAGAAATACCATTGTCCAGTGCCTTGGAAGTGCCCAGTTCAGCTTTGTGTGTCTGAACTGAAAGCACAGCCACAGGAAATGACATAGGTTCTGCTGGACCCTGTTGCAGTGGTTCCCCCCCATTAAGTCGTTTTATGGAGGGAGAGTTGTATTAGGCTGGTAGTTATTATGATCATCTTCTGTTTCCATGCCCTGTTGTGCCCGCTCACTATGTAACCTGTTGTAATGTTCAAAACTTTACTGTTTGTCCATTTCAAAAAAAAAATTGTGTTTAAGATTCTCTGATGTGTAGTTAATTGTGTTGTGTTGTGCTATGAGGGACAATAAGTGTAATATGTTGTGATTTGTTGACCACTTGTAATTTGAAAATGAGAAAATAAAGGTTTTTTAAACTTAATGATTGTGTGTCTGTGTTCCCTTCTTTGATGGGAGGTTGGTTCCCAGCATAGGGAACAATGGGGCAGGCTGGCCAGCCTGTTCCTGGGGTACTCGGTGTGGGGCAGCTGAGGGTGGTTTTGGTTCTGAGAGGGGCTGAGTGGAGGATTTGGGTCTGTGTGTGGCAGCTGGGGTGGGGGAACTGGGTTTGTGTGGGGCTGTAAGGAGTGGACTATGGGGGATGAGAGCACTGGTCGTCCCTTTTGCCCAAGTAGGCCCCTGCTACTGTCCTGGTGTGGGCTTCCATGCCTCTATCAGTTGCTGGCCCTCCTTTGCCATCTTTTTCAGAAATTTTCCTAGGGCTGCCAAACTCCTGGTTGGGCTTGAGTTCAGGTTAGAGAGAGTAGTTCCCTACAGATAAACTGGCTGCTTCCAAGGGCAATCTCTTTAGAGGGCAAATGCGGACCATGGATTCTGGGGGAGATCCCTACTCAGATTTTCCTTTCCACAAGTCCCACCCCCAAATTGCCAGTAACTTCCAAGGCCAGAGTTTGCCACCCCAGAGAGATCCCGTTCCCACCCTCTTAGCCTTGGCATGAAAGTTGTAGCCCCCATGGAACGCTTCCAGGTTCCTGATTCCAAGCCCAATGACACCAATGTAAGACAATCCAGACCTCCATCAAAAATGGATTTTAAGTAGCAGTGGGATTGGGCTGCATTTCAGTCATTCACATATCTGGTTGTGTTCCCAAACATTTAGCTTATGGTTTTTTAAATCAGCGTATGGCACTTAAGGACACTTTTAAATGGTTCTAAAAACATATTTTTATTATGAAGTATTTAATGTGGCATTGATCAAGGGCAGGCCTTTTGGCCAAATGAGCAGTATCAGTACAGTAAAATTTAGACAAAGCTCATAGGAGGAAAAAGCATTCACACTGTGAAGTGGGAAGAAAGTTTCAATTTACATGTACCATGGACTCCGAAAAAGACATGTAAGTGGCATCCAGACCAAATCAGGCCTGCTTTCTCCCTTGAAGATATCAATTGATGATAGTGCTTATGTCACATCATGAGAAGACAAGGTTCACTAGAAAAGACAATAATGCTAAGAAAAATTGAAGGCAGTAGGGAAAAGAAGAATACCCTAGATGTGGTAGATTGACTTCGGTTTGCAATACATGGACAAGGTTTTTGGGATACTGTGGAGCTCAATATAATTCTAAAGTACACCACAAGTGATTTGAATGCATAAAACATACAGACACATACACATAAAATGTATATACCCCCTCCCCACCAAATTAAAGGTTTATCTTATGCCCCGGTTTTCTCCCCCATGGGAACCTAGAGTGGTTTACACATTGCTGTTCTCCCTTGATTTGTTTCACCCTCATCACAACCAGGCTAACAATAGACAGCTGCTCCATGCCTCACATTGGAGTGACTCCACCGATGGCCTTCTTAGTTGTATGAGGGGGTGGAGGGGGGGGGAGGAAGGAAACAACGCACTCCTGCCCACTCTATCTGGGGCCTAGGTTACCAAATTGCTTGGCCTTGGCAAGGAGCCAGTGGTGGGGCGGCACTGGTTCTGGGGCCCCGTCAAGAACATTTGTCCAGGGCCCCAAAATCACCTAGACTGCCTCTGGAAAACACAACACAATTGTTTACTTAGGCTGAGCCAAGAACATCCATCAAGCCTACAAGGCACAGAATCAGAGTCTGCCAGATTCTAGACCAACTCTCTAGCCATTGCACTACAGTGGATATCTAAAAATTGTTCATACCCCCACCAGCAACTTGAACATTTTTCTCCAAAAGGCACACAACTTGGCTGGGTCTCAAAAAGGACTATGATGCATGGGCCTGTCAATGCATACTGGTACTAAGGCTCTGGCCGGGGGGAGGGGGGCATTGTGCCAATGCCACCCTGGCTTTGGAAGGGGACAGTAAAATAGAAGAAATAATCTAGTTTCAGTGCCTCCCCCCCTTCTCTCTCTCTCTCTCTCTCTCTATAATGTGAGTGAAAACATTACTATACCATCACTGAAGCCTACAGGATACTTAGGGTCTGTTCACACACGCATGATCATTTAATGGCAATGCTCTGGCATGATGATGTCTGTTCTAGGAAGTGATGTGATCATCACACAAGGCTGGGGAGCACGCACAATTCACAGCAGGCAGATTTGGGCCACAAGGGATCCTGCTTTGGCCTGCAGGGCCCAAATCAGCCCACTGCAAAGCACAGGCATACTCTCAGGGCAGCAAGATGACATCAGTGACATCACGGCAGCAGCCCCTGGAGCGTACCTTGAAGGCTCATTCACTGACTTTCCCCCTTCGGGGTGATAGGTGAGAGTGGGGGATCCCCCACCAAGGGGAAACAGATCCCTAATTGTGTCTGAGGTTGTGGAAATCAAATGGGTCATATTGCTTCTGTCTTTGAGGGACTTACATGCACATTATATTTAACTCCAGATTTCTTGATTGTCAAGGAATGCATGTGGTGGGGGGTGGGGGGAAGGGTGGGAGAAGGGCCCCTGAGGGTGAGGGTGGCATTTGGCATGCAAAATGCCACCCCTGGCAAGACAAGCCTCTCCCAGCTGTCAGTGGTAGAGATGAGAGCAGAGCACCCACTTGGGGAGGCCATGAAATGGCCCCCCCAAGTGGGAGCAGGCTGAGCCTTGGTGGGGGGATGGGAGGAAGGGTGGGAGAAGGGCCCCAGAGGGTTGGGGGGGGATTTTGTTGCAGTGGTTCCCCCCCATTAAGTCATGTTATGGAGGGAGAGTTGTATTAGGCTGGTAGTTATTATGATCATCTTCTGTTTCCATGCCCTGTTGTGCCCGCTCACTATGTGACCTGTTGTAATGTTCAAAACTTTACTGTTTGTCCATTTCAAAAAAAAAATTGTGTTTAAGATTCTCTGATGTGTAGTTAATTGTGTTGTGTTGTGCTATGAGGGACAATAAGTGTAATATGTTGTGATTTGTTGACCACTTGTAATTTGAAAATGAGAAAATAAAGGTTTTTTAAACTTAATGATTGTGTGTCTGTGTTCCCTTCTTTGATGGGAGGTTGGTTCCCAGCATAGGGAACAATGGGGCAGGCTGGCCAGCCTTCTCTGCGGGTGGTGGGGGGGTCAGGGGGGTGGTTGTCTGTGTGCCAGGGCAGGTGCTCTTTCCCAGGGACGATTTGGCACTGCCACCATTGTGGCACCCCTTGTCTGTGCAGAACTGCCCTGGGAAAGAGAGTTTAGGGGTTCCCAAAAGGGGAGGGCAGGCCAGCCTGTTCCTGGGGTTATGGTGGGTGTGGGGCAGGTGGGGGTTGATTTGGGTCTGTGAGGGGCTACTGGGGGGATTTGGGTCTGTGTGTGGCAGCTGGGGGGGAATTGGGTTTGTGTGGGGCTGTGAAGGGTGGACTTTAGGGGCTGAGAGCACCTACTTGGGGAGGCCATGAAATGGCCCCCCCAAGTGGGAGCAGGCTGAGCCTTGGTGGGGGGTGGGAGGAGGGGTGGGAGAAGGGCCCCAGAGGGTTGGGGGGCATTTTGCATGCAAAATGCCACCCCTGGCAACACAAGCCTCCCCCAGCTGTCAGTGGTAGAGATTAGAGCACCTACTTGGGGAGGCCATGAAATGGCCCCCCCAAGTGGGAGCAGGCTGAGCCTTGGTGGGGGGTGGGAGGAGGGGTGGGAGAAGGGCCCCTGAGGGCTGGGGGGCATTTTGCATGCAAAATGCCACCCCTGGCAAAGGAAGGAAATAATGAAGAAAGATCAGCAGCAGCATGCTAACAATATGCTGCTCCTTTGCTTTCTTATGGGGAGGATGGGGGGACCTGCTTTGGGGGGCCATAACATGGCCCCCCAAAGTCCAATCTGTCTGAAACTTGGGTAGTTGTTAGAGAAGGGTTAGAGGAAGGTCCCCACCAATTTTGGGCTTATTTGGTGGGAAAATGCCTCCTCCAGGCGTCCTGAAAGACGGAGGCATTTTCCCAGCAAAAAAACCCGAAAGAATCCCGAAAGAATGCCGAAATAATGCCGAATCCCGAATCCCGAAAGAGATTCTTGTTTCGGCTTTCGGCTAATGCCGGTAGAGAATCTTGTTTCGGGTAATCCCGAAACAAGAAAGCCGAAAGTTTTTTCCTTGCACACCCCTACTCAGTTCACGTAAAGTTCTTTTACTCATTCAATTAATTTTCCTTCCAGTCATTCCCCAGGTGATAAGGACTCCGGGGTGGGGAGTGAAGACCGCCACGCTCAATCTGGGGCCGGCTACGGACGCAGATTTCGTGCCACCTTCATCAGGAGCGTGCCATCTGTAGTTAACATAACCTTATAAAATTACTATCAACTTCAATATTACTTTTCAACCCCCTTTTTTTTCTATAGCTCATGCTTATTTATACTCACTGATATCCCACGGAAAACTATCACCATCATATCTCTCTTTCCACCTGGTTAGTAAATCGCAAATTCTCTTCCACGTGCCTCGCTGCTAACTGCCCCTTGTTTAAATTAGCCAAAGCTGATTGGTATCACTATTACTTAAAGAGACCATGCATTTCAACATACCATTTCCATTCCCTGGATTTCCTTATGACCTCCCATGCCTAAAATCTAACAAGTACCACAATACGTCTCACAGATAACAGTTTAAACATAACTCATTATTCAGTCCCTTGGGTTTTACTGTGTCCAGTTTTTGAATCCAGAATGCTTCCCTGTGGAGAAGCATTGTTTGCCCTGCACCACCACTAGTCCTTTCCACAACTTCCAAGATCATGACTTTAAGGGCATTTTCTGGGTGTCCCTGTTCCCTATAATGTTGTGTTAATGGCGCTTCCTGAACATTATTGCGGATCCGTGACATGTGCTCCAATACTCTCACTTTAACTGGTCTTGTTGTACATCCTACATATAATAACCTGCAGGGGCATTCCAACGCATAGATTACCCACTTGGACAGGCAATTAGCAAAATGGTGAACCGTCAACTTATTATCATGAATGTGAAGTTCCCTGCCCACACTGAGAGTGCCGCAAATCTGGCAATGGCCACATCTAAAATTGCCTTGTGGAAGGTCGTGGGGCTTTACACTGTCTCTAATATCAGCCCATACCAATTCGTCCCTGATGCTCTGAGTTTTGCGAAAGCCAATTCTCGGCGTGTTCTCACAGCCTTCTATCCCCTCTACCAAGGGCCAATGGCGATACACTATCTTTTTAATTTGATTGGCCCTAGGAGTGAAATCTAAAGCCCAAACTATCCGGTTTCCCTGCTCTACTCTTCTTGGCTCAAACAGCGATGCTCTATCTATATTGCTGGCCCTATTCCAAGCTGCTTCTATCACTTTATTCGGATAACCCCTTCTGTTAAACTGTCCACAGAGTCTCCTTCCATCCCTGTTAAAATCAATTGGGGTGGAGGAGTTACGTTTAACCCGTAGTAATTGGCTGAACGGAATATTTTCCCGGAGATGTCGGGGGTGGAATGAGTCAAAGCGTAAATAAGAATTCTTATCTGTGGCCTTATTGTAGGACCGCACCCTGATCTTATTGTCCGTGTCTCTGAAAGTGACCACGTCCAGATAATTAATCTCATACTTGCTATATTGCCAAGTGAACTTCACATTGGGATCCCTAGTATTGAGCCACTCACAAAACTTGCCAACTGACTCTGTTTCTCTGTACACAAAATAGAGATCATCAATAAATCGAAAGTACTGTATGATCTGTGTTCCAAATGGGTTAGATTGATCTAAAATATGCTGACTCTCCCATTTTCCCATGAACAGATTTGCAATGTTTGGTGCTGCAGAGCAGCCCATGGCCACTCCCCTTGCCTGGAAGAAAAACTGTTCCTGGAACCGAAAATAATTTTTCTCCAGAACAAGGTCCAGTAACTGTAAGAGAAACCCTTTGGATGGTCTTTTATCTCCTGCCAGGTCCAGGGCCTCCTCCACCACCATTCGGGCCGACTCGTGCGGGATGATAGTATATAGTGACGCTACGTCCATGGTGAGGAGGCAAGCTTCCTCCGCCAAATGCACTCCTTCAATTCTTTGACTAAAGTCCCTAGTATCTTGTATAAGAGGGCCTATTGTGGCTACCGCTGGTTTGAGAGCCATATCCAACAAAATAGCTAGAGGTTCCAGGACAGATCCACACCCTGACACGATTGGTCTGCCAGGGGGGAAGGGGGAAATCTTTTTATGTATTTTAGGTAGTATATAAAAGACGGGCGTCCGTGGGGTCCTAGTCTGTAACAACTTATGTAGTTGCTCATCAATCTCCCCCATCTCCCTTGCTTCATCAAGAACTACCTTGATAATGTTCTTAATATGGCTTGTTGGATCAGAAGGGATCTTAAGGTAGCTAGCAGTGTCCTCTAACTGCCTCTCGGCTTCATTAACGTACATATCCCGGTCCATTACTACCACTCCCCCTCCCTTGTCTGCTTGTTTTATAATGATGGTTTTGTCATTTTTTAGCGTGTGGATTGCTTTCCTCTCATCCCTGGACAGGTTCTGCCATGTCCTGATAGGTTTACTTTCAAGAAGTTTAATATCTCTCATGACCATGTAATCAAATGTCTCTATCCTATGATCAACCGTAGGAGGCATAAAGTTGGACTTTTGATCTGTCTAATCAATTTAAAGACATCTATTCTTGTCTGGAAAGCCTGATATCTAGGTGTAGGGACAAATCCAAGTCCCTTATTAAGCACCGTGTACTCTGCTGGTTCTAAAACGTGTTTGGAAAGATTAAATTGATTAGACAGATCAAACTAAGGGCGTTCTTTAGCGGCGCAACTGAAACAATCAACAAGGATCCAGAGATAGCAATACCAAAACGTCTCAAACAAAAGTCCAACTTTATTCCTCCTATGGTTGATCATAGGATAGAGACATTTGATTACATGGTAATGAGAGGAATAAAGTTGGACTTTTGTTTGAGACGTTTTGGTATTGCTATCTCTGGATCCTTGTTGATTGTTTCAGTTGCGCCGCTAAAGAACGCCCTTAGTTTGATCTGTCTAATCAATTTAATCTTTCCAAACACGTTTTAGAACCAGCAGAGTACACGGTGCTTAATAAGGGACTTGGATTTGTCCCTACACCTAGATATCAGGCTTTCCAGACAAGAATAGATGTCTTTAAATTGATTAGACAGATCAAAAGTCCAACTTTATGCCTCCTACGGTTGATCATAGGATAGAGACATTTGATTACATGGTCATGAGAGATATTAAACTTCTTGAAAGTAAACCTATCAGGACATGGCAGAACCTGTCCAGGGATGAGAGGAAAGCAATCCACACGCTAAAAAATGACAAAACCATCATTATAAAACAAGCAGACAAGGGAGGGGGAGTGGTAGTAATGGACCGGGATATGTACGTTAATGAAGCCGAGAGGCAGTTAGAGGACACTGCTAGCTACCTTAAGATCCCTTCTGATCCAACAAGCCATATTAAGAACATTATCAAGGTAGTTCTTGATGAAGCAAGGGAGATGGGGGAGATTGATGAGCAACTACATAAGTTGTTACAGACTAGGACCCCACGGACGCCCGTCTTTTATATACTACCTAAAATACATAAAAAGATTTCCCCCTTCCCCCCTGGCAGACCAATCGTGTCAGGGTGTGGATCTGTCCTGGAACCTCTAGCTATTTTGTTGGATATGGCTCTCAAACCAGCGGTAGCCACAATAGGCCCTCTTATACAAGATACTAGGGACTTTAGTCAAAGAATTGAAGGAGTGCATTTGGCGGAGGAAGCTTGCCTCCTCACCATGGACGTAGCGTCACTATATACTATCATCCCGCACGAGTCGGCCCGAATGGTGGTGGAGGAGGCCCTGGACCTGGCAGGAGATAAAAGACCATCCAAAGGGTTTCTCTTACAGTTACTGGACCTTGTTCTGGAGAAAAATTATTTTCGGTTCCAGGAACAGTTTTTCTTCCAGGCAAGGGGAGTGGCCATGGGCTGCTCTGCAGCACCAAACATTGCAAATCTGTTCATGGGAAAATGGGAGAGTCAGCATATTTTAGATCAATCTAACCCATTTGGAACACAGATCATACAGTACTTTCGATTTATTGATGATCTCTATTTTGTGTACAGAGAAACAGAGTCAGTTGGCAAGTTTTGTGAGTGGCTCAATACTAGGGATCCCAATGTGAAGTTCACTTGGCAATATAGCAAGTATGAGATTAATTATCTGGACGTGGTCACTTTCAGAGACACGGACAATAAGATCAGGGTGCGGTCCTACAATAAGGCCACAGATAAGAATTCTTATTTACGCTTTGACTCATTCCACCCCCGACATCTCCGGGAAAATATTCCGTTCAGCCAATTACTACGGGTTAAACGTAACTCCTCCACCCCAATTGATTTTAACAGGGATGGAAGGAGACTCTGTGGACAGTTTAACAGAAGGGGTTATCCGAATAAAGTGATAGAAGCAGCTTGGAATAGGGCCAGCAATATAGATAGAGCATCGCTGTTTGAGCCAAGAAGAGTAGAGCAGGGAAACCGGATAGTTTGGGCTTTAGATTTCACTCCTAGGGCCAATCAAATTAAAAAGATAGTGTATCGCCATTGGCCCTTGGTAGAGGGGATAGAAGGCTGTGAGAACACGCCGAGAATTGGCTTTCGCAAAACTCAGAGCATCAGGGACGAATTGGTATGGGCTGATATTAGAGACAGTGTAAAGCCCCACGACCTTCCACAAGGCAATTTTAGATGTGGCCATTGCCAGATTTGCGGCACTCTCAGTGTGGGCAGGGAACTTCACATTCATGATAATAAGTTGACGGTTCACCATTTTGCTAATTGCCTGTCCAAGTGGGTAATCTATGCGTTGGAATGCCCCTGCAGGTTATTATATGTAGGATGTACAACAAGACCAGTTAAAGTGAGAGTATTGGAGCACATGTCACGGATCCGCAATAATGTTCAGGAAGCGCCATTAACACAACATTATAGGGAACAGGGACACCCAGAAAATGCCCTTAAAGTCATGATCTTGGAAGTTGTGGAAAGGACTAGTGGTGGTGCAGGGCAAACAATGCTTCTCCACAGGGAAGCATTCTGGATTCAAAAACTGGACACAGTAAAACCCAAGGGACTGAATAATGAGTTATGTTTAAACTGTTATCTGTGAGACGTATTGTGGTACTTGTTAGATTTTAGGCATGGGAGGTCATAAGGAAATCCAGGGAATGGAAATGGTATGTTGAAATGCATGGTCTCTTTAAGTAATAGTGATACCAATCAGCTTTGGCTAATTTAAACAAGGGGCAGTTAGCAGCGAGGCACGTGGAAGAGAATTTGCGATTTACTAACCAGGTGGAAAGAGAGATATGATGGTGATAGTTTTCCGTGGGATATCAGTGAGTATAAATAAGCATGAGCTATAGAAAAAAAAGGGGGTTGAAAAGTAATATTGAAGTTGATAGTAATTTTATAAGGTTATGTTAACTACAGATGGCACGCTCCTGATGAAGGTGGCACGAAATCTGCGTCCGTAGCCGGCCCCAGATTGAGCGTGGCGGTCTTCACTCCCCACCCCGGAGTCCTTATCACCTGGGGAATGACTGGAAGGAAAATTAATTGAATGAGTAAAAGAACTTTACGTGAACTGAGTTGTACTGCAGTTACCTTTGCTGCACTGCGCTGCTGTTATTTATGTATTTGTACTTGAAGATATCATGTAATTATTGTAGAAATAAGCGGCATTTGCACTTTGTAAAAATTGTTTAATCATGTAAAGTTGCTTTGAGCACAGTGAGTGCTAACGTTTCTGTGGACATTGTTCCTTGTCAGTTTCCATGCCACCAAAAAATGGCTGCCATGTAGGGTTGGGGGCCAGTCATAAATTGGGTGGCATGTGGTACTGGGGAAATCAGAGAATGTTGGGAAATTGCAAGCCAACCAGCCTCCTGTTATGAAGTCAATTGATTCTGGTCATGGGAAGGAGATCATAGGATCTAACACATTATCTTTAGGTTCATAACAAATGATGATCCAGTGAGATGGAGGCTGAGTGCTATGCCCTTGTTACATCTAGCTTATATTACTGTAATGCACTCTAGATGGGGCTGCAGTTGAAGAGTGTTTGAAAATTCAATTGGTGCTGATTGCTGCAGCCAGGATATTAAGTGGAGTGTGTCATTGGGACCATATTACTTCTGCCTTGGTCTATCTACATTGGCTCTTGATCTAGGCACTATTCAAAGTGCCAATGTTGTCCTTTAAGCCCTACTCAGTTTGTGACCAGCATACCCAAAGGATCACCCACACCCTTATGAACCTTTCTGAACACTGTTGTCATCTTCCAAGGGCCTGCCTCAGATGATCGCACCTTCTGAGATTAGGGGGGTGGCAACCCAAGAGGGGGCTTCTCAGTCATGGCACCAAAACACTGGAACTCTGCCCCTTTTGTTGCCATCTTCCACCAGTGGGTGAAGACTGTTTTGTCCAGGATTCCCCCAGTGATTCCTCCTTCCTGCCCAATGTTTTAATTGTTGTTTTTATATCTTGTACCTGTATTTTAGCTTGTATTTTAATTGTTTTAATGATGTGTTTTTTGCTAGCTTTAGCACTTTTTAAGACATGATTTTAGTATGTATGTTTTTGATTTGTTAACCATCTTGGTGGCCCTTATGAGGGCAGAAGAAAGTATACATTTTGTAAAATAAATATATATCCATTCCTTCTTGCTACCGGAACCACATCTCTTCCATCCCAACCAAATTTATTTACATCTAGACATATCGTGATGGAAAGGTGCCAGTACATCCAGCAGGCTCTATATTCAATTGTCCTGTAGTCAGAGCTTGCTTAACACAATTCATTGCCTAATGCAGAAAATCTAAGTCATTTCTTCTTTAGTTTTATTTATTATTTATTAGTGCAAAAAGGTAAAAAATAATAAAGCAAATAGGATTAAAAACTAGAGAAAATGAAAAAAAAAGGAAAAAAACCCCAATGTTGGCTACGAAAGCACTATTGACATCTCCCTGTATAGGTATCTCTGAAAGATTTCCAAATATCTAAAAATGTCCATGGGCAGTTTCATTCTATATGCGATACATTCAAATGTTGATAAGTTTATAAAGTCTTCAATCCAGTGGTTTACAGGAGATGGGCTTATGTCTTTCCAATGTTGAAGTATAAGTCTTTTAGCAAATGTAGGGGCATGGAGGGTCCGTTGCCATTGAATATTAGTTAGATTCCAACAGATAAGCAAGTAGTTTAACAGTGTATTAACATCCTCAAAAATAAATGGGTTTTCTAACACAAAATTAATATGACTAACAACTTCCTCCCAAAATAGCTGAATGATGATCGCTTCTTGGTCTTTTGGCTAAGATCAAGTGTAGTACCAAAATAGCTGAATGACTAAATGTGACCAAAGCATATGCTTAACAGATCCATCTTTTGAATTATACCACCATCAGTTGGACACTGTCCTTAAACCTTCAGTAAAAAGACACTGTGGTGTCTTGTAATTTCTAAATATTTCTGTTTTTGATATCATTCTAGCTTCATTCTTTTCTGAGAAACTTCCAGTCTTACAATCGTTCTATGGAAGGAGTTTATTTTGATGAAAATGGGGTCATGGCAGTCGACTTTGATATTGTGAACTGGGTGGTGATGCCCAATCAGTCTATTGTTAGAGCTCACGTTGGGAGTATAGAGCGACAAACATCTTCTCCGGAAATAATGTTCACCATTAATCGGGATGCCATTGTGTGGCCCAGATGGTTTAATGAGGTGGGGGAATCATGTATTTCATTTTGTACCCTTTAACTACTCTAATAATCTGTCAGTAATGATCCCCATAAAATCAGTTTATAGTCTAAAAACTAAAGGTGTGCATAATGGAAAAATCAAAACTCGTTGGTTTGACTCATTAAAGCTTCTTCCGGAACACTGAACCAAATCCAGAAAACTAAATTGTAACAAGTCCCTCCCACTAAAGGGTTTGCGTGTTTTGTACCTTCAAGAAGCAGGCAGACACTGGGCTTGCCTAGCAGAGTAGCACCTTGTTTTCCTGAACAGCTCTGATCAGATCCCAAGGAGAGAGAGACATTGTCAGGAAGGGGGAATGAGACCAATGAGTATGAGTTCATCTCCCCACCTCCCACCCCATAGCTACCCAGGAAATGATATTCTGTGCCTCCTTGCAGAGTTCAAGAACTTGTTAGAGTTCAAGTTGGGAGTACAGAGACACAAACATCTTCTCCAGAGATAAAGTTCACCACTGATGAGGACGCCATTGTGTAGCCTAGATGGTTTAATGAGGTGGGGGAATAATTTATTTCATTTTGTACCTCTAATAATATGTCAGTAATTATTCTCATAAGAGCCCCATAGCACAGAGTGGTAAACTGCAGTACTGCAGCCCAAGCTCTGTTCACAACCTGAGTCTGATCCTGACGGAAGCCAGGTTCAGGTAGCTGGCTCAAGGTTGACTCAGTCTTCCATCCTTCCGAAGTTGGTAAAATGAGTACCCAGTTTCCTGGGGGTAAAGTATCAATGACTGGGGAAGGCAATGGCAAACCACCCTGTAAAAAGTCTTCCAAGAAAATGTCGTGATGTAATGTCCCCCCATGGGTCAGTAGTGACTAGGTGATTGCACAGGGGACTACCTTTATCTTACCTATAATCCCATAAAGTTCGTTTATAGTCTAAAAACTAGAGGTGTGCATTATGGAAAAATCAAGCTGAAAATACACACAGAACTCATTGGTTTGACTCGTTAAAGCATCTTCCAGAACACTGAACCAAATCCAGGAAACTAAATTATAACAAGTCCCTCCCAGTAAAGGGTTTGTGTGTTTTGTACCTTCAAGCAGCAGGCAGGCACTGGGCTTGCCTATCAGAGTAGAAGCTTGTTTTCCTGAACAGCTCTGATCAGATCCCAAGGGGGGAGAGAGAGAGAGAGAGAGAGAGAGAGATTGGCAGGAAGGGGGAATGAGACCAATGCATATGAGTTCATCTCCCCACCTCCCACCCCATAGCTACCCAGGAAATGATATTCTCCACCTCCTCGCAAGGAAGCATCAGCTTTGGAAATGTTTGGAAGAGAGACTTCAATTGCAGGCTGCAATTCAAAAGACTCTTCCTTTGGAGTAAAGACTATTGAATAAAAGGGGACTTACATCTGAGTAGACCAGTTTAGGATTGCTTCCCTAATCTTTCAGGGCTCTCTCTTTTTCTGAGTCAAATGACAAATCTGTCCCTGCTCTGTCCTTTCAAAAAGAACCCTGCCTGCACCCAGAGGAAAATGAAAACTTATGGGGAAAACACAGATCAGCTCATGAAGGACAGATCCAGAAAGGGGATCTCCTGCAGTCATGGCCCAGTGGACATAGCAAAGGCCATAAGCAATTTAAAAACTCATGTGGAGTCCACAGTCTTCTAGGGGTGTTCATTACTGCTTTGTTCTGCCTGGGGTGGTGCTGATCTGTTTTTTTTTTCCTCAGGAGTTTTGGCTCATTACAAGTGCATTGGTAAACCATGTGAAAATGCACACTTTTCTTTTAAAGAAGTAGGGAAATGAAGCTCTGGCACAGCTGTTTTTTCCTGCAAAAACAGTTGTTTCTGTATACAAGAGCACAGAAATACAAAAAGCACAGCTTGTAACATGTTTTGCTTGATGTTCCTTGTCTTTATGCTTAGACCCTGCCTCTTTCTCGGTGTACTGAAAGCTGTCCACCTGGTGATGTCAAGATGATTAAGGAAGGAGAACCTCTTTGCTGCTATGACTGTTCTCCATGTGTGGAAGGGACAGTCTCCACTCAGGAAGGTAAGTCACATACCAGAGCCCCAGTCGGAAGGGGCAAAAATAATGCTTCATCCAAGCCTCAGTTTGTCCTTTTTGGCTTACTTTAGCAATCACTCCTACTGGATCAAATCAAGTCTGAATTCTCCCTAGAAGCTAAAATGAAAAAAAACCTAAGGCTATCATAATTTGGTCACATCATGAGAAGACAAGATTCTCTGGAGAAGTCAATAATGCTAGGGAAAGTGGAAAGCAGTAGGAAAAGAGGAAGACATAAAATGAGATGGCTTGACTCAATAAAAGAAGCCACGTCCTCCAGTTTGCAGGATCCGAGCAAGTCTGTTAATGAAAGGACATTTTGGAGGTCTTCCACTGACAGAGTTGCCATAAGTCGGAGGCAACTTGACGGCACATAACACACGCACACCAGCCACTCCACAGCAATCAGAATGATGTACAAAGTGCCTTATATCATCAGATTTTCAGATAATTTTGCCCATACTTTCCCTGCTTTGACAGGCATTCATTGTCCAGAATCTGAGGGCTGTAGCAGCACTCTTATCTGAGATTGTTTTGGGTAGTGATGCTCAGCATTAAACCCAGAATATGCTGCAATGAAGGAGTGGAATCTGACTCTGAAAGTTTCCCCACCTCCATCCCTATTATGCTTTGTTAGTTCCTGTTTCCTTCCAACCCTATCTTGTCCTGTTTTTCTGGCATGTTAACTACACACTTCCCAATATATATTCTCAGTGAATATAAAAGAGCAAAGATTATCATGGATGAAAAGTAGATGTGGTGACACTAAATTTAATATCCTCTTTTCAGATGCAAGTCAATGTGATCAATGTCCAGAAGATCAGCATCCAAACAAGGTCAAAGATGAGTGTGTTCCTAAGGGGATAAGTTTCCTATCCTATGAAGAACCTTTGGGGATTATCCTGAATTTCCTTACTCTTCTCTTCACCCTAATTACAAGTATTGTTTTAGGCATCTTCATTAAATACTTAGAAACTCCAGTTGTCAAAGCCAACAATCGGGACCTCTCCTACTTACTTCTCATCTCCCTCCTGCTTTCCTTTTTGTCCTCCTTTCTCTTCATTGGTCAGCCCCACAAGGTGACCTGCCTTCTCCGACAAACTGTCTTCAGCATCATCTTCTCCACTGCTGTCTCTTCTCTGTTGGCAAAAACTGTCACTGTGGTGGTGGCCTTCATGGCCTCAAGGCCAGGAAGCGGGATGAGGAGATGGCTGGGGAAGAGCTTGGCCAACTCCATTGTCCTTTTCTCTTCCAGTATCCAAGTGGGCATCTGCAGTCTCTGGCTGGGCATCTCTCCCCCCTTCCCAGACTCAGACATGAACTCCCAGCCTGGACAGATCGTACTGCAATGCAATGAAGGGTCTGTTGCTCTGTTCTATGCTGCCCTGGGCTACATGGGCTTCCTGGCTGCCATATGCTTCACTGTTGCTTTCCTAGCCAGGAAGCTGCCTGGGGCATTCAACGAAGCCAAGCTGATCACCTTCAGCATGCTGGTCTTCTGCAGTGTCTGGGTGTCCTTTGTGCCCACCTACCTGAGCACGAAGGGGAAATACATGGTGGCGGTGCAGGTTTTCTCGATCTTGGCCTCCAGTCTGGGCTTACTGGGCTGCATCTTTCTGCCCAAATGCTACATCATTCTCCTGAAGCCTCATCTGAATACAAAAGAGCATCTGATGATGAAAGATAAAGGTGGGATCTGATTTTGAGTACATTCTTTCTAATGTTTGAAATTTGTATCCAACCCATTATGAATCCAATCTAGTTGACTTAGGAGTTTACTCCCATAAGCTATCATTAGATCAAATCTTTCTTACTTTCAAATACATTATAAAAGAAACTAATAATGCATACTGATGAAACATGTCTAATGACATCACATATCTATAGGCCATTTTGGTTTAATGTCCTATGCTTATCCTTTATCACAGCTTGATTTCACATAGATTTGTATGAATATCACATAATGTGTGTATTGTATTTCTTTGCTGGGCCTTGACGAATGTCTTAATTAAAGAGCTACACAATACTTTCTATTTGTTTGTTTGGGATCACCTAAACGAGCTCCTATTTGCATCCACTGTACTATGAAGGATTCTCATCAGCCTTTGCTACATCTGTGGCTACTTCACTACTGCTTGCACACTGAGGTATAAGAAGAGGGTTCAGGCTCCCCCCTTGCATTGAAAGAGCACTGAAAGCCACATCCATGACTGGGAACTTGCAGCTTCGCAAAAGTGGTGCAAGGAGAACACCATTACATTCTCCCCCCACCAAGAGTTTACCAGAATGTTTCATAGGAGGATTGTAATCCACAGTTTAGGCTGGCCATAGCAATTGTTGGATGGGTGGTGGTGGGCTATTGCTTGCCCTTCATAGCAAGGCAAACATCATGATGTCTGACGGGGAGGGCAGTCTAGAAATGTGATAAAATAAAATAAAAAAATCCCTCTCTCCCACGCGTACCAAGAAAAACTGGAGAGAAGTACAGTAATAACAAACAGGTATTATTTCAAACTCTGAACAAACAAAGTATGTCCCCCCTTTCATCCCACACATACTGCAGAAAGAACACTAATAATGGAAAATTCTCCCCTTTCTTTCCAATCACGTATATCACATTGTGAACACCCTCCCACTTTGTTCCAGTGACATCAGTGAGTGATTCTCTCCATGTATCTGGAAAGCAAGTCCCACACTTCTTTGACCTATCCCTCACATTTTATACTAAGGATTTGCTGGGCACCAGCAGTGGCTTTGGAAGTTGGCAGTCCTGCAGACCAGCATGTCCCTTCATCTCACACACATTCTCCTCAAAAACAGTCTGGAGGAGAGGTGGCTCCAGCAACTCTTCAAGTATCTGAAGGCACATTCTACTATGCCCCATGCCCTGCAAGAGCATAGTCAAAGTGTCTCTCCCAACAGTTCCTGGTTCATGGCTTCATGTGGTATTTCTTCAGAGGGTAGGCAGCAATGGACATTATCAGTGGCAGAATGATAAGCTTCTCCAGGGCCAAAGTAGGATTGCTGAGCACAAACAAACCAGTATCCATGACAGTGCAGATTGTGGAGCCGGCAAAAACAAATGCATTGTTGTTTCTACTATTCAAGCCCATCTCTGCATCTATAAATTGGCCTTTGTGGACTTCTGTGCACTGGGGAAGAATAGAGCTGAACTTATTTCTATTGCTGTATTGGTCACATCTTCGACTGCCAGATGGGACTGTGATTTTCGTCTACCATGCCAATACATTTTGAAAAGCGAGCCCCAGGAAGCCTTCCATGGTCTGGAAGGGGATATTTAGAAAAAAGGTAGTCTGTTATGCATATGCCAGAATCAACCTAATTGTACCACCTTCTACAATCACCATGATTTTCCTGCAACGCTTATCATAAAGGCACATCAGTGCTGTTGTAAATGGTCAGTTCCAACGTCCGCCATGTTTAATACCTGTTTAATTGCTGCCTGTGATATAAAACCACAGAGCCCCTGGATTAATGGCTTCATTTGGTGGCTCCAGCAATTCTTCATGTATCTGAAGGCACATTCTACTATGTTGTATGTCCTTCAAGAGCATAGTCAAAGTGCCTCTCCCAACAGTTTCTCATTCTTCCATATGGCTTCATGTGGTATTTCCTCAGAGCGAGGCAGCAATGGACATTATCAGTAGTGAAACAATAACCCCCTCCAGGGCCAAAATAAGTTTGCTGAGCACAAAGAAACTAGTATCCATGACAGTGCAGATTTCTGAGTTGGCAAAAAAAATGAATTGTGGTTTCTGCCACTCAACCCTGCCTCTGCATCTGTAAATTGGCCTTTGTGGCCTTCTGTGCAACAGAGAAGGAGCTGTACTTCTTTCTATTTCTGTATTAGTCACATCTTCTCTTGGACTGCCAGATGGGAATGTGTGTTCCGCCTATTGTGCCAATACAGTTTGGAAAGCAAGCTCCAGGAAGCCTGTCTTGTTCTGGAAGGGGATAATTGGAAAAAGGGCAGGCTGTTATGCATATGCCAGAACCAACCTAATTGTAACACCTTCCATAATCACCATGATTTTCCTGGAATGCTTATGATAAAGGTACAACCTCCGTCATGTTTAATAGATGCCGGTGATATAAAATCACAGGACCCCTGGATCAATGCAGCCTGGATCTGCATCAGGGGGGAATTCCAACTGGCTGGGCAGAATGTTGCTGAGTCTTGCCTGGGAGACTAAGGCATGCATAGAATGCAAATGCCAAGGATTGGTGGTGGTTGATTTTACAGACCCTCCTACTGTGGATGTGAGATTGTGATAAGACAGGATTTCACTGTGTCTTCCCCATTAGCACATTCCTAATTATCCCTCCTTCTGTGATTTGAATCCTATTCTAAGTATGAAGCAATCAATCAGCACTGATAATTTTAATTTATCTCTCTGGGTACATCTCCATATCTAAATTCATCAACTTAACTCTGGTAAAGTCCATTAGGAAACTGCTTCTTTGTAAAACTCCAGGAGAAACTTTGCATTCCCTTTGTCACACCCTGGCAGCACCTATCAAAGGTAATTAAATCTTTGTCATTCCCAGAGACTGACCTTTATGGTCTTTGTCCCAACAGCTGAGAGGGCTCCCCAGCCTCAGGATACGTTTTGCTCTATACGAACCAGGGCTTCACCCCATTCAAACGGTGCATGCTGCACCTCTGGATCTGAGCATTGTACCCTTAGAGTGCAATCCTATGGAGAGTTACTCCAGTCTAAGCCCATTGACTTCAATTGACTTAGACTGGAGTAACTCTGTGTAGGATTGCACTGATAGAGTCGCTTCCCTCAGCCTCCCTCTCCTGACCAAGGAAGTGGGACGTTTGAAGCCCTCTTTCTCTGTGGACTGCTCTACTCCTCTTTGTGGATGGGTAATCATCACCTGTAAACCCTCAAATCTATTCCATTTTCACCACGGCTTTTCCTAGGTCTTGTGTGCTTGTGCATTACTTCTGGTGTGTGTTCCTGTGTTAATAAAAATTCCTCTTTATTTAAAATCGCCAGTGATGTCTGCTACCATGTGGAAGGGACCCCATAAAAATTGGTGGAGTTTCCTGCATCGTAAGTCTTACTCCTTGCCGCTAATTCCCCTTCACTCTCTCGCTTGCAAGGAGTCCTATTCTGGTAACATTGTAATGTTGCTGTCCATTTTAAACATTTAAAAAAAATTAGTTGCTGAACAGTAATGCAGAAGAATTGGATGCCCTCTGCCGCTGCTGGGGACCAAGAAAAATAGAGAACAAGAAAAAACACACAATTCTAAATATAACACACTAACAATACATATATCTATAAGATTAAGAGGAAAAGAAAAAAGAAACCCCCCCCCCTAAATTGCACTACAAGTTGAGCTCCGATTTTCTCCGCAACAAGTATATATCATTTCTAGAGTCCCACTTATTCTAGGTTAATCATAAGAGTCCTCTTTTTTCTATTGTTCCTGTTTTTTAATCCATAAATCCAGATGTCATCAAATCCTTGTTATCCATTTCATGCAAAAAGTCTATTAACAGTTTCCATTCAGTCAAGAAGTTAACTAATGTCCTTTCTCTAATTAATGCAGTAAGTTTTGCCATTAACACAAACTTCAAAACTTTTTTCAACCATTCCTCCGTTGTAGGCAATGTTGTAGTTTTCCACTTTTGTGCATAAAGTACTCTTGCTGCTGTAATAAAGTATAAAAACAGTGTTCTAAAACTTTCCCCCAACTTTCCCCCCTTATTCCCAACAGAAAAGTCTGTTTCAGCTGAAATTTAATCTTCAAAATCTTCTGAATCGATGATTGTATCTGCAACCAAAAACTCTTTGCTTTCTTACATGTCCACCACATGTAAAAAATGTCCCATCTTGTTTAGCATATTTCCAACATACATTTAATGCGCCCTTATACATTCTAGCCAATTTTTCTTTAATACTGGAGCTTAATGTAAATTTCAGCCCTCTTGTCCATATATTTTCCCATTGCTCCATTAATATACCATGTTCACATTTTTTTGCCCATTTAATCATACATTCTTTTACTTGCTCTTCCTCTGTCTCAAACCTCAACAAAAGTTTATACATTTTAGAAATAACATGTTCATCATTTGTATAAAGGGCTATTTCAAATTCAGTTTTAGATTTATCAAAGTCATAATGACTCTTGTCTAGTTTGAATCTCTCCAAAATTTGCATATATGGAAACCACTGACAGGTGTGCCCTTCTGCTGCTAAGTCCTCTCTTGATTTGATTTTAACTTGGTCCTTTGAAAATTCCAGTAAATCCTGATAAGACACTGAGAGATCTCTGTCTTTTGGTGCTACACCTCTGAAGATGCCAGCCACAGCTGCTGGCGAAACGTCAGGAACTACAATGCCAAGACCACGGCAATACAGCCCAGAAAACCCACAACAACCAAATCCTGATAAGTTAACCATTTAAGTGGAGTAACCATTTCCCTTCTAAAAGGAGCTTCCTGCAATGGCAGCCAAAGAAGTGTTTTCGAACAAAACCTACATTTGTATTTATTCCATACTCTCAGGATTGCACACCTTATATAATAAATATTAAACTCTGCATTGGCTTTAACTTTGTCATACGATAGATACCCATCCCACCCAAATTTTAGAACATACCCTTCCAGGTCCAATAATCTATTTTTTAACAGTATCCATTTCTTCATCCAAACCAAACAGCCACAAAATATTATCTCAAATGTGGAAGGCCCAAACCTCCCCTTTCTTTTGCGTCCTGTAGAATCTTAAATTTAATCCTTGGCTTTTTGCCTTGCTATATAAATCTCGATATATCTTTCTGCCATTGCTTAAATGGTGTCTCTGTTGTCAATACCAGAATTGTTTGAAATAGGAATAACATTCTAGGTAAGACATTCATTTTAATTGTTAACTATTCTTCACAACAGTGATAATTGAGTTTTATCCCATCTTAGCATATCTCTTTTAATTTCTTTCCAAGTCTTAATATAATTGTTTTGGAATAACATACAGTTCATTTTTGACAAAGTAATACCCAAATATTTTATCTTTTCCTCAACTTTAAACCCTGTTATGCTCTCAAGTTTCATTTGATCTTGTATTTTTATATTTTTAGTTAAGACTGCTTTTCTGCTTATTGACCTTAAAACCAGCCACTACACCAAATTCTTTCAATTTTGGCATTAGGGTTTCAATTCCTTTCAAAGGGTTCTCCAAAACCAATCTCCAAAAGCTGGAGAACCCAGCTTTCACAAAACTCTAAGCACATAATTGAAAACACACAAAAGTATTCGTTAACAACACCAATGGCTGCCACAAAAGTATACAAGCTGCACAGTCACACAAAAGCAATTTTTAGGTTTCCCTCCAGAACCCCCACCTAATCTTTGCAAATTACAATTAATTTGAGATTTGTCTGTCTTACGTAAATCAGTCTGGGTTATATGTCTGCATGTCCCAAGTGTAACCCAACTACAAGACTTTAATTTTACTTTGTTTCATCACATACAGTCAAGTAGTAAAATTACATACATGTCTTACACACATTACAATATCTTTTCTGACACCTGTGCACAAACATAGTACATCATAACTGGGAGGGGATGTTTTGGCTCTGGGTGGACGAATGTGCTGCATGGTGGAGGCAGATCTGGCAGAGGAGATGAAGGGGCAAGATGGAAAAAGCAACATCCAGAAGTAGCAGCAGTCTACCTGGTACTGGCAGTCTCCCCTGCAACCACAAGTGACCATTTATCAAGAGCCATCAGGAGGCAGGAAGGGCCAAAATGGAAAAGCCAGAAGGGAGTGGGTCCAGTAGAAAGAAGCAAGTATGTTCTCCTGAACCAGTTTCCTACTCCAAAGATAGTAAAAGCATGAGTACCACCACTTCAGCTCTCCAGACTGTTGTGTTTGTCTCCTCACATACCCAAATTGTGTTGAAAGCAGAGGGCAGCGGCATCTTTGGTCATAAGTAGAGATGGGCAGGAACAGCAATACAAACTAAAAAAAGCCACAAACAGCCCAATCAGCTCTTTGCGAACAGCTTGTTCATGAGGCCCCATTCTAAACAAACAGATGGTCATTGCAAGCCTCCTTCGTTGCTGCTCCTTGCTGTTCGCCAAGCCAGACAATTTGGCAGCTGCAATCAATTCCCTTGGCAACCAGAGGCAGGGACTGCCTGAACTCTGTCTGAACTCCTGCTGTTGCCCTGGAAACCCCAATCTAAGCCCAATTTAGCTTGATAGGCTGGTCTTCCTTTCAAGTGTGGCACTCCAAATTTGTTACAAGGAAGCAAGGAAAAAAAAGAGACGTCGAAAAACGAGTCAACAGACCGTATAGAACAGCTTCAATTGTATTTGTGATAGGGGCACAAACAGCCTTGGGCAAAGAAAACAAAGGGAGAGTGCCCGGATGTTCACGGCTGCTCTCAACAGCAATTAAGCAAGGACAAAACAACAAAGGGAGAGTACTCAAATTTCTCAGCTACTCCCAAATAAAGCGCCCCGACTTGGCGGCTGCTTTCAACAGGAATTAGGTAAGGAGAACAGAAACCAAGGGAGAGCACTGGGGTTTCTCGGCTACTCCCAACGGGAAAATGGCAACGGGCTTGCCAGGCTATACTTTATCCCGTTTCGCACAAAATTAAGCTTCTTCAGCAGCCAAAATCATAAATTCCTGAAAACACACAAAAAACACAATGCTTTACATAGTGAGCCTCAATTAAACAGTAAGAATATAACAACATCTTGAAATTATTTTGTGTACATATTTACCATTACAGCATGTGATTCTACATAACAAATAAAAGTTGCTGGCCGGCAGACAGGAAATAAACGTTTCTTCTCAGTTTCAAAACAGCTGTAGTTTCTCCCATCCATCTGCAAGCCCTAGTATGTGGGTGTAACCTAAATAGAATGCCCAGCATACCTAATAGAGACAGCCCCAACAAATTAAAGGGCACATAGCACCAATGCACAAAACTTGATGAAGAAGTTGGACAGGAACCAAAAATCAACAAAGCCAGTGAAAGGTCCCATCATGCCAAAAATGGAGAAAAATCTATCTCCTGATTGAGACCGCTGGGTGCCACAGTCCTAAGATTAAAAATCCTTTTGGCTTCCAAACGAAGGAGAGTTTTACGATCTACATTGCTCCCTCTCATGTCTAAAACTTGGAGTACAGTGTAACAAAATTCATGCTCATTTTTGTGATGTGCTATAAAATGTTCAGTGAGTGGTGACACCACTGACCCTTCAGACACTGACTTTTCAGGAGATGAACAACAGAATATTAGGACACTTAGAAGTAGGGAGGTTCCTTATGGCAATTTTCGAACAGGCTCTTTTTTAGGGAAGGGCAACAGACCCAGATGGGGGAGATTTCGAACTTAGTATTTAATTTATCCGATAGATCCTTAACACCATCGGAGATTGGGGTCTTAGATAAGGGCTTGGGGTTTGTCCCTACTTGTGAATATGACAGTTTTAAAACCAGAGTAGATGTGTTCAAATTAATCAGATTGATAAAATTGAAGAGATTCTTTGGGGAACAAAATGTGCCTACTAGATTGGGGGGTATTAAACATAAGTCCACCTTTGTTCCTAAAATCAATGATAACTTAATTGAGACTTTTGAACGCCTATTATTCATGGATCTGGAGAGGTTAGAATCCCAGCCACACCGGGTGTGGCAGAATTTGACGGTAGCCGAACGACAAGTTCAAGGGCTGCTGCCAGGCTCTGGGCCAAGCTATTATATATTATTAGTACATTTCCTGCTGCCTGCTCAGGTAGGGTTTCTGGGAATGGTGTGGTAGGGATCTTGATGGCTGGAGGAGGGCCTGCTAGCCCCCACCAACAACAAACAATGAACATGTTTGTGAACAGGTCATGTTCGTCAATGTTAATTGTTTGTGGATGGCAACAAACAATGAAAATCATGTCCATTTATTTTTCTGTTCATGCCCATGTCTAGTCACAAGCTGCAGGCTGGTCAAAGGGGGAGGATTGATTCATTCAACTGTAATTTAACGGTTTTAGTCAAAATTGGCCAGTTGCAGAATGTGGGAAAGCTGCTGGAGTGATGCAATCGGCCCTGGAGTGCTCCTGTCATGTGCTCCACAACCCAATTCAGCCCACTGTGGAGCATGGGAGTGCTGCCAGGAGAGCCCTGGAGAGATCCTGTGCTTCACAGCAGGCCAATTTAGGCTGCAAATGGGCCTGGTTCACATGCTGCGCCACCTGGGAGCACACCTCAGGAGGTTCGTACCCCCACCTTTTCCCTCACTTCATTGCTGCTTTCTTAGCCAGGAAGCTGCCTGGGACAGTCAATGAAGCCAAGCTGATCACCTTCAGCATGCTGGTCTTCTGCAGTGTCTGGGTGTCCTTTGTGCCCACCTACCTGAGCATGAAGGGGAAATACATGGTGGCAGTGCAGGTTTTCTCTATCTTGGCTTCTAGTCTAGGCTTACTGGGCTGCATCTTCCCAAATGCTACATTATTATCCTGAGGCCTCATCTGAACACAAAAGAACACCTGATGATGAAAAAGAAAAATGAGGTCTGATTTTGAGTAGATTTTTTTTCATGTTTGAAGGTGGTTGTGAGCTCCTTCTGCTGGCTGGTGTGTGTGCAGGAGAGAAAATGACAAAAGCATACATTTGCTTATATTTAGAAAAGTAATAAGAGTTGTATTGTCGAAGGCTTTCACGGCCGGAGAACGATGGTTGTTGTGGGTTTTCCGGGCTGTATTGCCGTGGTCTTGGCATTGTAGTTCCTGACGTTTCGCCAGCAGCTGTGGCTGGCATCTTCAGAGGTGTAGCACCAAAAGACAGAGATCTCTCAGTCTTTTGGTGCTACACCTCTGAAGATGCCAGCCACAGCTGCTGGCGAAACATCAGGAACTACAATGCCAAGACCACGGCAATACAGCCCGGAAAACCCATAACAACCATCGTAATAAGAGTTCTTTATTGTAGGAACTCCATACTGTTAGCTGAGTGCAAAAAGAGCAGTGAAGTTACGCTGTGCTGATTAAAGAGGCAAAAAGTTTATTTGAGGAAATACATACTTGATAGTAAAGAGAAGAGAGATACATTCCTTGCTATCTGACTACATCTTGCAGAGAGTGAAGAAGAAGTGTGGCAGGAGAGAGAAGAAGCAGGATATTGCCCTGTTTAGCTCAATAGGAGACAAGACAAGGAAATGACCCCCATGAAACAAGAGAGATGGTGCTCTCACTGTCCTAACTAAGTGATCCTTGCTGCCCCCTGCATAGAAGGCTCTTCTTCCTTCTTGCTGCTGCAGTACACCAGATATTGCTATTTCCAACACATACTCTGATAGGGAAGGAGGAGTGATAGATCCTAACTATCTATCTAGTCTAAGGGTAGACATGGATGCCAGGACAAGGCCTGCATCCATGCTGCCAAGATAGAGAGAGGAGAGGAGAGAGAGGTTGCCTGGAACAATGCCAGGGAGAGAAGAAGTGAGAGGGAGGAAGTCAGGAGGGGAAATCCTGAGAATAGCAATCTATGTCAGGTTCAGAATGCTTTGCTTAACCGACTCCATATTTAATCCTCTCAGTGTTTAGTGCTCTCTTCACAGGTGCCAGGATTCCCACGCAGCTATCTAATAGAAGAGGATTGTTTTGGCTACAGATGTTCCACTAAGAATCAGCCTTGGGAAACTACCACTCTCCCTACTTCAAAGGCGTTGTTTTGAGAACTGTGGGGGGAGGATGGGCCCGCTGTGAACTGTTACTCTGTACCTCATGCCTTGCCTATGATTGGTAACAATGCATATGTACCATCCTGAATATTGCATTCAGCCTAGTGGACTATAATGAACTATTTCTTCAATAAATTCCTTTTGGAAACAATGGACTGTTGTCTAATTGCAGAAGGAAGTCTGAAGTAAGGGCATTATCTAGCCACAGTTCTGACAATCTACATATCAAAGGACGATCAGGGCAGTCAACAGAGTGCCCTGATCTCTCTTTCTCACTCTTTGGTTTGCCCCCCCCCCGCCGAAACTTGAGGAAAGGGACAGTACTGAACCCTCCTCTTCTAACAGAGACACCTCCTCATGCTGCCCAAAGGAGCCCTTATTCTTGTTGGTGGCATTTGTCAGCTACTTTCCCAAAATAGCCATGTAGAAGCATTCTTGCCTATATAGGTCTCCTGTCAACCAATCAAATATCAATTATTGATTGGCTTTCCCCCTTTCCCTGGCCCCTGGGCAGAGAAATGGTTTGTCACCATTTTCATTTCCTGCCCACACATTCACTGTCAGTGCCTGTTTCAAAAATCATTTGAACTCATACAGTGTTGGGGAATGGGCATCCGTAGTCCCCATTTTAGAAATTGGTCAGTGGAGTCTTGCTACAGTAGATAGGAGCAAGTTCACTTAAAGCAAATGGAATCCCTGATAGTTTATGGAGTGTCCTTCTTGGAAGTAGGCTTGCAGTACTTCCAAGCAAAATGGCAAATTTTTGGTGAGAAGGGACCTAAATAGGTTGTAGTCTGGTACAAGGAAATCACCATTACATCCTTCCCTCCATCAACAGTTAACCAGAATGCTTTTTAGGAGGATTGTAACCCACAGTTTAGGCTAGCCATAGCAATTTTTGGGTGGATGGTGGTGGGCAACAGCTTGCCCTTCATTGCAAGGCAATCACCACAACATCTTCCCCCATCCCGGTGTTCCAGGAATAACTGGAGAGAAGTGTAGAAGTAACAAACAGATTCTATTGCAAACTCTGAACAAACAAAGGAAGTCCCCCCCTTTCGTCCCATTCATACAGTCAACTGCAGAAAGGACACTGAAAATAGGAAATGCTCCTCTTTCTTTCCAATCATATCACATTTTGAACACCCCTCCACACACTTTGTTCCAGTGACATCAGTGAGCAATCTGGTAGGATACATGTGCAAGTGAGCAATGCACATACCTGCTCCCTCCCCATCATTTAATGCTGGGTTAACGGTTTTAATCAGAAAAGCTCCCAAGGGCAGAAGGCTTTCTGGGCAAGATTAAATTTCTCCTGGTGCTCCTTGACCCATTATCTTTGGTGGACACAATGAGTGGTCCGGCACCATGGCACCTAAGCAAAGGACATCAGCAGCAGACAGCCACTGAATGAGCATGAACCAGTTCCTTTGGAGCTCCTTTAGTCTCTCTCCTTTGGAGTCAATAGGTTGTATCATGAGCGGAGAGAGACTTGCTGTTAAGGAAAACAAGATGCTGGTAGATGGCTGGGCCCTCCCTATTGCCTTGTGTGTGTGTGTGTGTGCAGGCTCTGCGAACTGAAACACACAAACTTTTCGGTGCAGGGGGAGTAGTTCCAGCCCCGTTTCCTGGATTTGGTTGAGCATTCCAGAGACTGCTTTAACAAGCCGAACTGGTGAATTCTATGTGTATCTTCGGCTTGTTTTTTTGTTATGCACACTGCCAATGTCAGCCCCTCTTCTCATTCAGATATAGTGGCTCTTGATTTCGAGGGACAGAACATTAAAGAGGAATTGGATAAATTTGAAGAAATGGAAGAAGAAATGCCTCCTTCTAGCAGTTCCCAGGAACCCCTTAGGACAATTGGCAATCATTCCTCAGAGGCAAAAAAAGGTTGATGTTGAAAGGCAGACTGCTTTTTTTACTCCTGCCATTACTCTTGTACAGGTTGCTACTCCAGTAATGAGGCAGGTCAGGGCACCCTTCAAGCTTCATGTTTGGAGGCATTGTTAAATCATTGTGGATGGCTGGTGAGCAGATAGTCAAATCTGCAAGATACAGTTCAGCTGAGGAAAAATGGTTGGGCCCCTACCAGACCTTTTGCTTGTATCTGGGAAGCCTATTATAGCCATTCATTGCAGAAAGTTGCCAACTGATTAACTGGAGACGGAGATTCTTGCTGTTCCTGAACGCTCTTGAGAAAGGTTGCCAAAGCAGGAGAGCAGCTAGCCCCCATCAAGCATTTCTCAGCAGCTGCAGACCAGTACTCTTTGGCTGGACAGTTCTTCTGCTGTCTCCTGTCTGGGAGTTGCAACATTACACCTACAAGTAGAGAAGCAAAAAGGACTATCTGTGAAAGGAGTATTGGAATTGAGAAACTTTTGTGGACTCTCCAGCCTTATTTTCTTTTGAGTAGTAGAAGTATACTCCTCTTATACATGATCTGTCTTCAGGTTTAGTTGCTTTTCATCATTACTGTTGGATGTGAATTGTACATTGAATTACCACCTAATATGTTTCATGCACCTTGCACTTCAGTAGTACAAATACATGTTATTCAATCTCTTGAATTAACTGTCTTTGCACGGTGCACTTTAAGTGTTTTCTGTTGTTTACAGTTCTGTGGAAGATCCTTGATCTTTTTTCCTGCCTGCTTGTTCCACGGCTTCCCCTTCTGGTGTTGTCAAGAAATTACCCTGGCTGACTGGTCAGTTGATTGCAGTGGGAGTTGCATCTCTAAACATGATGCAAAGGAAACATTTAGGCAGCTAATGGAAGTTGGTGTGCCTGGGTACCGCACCCCATCAAGCACCAAATTCAGCAGGAATGTGTTGCCATCCCTGTATTGTACTTGCATGACAATGATGCAAGCAGAGCTAGCCACTGCCACTGCACCAGGGCAGGCTGTACACTTCATGTCTCGTATCTGGAATGCACCAAGTGCTCAGCATGCTTGGTATCTTTGATGGTGCACTGATCACAACCAGAAGAGGCAACAAGAATAGCAGGAGAAGCAGTGGCAGGGTAGAGGGGAGGGCAGAGGGGTTGCCCCCAGATTCCAAATCTCTCCTCCTCCTTGCTGAGGAGCATGATGAGAAGCACACCTCAGTGCACATTTTGACAGTGGTGAAAAAATGTTCCAACAATGTACAGGCAGGCAAGGACAGAGGTCACCATAGGCTTCACTCTGGTATTTGCCATAGAGTATGGGGGATACCTAGAGGGTTTGGTCTGTCCCCCAAACACCTCCCAAGGAGCACAAGCATAGCATCCCTAGACAGAAACCGGAAAGAAAGTCAAAAGCAGAAAAAAGTTACTTTTTCCAAGGAGTCATAAGAGAGGCCCAGGGCTGTAGGCTACAAGTGAGATCACAGGCAGGGAAACTCCGGTACATAAGGAGGAACAAAGAGAGTTGGGAAATGTAATTTTAAGCTCAGTTTGAGACTGGTGTGTTGAAAGCTTGACAAAAAGTTCAGTTTGAAGATATAGCCAGGCTTGGATAAAGCTTGGTATATCCTGATTGGTCCCAGCTGCTAGGTGCTATGCTTGGATTGTGGACTGTGGGACGGAAAATTCCTGGAGATTAGGAGTGGAGCCTGGGAAGGGCAAGGTTAGGGGAAGGAAGGGACCTCAGCAGGTAATAATGCCATAGATGCCCCTTTCACTCATTGCAGACGGTCGGTGGGCAGAGAGTCAAATCTGCAAGATACAGCTCAGCCAGGGAACAGTGGTTGGGCCATTTTCTCCAGGAAAATTCATCTCTGTTGTCTGGAGATCAGTTGTAATTCTAGAAGATCTCCAGCCTCCTGTTGGAGCTTGGCAACCCCAGCTAAGGCACTCTCGGTTGAGGCCAGAAGCAAGAATGGAGACTGAAGTCCAGGCTCCAGATTGTCCTTGCCTTCTGTATTGTAGCTGGCCCTGTAGCACAAGTTGTGTGGCTCTGGGGTCTCGAGCCTAGTTGGTTGAAGGCCCAGTCAGAGTTCTTCCTGGGCACCATATAGGAATGTTGCAGAAACGATCATGTAAATCCTAATAGAACAGCTTTGTTCCAGATTCCATGAAAGGTTAGCATGACCCCATGGATCTAATGTATCAAAAAGTAGAGAGCCACAGCTATGAGACTCACAAACATGTTTTTCCCAGCTATGCAGTTGCGCATGGAGTCACATAGTATCAAAGATTTTTCAGTGGTGGCGCTTTCCGCTATAATCAAGAAAATCATGGTAATTTCCTCTCACCAATGCTCGAGGGATTTCTCCCAGCATCACCTTTGAGGACAATAGTGTAAACAGTGGGCTTTAGAAGAGCAACAGGCAGTCTTGGACTGAGCTTGAAAAGGCTGGTGCTCAAATAATTCCTGAGGATCTGGGCAGGTGGGAGAGAAGATCTGGCATCATCCTGTTAGATCAGTAGTCACTGGTAGACTCCATCTGAATTGGCAAACTTACCCATATCCTTGGTGTTAGAAGTGGGTTTGGCTTCTTCTGGTCAACTGGATTTGTGGTTGAGAGCAGTTACAAGGACCGTGGCTTTAGCAGGCATACCCAGGATGGCACTGCTGCTGTTGCTGCTCTCTGGGCAGCTGCCTTTTATATCCTGCAGGGTAATGAAGGCAAAGTGCCCATTCACTTTTATCAATGATAAAAGGAGCCCGCTGAATTATTACAGGCCAGGGGACTTTGTCATCAGCGGGATCACATCTACAGCAAACACCATCTTTAGGCCATATATTTTCTCCAAGCCTCCCTCTACTAGATGAATTATGTAAGTAACAATGTGTTGATGGATTTAATGCTACTCAGCCACAATGTACTTTCATGCTTCTCTTTAACATTGATGGGCACTGTTTTTGGGATCCATTATTAGAAAATCATCTAATAGCTCATAACTATAATGCCTGCCCAGTATCTAGTAAGGGTTTGATTCAGTGGAGCACCCTTAAGTCTGGAGAGGAGGGAAAGTCGTGCTGTGTCTATGCTTAAAAAGTGAAACATTTGTGAAGCAGTGCCAACCTCTCAAAGAAACCAAGTGTTTTGTGCCTCACACCAGTGAAGTTGCTGTACAAAAACCTTTCTGTTACTTGAGTTCAAACACCTGTCTACCTGCCTTCTGACTTTACCTACTGTAAAGAAACCTTCAGTTACATTTCGAACCTCCCCAAGCCTTGTGTGCCAGTTTCTGCTAAAGGGAAGCGCAAACCCCTGATCTGCTAAAGGGAAGCGCAACTCCCCCCCCCATCTGTCCCCTACTCAGACTTGGCTGGGTAACCATTTTTAATATTCCATAAGGGTGGGACAAGAAAGAAAGTTGAAGCGACACATTAACCACGCTACCAGAGGCTTCCCAGCCCAGTATACAGCTTCATAGGCTTAGAGAGGAGAAGTTTCCCCTCAGGGTAGGGGAAGATCAGCCCAAGCCTGAGTTGGAGACGTGGGTTTGAGGCAGCCATCTTTGGTCTGAACCAGAACAGCTCTTCTCATGTTCTTATCTTTCTCTTTTGTCCTTTCTGGAACTCCATGAATGTATGAAAAGTAATGCTCAACTGTATGCTCAACCTGTTATTTAACATGCTGCAGGTGGTGAGCTTATCCTTAGAAGTAGAGTACAATAATGCCATTATACTATCCAAAGCTAGATTCTGCGGGTAACATTATTCTTTTCAGAGTTATCTAGATATGACATGCCGATGCATATTCCCTTTTGGTCCCTGCACAAGTGCCTGTTCAGTCCTGAGTTTAACTACCTGCATTGCATAATTAAATTTTCACTTTAACATGGTTAATCTTTTAAAATAAAGAACAATTTCTTAACACATTTCCTGTAGAACAGACTGTGGCTAAAGTCTGCATGATGTTACCGTGGTTAACCTTGGCCAGTCACTGTCTTTGAGCTTTGACAGAGTTGCTGTGAAGAGAAATATAAGAACACAAGATTCATGCTGGATGAAACCAACCACATGCTCTGGAAGATAAACAAGCACTCTAGCAGTTAGCATTCGGAGGAAGATGCCATGAATGCTGCTGGGAGCTCCTTGGAGGAAGGGAAGGACAAAATGCAGTTAACAGATGGATAGGAACCAATGCAGGACTGGCTACTGCAGAAAAAACAATACAGCATAGAGTAGGCAGAGAAGATCTTGCAGCATGCCCAGGCAGTAATTGTTGGCAAGAATAAAGATACTGCATAGATCATCACCTCAAATAGGTTGGAGGGTGATTTATCTTCTCCTGGGTAGAAACGTCCAGGAAAGGATCAAGGGAGGCAGTGCACCTGCTGGTTGCACTCTGCCTAAGGCCCAATATAGGATGCTGTTAGTTTCCTCTGCTAATGGAGTAAAGGGCCAGACTCTCCTCTGAAAGCTGCAAAAGTGGGAACCATTTTAAAAAGTTATTACTTATTTTACCTGTTTAAAAGCTGAATGCTAGCGTCCTCCTGCAGTACGCTTTAAACATAGCAAACATGAGAAAAGTTAACTTGGCTTGCAACAATGCCTCAGACTAGGTCATGGACTCTCTTAAGATGTGTTGATATCACTATTTCATTCTTTGAAGGCTATGCACTGCTCCACTCCAGGATTAAGAGTGCCGTGGGGTTTTTTTGAAAGGGAAATGGCAATTCAGCAAAGCTGTCTCTGCCACTACTGTGTTAGGATCAGCTCTTGTACTTCAGCCTCTGGATCTGATCTAGCATGAATGTAAGTCTAAGGGGGAAAGCCAGAGATTTCTATTGCCTGAAAAGGCCCTTAATGGAAAGAAAGCAGGGTTTGGACTTGCAAGTGTTGAATGGCAGAGGAAATGTGACCAAATACATTCCTTTGCAGTGTGGAAGTGATGCGGTACTTTAACCTCCTGCCCTTCCTGTTTGCCACTGATGAAATCAATAAACACCCCAGTCTCCTACCCAACATCACTCTGGGGTACAACGTCTATGAGAACTATTTCAATGCAAGAATGACTTATGATGCAGTGGTGGACCTGCTGTCTGGTGGACAGAAGAATGTTCCAAACTACAGCTGTGGAGGAAGGAATAATCTCTTGGCTGTTCTTGAGGGGCCCAACTCGGAAACCTCCAGCCAGATTTCAGCCATGTTAAGCATCTACAAACTGCCCCAGGTATTGGGCATATGGGGAGGGGAGCTTTGTCTAACAATGCAAGCAGCCAAAGCAAATTGGCAACAGAGGTGGGAGGGGGGATAAAGAAGAAGGCCATGTTCTTGCCACCAGTCACACAAGCCCCATTTGGGGCTCAGACAGCTGATTTCAGGCAGCAGCAACTGTCCATCTTGAACAGGGCGAAGGCCACCTGGGGAGATGGTGGGGGTCAGTGATTCTGGGAGTCCATCCTGGAGTTTTGCCTAGGTTCCCCAAAACACTGCCAACTCTCTCCCAACCTTTTCCTGCAACACCGGGATAACATTTCACTGCCACCAATTGGTCATTAGGTAGAGGTGTATTTGTCTGGAGACCTAAGAAAAGACTCTCTGTTTCTCCATGTTAAAAATAATTTCTCCTATACCATATCCAACTTAGAAAGAAACACTCCTTAGATATCAGTATAGCTAACCAGCCTCTCCTGGTTTTTCTTTGAACCTTGGTAATCAGAAGGTAAATTTAGATGGATGCAGGGGCACAAGAAACACCACTTTCTAAAAAAGGAAATATTTATCTTTAGATGTATAGTGAATCATTGGTTGCAAATATACTGTTAACAAAGGAAAAGAAATAGGTGCCATTTTTACTAAAAATGAACATTTTCATTTCCCAGATGTGTCATCAAGAATAGACATGAGCATGAATGGAACACACACACACACACACACACACACACACACACCCCGAACACCCTGTTTGTCATTCGGTGCCATCCACGAACAACAAACAACGAATATGGATGAACATGAACTGTTCCTGGACATATTCGTAGTTCATTGTTGGTGGGCCTCAGCTGGACTGGGAGCAGGGTCACCATGCTTTGGTTGTTCTGCTTTTACTTGAGTACAGGATTCCAGAAGGTGGTGCTGGTGAACTGCTGCTTGGCTCCATTGTATTTGTGTTATGGGGTCCCTCAGGGTTCCACCTTATACCCCATGCTATTTATCTTGGGATTTCCATAAGCTATTTTCTTTGGGGTCAAATACCACCTATATATCATTTTAAAGACATTTTCCTTAATACTGGTACAAGTTGAAATCTTCAATGTATTTTTCCACAAATACTCCCATGCCTCCATTGTTATATCTTTTTGACAATTTATAGCCCACTTCACCATCTGGACTTTAACAGCTTCATCCTCAGTGTACCGCTTCAAAAGAATTTTATAAATCTTTGAAATTTTCTTCTTACTTTCTTGTAGTATAATTTCTTCCAATTCTGAATTTTTCCATCTAATTACATCTTTTGAACGATCCGAGTTGTATAAGTCCTTTATCTGCCTATATTGAAACCATCCATAACAAAAAGCTAATTCTTCTTCTGTTTTCATTCTTGTCATATTCTGTTCCTGAATGAGAATCTTTTTATAGGACAGACATTGGTCTCTATTATCAATAGCTCTCGGGTCGATAACTTCAAATGGTACCACCCAAGAGGGGATACCCTCACCAAAATAACTTTTATATTTTTTCCAGATTGTGTAGAGACTTCTTCTGATATAGTGATGCAGAAACATAGAGTCAGCTTTTATTTTATCATGCCACAGGTAGGTGTGCCAGCCAAACAATTTCTTATATCCTTCCAAAGTTAGTAGGTTACGATTCTCCAATGTCATCCAATCTTTTAACCAGACCAAACAGACTGCTTCATAGTATAATTTAATATTCGGCAGTTGCAGTCCACCTCTTTCTTTGGCATCACATAAAACTTTCATCTTTACCCGAGGTTTCTTGCCTGCCCATACAAAATCGGAAATTTTCCTCTGCCATTTTTCGAACTGCTTACTGTCTCTAATAATTGGAATTGTTTGTAATAAAAACATAATCCGTGGTAACACATTCATCTTAACTGCCGCTATTCTTCCCAGCCATGACAAATTTAATTTATTTCATTTAATCAAGTCTCTATCAACCTGTTGCCATAGCTTTTCATAGTTATTCTTGAATAAATCAATATTCTTCGCCGTAAGCTCAATTCCTAAATATTTTACTTTATGCGTTGCTTCACAGTTTGTAATTTCCATCAGTTCTTGTTGCTTTTGTTTGGTCATACACAATATCTTTGATTTTCTTTTGTTAACAAAGAAAATCCAGCCAAATCTCCAAATTCCTTTATTTTTTCTAGCAGCTTTGGCATATTTTGTATTGGATCCTCAACAATAACCATCACATCATCCGCAAAAGCTCTAACTTTGTAGGTAAAGTCCTTAATCTTTATGCCTCTTATAGCATCATCATCTCGAATCTGAATCAGAAACATTTCCAAAATCAAGATAAACAACAGTGGAGATAATGGGCACCCTTGCCTTGTACCCTTTCTTATTTCCAATTTTTTAGTTAAATCTTCATTAACTACGATTGCTGCACATTGGTCTTTATAAATCACTCTTACTGCTTGAATAAAGTCTTTTCCCATTTGCAGTTTTTCCATTGTGGCAAACATGAAACTCCAATTTAAATTATCAAAAGCTTTCTCTGCATCCACAAAGAAGAAACCAACTTCTCAGAGTGTTTATCATAATATTCTATTGCGTTTAGCACGGTTCCCAAGTTATCTTTAATTTGTCTATTTGGAAGGAAGCCTACTTGTTCTTCTGCAATAAATTCTATAAGCCCCTCCTTTAACCTCTCCACCAGAATTTTTGCAAATATTTTATAGTCATTATTCAACGACGATATAGGTCTATAGTTCTTAACATTACACAAGTCCTGATCTTCCTTTGGTATCAATGATATAATGGCTTCATTCCAAGATTCTGGAACCTTTTGACCTTTTAAAATTTCATTCATTACCACCTTCAAAAAAGGTATCAATTCATTTGCCAGTAATTTATAGAATTTAGCCGTAATTCCATCTGGACCTGGTACTTTCCCTAATTTAGCCGACTGAATAGCTTCTTTTATCTCTGTCTCTGTAATTTCTGCATTCAATTTTTCCTTCCATTCTTCTGATATCAATGGTAACTTGATTTTATCCTAATATTGATCAATAGTATCCAAATTTACTTCTTTCCTTTGATACAATTTTGCATAAAATTTAAAAAAGGCTCTACTGATCGCTGGTTGATCCATCAATATTCCGTTTTCTTGAATCTTGGTTATCACCTTTTTTTCTTTTTTCCTTTTCAATTGCCACGCAAGATATTTCCCAGGTTTATTTGCTCCTTCAAATGACTTTTGGTTTAGTTTTTTCAACTCCCATTCCAACTCTTTGTTCTCCGTTGCTTTCAGTTGTTCTTGCAAAATTTTAATTTCTTGGTACAATTTCTTTTTCCCTGGTCTTTTCTTCAATTTTGCCTCCTTAATTTTTATATTCTCCACAATTTCTTTCTTCTTTTCCCCTTTTATCTCTTGCATTTAAGTCCATTAAAACTCCTCTAATGACCGCTTTGTACATGTCCCAAACTTTATAGGTTGGAACAGTATTGTTCAAATTGTACTGTATAAAGAATTTGGTTTCCCTTTGTAACATTTCTAAATTTCCCTTTTGCTGCAGCAGATCTTCATTTATTCTCCATCCTCATCTTTTGGTGCATTTTCCAAACTTCCACATAATTGGATTATGATCCGAGCCTACTTTAGGCATTATCTCCACATCTTTGGTCCACACATCCAAATCCTTGGAGGCCCAGATCATATCAATTCTTGATAAAGTCGAATGTCTTGGTGAATAGTATGTATATCGCTTTAGTTTTAGATTGTTTCTCCTCCAAACATCTTCCAAATTCTCCTGATCTTTAATTTCAAAAAAGGATTCTGGCAAAAGTCCTCTTTTTTTATGCGCACCTTTTGTCTTTTTATCAGCATCCAAAGCCGTAACTCCATTAAAATCACCTGCCAATATTATTTGTGAGTAAGTTAATCCATCCAGTTGACTCTGTAAATCCTTGAAAAAATTATCTTTAGCACCATTTGGCGCATAGATCCCAATCAACAAAATCTTTTTTGTATTCCAAATAATTTCCATGGCTATATATCTGGCTTCCACATCATTAAATATCATTTTGGGTTGCAACTCCTCTTTGATATACAAGACAACTCCTCTTTTCTTTTGCCTCGCTGCAGCTGCAAATTCCCTTCCCAATTTAGTGTTTTTTAGATATTTCACATCCTGTTTCTTAATATGGGTCTCCTGTAAACAAATTATGTTGCAATGCTGTTTAGATAGCCAATGGAAAATAGTTTTATGTTTAGAAGGTGAATTCAGTCCGTTTACATTCCAAGATATAATTTACATTCCATGGGCAAATTCTGGGTTTTTTTGGTAAGTCTTTTTCATTGTCCACAAAAAACATTTCCATGTCATGCCTGGATCTAATAGTTTTTTTAACCATTTGAAATTCAAAAGTCAGACCCTCTGGTATTTCCCATCTGTATCTGATGTTCAACTCCTTCAGCACTTGCACCAATTCTCTGTACTTCTTCCTCTCCAACAGGACTCCTCTAGGTAACTCTTTCATTATTCGCACTCTTTTTCCATCAATTTCCAGAGGGTTTTGAAATTGCTTACTCACAATATCTTCTCTTATTCGTTTTGTTGCAAATTGCACTATCATATCTCTTGGTAAGTTTTTTTGAGCTGCATATCTCGAATTAATTCTGTACGCCACATCCAGAAAAGCCGCAACTTCTTCCTCTTCCTTCTCCAAAAATTCTGCCAGTATTTCTAATATCTGTTCTTGGGCTGATTTCCCCTCTATTTCCGGGACCCCACGAAATCTAAGTTGTTTTTCCATGTGTTTACATTCCATCACGGCCATTCTACCTTTCAAACCTTCGGTTTCTACCTTTAATGAAGAAGACCATTTATCAACTTGATCTTCCATTACATTAACTTTCTGCTGTGTTGTTTGTAGTTCTTTCTTGGCCTCATCAATACTCTTTGTTAGCTCTGCCACCTCTGATTTAAGTGTCTCTTTAAAATCCTTCACCCTATCTTTTATCATGTCTTTAATTTCTTTGTTACCTTCCGCCATTTTCTTGTCCAAGTACTTCAACGCCGACTGCCATTCCTTCTTTGACATTGTGGGTCTGGCTTTACCTCGCTCCCACGAATCTGCTCTCTTTCGCAACTCCGTGATGTGGATAATTTAATTTCAAAGTTGAAACACTTATTTTGCGCAAATTCTACTCAAATTAAAAAGTTCCAATATCCAAAATGGCGGGCGTCTTTTCTCTATGGTTTTTACTCAAAGCTTCTGCCCGTTCCCTTTTCCAAGATGGCCCACTTCCGCTTTGATTGAGGTCGTGCCCTTTCCCTCTTCCAAGATGGCACACTTCCTTTTCCGGGCTTTCCTTACCAGCCGCTTCCAGCCCGTACTCTATTACTCTGAGGCACTTCCTCTTCCATCTCAACCACACAGCATTTCTCGCGATTCTTCAAATTTCCCACAGCACGCTATCTTTCTTAGACCGCAGGTATGTAAACAATAATCACTTTTCCGCTCTAATTCTTCAAAATAAATTTCTTTTCAGTCAGTTACTTCACAGGAATAAAGCCAATAAGTCTTTGAAACTTTGCAATTTTTTTCTTCTAATTTAACTCAGTTTGTCTTATCCAATTTCTTCTCAAGAAGAGAGATAGCAATCTTTTACCTTAGCCGTTCATTTTGCGGGTTGTAATCACTGTTTCAATATTCAAAATAGTCCAAATTGATCCAAATCGATTACTGAAGCTTGGGTACGATGGTCTTATGCCAAATCAATGACTCCAAAGCCACTGCAGAGATTTTAGCCACCCCTCAATGAGCAGGACCTCAAGACTGGGTGGGCGATCATTGCGCAGATTGCCCCCCACAGCCGAGATCAACTCGCTCTAAGGGTCTTGAGCGTACTCGCCTGTTCTCTGCCTGAGAACAGGGGGCCGCGGGCGATCTTGCATCCCACAAGCCCTACAAACAGCAGTGCGGACAGCCCACCATGATCCCAAACCGGAAGTCGATGCTCCTGCATTTTAGATGGACCTGGACTGGTCTCCTTGCTCCAGACAATGCCAGAGGAGAAAGATTCCTGAGGACCTTGACCCCTGTGATCATCAGGATTTGTGGGATTTGCATTGCCTTCACAGAAAACATCCCAGAACCAAAAAAGCATAATGTGGTGATCAATTTCCACACATATTTATTTTTCATGCAGAGAAAATGTAATGTGTTTGTGGTACATGGAGACTCCCATTCCATGATCATTGTTGGATTGTTAATGAAATATGCAAAATCCATTGTGGGGAAAGTTTGGATCACAGCAGTCTTGCATGATCTCAGCTTGAGGTAGTTTTTCAAAATGTTTGATACCCAGGACATCCATGGTTCTTTCTCCTTTTTGATCCAGACAAACACAAAGACCAAATATGACAATTTTGAATCATTTCTCTCTACCATTAATCAAACAGCAGTGGAAGCCTTTCATTGTTTATATTCTAATCAAGGGTGGTGTCTGAAAGGCTGGATAAGATGCAGAGAGAAAGAGGAAGTAGAAACCCCATCTCAGGGTGAGCTTGAAAGTATCCTGTCTCAAGACAGCTATTCCATCTACTACTCAATCCAGATGGTGGCACAAGCCTTGAATGCTGCCTACATATCCAGATCTAATCAGGTTTTGAACAGAGATGGACTGGGACTTCAGATGTTGCAACCATGGCAGGTATTTGTTTTCTCTAAGATCATAGGACTATTAGAGTAGCTATTCTGGATCATACCAATACTCTATCAAGTCTGGCATCCTTTTCGAACAGTGTGTCACCCAAAGAGAAAGCCTCCTTGTGAGTTGGGTGCAATTTGCAGCAAGGAGAAAGCAGCGAGAGGGGTAACTGAGGGTTCTCTACCAATGTATAAGAGGATTGTCCCAGCTAGGCAACTCTCTCCATGACCAAACAGAGGATTCAACCAAAAAGGGGATATTTATTGAAAATAACCAAGGTTAAATGCACACAAAACACACAGCACACTCTCAGAGCTCACTAGAAAGCAGTGATGAAGGTTAGACAGAGTTTCAGGGATTGGGTTATATTTATCATTCATTATAGTCTGAGAGAGAGAGAGAGAGAGAGAGAGAGAGAGAGAGAGAGAGAGAGAGAGAGAGAGAGAGAGAGAGAGAGAACGTCGAGTGTCCTGCACTCCAAAGTGGAAGGTTTTGAACTGAGTTTGAGGGTGGATGCTGGATCCAAAGCATGCTCACGGCTATGGAAGGGGGGAAGCCCACATACAGGGCACAGATAACCACCCTCACCTACTGATTACTTCCCAGCTTCTGATTCTCAGATGTATTCAGCCTCTGAACCTGGATGCCACCTTTAGCTAACATTAGGGCCGATTCCAGATGGCCCTCTGCATTCCAAAACGTCACGCGTCATCACGCGGAAAACGCGCGGAAAACGCAAAATATCACATTTTCTTGCGCGAGTTTTGCGTGAGGTCACGCAAAACTCGTGCGAGAAAACACGATATTTCACGTTTTCCGCGCGACGACGCACGACGTTTCGGAATGCAGAGGGCCGTCTGGAATCGGCCCAGTAGTAGAGAACAATAGTTTTGTCCTCCATAAATCTGTCTAACCTCTTTTATATTTATCTACAGCAATGGCCATCAGTATATCCTGTGGCAGTTTGAAGTCATACTTATTTTGGTATGCCTTGGACATATTACTCATTAGATTAAAAGTACTTAGTCAGTTAATTTCTAGACTAACTTTAAACTATAATGTTCCTGAAGTAGTTCACGGCTCAATAAAAGAAAAAGGAAATAAAAAGAAGGGGGGGGGGAATCAGTTTCGTAGGTTGATTCCAAGTTCTAGTAATATGGGAGAAGAAATTTTTTTCTGTATTTATTTTCTGTACACCATGCATAATTTTCTAGACCTCAATCTTGTCACCTGTTTTCCCAAGTAAAAAGTGCTGACTAGAATACTGCAAACCTGGCTGCAGCCGAGACTTGTATGAGCATTAATATACTCGCTGTTTTGTTCCCATTCACTTTCGTAATTATCCTTATCATGGAATCCCTCATTTTTATTGCACTTTGACATTTTAACAACAACAACATTCAATTTATATACCACCCTTCAGGACAACTTAATGCCCACTCAGAGCAGTTTATGAAGTATGTCATTATTATCCCCACAACAATCACCCTATGAGGTGGATGGGGCTGAGAGAGCTCCTAGAAGCTGTGACTAACCCAAGGTCACCCAGCTGGCTTCAGGTGGAGGAGTGGGGAATCAAACTGGGTTCTTCAGATTAGAGTCCTGCTGCTCTTAACCACTACCCCAAACTGGCTCTCTCTAGTAACAAGTGGTTCTTGCTTACACAATTCTCTTTAGAATGTAAATCCAAGGTTACATGTGTGATTCTAACTCCAGAGTGCACTTAATGCAATATTATTCAAGTCTAAGACAATTAAAAACTGTGGAATTAGACTATGCTGAACTATACAAAGGAGACACTGGAGAAGATGTCAGATCGCTTAGCAGTGCAATCCCCCCCCACCATAGTGAGTCCTCTGGAGGCCATTAGCCCAGGCCATAAATTATAAGAGACTGGAATTCCAAATACATAAGGATGAAAGCTACTACAGCTTCTTGTATTTCTAAGTACTTTTGCTTTTTATGTAATTCTAGTTTCATCCTTTCTTGAGAAAATTCCAGTATTACAGTAATTCCATGGAAGGAGTTTATTTTGATGAAAATGGGGATATGGCAGTTGACTTTGATATAGTGAACTGGGTGATGTTGCCCAATCAGTCTATTGTTCGAGTTCAAGTTGGGAGTACAGAGAGACAAACATCTTCTCCAGAGCTGAAGTTCACCATTGATGAAGATGCCATTGTGTAGCCTAGATGGTTTAATGACGTGGGGGAAATATTTATTTCATTTTATACGCTTTAAAAATTCTAATAATTTGTCAGTTATTATTCCCATAAAATCAGTTTGTAGTCTAAAACCTAAAGGTGTGAATAATGGATAAAAGGAGCTGAAAACACGCACAAAACAAGGTGGTTTGACTTGGTAAATCAGCTTCTGGAACACTTAACCAAATTTGGGAAATTAAATTGTAATTAATCACTCCCTCCAAAAAGTTTGTGTGTTTCATTTTGTACCTTCCAGCAGCAGTCCTGCACTGGGCTCGCCTCACAGGGCCACAGCTTGTTTTCCAGAACACATGCCAATCAGTTCCTGAGAGATCTTATATTACTAATGAACTATTTTTGAGGGAATGGGAAATGAGACTCATGCTTGTGAGTGCATCTCCCCATGTCCCACCCAGTAAATGGCATTCTCTGCCTCCCTACCAATCAGATCTTCACAAGGAGAGACCACTTCCTTCCCCTCCTATCAGCTTTGGAAATGTTTGGAAGTTAGATTTGAGACTGCAAATTGAAAGACACTTCCCTTGGAGCAAGGACTATTCAGTAAAATGCATCTGAGTAGACCTGTTCAGGATTGCCTGCATATTCTTTCATGGCTCTCTCGTTGTCAGAGTCAAATGACAAATGTGTCCCTACTCTCCCCTTTCAAAAATAATATTACCTGCTCCCAGAGCAAAAGGAAAACATGGGGAAAACATAGGTCTGTTTGGGTGGGTGGGTGTGGGGGGCTCAGCCAATAATTCTGCCTGCCTGCCTGCCTGCATTTGGGCAAGGGAGATTAGCAGAGAGATTAGCAGGGAGAATGCCCCATTTTGCAGTGGAATCCTGAGCATCCAAAAGAAGGATTTGAATTCATCCCTCAGTGTGGGAACAAAATTACAAAGATCAAAGAAACATGAAACAAACAGGCAACAGTGGGATGCAATGGTAATAAGTTTTTGGCACTATTCCTATTATTTAGTAGTAAAAGTGGGAGGCTACACAGGTTGCTGGCTGCTAGTCTCCCTTTCTGACTAAAACAATTAAGCAAGAATTAAGCAATGAAAAGGGAAAAGGAGAAATCACAGGAAGGCAAGCAGAAAGAAAAAAATCCGACCAGATTAGTTCTTCCAAGTGGAAGAATGATCTGGAAAGACTTGGGTGCAGGTGCGTGTGCAAATGTGCAATGCACACTTCTGCTACCTCCCCATCATTTAATGCTGGGTTATCCATTTTAATCAGAAAAGCTCTCAAAGCCAGATGACTTTCTGAGCAAGATGAAATTTGTCCTGCTGCTCCTCAACTTGCTCTTTCTTGAGAACTTCTTTAGTCGCAGTGGTGGCCCTGGCTCCATGGCACCAAAGCAAAGGACAGCAGCAGCAGCAGGCCACTGACTGGGCATCAGTTGCCTCCACAGACCTCCTCAGTATGGCTCTCCTTTAATAATTGCCTTTTCTTTCCAATTTCCCCCCTGATCTGCATAATATGAGTCTTTGTGGCAGCAACGGACTCAAAGGCTGAAGGAGATGCCTCCCTCCTCAAACTGATGTGTTGCACACCCACATGGATGTTGCTGGCCTTTCCTTACATTGTGCGTAAAACCACACAGTATGGAATGGCAATGATGAACCTGGCACAGATGGCACCATACCATCTGCTGCTTCCTTCCCCGGTGAAAAGCAAACCATTTGCGTTTTGATCCCTATGAGTCCACTCAATGCCAATTCCGTTGCCCAGGAAGCTCTGAAGAAAAAAATGCACTCATGCGCTTTGTGCACATCTGTTTTCGGCCAATGGAGTTAATGCTAAGCGCTCTGTCTCTTCCCTTTGGATTCAATTGGTTGCATGATGAATGCAGACAGACTTTCTGTTGAGGAAAACAAGAGACTGCTGAATGGCCCACCACTGCCCCATCTGCCTGTGTGACTTCTGCATGGTAAGAACCCGTCCCCCCTCAAAACATAGAAACTTTGGTATGGAGGGGGGTGGGCTCATTATAGCCTGAACATGTTCTGCTATTCTCGAAGTTGCTTTTACAAAGCAAACCATTGATTTCTGTGTGTATTTTCAGCTCATTTTTTCCATTATGTACACCCATATTTATCATTTCTGGGTGCCACAGGAGATCATATAGTGTTAGAACTGGAAGGAGATGAACTTGGAGGTCATTGAGTCCAGCACTGAAACTCCCATCCAGGCACTGAGAAGACCCAGACCTGCTTATATCCACCAGGGTTGCTGTATAATGTGCATTCATAGCAAGATGTCAAATTGGTTGGTGGCCCAAGGAGCCCCCATTTAGAGCAATCAAGGCTGAGGAACTGAGAAGTTGGATTCCCAGAGTGAGGCTGGAATCTTCAAGAGCCATCGCTGCCTTGGGAAGCTATGCAGCATCTGGGTATCACTAGCTTCTTATATTCCTTCATCCTGTGCTTTATTGCTCCTCATCCAGTTCCTATAATTATTTAATTAAAAAAATTATATGACAACAAGGGAGGGGAGCTGAAAAGTTATTTATTCTCTGCCTGGATGGTTCTCTTCCCATTGATCTGTGAGTGCTAGTATTCAGATTCCAATAGACTTTGTAGTATCCTTTGAGACATGGTTGATAGCAGTAGGATTGCCAGCAGTAGGCAACCAGTGGGAGACTTGCAGTGCAATCCTAAAAAGATTTAGGCCAGTCTAAGCTCATTGAAACCAATGGTCTTAAACTGAAGTAACTCTGCTCAGGATTTCAGTGTGCTGGGGGTGAGTTGTACTGGAACTGTAGTGATTTCATTCCCTGTGCAACCATCATTTAGGACACTCTAGCATTTTGGAAAAACTCTATGGTTTTACCATAATGGTTTTGAGGAATGCTAAAGCATCCCTTGTTATTTCCAGTTTAAAGCAGAAGTGATGTCAGCACAGCAGTGTGATGCTAGCATGCCAGGTTTCTCTCCACCCAGTTGCATTAGTGGGCATCAAAGGAAATTGGTGGGAGGTCTTCCATTAAAGTGGGAGGCCTGGCATCACTACAGATAGGGATAAGCTTATGTGTCAGATTGCCCTTCTATCCTACTCTTTAGCAAGTACACAGGAGACTCTGGTAGCTTCAACAACAGGTCTATTTATTGCTTCTGTCTGGGAGAATGTGACAGATCAGCCCCACTGTTCAGTGAGTACTACTACTAAACCATCTTGCCCTCTGAGGTACCTGGGAAGTAACCAGCAGCAGTGCTAATCTTCACCTGGAATATGCCTCAAACCGATCTGATTCCTCTCAAACCCCGGAGGGGCTTTTCTTTCCTCCTTTTGATACACTGCTGCCACCACTTACCCTTTGCAAGTATTGACCACTGAGAGGGTCAAGGTTCCCAGCTCTCTATCATTGGCTTGCAGTTCTAAAGCCCTGCCTCATGCTTGAGTCTCTTGCTATTTGGCATCTGGTTACTGCAGGGAATGCTTGTTGGACTTGTGCACCTCAGTGAGATTAGCAATTTTCCAACAGACCATCCCCTTCCTTCCCTTCCTGTGGCACCCATTTTAAATACTGTTTTCAAGCAGTGGAAGACTGTTTGGTACAGAGAGCTACCGACATCAACATTTAAAAAGCATTTGTTAAAAAGAAAATGGTCACACATACTGTTAAGCACAGCAACAAATTCAGAAAGGGATCCCAAAAGAACAGTGTAAAAACTTAATTACTCTGTCCCTTGCTCTGTATACACCAGTCCAGATCATATTCTTAACTTGTAAGTTAAAGGGATCTAAAGGCTTCCCGTGACCACACAGGCTATGTTCCGGCCTGCAGTCGACCACATGGTAATGGCCACTTTCAGGAGCCAGGTGTGTCAGCCCTTTCAGCCTCCAAATAAAATCACCAAAAGTCAACTTCCTCTCTGTGCCAGGAGATTTTATTATCTCTGCTTAGCCTCTCCCTGGACAGGTCAAAGAAATCTTTCCTGAAGTCTTCAGGAAGGGATTTTCTCATCAACAAAGAGAGCTGTGGTTCTCGAAAGCTTATGCTACAATAAAGTTGGTTAGTCTTAAAGGTGCTACTGGACTCTTTACTCTTTTGCTACCACAGACTAACTCCTCTGGATCTACAATCTGTACATTAATCCTTAAAACATTCTTTTCTTTCCTATTTCTGGCATAAGAACACCAATTCTGCTTTTGCCCTTTATCCTGACATAGTAGAACACAAAACTATGTACATCAAAGCAGCTGTGAATCAACAATGCTGTCCTAAAAGAAGGTCAGGTTCACAGGATGATAACATCTGACTTGGGACTAGAGACCCCGTTGAGTTGCTTCCTGTATACAAAGTGCACACAAATACAAACAGCCTCTAACATGTTTTGCTCGATATTCCTTGTCTTTATTGTTTAGACCCTGCCTCCTTCTAGGTGAGAGCACTGAGAGCTGTCCACCTGGATACACCAAGGTGATTAAGGAAGGAGAACCTAGTTGCTGCTATGATTGTTCTCCATGTGCAGAAGGGACAGTCTCTGGTCAGGAAGGTAAGTCACATACCAGAGCCCCAGTTGGAAGGAGGATGGAGAGGCTTCCATCCTAGCCTCAGCTTGTCCCCTTTGGCTCATTTTATCAGTCACTGCAATTGGAACCATGTACAAAGTGCCTTATGTCAAGTCAGATTTTCAGATAATTTCTCCTCTACTTTCCCTGCTTTGATGGGCATTCATTGACCAGAGTCTAAGAACTATGGCAGCACTCTTATCTGAGGTTGCTTTGGGTAGTGAATGCTAAGTATTAAACCCAGAATATTCTGCAATGAAGGAGTGGAATCTGACTCTGAAAATTTCCCATCTCCATGCCTATTATTCTTTGTTAGTTCCTGGCCTCTCCCCAGCGCTATCTTGTCCAGCTTTTCTGGCATGTTAATTACGCACTTCCAAATATATATTCTCAATGGATGTAAAAGAACAAAGATTATCACAGATGAAAAGTAGATGTGGTGATACTGAAGTCGATATGTTCTTTTCAGATCTAAGTCATTGTGATAAATGTCCAGAAGATCAGCATCCAAACAAGGTCCGAGATCGATGTGTTCCCAAGCATATAACCTTCCTGTCCTATCAAGAACCTTTGGGGATCATCCTAAATTTCTTTACTCTGTTCTTTAGTCTAATCACGTGTTTTATTTTGGGAATCTTCATTAAATGCTTAGAAACTCCAGTTGTCAAAGCCAACAATCGGGACCTCTCCTACGTCCTCCTCGTCTCCCTCCTGCTTTCCTTTTTGTCCTCCTTTCTCTTCATTGGTCAGCCCCAGAAGGTGACCTGCCTCCTCAGACAAACTGCCTTCAGCATCATCTTCTCCGTTGCTGTCTCTTCTCTGTTGGCAAAAACTGTCACTGTGGTGGTGGCCTTCGTGGCCTCAAGGCCAGGCAGCAGGATGAGGAAATGGCTGGGGAAGAGTTTGGCCAACTCCATTGTCCTTTTCTCTTCCAGTATCCAAGGGGGCATCTGCACTCTCTGGCTGAGCATCTCTCCCCCCTTCCCGGACTCAGATATGAACTCCCAGCCTGACAGATCATACTGCAATGCAACGAAGGGTCTGTTGCTCTGTTCTATGCTTCCCTGGGCTACATGGGCTTCCTGGCCGCCATCTGCTTCACTGTGGCTTTCTTAGCCAGGAAGCTGCCTGGGGCATTCAATGAAGCCAAGCTGATCACCTTCAGCATGCTGGTCTTCTCCAGTGTCTGGGTGTCTTTTGTGCCCACCTACCTGAGCACGAAGAGAAATTACATGGTGGCGGTGCAGGTTTTCTTGATCTTGGCCTCTAGTCTGGGCTTACTGGGCTGCATCTTTCTTCCCAAGTGCTACATCATTCTCCTGAGGCTTCATCTGAATACAAAAGAACACCTGGTGATGAAATATAAAGGTAGGATCTAATTTGGATTACATCCGTTCTACTGTCTGAAATCTGTTTACATCCCATTATGGATTGAATCTACTTATCTTGGGAGTTAGCTCCAGCATCAAACACTTATATCCTAATCTGACTATTTTGAGGCTGAGCTGTACTTGGCATCCTCTTTGGGTGCCCACCTGGCAAGTCCACCCTGGCTTGAAACCTGGCTGGCGGCTTTCTCCTGCCTTGTTTATCATAGTCTGCACAGCCTCCTGTGTCGAGAAGTGCCCAGCTTCATCCACATCCTTGAACCACACAAATTCATGGCCTGTTCTGCCTCAAGCCCAATTCAGAAGAAGACAGAGTCCAATGAGGAGAGGAAACTGAGTTACTTTATTCGAATAGAGGGAAGACCAACTGTTCTTCAGAGGTCTGAGAAACATTACATCACCTTTTGTCACCTTGGGTTCATTATACATTCAGCAAGTTATTGGTTGAGTTAGTTACGTGTACATATGATTTAGCATCATTCCATTGGTTTTGCATAATTAGGGGTTGTCCCCTTACTCAATTAACACTTGTAAAAGTTGTTTATCATTTCAAAGAACAAACACTCTTTCTTTGGCAACTCTGGTATCAGTTCAAGTATCCGTTGGGCAGATGTGTGTCATTTTCATGACTAGCCCGGATCTGTTCCCATCCTTAATGTAACTTAGCAGGACAACTACCCATTGTTAATTTATTCCATTACATGATATAGGTGCTGGGCAAAGGACGTTTCCCAACATTCCTGAAACAAAGGCTTTAATTCAAGTGCCCCAATCTATGGCAGGATGATGACCATCTATCTCTTGCAATGTTGCCAATGAGGGAACTGAGATTCTACAGGCCTGGATCTTAATTGTTTTGTTCTCACAGATTTTAGAAATGCAGTTTCATTTTCTACTGTCAGCACTTTTGTTAGCTTGCAAGGACAAAAGAAAGCTGAGTAAGGGGCTTCTCTTAGTGTGGCTGTGGAATGACAAAAATCATAAAACATGATTACATCTACATTCAAATAGTCAGCTTTCTAATACATGTTTGTGCTATATCTAGAGTTGCATAAAATATCACTCAGGGCCTCTGAGGGCCTCTGCTTACTACTCAGAATTTAGGGGAGGTCAGGGCTGTGTCCCACATCCCTGATGGGTGGCAAGTGTTGGAGGCTGCAAGTTGACAACACTCCAGTTATTATAGAAGTAATATAATGGAGGCGCATTTGACCTGTAGGCTCTGGTATATCCTGGGAATGATCTTGAGTCTGATTAAAGAATGAATAAAGAGTTTTTTTCAGGAACTACAACTTTGACAGAAAGGCGAGAAACAGAATAGATACTAACTACCTCAGTAAGAAGGGAGGAGGGAACTTCTGGGAAGGAGCAGGAAGCAGGAAGTAGCCTGAGAATACCAATCTGGAGACATGCAAGAAGGACAGAAGAGAGGAGGAAAGAAGGATCCCACTGTGCCATCTATCTAAATGTCAGACCCACTGCCCCTTCCAGGTATTCTGTGTCTCCTACTTTCTCTGTACACAAGACATGGTATTTCCAACTAGGGTTGCCAGCTCCAAATTGGGAAATTCCTGGAGATCTTGAGGGTGAAACCTGGAGAAACCTGGAGAAAGTGGGGATTGGGGAGGGAAAGGACCTTGGCATGGCATAATTCCATAGAGTCCGCCCCACAAAGTAGCCATTTTCTCCAGGTGAAATGATCTCTGTGGCCTCGAGACCAGTTGCAATTCCGGGAGATCTCCAGCCACTACCTGGAGGCTGGCAACCCTATTTCCAACACTTATTGGCTGTTTTAAATGTTGGTCATTTGCATATTCCTGAACATTCTTTTCTGTTTAAAAAACAGCAGTTGTCTCTCTGCCTTTCAACTGAGAACATGTAGTCTGTTAGCGAAGTCAGTATTTCTTTCACAATGTAATTCTTTCTTATGTTTCCTAATAAAGTTAAGTCTTTGTTTTTAAGCTCAAACCCCTCATTGTGTCAATTGTTTTTTTTTTAAGGAAATAACCAACTAGGTTCAGGCGATGGTGCTCAGCACCCGGGGTGCTCTTTCACAGCACCACCCAGCCCGGCACGTAATGGCCTGATCTGGACACCCCTCATCACTGAGATACCTCAGGGAGTTTGCCATATAATCCTCCCTATCCTGAGCAACCCACCCTATTCTTGCCGCAAGTCGTGGCCTAACCAGCTTTCAACCAGGCCTATTTAAATTCCTGACAGAACAACAAAATACAACCATGAATCCTTACTAAGTATAAATCTAGTTAGTGTTTATATATTGCATGTGAAATAACAAACATTTATACTCACAAACAATACCATATATAGGTTTCAATATTGGCCTTAATAGTTACAAACTCTTGTTAAAAGAAGATACACGACCAATTATAAATAGACCAGTTACAGAAGTACAATAAATATCTTCAATTATCTCCTAGAAAACGATAAATGCATCCTCTGGAAGGTTTGCTGGCAGAAATCCATAGTAAGTATCTCAGTAGTTTGTTAAAGAATGGTGACTCATCCCCTGGAAAAAATTTGGCTGGCATTGAATAGCTTTCAAAGGTGTCTGATATTTTTCACCATTCAATTCATGTGAGAGGAAAACACATGGAAGATCTTAAAGCATGGTTTCTAGTGGACACCTTCCTCAGGAAGATACAACAAGCATCCAGTGAACACTTCAGAGACATCAGGATTACCTGGCCCAAGCCCAGCACTGCTGCTTTCACAACTCTAAGCACATGATTTAAAACACACCAAAGTAATAATCACTAACAACTGCAATGGCTGCCACAAAAATATGTGAATTGCACAGTCACACAAAAACACTTTTTAGGTTTCCCTCCAGAATCCCCCAGCCAATCTTTGTGAATTACAATTAATTTGAGATTTGTCTGTCTTGTATAAAGCAGTCTGGGTTACAGGCCTTTTTTTCAGTGGGAACGCAGTGGAATGGAGTACCGACACCTCTTGAGTCCAGTGGCCCCGCCCCCCAATCTCCAGACAGATATCAGTTCCCCTGGAGGAAATGGCCATTTTGTAAGGAGCTCCATGTGTTTCTCCCTCATTTTCCTCTTGAGAGTTCCACCACCTTTCCCCCCCAGAAAAAAGCCCTGTGGAACAACAGCCCCCTTCCCAGGACTGCCATGTGGTCTCTTTGAGCTCTCCAGGAGAGGAAGAGAAGGAGTGGCCGCGTGTGCTGCAAACTCCTGCCTCTTTCTTATGCTAAGGAAGTCTTGGGGCTCTTCTAGTCTCAAGAACTTCTCACCTGCACATTCTTCTGCTACAGAGGTGGAAGTTTTAAAAATCAGCTTGCAAAAAATGGCTATACGGCTGTGTGCACAAGACCAAGGGCCCTAAGTAAATCTTCTCTCAACATTCCTGCAAAAAAATTATGCATTCAAAGTATTTATGCATTTAAACTTTAACCCCCTCTTCAGCTGGCTTGCAAGGCTTGCAAAGTGCCCCCACAAGTTGAGGCAGGCCAGAGGGAAGGAAGATAACCAAGGGGGACTCATCTCTGGACGGTGCAGAGTGGCAGTACTGCTAAACAGGTGCTGGGGCTCCGGGAGGAAAGGGAATATGGTGAGTGGGGTCATCATGAGACACATGACCTCTTTAGAGAGGTGCCAGAATAGCTAAAAGCTAAAAAATTGTTCATATTAAACCCCAGAGAGTTCCCTCCCCCTCATTGCTCTGTGAATTGTGGAATTCAGAGTGCTTCTAACATCTACTCACCCGTATACAGAAGGGGTCTGCTTCTCCTTTCTTTCATGACTCTGCCATTAGGCCCTTAACTAGAGTTTCCAGGTCTCCCAGCCATGAAAACGTGTGACGGGGAGGGTGTAGCGCACCCTGTTCTGGAGACCTACCTCTTGCGCATGCCCCAGAGCACTTCTGCATTGCAAATAATGTTATTCCTGGCAAGATACAAAAGTGCTCTGGAGAGTGCTGGAGTGTGCTCGGGGGGGGGGGGGTTCTTGCTCCCTTCCCTCACCTCCCCCCACTGACCATATGGGAGGGGCAGAGGCTGAGAGTGAGGGTTGCCCGTAACACTTTAATCTCCTCCTTGTCCTGCTACTGCAGAGCAGCAAAGCTTATATATTAAAGTATTGTCCCATCCATGTAAATGTGAGTCAAAGATACTGTTCTAAAAGAGGGCCTGGCACACTTGCACTAACCTGGGACTAGAGATCACGAAGTCGTTTCTACAGAATAACCACATGCACCTAACACAGTTTTCTGATACTCCTTGACTTTATGTTTAGACCGTGCCTCGTTCCAGGTGTACTGAAAGCTGCCATCCTGGATACGCCAAGGTGATAGAGGAAGAAGAGTCTCTCAGTTGCTTTGATTGTGCTCCAAGAGTGCAGGGGACTGTGTCCACTCAGGAAGTTAGGGGGCACCAGAGAAAAAAGGGCAGTCCTTGTGGACTTTAACCGTGATTCCATAAGACCCTGTAAGCCATCTCTTGGAAGATATGTATGCATTTTTGAAGAGGGATCCTTCCTCAGCTCATACGTTTCATTTCATTAGCTGAGGGGGAAAAATTACATTAACCACAGAGGAAAGCAGAGAAAGGATTCTGAATGACCCACCTGTAATGTCCTTTTACACTGAACCATACCGCTTACTGTATTTGTGAATGGGGTAGAACCATGTTTAAAGATATGGGTCCACCAATACTAGGTGTAGTATGGCCACATCTACAACCCTACAGGGTAGAATGATCCTATAATATAATTGCCTTGGTGGGTTTCAGACGACTCACATTTATCCTGGTGCGCCTGTGCAGGTGCACCAGGATAAAAAGTGCACTGTCAAACACCACCTCAGGAGGGCTCCACTGGCGGCGGATGGCCAGGTGAGACGGCCCAGTCATCTACCGCTGGGCTACATAGCCCTGCTTGAAGAGGAGGCCGGTGCACAAAGAGTGGCACGCTTACAAACCCTGGTGGAGCTGGGGCGAAGTGCCCGCTGCCCTCTGAGCCCCACCGGGCTGACAAGGGGTGGGAGAAGCGCCCACCACCCTCTGAGCCCTGCAAGAGCTGGGGTGCACCGTGCTCGGTGGAGCCATGGTGACGGGGCCAGGGTGAAGCGCCCACCGCCCTCTGAGCCCCACTGGAGCTGGGCGGTGCCACTCATGGCAGAGCCGGGGCAACGGGGTGAGGGTGAAGTGCCCGCTGCCCTCTGAGCCCTGCCAGATGCGGGCCACGCCGCACTCAGCAGAGCTGGGGCGAGGGCAAAGCACCTGCTGCCTTTGAGCCCTGCTGGAGTCATGCCACACTCAGTGGAGCCAGGGTAAGGGCAAAGCGCCCGCTGCCCTCTGAGCCCTGCTGGAGCCGGGCCGAGCCGCGCTTGGCAGAGCTGGGGCGATGTGGCAGAGGTGAAGCATCTGCTGCCCTCTGAACCCCACCTGCATCTCAGCCTTCCCCAGACCCCCCTTGCCCCCTCCACCTGCCATTCCTCCCCAGACCCCCCCTTGCCCCCACCTACCAGTCCTCCCCAGACCCCCCTTTCCCCCTACCTGCCAGCCCTTCACAGACCCCTCCTGCATCTCAGCCGTCCCCAGACCTCCCTTGCCCCCTACCTGCCAGCCCTTCTCAGACCCCTCCTGTGTCTCAGCCTTCCCCAGATCCCCTTGCCCTCCCTAACTGCCAACCCTTCCCAGACCCCATCCTTCCTCTCAGCCCTTTCCAGACCCCCACACTTGCCCTCTATCTCTTCCCAGACCCCCCTGCCTGCCAGCCAGCCCTTCCCAGAATCCCCTACCTTCCTCCCTTCCCAGACCGCCCCCTCCCCGCCAGCCCTCCCCAGCCCCAGCTTTCTAGAGCCCATTGTATTTATTTTCACAATGGGCTTTGTTTCTAGTAGTAATATAATTCTTTAACATGGGTGTCAACCTGAGAAAGAGCCTTTTGTGAAACCAAAATTATGAAATTTCCTTGTCAGGGATAGCTGACTGTCGCCTTCTATCATTGTTTTCCACCATTAGATGAACACTTTTCCCTTTTGTTTGGTATTTTCTCACTGATTTTTACTGACTTTCTTCATGTGTCTGTTCATGTGTCTGTTTTAATTTGTGTGTGTGTGTATTAATGTTTATCTTGTTTGCCTCCTTGGGAACCCGAAGTTGAGTAGAAGGATGGCCTAAAAAGTTTTGATATAAAAATAAAGTGAATAAGAACAATTCACCACCCTTCTTTAATGAGTAACGTGACCCTTGTTTTACAGCTACCATTGAGAAGAGTTCCTGATATACTTCGCAAGCCCAAGTTCTAGACCAGATGATTTCCTAACTTGTCCTGGGGGAGGCCAGGCCTCCCATTTTGGCAGGAGAGCTCCCACTCTCCGCCAGCTCTCCTCATGGCTACTCAGCTGGGCAGTGATGAAAAATCTAGGGAGAAATGGGGGGAATCAGTGTTGCTGGCGATGCCATATCACCCTGCTTTAGCATTCACCCCAAATGCTATCATTAAAACTCTATGGGTTGTCCCGGAACGGATGCCGCAAAGTTGCTAAATAGCCCAGCCCCACGGAAGTCTCCTGCAGTTTGCCAGCCTTGGGTTGGAAGCTCTACTTGTCCTTCTCAGTACGTCATCGGTTTGAGTCTCCATGAGTGGCTAAGACAGATAAGTGCTGGCAGAAGCAGCACGTTGATTTGCCCCATCTCAATTTGTGCTTGGCAGCAAGTGTAGTACCATTAGTTCAGTGTTTGACCCTCCCCCTTATGCACTCTGTCAGCCATGGACATTCCTTCCACATGGAACACAACGTACTAAGAATATTCCTGGAGAAGCAGGAGTTGGGCTCCGTTTTCCTGCCATCCTTACTTTCAGCGAAGGTGCTACTGTGTGAGGCATCCAGCTGTCTTCATGCCAGACAAGCCAAGGAAGTCCCCCTTTGCTTCCTTTTTCACAGTTCCTTGGCAATTCTCTAGACCAAGACTAGAGGAGTGAAAGGCCAACATTCATTTCCACTGGCAGCCCAGTGCTTTTCATCCATGACCCCCAATTTAATGTGGAGTCCCATGCATTTACCCTACTGTTTCCCCTGCATTGGGGGTCCAAGACAGTTTGCAAAAACATCATGGCCACTGCTACACATGTGCAAAAAACCAGAAGTTTTTTTTGCCTCCCTGGCCCATTCCCTGGGCCTTTCCCCCCACTGGTCATGTGAGTGGTTGGGGGGGGGGGAGAGGTTGGGTGCAGAGAATCCCCGCCCCCATCGGGGGACCTGGCCGCCTTAGTCTGACCCCCATCGATCTGACCCATTAAAGAGTAGAGAGCTACTGCTATGAGTCTCACAAACATGTTTTTCCTGCCATGCACCTGCACACGGAGTCACGCAGTATCAAAGACATTGCAGAGGCGGCACTTTCCACTACAATGAAGAAAATCATGGTAATTTACTCTTCCTCTCACTAATGCTTCAGGGATTTCTCCCAGCATCACCTTTGAGGAAAATAACGTAAGCAGTGAACTATAGAAGAGCAAGAGACAACAACTTTTTGAACTGTGCTTGAAAAGGCACGTTCACAAATAATTCCTGAGAACCTGGGCAGGTGGGAGACAAGACTCAACACCATCCTGTTGCATAAGAAGCCACCAGTTGCCTCCATCTGGATTGGTAATAGCCCTTGGATCCTTGGTGGCAGAAGAGGGTTTGGCTTCTTTGGGTTAACTGAATCTGTGATTGAGAGCTGTCACCCAGGGGACGTGGCTTGAGCTGGCACACCCAGGATGGCACTGCTGCTATTGCTGCTCTCTCAGCTGCTTGCACATCTCTCCTGCAGGGCTCTGAAGGCAAAGTGCCCCTTCACTCTGATCAGTGATCGAAGGAGCCAGCTGAATTATTACAGGCCAGGGGACTTTGTCATCAGTGGGATCACATCTACAGCAAACACCATCTTTAGTCCATATATTTTCTCCAAGCCTCCCTCTACTCTTTTTTATGTGTAAGTAACTATGTATTTAATGCTACTCAGTGAGATTATGATTTCATACCCTCTTTACCACGGACAGTTCCTGGTTTCTGGGATTGATCCTTGGAAAATTGTATCACTTTTGTCGAACTGGTCTGATTCAGCATGGCTCTTCTAATGTTCTTATATTGCTTTTGTTCTTTGGTGAGATCTATGAATTTATAAACAGTAATGCCCAATTTATATGCCCAGACAAGATTAAAGAAAATGGCTGGTCCCGAAAGTTAAGCAAACAAGGAGGCAAGAACCGCCCGGGACTACAAAACAATCAGTTGTTATACTTACATACCATGTAAACAATGTGTGTGCCAATAAATACAGGAAATACAATAACACAGTGCTTTCTTTACACCTTAGATATCAAAATTTTTATTGGATGGGTCAGTATATACAAATCATAATATTCAATATCAATATCCATCACATTATATCACTCCCACCCTTTCCCCCCCCTTTTCAGTTGACTTCCAACAGTTTTCCATTCCCTTCATCTACATTACATCACTATCTCCTATAATATTAATTTCTAATTAATTATAATATATAGTATAACATATCTATATCTATCATGTTTATAATAAGTCTCTAATATTACTTTCAAATTATAATATAAAATATACTATATCATTCTTACTTATACACTATTCATATTTTCACCTCTAACTAATATAAAGTAAAGATCTCTTCTCCCCTCTTAACAACTTTCCGAAGACCACATTTTGCCTTTCATGTCCCACTTTTTTTCCACATAATTCTTAAGTTTCTCCCAACTCATAGCATATTCCACGGTATCTTGTTCTTTCAACTTCCTTGTTAGCTTGTCCATTTCTGCCATATTTAGTAATTTCAAAATCCAATCTTCCACTTGTTACCAGAACTGCTCTTTTAAATGGGGAAATTAGCTCAGCAGTCTGGAACTAAAATTAGCGCGATCTAACCAACATTTATGGAGGTCCCGATTCCAGAAACTCACGTGACAAAGAGGCAGACTACAAATAAGTTCAATAAACATGTATATTTACTAATAGTGTGGCATAAGCCTGAACTTGCACATACATACAAGAAAGCATACAAGAGCTAGGAAATGCAGAGTAAGAAATACAGAGACGGTCACATGAGCAGGTACCCACGATGATAAGGGCGATGCTTACAATCCTGAAGTGGAGCAGAGACACAACAGCGAGGTGGTCCAATGCCAGCACTGGATCCACAGAGAGACAGCAAGGGGGTCTGGATAGGAATGGCACGAGCACCATGCAGTCTGAGGGACCAGCTTAAATACCCCAAAACGTACCCTGGGGCTGGGGCTGTACTTGGTGGTTCTCACGGGTTAAAACAAAGGCTTTAATGGGTTACTGAATGTCTTGGATGGGCCACTTTAGGAATCTGATTGTGTTATAGTGACACCTCAGGAAGAGGGGACAAAGGAGGGAGGGGGAGATCCGGGCGTGTTGAATGGATGTTCCAGCGGACAGGGCTTGTCCTGATGTCATCAGCTCTGGAATGCGGAGGCTTCTTTGAGATGCATTCTCTAAGTGCTTGGGATGGTTGGCACTTAGCTTCTTCTCCGGGGCGGCTCCTAAGATATGCAGAGCGGGGCGAGGTTCTCTCACTGCGGACATGGTGTGCACGCTTCTCCGAAATGGCTTCCCAAAGCAGGCTTCTTCTCTAGGTCTTCTGGCTGCCTAAGAACATGGCTGAGGGCTGGGCATGGCTGGGGCTGGCTAGCAGGCTGCCCGGTAGCGAGGGCAAGCTCGGTGACCGGCCTGCGGGAGATTCCAGGTGGGAACTGGCCAGGGAGTGCCTGGCCAGGCTCGCTGGGGGTTTCCCCGGCAGGCGCCCGGCTGCTAACAGCGGCTTGGGCCCAGATGAGGCAGGCTTCCATGGAGGCAGGGAAACAGCACGTAAAACACAGTCCATAGCAGGGAACAGATGCAGTCTGTGGCAGATGGCAAGGCAGGCACGGGGCACACGTGTAATAAAGTCCAAACACACACTGGGAGGTCCAGATATAGATCTGGGCAGGGATGCCCAGAAAGAGAGTCCTTAGTGCAGTTATCTAGGCATGGCTTCAGGAAACTAACACAGTCTATTGCAGCAGCAGGGTAATTAACAAGCAGGCAGGAAACTGACACGTGTATTAGAGTGCACACGTGCAGGGCAATCTTTGGTGCAGTAGTAAAACAGCAACGCAGGAAACTCTAACACAGTCCATGGCAGGCCTTAAAGCAGGAGAGGGGGCCTACTTGGCAACACACTGATGGTATCTCTTGAGTCTTTCACAACTGTGCATAGGACATCCTAGCCGCAGTAATCATATAGAACACCATTGTTCTATCCATTCTATCAAATTCTTCTAGGTTCATACTTAATAACAACAATTCTGGGTTCTTAATCACATTTTTCTGTAAGATATCTGACATAACCTCTACAATTTCCCCCCAGAATTGTTTAGCTTTTTCACAAGTCCACCACATATGATAAAAAGAACCTTCATGTTTCTTACACTTCCAACACTTATCTGACATTTGACTATTACCATTTGCTAACCTTTTTGGCGTTAAATACCATCTATACATCATTTTATACACATTTTCTATTATAATGGTACATGTTGAAATTTTTATAGTATTTTTCCACAGTCTTTCCCAAGCTTCCATCGGTATATCTTTATTACAATTTATTGCCCATTTCACCATCTGTACTTTAACTATCTCATCTTCTGTAAACCATTTTAACAAGATTTTATATACTTTAGATATCATCTTTTCCCCCTCTTAAAGTAAACATTCTTCTAATTCCGAGTTTTTAGCCCTAAATCCTACCTTTGATCTGTATCATATAAGTCTTTTATTTGTCTATATTGAAACCAACCATACAGAAATGGCAGTTCTTCATTCGTTTTAAGTATATATTTATCACAATCTACTCTTAAAATGTCTTTATATGTCCTCCACTCCTCTCCATCATATTCCACCTTTGGGTTTACAACTTCTGCAGGTATAATCCACATTGGAGTCTCTTCATCTAAATATCTCTTATATTTTTTCCAAACCGCAAAATGATGTAAAAACATAACATCACCTTTTATCTTCTCATACCACAGATACGCATGCCATCCAAAAAGTTTGTTGTATCCTTCCAACGTCAATAGTTTATGGTTTTTCAATAAAATCCACTCTTTCAACCAGACCAAACATATAGCGTCGTGATACAATTGCAGATTCGGTAATTGTAGTCCGCCTCTCTGCTTGGCATCATATAGTACCTTCATCTTAACTCTAGGCTTCTTCTCTGCAAGGTTCATAATCTTCCATTGCCATTTTTCAAATTGCTTATTATCTTTCACAATTGGTATTGTTTGCATTAAAAACATTATCCTCGGAAGTACATTCATCTTAATTACAGTAATGCGACCCAACCATGATAAATTCATTGTATTCCATTTCAACATGTCCATATCAATTTGCTGCCATAATTTGTCGTAGTTGTTTTTAAAAAGATCAATATTTTTCGCAGTCAACTCAATACCTAAATATTTTATTTTATAGACTACCTCACAATTCGTTATCTCCATTAAATCTTGTTGTTCTTGCTTAGACATATTTTTACAAATTATTTTTGATTTGTTCTTATTTACGTAGAATCCTGCTAGATCCCCAAATTCTTTTATTTTCTCCATCAATCTTGGCATGTTTTGGATTGGATCTTCCACTATCACCATGATGTCATCGGCAAAAGCTCTCACTTTATATGAAAATCCTTTAATTTTCAAGCCTATCATATCATCTTCACGTATCTGCCTCAGTAAAATTTCCAATACCATTACAAACAACATTGGGGAGAGTGGACATCCTTGTCTTGTTCCTTTACTTATTTCCAACTTTTTTGTTATATCAGAGTTTACAATTATATCTGCAGATTGATCTTTATATATTGCCTTCACTGCTTGAATAAACATCTTGCCCATTTGCATCTTTTCCGTCATAGCAAACATAAAGTCCCAATTTAAATTGTCAAAAGCTTTTTCTGCATCCACAAAGAAAACACCGACTTTTTTCCTGGATTCTTATCATAGTACTCTATAGCATTCAATACTACTCTTAAATTGTCTTTTATTTGTCTATCTGGCAAAAAGCCTGCTTGTTCCTCTGCTATAAACTCCACCAACCATGTTTTAAGTCTTTCAGGCAAGGTAAGTCCAGAAAGGTTCATACAATTTATGTAACTTTAGTGGCAAGTTTATAATGATGGCTCTTTGCTATTTACTTCACTGCAGATGGAGTAGGCGCAGATCCAAACTGTGGTCACGCTTTGGATCTGCGCCTACTCCATCTGGACTTACCTTGCACTCCTGGACTTTCTGGACTTACCTTGCACTCCCGAGGTCTCCTTGTGTGGGACTTGTATCTTACAGCTGTAATTGTGGTACTTAATATCATATATGTAAAGCAGTTTTCTAAGCTACTGAACATTTTGGCAAATATGACTTTAAAGGTCTAAAGAAAGCACTGTGTTATTGTATTTCCTGTATTTATTGGCACACACATTGTTTACATGGTATGTAAGTATAACAACTGATTGTTTTGTAGTCCCGGGCGGCTCTTGTCTACTTGTTTGCTCAATTTATATGCCCAGCTAGTGCTGCAACTGGTGAGCTCATCCTCAGCTGTTAAGTATGATAATGCATTATTGTATCAAAAGCTGTTTTCTGTGAGTAGGATTATTCTTTTGGGATCATTTGGATATGACGTGTCGATGCACATTCCCTTCTGTTCTCTGCAAAACTGCCTGTTCTGTCCTAAGTATAACCATTTCCACTGTATAATTAAACGTTCACTTGAATATTGGTAATTTTTGAAAGGCAGGACTATTTCTTAACACATTTGCTTCAGAACAAATCCAGGCTAAAATCCCCATGTTGTCACAACAGTTGACCTTGACCCATCATTTGACTGGGTTGTTGTGAAGATAAAATGGAGAAATAGAAGGACATAAAATTCATGCTGGATCCTCTGGAAGATACACAAACAAGGCACAGAGAGCAAAGCCTTCCCCTATTATAGTCCCCCAGCAGGTAGCATTCGGAGGCAGCTGAATGGTACCTGTCACAGAATGCTGCTGTGCTGTGAGTTTCATGGAGGAAGGGAAGGACAAAATGCAGTTAGCAGATGGATAGGAGCTGGAGCAGGACTGGCTACTGCAGAAGAACTCTTGAGCAGCAAGTAGGCAGAGAAGAGCCTGCAGAATGCCCAGGCAAAAATTCTTGGTGTTTGATTTTAGCTTCTCCTGGGAAGAGATTTCTGGACAGGATCAAGGAAGGTGTTGTACCTGCTGGCTCCGCTCTGGTTAAGGCCCAGTGGAGGATGCTGTTACTTTAATTTGCTAACAGAGCAAAGGGCTAGACTCTCCACTGAAAGCTTCAAGAATAGCAACTGTTTGGAAACAACAGATCTCCTGAGGCAAGCTAAAATCCAGTACAGATGGCTAAATTTCACTAAACTTTCAGTTCAACACCAAGGTAGACAATATATTGTAACAGGCCCAGAATCAGGGTGTTCCCTGCTAAGACACATAAACTTAAATCCTGAAATGGAGATTGATCAGACGTTGCAGAAAAGGAAGATGCCACAGGAATTCTCTCACAGCAAAGGGAGTAAAATCCCTGTCAGAAATAACTGAAGAGGAACTGTAATAGATCTACTAAGCAATATAAGAAATGTTTTGTTTTTCACTACTTTATATGCATGCAATAATAGCCGGAATTGGGGGAAGGGGAGGATGGGGATCTCCTATATTTAGCTCTCTACAGTAAGTGATTGTTTATTAAAATTGTCTAGCACACAGAAATTTGAAACATTTAAAATTAATTTCAACTCCAATTGATTAGTTTGGTACAGTACCAACAGTTGGTGTATGACTATTAACACACCCACTACACGGAGTTGGAATAGCATAGTTTAAGTTTATAAACAGTTTAGATTTAAGGAAAACTATTTACTTTATATGTATTGTCGAAGGCTTTCACGGCCGGAGAACGATGGTTGTTGGGGGTTTTCCGGGCTGTATTGCCGTGGTAATTACCACGGCAATACAGCCCGGAAAACCCCCAACAACCATCATTATTTACTTTATAATTGAACATTTAATTCTTAAAAAAACGCTTAAACCATAACTAGGGAATAAGTTTATTGGGGGGATTATTTTCAGGGAAATGGGAAGGGAGGGGAGTAGTGGGAGGGGTAAGAAATTAAAATTAAACAATAAGAATTACCAGTTATATAAAATACATAAAATTGGTTGAGTGTTATTATTTGATTATTGTTGACAGTGAAATCTTATTGCAAAGGATTTTCTCTTATTTCATTATAACTATAGAGACAATTCATCTTTAATAATAATAATAATAATATTTTTTTAAAAATCAAGAAAAAAGATCAAGACAAAAGAAAGAAAGTTGGTTATTATTAGGTTGTTTTCATTATGTGCAATTAATCATTTACTATGGATTGTTCATTTTTACAATAGTAAATAGTAGTTTGAAGTTTAAATTTGCAGCTCAAGTGCAAAGGGATCTTGGCCAATATCAGTAAAATATACTACAGCTAATTAGAGCAATATACAAGCTTAATTACAAGCATACGTTTCCAGACCCTAAAACTTGTTAGACTTGGCTATATAAATATTGTTGTTTGCATTATCTACTGTTTGTAGCATAGTACTGAAGCTAATTGCTAGTTCAGATTAATTGATTTATTTACAAACTTTGTGTGTTATTATAAGCTTTTGAATCAATACCTTATAAGAATCTCTTGGTAAAAACTTGCTTTATATTTCTATCTGCAATACATATACAGAAATAGATTGATCTTTACTTACTTATCTATATCAAAATAATAGAAAATCAGTTACAAGCTCTTCATAATAAATTTACAGTTACAATTACATTGAACTTTCTCTAAATTGACATGCTACCAAAAATGAACATAATTTCTTATAACATTAGAGGTATCAACAATGAAATCAAAAGAAAGAAAATTTTGAATGACTTGGCCCAGTGGAAAACAAGCATTGCCCTTCTTCAAGAAACACATCTCCACTCCTCCAGAAACACAATACTAAAAGCAAAATGGATACAGCAGCAGTACAATGCGAAAAGTTCCTCAAAATCTAGAGGGGTATCGATACTAATATCCAAGTCAACTAATTATCAACACAAATCCTCTCTAATAGACCCTAAGGGGAGATACATATTTATAAAAGGCACCACTGACAACCAATTAATTACCCTGGGATTAATACACCCCAAATTCCAACCAATTAGAGTTTTTGAATGAGTGTTTGAACAAACTAAACAATTTTCAGGAAGGCAAAACTATTATTGGGGGTGATCTTAACTACATACGCAACTACAAATTAGACAAAACATCCCACACTCCTCAAAAACAAATAAAAAAACTAGACACAGAATTATCAACAATTTTGAAAAAAATTCACTTAATTGATTTGTGGCGTTTAATGCACTCAAACGAAAAAGACTACACTTACTATTCATCTAGACATAAAACATACACCAGAATTGACTACATTTTAACAACCAACAATTTAAGAAGCAAGGTTATCAACTCTCAAATAGGTAACTTTACAAACTCAGATCAAGCATGGGTCTCTTGCACACTAACCATTCAGGCATCAGAAAAGACTGAGCAACACTGGAGTTTCAACAAGTTTCTCCTTCAAAATGTTAACACATCCAAACTCATAGAACAGGCCACCACAGACTATCTCAAGGATAACGACTCACCAGAAATATCTCCCCATTTTAGATGGGACGCATTAAAAACAGTATTAAGCGGACAACTAATTTCGATTTCAGCCCAAGTTTATAAAACCAAACAAATGCAAAAAAAATCAGTATTGGAAACTATTTCTTCATTAGAGAAACAACACAAAATAACAGGCAGTAACAAAATTTACCGTAAATTACTAAACGAACGAAAGTTGTTAGAATCTTTAGAAACCAATCAAATTCAAACAAATTTATTATATTTAAAACAGATATACTGGTTTCACTCACCAAAACAATTAAGATTACTATCCTGGAAAATAAAAGAAAAAAGAGCTTCTAGAATAATACATGCTATTCAAGATAAAAACGGCAAGACACTTTACAAATCAACAGATATCACCAGCTGTTTTAAGGAGTTTTATAATATGTTGTACACTTCAACTAATCCAACAGCAGATAAAATAAGCAATTTTTTATCCACACCAAATCATATCAAACCATTAAAAGAGGAACACAACCAGCTACTAAACAGTCCAATCACAAACCTAGAAATACAAACTGTGATAAAAAATTTAAAAAATAATAGATCAGCAGGCCCTGACGGCTTTCCACCGGAGTTCTATAAGAAATTCAGCACAATTATAGCCCAACCATTGACGGATGCATGTAGTCTTTTACTAAACACAGGAAAACAACCCCCCACATGGAAGGAAGCAAATATAATAGTTATACCAAAACCTGGCAAAAACCACCTCAACCCAGCATCATACCACCCTATTTCACTCAGCATCATACCACCCTATTTCACTCCTCAATTAGGACTATAAAATTTTTACTTCTATAATAACCCAAAGATTAAACTCTATAATTAAGCATTACATTCACCAAGACCAATCCAGATTTATCTCAGGAAGGGATATAACAGACAACATACACAAAACATTACACATTCCAAGACCCCTTGGAAACTAACAACAACCAAAGGAGAGGACTGATCTCAAAAATCTACAAAGCTATCATGACCCTCCAAAAAACAAAGCAATACGCCTATCAAAATAAATGGCAACAAGAGTGCAATACTCTAATTTCTCCTGATCAATGGAAAGAAATTTGGTCTTCCTCAACACTAAAATCCAAAGCAATAAATATTAAACTTCTTACAAATTGTACATGGCAGAAATGGATAAAATGACAAGAAAACTGAGAGATCTGGATCCAGGAGAATATTTTGCAGACTGGGGGAAACTGAAACAATATTTAGAAAAAAAATGGGATGTGAAAGGAGAACTGTGGCAGTTTGAGATTTATTAATTTGTGATTTTATAATGGGGAGAGAGAAGTAACTTTACCATTAATGGGGAAATTTAGCCATTAATTAATCTAAGCTAACACTATTCTTAAGAAGATTGTATTAAAAATAGATAGGTTAAACAGTTAGGAATAGAATGGATATATTAGAGAATCTGAGATACAGAATAATTTGAACATGCTTAGAATAAGGGATACAATATATATAAGATTTAGAAGAAGATAGTTAAAAATAATTTAAACGATAAGATGGGTTAAGGGTTGGAAAGCTGTTGGAAGTCAATAAGGAGGGGGGGAAAGGGTGGGGGTTGTTATAATTTAGGTAATATGGGGAATTTATGTAAAATTTATATACTCACCAATAAATTTTTTTTAAAAAAAATATTATACTTCAATCATTTAAAATTCTCACTCGCTGGTATCTAACCCCAAAGAAACTATCGATTATAACCTCAAAATATTTGCCTATGTGCTGGAAAAACTGCGGCAATATAGGCACATTTGCTCATCTTTGGTGGCAATACCCTAAAATAAATGCATTCTGGGTAGAAATATTAAAACAAATAAAACTAATAACGAATTATGATATACCACTGGACCCTCTATTAATCTTTTTAAATCTTTGAACAATCTATTAACAATAGCAAAATCTTCAATAGCTTACTTTTGGAAAAAACAAACACCACCACCAATCTCCTATTGGTTCTCCAAAGGGACCAACTTATCATTGACAAAATAACAGAAAATCTAGCTAGCACCTCACAAACGCCCAATTTCTATGAAAAATTGTGGCATTTTTTAGACTACATAGATAGGACAGAAGCAAATCCTCAAAATCATCTATACCAAAAATTTTTGGATAGTTAGTTCACAAGCTAATTTGCTTCAAAGGAATATTGTATATCACTTTTAATTGTAAAGACTACAAACCATTGCATTTTGTTACCAAAGCTTATATGTAGACAACTTTATTGTTACCTTTCTACATTACCTTTTATATTTACTGTCTAAGGTTTAACGTTTGATGTTGTTAATTATTATGTTAATAAATAAAAATTTATTTAAAAAAAAGAAAAAAAAGAATGGCAACTGTTTTTAAAAGCTGAATGCCATCACCCCATGCTATCATTTAAACATAGCAAGCACCAGAAAAGTGAACGTGGCTTGTTACAACAATTTCTTTCTTTCAAGGCTACGCACTGCTCCGCTCCAGCTTTAAGAATGCCCTGTGCCCTGTTTTGTTTTGGAAAGTGGAATGGCATTGGCAATGCAGCCAATCTGTCTCTGCCACTACTGTGTTAGGATCAGCTATTGTACTTCAGGCTCTGGATATGAACTAGCAGAAATTGAAATCTAAAGGGGAAAGCCAGAGATTTCTATTGCCTGAAAGGGCCCTTAGTGGAAAGAAAGCAGGGTTTGGATATGTGAATGATGACTATCAGAGGAAAGGTGACCAAATACATTCCTTTGCAGTGTACGAGGGATGAAGTACTTTAACCTCCTGCCCTTCCTGTTTGCCACTGAGGAAATCAATAAAGACCCCAGTCTCCTACCCAACATCACTCTGGGGTACAACATCTATGAGAACTATTTCAATGAAAGAATGACTTATGATGCAGAGATAGACCTGCTGTCTGGTGGACAGAATAATATTCCAAACTACAGCTGTGGAGGAAGGAATAATCTCTTGGCTGTTTTTGAGGGGGCCGACTCTGAAACCTCCAGCCAGATTACGGACATGTTAAGCATCTACAAATTGCCACAGGTACGGGTCTTATGGGGAGGGCAGCTTTGTTTAACAATGCCATCCTAAGCCATGTTACACCCTTCTTTTTTATTAAATCATTTTATTGAATGGGTTAACATACATTTCTTTAAAGATATACAGTTGCATTTACATTTCAGATTAATATATATGCCCCCCATCCCTTCCCTCTCCCCCTTTCCCCCTTTTTTTGACTCCCAACAGCACTAGAGCCCTTTTATTTCTTATCATCACCTCAATTCAAATTACAGTTTCTATTATTAAAGGTAAAGTTCATTAACTCTATATACTTCTTAATAGTTCTCTAAAGTTCACAATTGTCCTCTCATGTCCCATTTATTTTCAAGATAGTCTTTAAATTTCCTCCAATCAGTTAAAAATTCATTTGGATTTTGCTCCTTCAGCTTTCTTGTCATTTTGTCCATCTCCGCCATATACAACAGCTTTTGAATCCATTCTTCAACTCTATCTGCGCAATCCTATGGCCGGCCCCAATGCCGGCGTGGCTGCACAGGCAGAGCAGTGGCGGCGCCAGGCCCGATCCTGTGCCAGCATAGTGCGGCTGCGGCGGCGGCGGCAGCGGCGGAGAGATGCAAATTGGGAGAACCAGAAAGTGTTGTGGACGGGTCTGATGCACGGGCGCTGCCAGGCGCAGCCAAAGGGTGCTGTTCCTGACAAGTGGCAGGGGGAGGGGCCAGGAAAGGCGCAGCCAATGGGCAGCACGCGATCCCGGCAAGGCCCCAGAGCAATAGGCAAACCGCGTCCATGCCGGCAGACTGCCTCGGCCCGTGCGTTGGGCGGGGCTCGCAGTTGGGAAGGAGAGGGGTGGGCGTGGTCTGAGGAGCCTCTCCCCCGTTTGCCCAATGCAGTGCCAAGTCCATGGCGGCCGCATCCAGAGAGGTTGGCATGGGACTGGCAGGCGCCTTGCCATGAGGAATCCAGGGCAGCAGCCACTCCCGGCAGCAGGGAACAGCCCCCAAGTGGTGCCGAAGGCCTGAGGCCGCCACCAAGAGGCAGACACAGTGGGCCCGCCCCCATCCCCATCCCAAGGCAAAGACCACAGACAACCGTTGCACAGAAATCAGTCTTTATTATTATACCATCCCACCTCCCCCAGCAGATGTGAGGAAGGGGAGGCATGTAGGAGAGGTAGGGTGTCGAGGGACCATGGGGAGGCACGGCTGGGGAGAGCCCATTTGGAAGGACAGGGAGCCAGGGGCCTGTCAATGGCCTGGGCGCTGCCTCGCTAGCCCCCCCCCACTCGCCCCCTGCGCCGTCTGGCACCTGTGCAAGTGCATGGTCAGAAGCAGCTGCCCCTCCACCCAGCCTTCCTGGCTGCGGTGACCAGGTCACGTGGCCAAGCCCTCTTTCCTGTCCCCGGCCCCCCCAGGACCCATTGCCCCATTGCCACCAGCAGCTGTATAACACCCTGGGCCACGGCCCCGCCTGTCTAGCAGAACACCCCACCCCGCCGGAAGGCAGAAGCGGGGCTCACCGGCGAGGCCAGTGGCCGGACCCCCTTGGCCGTCCACGGGCCCGGCATCTCGCACGCAACTGGGCCCGAGGGAGGGGAGCCTCTGGGGTGGGTGGAGCTGCTGCAGTGGGTGGGGCCAGCGGGTCGAGGATGGTGACGAGCCGCCCGAGCAGGGCTTCGGCACGGGCTTGAGAGGCGTGGAGTCCCTCTCCCACCTCCAGTACCGTGGCCATGAACTCCCGGCCGCAGTTGTTTGCCTCCTCCCATGCGGTGTGCACCTCCAGCCGCTCCCTCTCGATCGCCGCCCACATTGCGGCGGGGGAAGCCGCTGGGCAGGGCGGGGGCCACGAGCCCGTGTGCCTGGAAGGACCCCCTCCATGGGCCCCTCCCCCTTAGAGGCGGAGCCAGGTCCTTCCCGCACATGGCCCATGGAACCCGGGGGCGGTAGAGCTGGAGGGGAGGGTGCTGCAGCCTGGGACGGCTCCTCGAGCGGCTCTGTCGATGAGGTGTCCTGAACCAGCAGAGTCCCAGGGCCACCTTCACCCTCCACCAACACAGGGAAGCCGAGCGACTGCAGGAGAGCCGCTCTGGCCGCAGAGGTCCTCCTGGAGGGTGGCAGCTCACGCAGCTGGGCAATCACCTCCCCGCGTGGTGACATGGGTGGGAAGAGGGCCCAGGGAGGGAAGAGCAGCGGCCCAACATGGGCTGCCACAGGTCACCGAGCCGGCCCAGGCACACCCATCCCAGCCGCAGGCACAGCCCCCCGTCTCAAGACCGGCCGGTGCCACGAGGGGCCTTGGATGCGTGGCCGAGGCCCGTGGCCAAGCCGGTCCCTGGCCCCACCAGCAGCAGGGCCACAGATACATACCGTGCTCCAGATCCATGCCCCCCGATGGGCCCGGTTGAGGCTCTTCATCGCTGGCAGCAGGGGCTTGCTGCGGCGGTGGAATGGCTGCCTGTTCCTGGGACCCGCTCTCTGCCAGGAGGGGCACAGACCCTGCTGCCTCTGCCTCCGCCTGGCTTGGGTCCGGACCCTCAGGGGCTTTGCCTTCCCACGGGAGAGGCCCTGTCACACATGTGCCACGATCCATGCATTCCCCCCCCCTCGCCTTCCTGAATCCGCAAATACTAACTGGGCAGGACCTCGACGCCCAGGCCGCCCACCACCGCCTCCGAGATGACCGCTCGCATGACTGCCTCTGGGCCTGGGAGCCCCTCGTTGAGGGCCCGCTCATAAGGAACCCCCTGAGACATGAGGAGGCGCACTCATTTGCACGCAGGCCCGAAAGAATCATTCCAGCGCTTCATTGCGGAGTGAGCAGTGCGGGGCGCATTGCCCACAGCCGAGACCCTGTCAGCTGCCATCTGCCAGAATGCCCGTCGTCGAGACCGGGACGAGGCGCCCCTGTGCGTGCTCAGGGCGACCTCCGCATTCTCCACCACGAGCCCAAAAAGCAGCACTCTCTCAGCCTCCGTCCAGTTTGCCTGGCGCTGGCTCCCACTGCCACTAGTGCTCTCAGCAGACATGGGGGCAGTGCCCGCTGGAATGTCCGGTCCCCGAGATAAGTGGTGGGAATCGGCCACCTAGTCATGTGCCCACCCACCCCCTTGGCAAGATGGAGCAGGGCACAGGGGGTGCGGGACCGGGAAGGGTGGCTGGGACGGCCCATGCAGCAGACAGAGGACCCACTCCCGAGCGCCACTTGCAACGGGCTGCTGAGACTGGTAGGCCTGCTGCTTCCAGGTGGCAGGGGGTTCAGGGTGCTGGAACCTAACCTGCGCTCCTTCCAGGCAGGACCCCGGTCATCCTCGCCTGGTGCCTGCCATTGCCGCCGCAGCTCCCAGCCATCCAGACCAGCCACCTCCTGCCAGCCGTGTTTGTCTGAGCGGCCCTCAGGCGGCGGCGCCTCAGACGCCGGTGCCGGTTCCAGGCCAGGGTGCCGTCCCTGCTCCTGGGCGACATGACTTGCCTGGACCGCTTTCGCCTGGACAGGGCAGCCATACAGGCTCTGTGCGAGGAGCTTGCGCCCACCCTTCAGGGGCAAGCTGCGGCTCCCCAGGGCATCCCTGTCCTCCAGAGGGTCCTGCTGTCCCTCCGCTACCTCACGACCGGCTCCTTCCAGGGAGTGATGGCTGAGGCCTTGGAGGTCTCCCAGTCATCCGCCAGCCGCTGCCTGCATGCCTTCCTGGATGCCCTAGTTGGTCAGATCCGCGAGCACATCCACTTTCCCACCTTGGAGGCAGAGTTGGCATCCATCCAGGCAGTCTTCTCCTCCCTTGCGGGCTTCCCCAATGTGATTGGCGCAGTCAACTGCACACATGTGGCCATGTGCGCTCCCAGAGAGGAGCCACAGGTCTACAGGAATCGGCACCAGTTCTACAGTATCAACATCCAGGTGGCCTGTGACCACCAAGGGATCTTCATGGACCTCGTTGCCAAGTTCCCGGGAAGCGTCCATGATGCACAGATCTTCAACACCTCTGGCCTGAACAGGCTCCTGTCATCATGGCCTGAGGGGAGAGGCTGGCTCCTAGGTCAGGAGTTGGAGGGGGAGCTGTGGGGGGACGGGGATGGGAAGGGAGATCCTAATGCTGCCTGCCCTTGCAGGTGACCGTGGCTATCCATTGCTGCCCTACCTCCTGATGCCATACCCTGCGGATGAGCCTGCCGACAAAGCCAACTACAACCAGGCCCACCGGCGCACTAGGATGGTGATCGAACGTGCTTTCGGCCAGCTGAAAATGCGCTTCAGATGCCTCCATCACACGGGCGGCCACCTGGCCATGCAGCCGTTCGCTGTCGCCAAGCTCGTGGCTGCCTGTGTCATGTTGCACAATATCGCCGTGCGTCAGCAGCTCCCCTTGCCAGCCACAGAGGGCCTAGGCGAGGACCCCTGGCTGCCTCCTGCCAGCCGCCTTTCCCCTGACGCCCCTGAAGAGCCCCAGGAGCATCACCAAGCTGTGCAAGAGCACCTGTGCATGCTGCGTGCTGAGGGCCATGCCTGGCCTTGGGGGGCTCGGCTGGCCAGACACTCGCCCTTTACACCCCCATGGTGTCCCAGGAGGCCCCTCCGAGTGCCCGCTCCCTTGACCCCTGCATGTAGAGAGCATGGGAAAGCCGCCCCGGCCGGCAGCCACCGCCCCCATGGACAGGCTGCACTGGAAGAGCAGTTAACGAACTTGACTTTATTCCCAATCGATTCCAGGACCGCATCGGGCACCCAGAGAGCAGCTTGCCAACCCAGAACCCCGGCCTCAGCAGCCAGGAGGGTGAGGGCTAGGTTGCGCGTTGGAGCAGGGGGAGGCAAGTGGCCCCGCCACGGAGTCCCTGTTACAGAACAGGGGCCCAGCTGGGGTCCCAGATGCCTGTGGATGGGATGGCATATTGACAGCTGCCCGGCCCTCCATGGGGACAGGCTCCAGCTTCGGCCGCTTCCTGCCAGGCCCCTCCACTGGGTCACTCTCCGGGTCTTCAGCAGGTGGCGGGTAGCGGGGTGGAGACCAGGCGGTGAAGCCCCTCCCAAGTTCCTCCTCATCTGGCGAGGGGCTCTGGGCGGGCGCCGCTGTGGGGGCAAGAGGTGGGGGATGGGAGCATCAGGGCCCCTATGGGCTCTGGGGTTTTCCTCGCGGCTGCAGGCCGCCCCGCCCCATACGCCCATGCCCCTCCTGTTGTTTAGACTCACATGGTGCCGCTGCCCGGGCCTGCTGGAATGCCCCGTGAACCCGGTCCATGGCAGCCATCCACCTGTCATTGACGGTCCCTGCAGGGGGGGAGGGAGTGAGGGCACCCGTTGGTGGCAGCCCGGCATGTGCTGCAAGAACCTGCAACCTGCACCTCGGTGGAAGTGGCTGGGACGCCTCCGGGCCTTTATGGCCTGCCCTCCGTGGCAGCGGAGGAGACCCCCAGATGGCACCGAGGCCTGTTCGGCGTAGAGGGACCCCGACTTACTGTGCACAGGGCCCGCAGCCACCTCCTCATACAGGAGGTCATGCTCCACCTCGCACAGCGCTGCATCTAACCACGCTCGCACGAGGTGGGCCTCCTCCGCACGGCCCGGGGAGAGCTCCTCCAGGTAAACTGGGCGCGCAGTCATCACACCCTCATCTGCCAGGAGGTCATTCCCAGCTGCCTTGGCAATGAGCTGGGCCCCGAGCCTGGCTGCCCACTGCTCCCGCCACCCGTCGCCCTCCATGCAGCTGGGACCGCTGTGGGTATTGTGTTTCTGTGCTGCCCACCGAACTACACCACTCGCCGGCATGACCTTGGAGGGTCTGAGATGTAACAATTCCCTATCTTCTGTCTGGCAGCTGCATAGGCCATGGATAGGTTCAGTAGAGGCCTCCCGGCTCAGACCTGTGGGTTGGAGGGGAGGGGGCCGCGGTGGTTGGCTTCCTATGGCTCCAGGGCCCTCGTCCCTTTCAAGGATGCTGTGCTGCTCAGGTACATCCTTGCCACATGCCAACCCTTGGGCCTGGCCCTATGGCGTGCCGCGGGACTGGGAATAAAGCTCATCTGCCCATGGACCCGTGTCTGCCTGCAATAATTTGGAGATCTGCCAGCCATATCCTGCTCTGGCACCATGAGCATATGACCAGGCCCGTGCTGACAGTGCATCCCTTCCAAGAGAGGGGGGATGAGAAGGATGCACAAGGACTGGCATGGGGCCGCTCTGGCATGTCTTCCATATCGCCCTAATGCACCTGCCCTGCCTGGCATGCTGCCCTGAGCTGGGGTGCTCGTGCAACTTGTCATTGGGGGGGGCCCTCAGGCTCCTGCGTTTCGGCCACTTTGCGCAGATGGCGTGCTCCTCCACTGCCCCTGTGGGCGGGGCCAGCAGCCTCCCCTGCAGGATTGGTGGGGCTGGCAGCCTAGGAGTGGGTCCTGCCCCCCGGCAGGGCAACGCAAGCGGCCACAGATGCTGAAAGCAGGAGATGGCGCCGGGCCAGGGCGGAGCCACATGCAGCCTCGGACACACCCCACTCCTCCCAACAACCATGCCATGTTGGCGCGGGAGGCTGGCAACTGCCCCGCAGGATTGGATGCGAGGCAGGGGGTGTTGTGATGACCAATGGGGCTGCCGCTGGCACCCGAGGGGCTGGACCCACTCTGGGAGGCGGCCGCTCATGGGACTGTGTGGCTGTGGCTGCGGCTGCAATGGGAGCGACCCTCCTGCAGGACCTCCTGCCCGGGATGCTATGGCATCTGCCTGCCGCTACACTAGTTTCTTCACTGATGGGGCTAGGGTTCGAGTGAGCGGACCATTTCCCCTGCTGTCTCCCGCCCCCTTGCAGCAGCACCCCCGGCAACCTTCTCCCTGGCTTATCAGGTGCCAGCTGCTCGCCCTACCAGGGATTGATCGCCCTCGGTGGCTCCCCCCTCCCCGCTGACATGCCCTGCCCCAACCCTCTACCTGATGTTACTGTGAGGGGAGGGGAGGCGGGGAGGCAGGATGGGGTCTGTCAGATACATTTGTGGCGATGTGCAGGTGGAGATATGTGACGGGAGTGTTGGGGGAGGGGCAGAGGACGAAGTCAGGCTCTCAGACACAGAAGGTAGTTGTTTTACAACTCGTTTTATTGCACTGGAAAAAGCGGGCTTGTTTTTAGGCTAGCAGGGGAGCCAGAGCATTCCACACAGCCCTCCTTCCTGCTCCAAGGGGTGGGGATGAGATGCAGGAGGCGGCGCGAAAGTGCTTCCTGGGCTGCAGCCAACCATCCATCAGGGATGTTTGGGGAGGGCGGGACGCGGGAGAGCAGCCATGCCCTGGACGTGCCTGCGGGAGAAAAAGACACATGTGGGCTTTGCCTCGTTCCACTGGCGAGGCAAGCCCCACACTCCGCCATCTGGGAGGATGCACATAGTCGAGGGCAGCAGCGGCCAGCTGATGCATGAAGGTCTGGCGAGGATGCACTCAGCCTTGGGAAGCCTTTACCTTTAAGGGAGGGAATGAGCTGGTCATAACAAACACCTGGTCACATGTGGTTTTCGGGGCGCCTGCCTCTGAGGCAGCCAGGGTCGCCCCCACCCCTGCTGGGCCTCACCCAAAGCGGCAAGTGAGCGGGTGGGTTCAGGTGAATGGGCGGTTTGCACTAATCTGCGGAACGGGCCCCCCTCCCCTACCTCCTCCTCACCTGTCAGCGCTCCGTCACTCATCACCAGGCGGGAACTCCAGAGTCAGGGTACCTGCAAGGAAACAGGAGAGGCTGCAGATAGTTCGCCAAGTGTCATTCCCTTCTGTCACGGAAGGGTTAATGTGTTTGTGCTTAGTTAGAAGCAACTAGCTTGCATGAGTCCAGTTAGATGTTGAGTCGTTCTTCCTGTCAGGGTACGAAGGGAGTTAGCCAGACATTTGCACTTCTTCCGTTTTACGGGAAGTTCCCCCACTTTTTCACAAAGTCCCCCGAGTGCGTTCTATGCCTGCCACCGTGAATGCCCTCACCCCCGTTCGGTGTTTGAAGGGGCAACGCCAAGCAGCACACGGACAGAGGGACAGAGCCTCCGGCCAAGTGCTCACTTACCTGAGGGGTTTGGCCGGCGCTGGCCGGATGTTTTGTAGGGCACAGTCGCAGATGATTGGGTGCGGAGAGGGGGGCTCATCCACGCCAGGTGCGCACGCTGATTGGTCCCCCGGATAGTTCTCATCATATGCTCCTTCAGGCCATGGAGGCGGGCCTGGGCGCTCGGAGAGGGGGCCAGTTTTTCGCCGTTCCATGGGCGCCTATGGGCTATGCCTTCTTCTTCCGTGGCGTAGCTTTTTTGCGCCGCTGTGGACGTTCTCGCTTCCGGAGGGGCTTAGGGAGCAGACTAACTCCGACCCCGCCCTGTTCCCCGCCCCCCTGCGCCGGCGTGGGGCTCTACACCACTCCTCCACTGCTGCCCGGCCGCCTGTGGCTTGCGCCGGTGCCGGCCTGCTGGCGGGCCAGCACCGCATCCCAGCGCGGGCGGAGGGCCACTTATGTGGGTGTAAGGACCAGATGCGCCGTCGCAAGCCTTAGTTCGGTTCCTATTCACTTTCCCCACCCCTCTTAGGATTGGGCTGCCTGTCTTCCTGTTTCCAGTATTGTGCATACAATATTCTTGCTGCTACAGTCATATAAAATAACAGTGTCCTGTCTCCCACATTTACTTTTTGCATGTTTAATCCTAACAACAACATTTCAGGGCTCTTCAATACATTACATTTCATGATTGACAACATTTCCACATAATCTTAGACCAAAAAATGTTGGCCTTATTACAGATCCACCACGTGTGGTAAAATGAGCCCCCATGTTTTTTACATTTCCAACATTTATTTGACATATCACTATTTGCATTTGCTATTTTTTTCAGCATTAAATACCATCTATACATCATCTTATATCCATTCTTTTTCAATTTATTACATGTAGATGTCTTCAATGTGTTCTTCCATAAAAATTTCCAAGTGTCCATTGTGACTTCTTTGTTAAAGTTTATTGCCCATTACACCATTTGTGTTTTAACAACCTCATCTTGTGTGTACCATTTCAATAAAAGTTTGTACATCTTAGAAATCATTTTTGCCCCTTCTCCAAACAAAATTTCTTCTGATTCTAAATTTTTAGTTCTAAAACACACTTTTCTTTTGTCAGATTCAAATACATCTTTAATTTGTCTGTATTGCAACCAACCATACTCAAATGGTAACTCCTCTTTACTTTTTATTTTGAAGGTATCTCTGCCCATAATAATTCTTTGTAGGTTAACCAATCTTGTCCTTTGTAGTGCATGTTTGAGTTTACCACTTCTGCTGGTACAATCCACATGGGTCTTTTCTCCCCCATGAACTTCGTATCTTTTTGCCAAATCGTGAAGACATTCCTTCTCACAAAATGGTGCTGAAACATGCCATCCATTTTATATTTTTCATACCATAGATACGCACGCCAACCGAACAAGTTGTTGTGCCCTTCCAAAGCTAACAGTTTAAGATTAGATAACTTTACCCATTCCCTCGCCCAGATTAAACAAATCTCTTCATGGTACAGTCTCAGATTTGGTAATTGCAGAGCTCCCCTCCCTTTTGCATCACACAACACTTTCATCTTAATTCTTGGTTTTTTTCCCTGCCCAAACAAAATCTGATATCTTCCTTTACCATTTATCAAAATGCTTCTTTTCTTTAACAATTGGAATCATTTGTAACAAAAACCGCATTCTGGATAGTTCATTCATTTTTACGACTGAAATACATCCCAACAGTGACAAATTCATTTTATTTCATTTAAACAAATCCCTCTCTATCTGTGACCACAATTTTTCCTAATTGTTCTTAAATAGATCTATATTCTTAACTGTTAGTTCTGGCTCAAGCTTTCCTACTGAAGGGTCTGGAAAAGAATTTAATAATTATTAATGTATATATCCCTCCCAGTACCGATAAACAAACTGATTATTGGGAATCTATCTTAGAGTTCCTTGAGGATCTTGAATGGATATTTCCAGCCCTGGATATGATTGTAGCTGGTGATTTAAATGCTAGAGTAGGTAAGAATGGCTTAGACCTGGCAAAGAGTCTAGGATTAGACCCAGATGAGGCTCTCCCTGCCTGTATGTCGACTCCGAGACACTCTAAGGACACCCATATTAATGATGCTGGAATCTGTCTAGCACGTTTGTGCATTCGGTTCAATCTAATAATATTGAATGGTTCTTTCTGTCATGACCTTGCAGGGGAATTTACCTTTGCCATTAAACAAGGGTGTAGTGTGGTAGATTATATGCTGATCCCCCCATCTCTTATGGGACAGGTGAGTTCATTTAAAATTGGGGAATGCTCAGAAAGTGATCATTTCCCCTTGATACTGGCTCTTGGCCAGTTTCCCCCAGGAGTCAGGACACTGAGGGGGCGGATTACGGGAAGGAGGGAAACAGGATTCCTAGAATTCACTGGTCACAAAAAGTGGCTTGGAAGGCTGTAAGATTTCTTAATTTCTTAATTCAAACATTCTAGCAGAATCCATGCGTCTGTCAAGGAAGTCACCCCACTCTTCAGAGTTAGTTTATTTATATGATATAATCATGAGTCAGCTTGTGGATGCCCTTGGGGCGCAATCAGCACAACAGCAAGGTCATAAGGAGTTAGGTACACCAGGGTGGTTCGATAAGGAATGCTTAAAAACGAAAGCCCAGGTGCGTGCCATATACAAACAGTATACAGAATCAAATTTATCAAGACCACCATCAATCTATTTTGAACTAAAGTATCAATGAAATCAAACCCTAGAAACAAGCGAAGAGCTTTCATACAGAAACACTGGGATCGTCTTCTTCAAGCCACAATAAATAATGACACAAAGAAATTCTGGGCATTAGTCTCAGACTCGCTGGGCAAGAAGGTGGCCTTAAATAGTTCTGTTACTGCAAATAAGTGGCATGATTACTTCCTGTCAATCTTCTATAAAAGTGGAGTTAGCTCATCAGAGGAAACTCCTCTCAATCTGGGTGATTGTCCTGAATGGCCTCCAGTACAGGCTGAGGAGGTAGAATCCCTGATCAAGCACCTGAAGCCAGGGAAAGCCCCTGGGCCTGATGCAATTCCACCTGAATTGTTCAAGGCATTCCCAGAGTGGTGGGCTCCCTTTTTGGCCACTCTGTTCACTGAAATAGACAGGACAGGGTCAATGCCAGATGCCTGGACAAACTCAATATTGGTGCCAATATTCAAAAAAGGGAATTACCAACTCCCGAGTAATTACAGACCCATTAACCTCCTGTCAATTGCAGGGAAACTTTATGCAGGACACTTAGCGAAAAAACTAAGTGCTTGGGTGTTAAAGCGGAAAATTTTGGGACCAGAACAAGTTGGATTCTGTCATGGAAAATCTACTCTAGATCACTGTGTAGTGCTAAACCATCTTGTGGATAAATATAAGGAAGCGAAGGGCTCCAAACTGTTTGTGGCCTTTCTAGATCTCAAGGGTGCTTTTGATTCTGTTTCAAGAGAACTACTTTGGAAGAAGCTTGTAAGTGCTGGGATTGATAAGAGATTGCTATTTTTGATTAAAAAGTTACATCAAAACACTACGTGTCAGGTTAGATGCTCTCGCGAAGGAGATCTAACCCCCAAAATTCCAATAAATACTGGAGTAAAACAAGGCTGTATTTTATCCCCACTATTATCCAATCTCTTTATAAATGATCTGGCTCCCTTTCTGGAGGATATTGATGGCCACACTCCAAGACTCGGGCCAATCCATGTTCCACTGCTTTTATATGCACATGATGCAGTTTTACTTTCTCTTTCCTCAATTGGTTTGAAAAGATTATTATCACGCTTTCATGATTTTTTGAATTAAACAAACTGACCCAGAACTTTGAGAAATCGAAAATCATGGTTTTTGCAAAAACATGGAAACCTTTAAAATGGAACATAAGAGGTAACAGGATTGAGCAGGTCAAAAGTTTTCGTTACCTAGGAATATATTTCAATTACAGAGCTAGTTGGGTTCCACATAGGAGGGAATCGATAAAATCTGTGAACTGCAATGTACTTGCACTCACTTGCTTCTTTTTCACCAAGGGTAATCAATTTGTGCCTGCAGCTATCAGAGTATTCAATCACAAAATTAGTGCAGGACTGTTTTATGGTGTACCGATATGGATTATGGCTTTCAACAAGGAAGTAGAAAGAATACAATACACCTTCCTACGGAAAATATTGGGCCTTCCCATGTGTGTGTCTTATGCGGCCATCTGCCTTGAAACCAATCAAAGACTCCTTGAGACTAAAGCATCGATAAATACTATCAAATTTTGGTTACATCAACATTTTAAGAATAATGAGGATAGTCTCATCTTTTACATACTGACGGACTCTCAGTCATCCATGTGGTTTAACAACATAGAAAAAAAAACTCAATAGGGATTAATATTAAAGATTTGTTTTCTCTCACAGAAAAATCAGCTTATGCACAGATCAGACAAAGACTCCTTGACATTGAGATTCAGAATCTCAGGAGTAGGGGTGTGCAAGCCAAAAATTTTCGGCTATAGCCGAAAGTAGAAAGCCGAAAGAAGATTCTCTATCATTAAAGCCGAAAGCCGAAACAAGAATCTCTTTCGGCTTTCGGCTTTCGGGATTCTTTCGGCATTATTTCGGCATTCTTTCGGCTTTTTTCTATGGGAAAATGCCTCCGTCTTCCAGGACGCCTGGAGGAGGCGTTTTCCCACCGAATAAGCCCAAAATTGGTGGGGACCTTCCTCTAACCCTTCTCTAACAACCACCCAAGTGTCAGACAGATTGAACTTTGGGGGGCCATGTTATGGCCCCCCAAAGCAGGTCCCCCCATCCTCCCATAAGAAAGCGAAAGAGCAGCATATTGTTAGCATGCTGCTGCTCATCTTTCTTCATTATTTCCTATGGGGGAAAAATGAAGAGGCAGGCTTCCTTTGCCAGGGGTGGCATTATGTATGCAAAATGCCCCCTTACCCTCAGGGGCCCTTCTCCCACCCCTCCTCCCACCCCCCACCAAGGCTCAGCCTGCTCCCACTTGGGGGGGCCATTTCATGGCCTCCCCAAGTAGGTGCTCTAATCTCTACCACTGACAGCTGGGGGAGGCTTGTGTTGCCAGGGGTGGCATTTTGCATGCAAAATGCCCCCCAACCCTCTGGGGCCCTTCTCCCACCCCTCCTCCCACCCCCCACCAAGGCTCAGCCTGCTCCCACTTGGGGGGGGCATTTCATGGCCTCCCCAAGTAGGTGCTCTGCTTTCATCTCTACCACTGACAGCTGGGGGAGGCTTCTCTTGCCAGGGGTGGCATTTTGCATGCAAAATGCCCCCCAGCCCTCTGGGGCCCTTCTCCCACCCTTCCTCCCACCCCCCACCAAGGCTCAGACTGCTCCCACTTGGGGGGGCCATTTCATGGCCTCCCCAAGTAGGTCCTCTCAGCCCCTAAAGTCCACCCCTTACAGCCCCACACAAACCCAATTCCCCCCCAGCTGCCACACACAGACCCAAATCCCCACATTAGCCCCTCACAGACCCAAATCCACCCCCACCTGCCCCACACCCATAACCCCAGGAACAGGCTGGCAAAGGCCAGCCCTCTCCCTTTGTTCCCTATGCTGGGAACTTCTAAACTCTCTTTCCCTGGGCAATTCTGCACAGCCCAGGGGTGCCACAATGGTGGGCACACTTCTGAGTGCCAGCTGGTCCCTGTGAAAGAGCAGCTGAACCACAGACACCCTCCCTCAAATTCCCCCACCACCTACAGAGATGGCTGGCCAGCCAGCCCCATTGTTCCCTATGATGGGAACCAACTGCACAACAAAGAATAAAACAAGAACAACACAAAATAAAGTTTTAAATTTTTTTTTCTCCCTTCCAAAGTACAAGTAGGCAAAGCATTATGACACATTACACCAGCAGTCCCCCACACAGAAAAATAACACAACTCACTTAACATCAGAGAATCACAAAGCATGATTCCTGTCAAAAACACTTTATTTCTTGAACAGCTTTAGGTTACACAGCAGGGGGGAACACCAAAGGGCATGGCAGCACTATCTTACACAAAAATAACACAACTCACTTAACATCAGAGAATCACAAAAGCACAATTCCTGTCAAAAACACTTTATTTCTTGAACAGCTTTAGGCTACACAGCAGGGGGGGGACACCAAAGGGCATGGAAGCAGTATCTTACACAAAAATAACACAACTCACTTCACATTAAAGAATCACCCCAAAAAATTGCTGTCAATAGCACTTTATTTCTGTAACTGCTTTAGGTTACACAGTAGGAAGGCACCACAGAGCAGGAAAGCAGTGTACTACACAAAAATAACACAACTCACTTCACATCAGAGAATCACACAAACACAATTGCTGTCAAAAACGGTGAAGTGGGTTGTATTATTTTTTGTAGTACATTGCTATCATGCCCTGTTGTGCCCTCCTACTGTGTAACCTAAAGCAGTTACAGAAATAAAGTGTTTTTGCCAGGAATTGTGTTTTTGTGATTCTCTGATGTTAAGTGAGTTGTGTTATTTTTGTGTAAGATAGTGCTGCCATGCCCTTTGGTGTTCCCCCCTGCTGTGTAACCTAAAGCTGTTCAAGAAATAAAGTGTTTTTGACAGGAATCATGCTTTGTGATTCTCTGATGTTAAGTGAGTTGTGTTATTTTTCTGTGTGGGGGACTGCTGGTGTAATGTGTCATAATGCTTTGCCTACTTGTACTTTGGAAGGGAGAAAAAAAAATTAAAACTTTATTTTGTGTTGTTCTTGTTTTATTCTTTGTTGTGCAGTTGGTTCCCATCATAGGGAACAATGGGGCTGGCTGGCCAGCCATCTCTGTAGGTGGTGGGGGAATTTGAGGGAGGGTGTCTGTGGTTCAGCTGCTCTTTCACAGGGACCAGCTGGCACTCAGAAGTGTGCCCACCATTGTAGCACCCCTGGGCTGTGCAGAATTGCCCAGGGAAAGAGAGTTTAGAAGTTCCCAGCATAGGGAACAAAGGGAGAGGGCTGGCCTTTGCCAGCCTGTTCCTGGGGTTATGGGTGTGGGGCAGGTGGGGGTGGATTTGGGTCTGTGAGGGGCTAATGTGGGGATTTGGGTCTGTGTGTGGCAGCTGGGGGGTAATTGGGTTTGTGTGGGGCTGTAAGGGGTGGACTTTAGGGGCTGAGAGGACCTACTTGGGGAGGCCATGAAATGGCCCCCCCAAGTGGGAGCAGTCTGAGCCTTGGTGGGGGGTGGGGGGAAGGGTGGGAGAAGGGCCCCTGAGGGCTGGGGGGCATTTTGCATGCAAAATGCCACCCCTGGCAACACAAGCCTCCCCCAGCTGTCAGTGGTAGAGATTAGAGCACCTACTTGGGGAGGCCATGAAATGGCCCCCCCAAGTGGGAGCAGGCTGAGCCTTGGTGGGGGGTGGGAGGAGGGGTGGGAGAAGGGCCCCTGAGGGTGAGGGGGCATTTTGCATGCAAAATGCCACCCCTGGCAAAGGAAGCCTGCTTCTTCATTTTTTCCCCATAGGAAATAATGAAGAAGATGAGTAGCAGCATGCTAACAATATGCTGCTCCTTCGCTTTCTTATGGGAGGATGGGGGGACCTGCTTTGGGGGGCCATAACATGGCCCCCCAAAGTCCAATCTGTCTGAAACTTGGATGGTTGTTAGAGAAGGGTTAGAGGAAGGTCCCCACCAATTTTGGGCTTATTCGGTGGAAAAATACTTCCCCCAGACGTCCGGGAAGACGGAGGCATTTTCCCATTGAAAAGCCGAAAGAAAGCCGAAAGAATCCCGAAACGTTTCGGCGTTTTTCTTTCGGCTACCCGAAACGTTTCGGCATTCCCCGAAACGTTTCGGCATTCCCCAAAAGAAGCCGAAACACTTTTGTTTCGGCATTCTTTCGGCATTCTGAATGCCGAAACGCACATCCCTACTCAGGAGTCTTGCAATAGGCAGATGTTCACCCCTAGGTTTGGGGTTTTTACCCCATGGGTATAGGGCAGAATATCTCACTTGTTTAGTGGCCCCACATTATCGCAGAGCTTACTTGTTAGCTCAGTTTAATGTGCTTCCTTCTGCGATAATTTATGGGAGAGTCCATAAAACACCATATGCTAACAGGTTATGCACTTGCGCTCAGCGAGACATAGAAACCCTGGAACATGTCTTTCTGTATTGTACTTATTACTGTGATATACATCCCACACGCATCGACCCACTGTTGAGAGAGCAAATTGGAAAATCTGATAAATGTAAAGTTATCTTCCTATTGGCTACTCAGAACCAAAAAGTTATCGAAACTGTAGCTAAATTTTTGTATCTTGCATCTATGAGGCGAGTTGTGTATCTGTAAACTGAGTCCTGGTTGGGTCGAGTGTTTTTGTTAACATGGATGTAATACCAATAAAAGTTGCTGAAATTAAACTGTTAATTCTATTCCCAGGTATTTTGTTTTCTGGACCACTTCACACTTTGTGACATTCATTAGCTCCTCCTGTTTCTTTTTTGTCATGTTTTTACAGAGCAGTTTCGACTTTGTTTTGTTAATACTAAACCCTGCCAGATCTCCAAATTCTTTAATTTTGTCTAATAATACTGGTAATGTCTGGACTGGTTCTTCTACTATAAACATCACATCATCCACAAACGTTCTGAACTTATAAGAAAAACCTTTAAGCCTTATACCTTTGATGCTGTCATTTTCTCTTATTTGCCTTAAAAGTATTTCCAGCACCATAACAAACAGTAAAGGTGAAAGTGGACACCCTTGTCTTGTATCTTTTCTTACCTCGAATTTTTCTGTCAGGTCACTGTTAATAGATAACGACGCATTTTGGTCTGTATATATAGCTTTCACGGCCTTTATAAATTCTTGCCCCAAATCCATCTTTTCCATGGTCACAAACATAAAGTCCCAGTTTAAATTGTCAAAGGCTTTCTCTGCGTCTGCAAAGAACAGACCTACCTCTTTTTCAGGGTACTTTTCATAATATTCAATGGCGTCCAACACCAGTCTCAAGTTATCCCTAATTTGTCTATTTGGTAAAAACCCAGCCTGCTTTTCTCCTACAAATTCCATTAAAAATCTCTTAAGCCTTTCCGCTAAAATTCTTGCAAAAATTTTATAGTCATTGTTCAGTAGAGATATAGGCCTATAACTCTTGACATTTGTTAGATCTCGTGACTCCTTTGGGATCAATGAAATATTTGTTTCATTCCAAGTCTTTGGGAGATCTTTTTTCTTCATAATCCCATTCATCAAGTTTTGTAGGGGCTGCACCAGGTCCTTTTTCATTACTTTGTAAAATTTTGCTGAAATTCCATCTGGACCCAGTGCTTTTCCTATCTTAGTTGACTCAACAGCTTCTAAAATTTCTCCCTCTGTAATTGGAACATTTACAGTGCAATCCTATGGAAAGTTACTCCAGTCTAAGCCCATTGACTTCAATGGGCTTAGACTGGAGTAACTCTTCATAAGATTGCACTGTTAGTGTCTCTCTCATTGTATTTGAGATCTTTGGTAATTTTGCTTTTTCTAGGTATCCGTTTATTTTCTCTAGGACTATCGTCATTTTTTGAAATAGTTTAGCATTATATTTGTAAAATGTCCTTTTTATCCCTTGATGTTCCATTATCTCTTTTCCTTCTTCGATTATCTTCCCAATAGCTCTTTTCTCTCTTTTCTTTTTCAGTTGCCAGGCTAAATATTTTCCTGGCTTGTTGGCCCCTTCAAAAGATTTTTGCTGTAGAGACTTTAAATGCCATTCTAACTCTTTATTTGCAAAAGCCCTCAGCTGCTCTTGTAATATCTTTATTTCTTGAATTATTGTTTTCTTCCCCAGTAGGTCTTGTTCCTTCTTGGAAATTTTTTCCTGTATTTCTTGAAATTTACTTTGCTTTTTTCTCTTTTCCCTGCTGTTCAAAGTGATCAAGATCCCTCTCATCACTGCTTTATAAGCATCCCAAACCATATGAGTTGGCACTTCCTGACCACTATTCTGTTTAAAAAAAGTATTTTGTCTCTCTTTGGATGAATTCAATATTCTCTTGACTCTGTAAAAGATCCTCATTAAGTCTCCATCTGAATTTCCTAAATCTTGTCGAGACTTTCCACACCATTGGGTTGTGATCAGAGCTCACACTCGGCATCAACTCTATTTTCTTTGTGAGCAGACTTAAATCCTTTGTTGCCCAAATCATGTCAATTCTTGAAAAAGACTGGTGTCTTATAGAATAAAATGTAAAGCCTTTTATTTTAGGGTTCCAGTTTCTCCAAATGTCTTCCAAATATTCTTGTCCAACCAGTTCAAAAAATGATCTTGGTAGCCTCCCTGCCTTTTTATATGGTAATTTTGATTTCTTATCTAACGGCAAGTTAATGACACCATTAAAATCCCCAGCCATTATGATTTGCTCATATGAATATTGATCTATTTTTTGAGTTATTTCTTTATAAAAAATAATCTTTAGCTCCATTCAGCGCATAAATACCTAAAACCAGGGTCTTCTTAAAATTCAAAGTGATCTCTACAGCCAAATATCTTCCATCTTTGTCTTTAAAAATTAATTTAGGGTCCAATTCCTCCTTTATATATATCACAACCCCTCTTTTCTTTTGCTTGGCAGATGCCCAAAATTCTTGCCCTAATTGTCTGTTTTTTAAAAATTTACAATCTTGTTCTTTGATAGGAGTTTCTTGTAAATATATTTTATTACAATTTTGCTTCTTTACCCAATGAAAAATTGCTTTACGTTTTTGAGATGAGTTCAGTCCATTAACATTCTAAGATACTAATTTGTACTCCGTATTACTACTTTTTAATGGTTCCTGGAAAGTCTTTTTCATTATCAAGCAAAAACACCATCATATCATGTTTTGACTTGATGTTCACTCTTGCAGATTGGAAATTAGAACTCAATCCTTCAGGTATTTCCTACCTGTACCTGATACCCTTCTCTCTCAATTTTCCAGTTAATTCTCGATATTTTTTTCACTCTTGCAAAATTTTCCTTGGAAGCTCTTTCATAATTCTGACTCTGCCTCCCCCCATTTCCAATGGGTTTTGAAAATGCCTTCTTAAAATTTTCATTCCTTTAGTTGTCAGTTGTGCAATTATATCTCTGGGTAAATTCTTCTGTTGTGCATAGCTGGAGTTTACTCTATAAACCAAATCTGAATTAACTTCAATTTCTTCTGGCTGCTTCTTTAAAAATTCTGCCAATATTGCAATCATTTGATCTAGCGGATTCTGCGTCATAGACTCCAGCACGCCTCTAAATCTTATCTGATTTTCTGTAATTTTACATTCCATCACCGCTACACATTCCTGTAGTGCTTGATTTTCCAATTTTAAGCTAGAGGTCTTTTGCTCCACCTCCTGCACTGTTTGATTTGTTGCCTGAAGTTCCGTTTTTATGTCATCTATACTGTTAGACAACTCTCAACTCTGCTTTTATTAAGTCTTTTATATTTTTAATCAAGCTTTCCTCCATTCTTTGCATTGATTGACCCAACTCTTTATTGCCATCTAGCACTTTTTCCCCTAGTGCTTCTATAGCAGCTTGCCATTCTTTTTCACCTTTCTTCATCGTGCCTGGGCTAGCTTTAGCGCCACCCCAAGTATCAGCTATCTTTCTAAGCTCCATTTTAAAGTCCACTTCTATTTCTACATTAAGCCAATCTATATTATACCTTGTTTTAAAGCCTTATATTAAAATTTTAAAGTCTTATTTCAAATTTGTCTTTTTGACCTTACCAAAATGTCAGGCGCCTTCTCAGCTCATCAACTTGAATGGACTTAGAAGTGTAGGTGGTAAAACGGACCCGAAAGGCCCTTGTTTTTGGCATGTGGAATGTATTCAGTCTTAATCAGTTAGAGCCTATCAGCAATAGTGGTGGGTGGGGGATGAAGAGGAAGAGTATGTTCTTGCTACCAATCATGCCAGCTCCATTTGGGGCTTGGACAGCGGGTTTTAGGCAGCAGCTCCTGCCCTCTCAAACAGGGCAAAGGCCACCCAGGGGTGGTAGTGGAGGGGGGGCACTGACTGTGGGTGTTCACAGTTTTGATCAGGGTCCCAAAATCACCAAGGCTGTGAACTCTATCCCAACACAACTGGGTTAACTTTTCACTGCCACCAATTGGTCATTAGCTAGAAGTGTTTTTGTCTGGAGACCTATGACAAGACCCTCTATTTTTCCATGTTAAAAATCATTTTGCCTTCTCCATATCCAGCTTGGAAGTTAGGAAACTCACTCTTGAGAGATTATTATAGGTAACCAGCCTCTCATGTCTTTTCCTTGAATGTAGTAACAGCAATATTTGATTTATATACTTCTAGCAGGGCCGGTGTCGGAGTTTCTGGCACCTGTCGCCACGTGCACATGCTCTGTGTGCGTGCATGCCTCGGGCTGCATGATGACATCATCATGCAATGACATCATCATGCAGTGCAGGATGGATGGGGTGGTGCGCAGAAGCTGCTCCGTGCTCTGCATTCCACCCCAGCAGCTGCTTGTGGCTTCTGCGCCCGGCTGGGGTGTGTGGGGGCAGAAGAGTGCACAGCAGCTGCAGCCAGCCAGCCCTGTGCCACTGCCACCATTGCTGCCACATGCCCCAGCTGGGCACAGAAGCTGTGAGCTGCTGCTGGGGTGGTGCGCAGACGCTGCTCCACGTGCTGCCCCAGCAGCGGCTCACGGCTTCTGCACCATGCTGGGGTGTGTGGGGGTGAAGGAGGGCGCAGCAGAACTGGCGTGGCTGGCTGCAGCTGCCATACAGCCCCATGCTGCTGCCACCACCATGCACCCCAGCTGGGTGCAGAAGCTGCAAGCTGCTGCTGGGGCAGCGCACAGAGGCTGTGCCCGGCTCAGGCATGTGGTGGCAGTGGCAGCATGGGGCTGCCTGGCTGGCTGCAGCAGCAGCTGCAGCTCAGTTGCCCCAGCTCTGCTGCACATGCCTCTGCCCCTGACACCCCCTCTGGTGCCCCTCCAGTGCCCTCGCACCCGAGGCCACTGCCTACCTGGCCTCAATGGGCATGCTGGGCCTGCCTTCAAGACAACAATGCCACACTCAGGATGGTCTACAAAATGTGTTATTATTATCCTCACAACAAACACCCTGTGAGTTGGGTGGGGCTGAGAGAGCTCCTAGAAGCTGTGACTGACCCAAAGGACACCCAACTAGCTTCAAGTGGAGGAGTGGGGAATCAAACTCGGTTCTCCAGATTAGAGTCCTGCTACTCTTAACTGCTACACTGAACTGGTAAACATAAAATATATTTAGGGTTTAGATGGCTGCAGGGGCCCAATAAATGCCACTTTTCAGAAAAGGAAATTTTTATCTTTACTTATATTAGGAGTCATTGGTTACAAATATATTGGTAACAAAGGAAAATAAATAGGTATAATTTTACTAAAAAGGAAGATTTGTCTTTTCCCTAGGTGTGTTATCAAGTAAAAAAAGGGGGGGGAATGTTCTGCTTCTCCCAGAGGGGTCTTTCTTTCCAGATGTGATGGCAGTGGCTGGCAGGACAGGAAGTTTTGCTGGGGGGGGGGGGTCACATGCTGTCCTTCTGGCTCTGAGATCAGGGAAATGATTGGTGGTCTTCCCTTCCTGGCAAACAGCTCAGTGGTGATCTTTATTATTGCCTGGCTCACCTGATGCCTGGAGAAGGCATCCCTGGACCCAAATGTCCTAAACAACTACTGCCCAGTGGCCAATATTCCACTGTTGGGCAACATGCTCAGGCAAGTGAAAGCTACACTGCTTCAGGCCATCTTGGAAGAGACGGATAGTATAGACCCATTCCTACTAGATTCAGGCTAGGTTTTGAGGTGGAAACAGCCTTGGTTACCCCAGCTAATTAACTTTGCTGGGAGAATGACAGGGAGGTGTATCCCTGTGAAATGTCCTGGACCTCTCAGTGGCTTTTGATAACCATCAATCATTGTATCCTTCTGGAGAGGCCAGCTGGGCTGGGAGCAGGGTCACCATGCTTTGGTTGTTCTGCTCTTACTTGACTAGAAGACGCCAGGAGGTGGTGCTGGTGAACTGTTGCGAGGCTCCATTGCATTTATGTTATGGGGTCCCACAGGGTTTCAGCTTATACCCCATGCTATTTAATTGTTTTAATTAAAAGTTTTATATAATTAAAAACACACCTAAAGAAACTAGATTTACACATATACTAATAAAACAAACAAAAACAACTAATCAACATACAAAACATACATAATACAAAAAAAACCAAGAAAAACAATCAATCTAAACGAAAAAGTTTCTGATTCTCCAAAACAAATATTTGAATCATGTCAAGTCGACACTTTCTCTAAATAATAATTAACACCTCTCTTTTTTAATGTCAAAAACTCTTAATCCATAAATCCTCAAATCTTCATTATCTGTTTCATATAAATAGTTTATAAAGGGTTTCCATTAATCAACAAATGAACTTACTGACTTTTCCCTAATCAGTGAAGTAAGCTTTGCCATCTCAGCCAGTTCCATGATCTTTGTCAACCATTCCTCCATTGTAGGCAATGTCAAATTCTTCCAATTTTGAGCATATAGTAGTACAGCCGGGAAAATCCACAACAACCATATAGTAGTCTTGCTGCTGTAATCATATATGGAAAGAGAGTGCCAGCACTTTTTTCCAAGTGAAATTCCATCACTCCCAATAAAAACGTCTCAGGTTTCAGTTTTACTTGAATCTTCAAAAACGTCTGTATCAATAATTGTATTTGTTTCCCAAAGGTTTTTTTGCTAATTTACAAGACCACCACATATGAAAGAGTGATCCTTCATGTTGAATTCATTTCCAACATACATTCGATGTACCCTTACACATTTTAGCTTCTAAGGAGAATTCCGGCTTGATTTGATCTAGTACCCACTTATTTGTCTTTTTGGCTGTCCAGGTATCTGCAAAACTCTCCTCCAGCACCACATTTCAAATGAATCAATTTTTTTCCTGTCAGCTTTCTTTACCATCCAACTTTCACATCCATACATGGAATGGGGAATACCTTAGTTTGGATTATCTTGATCTTGGTTCCCAGAGAGACATCTTTATCTTTAAGGATCTTATCTAGCTCCCTCACAGCTGCACTTCCGCATCTCAATCTTCTTCTGATTTCTTCATTGCAGTCTCCCTCTCGGTTGATGATTGAGCCAAGGAATAGATAATCTTTAACAACTTCAATTTCCTCATTGTCAACTTAAAATTGTGTAGTTCCTCAGTAGTCATTACTTTTGTCTTCTGGATGTTCAGTTGTAATCCTGCTTTGGCGCTTTCCCCTTTAACCTTCATCAGTAGTCGTTTCAAGTCTTCACTATTTTCTGTTAGTAATGTGGTGTCGTCTGCATATCTCAACTTGTTAATAGGGAGACAATATGCATCCTTGTCTGACGCCCTTGCCAATTGGAAACCATTCTGTTTCCACATATTCTGTCCTGACAGTAGCCTTACAAAGTTTAAATTAACCACACAAAGTTTAAATTAAAAACAACATAAAAACATGAGGCCTGAATAGCAGGCTGCATAGGTTGAAAATAGATAAACCATTCTCCATATACAGTTGATGATATGTCAAATGACCAACACTAAAACAGATCATACCCCTTTCATCCCCAAGACCTTCCTCAGTGGTCAATTGTACGATATTTATAGTAAATAAACAGACTCACACATCCAGAAAGATTGGAAATCAAGCCTCAGAGTATGATACCGAATGAAGAGCATCGTGTGACTGCAGTCCATGGCCTGCTGCAACCATCTGTATTATACTACAAAATACAAGAGAGAAGAACATCAGGAGTATTTTCATATTGGTTTCTGGATGTGTGGGTTTGTGTGTTTACCATAAATACACAAAAGGCATGTAGTCAGAGGGTTTTCTTGCCCTGCATAGGTTATAAAAACAGTCATCCTTCCAGTGCAATTTGATGGTGAAGCAACCGGTTGGAACATCATCTTTGCTCAGTTGGCACTTTAAAAAAAATATTTATTGATTTTTAAGTATACATTTGAAAGAATAAAGAAAAGAATTTCACAAGTTAAAAAAAGGGGGGGGGGGTGTTCAGTAGCTCAAAGTAACAAAATTACCTGGAAGAACACAGGAGGGAAGTTCTATATGTTGCTCTGTTTACAATGGCATCTAATATATCCTTCAGTCTTCTTGATAAGTACATTATAATACCTATAATAAAACATATAGTTCCTTATACTTCTTACATAATAACAAAGTTCATCATTGTTGTTCACATTTGTTATCTATCACGTTATAAAATAATTTCTGCCATCTAACCATTTCCTCTATCTCGCTTGATCTTTATATTCTTTGTTTGGGGGCCACATCCATAACCTATAGGTTTGTCTTAAGAAGTATAGGTGTTTATGTATTATAGAATAATATATATATATATATGGACTAACTAGCAACAGAGCCCGTTGTGAGAAAAAATACAATGGGCTCTAGAAAACTGATTTAGTGGGGCTCTGCTGCAGGACCTTGGGAAGGCAGTGCTGCCATGCTGGGCCTATCTGCCACCTTTATGGCCTGCATCAGGTGGCTCTGAAGGCTTTAAGCGCTGCTGTGGGCGGCAAGGGCCCTGGAGCGCTCCTGCACCTCACAGCCCCATGGCTGGCAGCAGAGGTGGGGAGTGCTGCCAGGGGAGTGGCAAGTCAGATGCAGAGTGGGGAGCATTGCATGGGGAAGCAAGAGCCCTGGCATGCTCCTGTGCCCTGCAGCTGGCTGCAGAGGCAGGGTGTGCTACCGGGGGAGGGTGCAGCAAAGGTCCTGGCACGGTCCTGTGCCCCACAGCCAGCTGCAGAGAGGGCAGCACTGTGGGGAGGGGGGAGCAAAGGTCCTGGCTTGCTCCTGCACCCCACAGTTGGCTGCAGAGAGGGGAGAGCTGCTGCGGGGGCAGCAAGCACCCTGGTACACTCCTGCTTCCTGCAGATGCCCGATTTGGCTGAGAATGGGGCAGAATTGGGCACTTGGAGAGGTGGGAAGAGCTGTGGGGAGGCAGCAAGCCCCCTGGTGTGCTCCTGAGCCCTGCAGCCCCCCGATTCTGCCTGATTGGGGCAGAATCAGGCAGCTGGAGAGGCAGGGAGAACTGCCAGGAGGGCAGGAAGCCCTCTGGTATGCTCCTGCATCCAGCTGCAGATGCAGGAACCACTGCTGGTGGGCAGCAAGGGCCCTGGTGTGCTCCACGTAGGGTTGTCAGCCTCCAGGTAGTGGCTGGAGATCTCCTGGAATCACAACTGATCTCCAGGCCAGAGATCAGTTCACCTGGAGAAAACCGCTACTATTAGGGGGTGGACTCTAGGGAATGATGTCATGCTGAGGTCCTTTCCCTCCCCAAACCCCACTTCTCCAAGAATTTCCCAACTTGGAGCTGGTGCGCCCCCACAACCGGCTGCAGAGTGGGGAGTGCTGCGGGAGTGGCAAGGGCCCTAGTGTGCTTTTGCTCTCCACAGACCCCCAATTGGAGCAGAATCCGATGGCTGGATACACAGGGGGCACTGTCAGGGGCGGCAAGACCCCTGGTGCATTGTGCACCCCACAACTGCCTAATATGGCCCTGATTGGGGCTCAATTGGGTGCCTGCAGAGGCAAGGAGTGCTGTGTGGGGAGGGGGGAATGACCTGGCTTCTGCAAGTCTGACCATGTAAAGGAATGGCAGATAGACCTGGCCTCCCAGAGTACAGAGGCCAGGTCTACTGGCCCTGCAAAGGAAAGGAAAGGTTGACCTGGTCTCTGCAGGTCCCGAAGCTAGGTCTACCAGCCAAGGGAAGGAAGGGGGAAGGTAAATGTGTGCTGAGGGAGCAGAGGCCAGATCTACTGAACTGACAATGCACTGGGCAATAGACCTGGTGTCTGGGAATATAGCGGCCAGGTCTACCAATGCAGCAGAGTCATAGTAGGTAGACTTGGGCTCCTCGGGTCCAGAGGTCAGGTCTACCTGCCCAGCCAAGTAAGGGAAAGGGAGACCTGGGCAGATTCCAGATGACTAACCTTAAGGCGCTTCATGCCGCCCTCTTCTGGATCGCGACGGGGAAAATGCAAAATATCGTGTTTCCTCGCGCGAGTTTTGCGCGATGACGCGCAAAACTCGCGCGAGGAAACGCAATATTTCGCATTTTCCCCGTCGCCATCCGGAAGAGGGCGGCATGAAGCGCCTTAAGGTTAGTCATCTGGAATCGGCCCTGGTCTCTAAGAGAACGGGAAAGGCTGGGAAGGGGGTGGCAGGCGCCTGTTGCTCCTAGGCCCGATCAGGTTGGAAGGGACAGGAGCAGGGGGGGGAGGAGGCAGACACCCAGCTGAAGGGGCCGGGAGGGTGGTGGGGGAAGGAGGAAGGCGCCTGTTGCTCCTGGGGCCCAATCGGGTTGTAAAGGCCAGCAGTGAGGGGGAGGGGAAGCAGGCACCCTTCGCTCCGGTGCCCAATTCAGCTGGAAGGGCCGGGAGGGTGGGGATGGGGAGGAGAGGAGGCAAGCAGCCTGCGAACTTCTGTGCTCGAGCAGGTTGGAAGGGATGGGAGCGCGGAGGGGGGGAAGAAGGCAGGCACCCAGTGAGCTTCTGGGCTCGATCGGGTTGAGAGGGCTGGGGGCGGGGGAGAGGAGGCAGGCGCCTGGTGAGCTTCTGGGCTCGAACAGGTTGGAAGGGATGGGAGCGTGGAGTGGGGGGAGGAGGCAGGTACCCCGTGAGCTTCTGGGCTCGATCGGGTTGGGAGGGCCGGGGCGGGGGAGAGGAGGCAGGTGCCCGGCGAGCTTCTGGGCTTGAGTAGGTTGGAAGGGATGGGAGAGCAGAGGGGGGGAGGCAGGCGCCCAACATGCTCTTGACCCCAGCTTGGTTTGGCTTCAATGCCGGCTTAATTCCCAGCTTGTCTCCACTAGAGGCGCTGGAGAGCACACCTGTGCTGTAGAATCCATGTGAATCGTCGGATAGACATTAACACAATTATGTTATAGGATATTATCTTTTCTCTATATAAACCTTAAAAAAATTGTCTGGAGCTAAGTATGATTGCTCTTTTTACTGCCTAGATTTTATTTTTTCCTAAAATTTGTTTAAAGTAGTCTTACATCTTTTACCTCAATTTTTTAAACACATAGTAGTATCTGTCTAATCTATTTTCTTTTAATTTATTTCTTTTTATCATTTCATCTCAACCATACCACCCAGATTATTATGTTCTTACATTATTCCAACATATATTAATTGTATCATTTTTCTATGCCAAAGCTTTTTATAGCTTCCCCAATCTTCAATTATCTATTATCAACATTCCAGCTAAGCTTGTTGTTTACACAACTGGGTGCCTTAACAATATTTTCTATATTTTCTATACCCAAATATACCCCAAAGGGTAAAGTTCTTGTAATTAATTTCCTTTTTTAGCTTCCCATTTTATACTATTTCCCAGGCATATATCTGATAATTTCTAAGTCTTAATCTTCAAATATCCATCATCATCACTTCAGTTAATTTATTATTTACAGAAATGGGTGCCATAGCTATATTCGTATATCTAATAGTTCTTAAGTCTTCGTCTTCAAATATCTGTCATCGTCGTTCCAGCTAGCTTGTTGTTTACAAAAGTGGGTGCCTTCCTTGTGTTTTCTTCTTCTTCTTTTTCCAATATGCTTTTTGGTTAATTTTCAGTTTTTTTCTTTGGTAGGTGAAATTTGCAGTTAAATTATTCGTCCTTGAGCCAGTATTGGTTGATGTAGCTTGAAGTAACTTGAGGTTGAGACCTGGGGTCTAGCCTGGTATCTTGCACCACTGGCATGGCAAAAATAGATAGGTACACACCAACAAGAAGAGCCACAATGTCTTAAATCATAATATGCACCAGCAATTTTCAATTAGCTGTTATCTTACAAAGTGTTTCATCTTATCAATTTATTTCCATACTTGACTTTATCTCCGACACCTCTAAGCAAAGGAATCTTTTAGTTAATGATACAAAATCCCCAGCATCTTCTTTTCCTAATCAGTAAGGTTAGAATGTCTACTATTTAAGCCACAGATTCAGTTTCCAAAACAATTCAGAACTAATTGGAGAAATTCACACTTACATAGAGGAGGTTATCTCAAGCAGTTGTAAACAGGAAGTTGTTCCAGTTTGAAGTAAAGAGGCTTAGACCAGAGGCCATAAGCTGATTACCAAAATGGTTCCATGTCATCTTGAGCGAAAGGATTTTGTTTTGGAGCTATTGTTCTTGGCTGCATCCAAGAATTTCTCTCCAAATAGCATCCCAGGCTTAGGGGTCTTCTCCAAAATCCCCCATGAGAGTCAAAAAGCCTATGGACCCCCCCCCCCCAGACAACAAGGATCAGATTATGTCCTGAGGAATTCTGCTCAGATACAACTAACTCTCAATGCTGCCATTCCGGAAGTCCTCAGTTGGCACTTTGAGGGCTTTATTCTGGGGAAAGAGTCTTCTCAGGATCTAATGGGAGGGTAATTAAAGGGCATCTTTATATCTCTCATCCACAACAGGGTTGCTCTTGAAAAGTGTTTGCAAACTTCAATTAGTGCAAAATGCTGCACCCAGGATGTTGACTGGAGTAGGTCATAGGGACCATGTCACACCAGTCTTGGTCGATCTACACTGGCTTCCAATCTATTATCAGGCATGGTTCAAAGTGCTAGTGTTGACCTTCAAAACTCTACATAATTTGGGACCAACATACACGATGGACTCCCTACTCCCATATGAACCTGCCTGACCATTATACAGTGATCTTCAGAGGCTCTGCTTCAGGGGCCCCTGCTTTCTCATATTAGGTGGGTGGCAATGTGGGAGAGGGAATTCTCAGTCATGACACCAAAACCCTGAACCTCTTACCCCAGAGAGACTTTTCTGTTCTCTTCTGTTTCCATCTTCCATCTACGGATGTTTTTATTGGTCAGTGTTCCCTCATATATTTTAGTTCTGGTTTTGTTTTAATGTCCCCCCCCCCCAAATGTTTTAAAAGAGGTGATATTATTATGTATGTTTTAATTTGTTAGCAGCTTTTGGGAGGCAGGAAGGCAGGGAATAAATTTTAAAAATAAATAAAATATAATTTCCCCCATTCATCATCCCTTTCTAAACTGAAAATTCCCAGACTCTTCAGCCTTTCCTCATGGGAATGGTGCTCCAACTCCCTTGGTTGCCTTCTTCTATAGTTCTTCCAGCTCTGCAATGTCTTTTGTGTAATATGGTGACTAGAACTGCACACAAAAGACATTGCTCAACCCCCTCTCTAAATTGCTTAGTACATATTAAATAGCATCACACCCAATACCGATCCTTGTGAGACCCCACTATTTACTTCCCTCCATTGAGAGGGGTGTTCATGTATTCCTGCTCTTTGCTTCCTTTAACTGAGCCCATTTTTCCTGTCCTCTTATCTGAGTGATGACTACTAAACTTTATTTAGAAGTCTTTCAAGATGGGTAACCATGTTAGTCTGTCTGTAGCAGTAGAAAAGAGCAAGAAACGAGTAACACCTCTACGAATAACAAAAATGTGAGCTGTGTCTTACAGAAGATCATACCCTACAATAATTTCTTTAGGAGTCTTTGGTGAGGAATCTTGTTAAAAACCCTTTGAAAGTTCAACAGTATAATGTCAACTGGTTCACCATTATCTACATGCTTGTTTGCTTTCTTAAGGAATTCCAAAAGATTGGTGAGGCAGGACTTCCCTGTGCAGAAGCCATGCTGATTTTCCCTCAGCCAGCTTTGTTCCTCTATGTGTCTCATAATATTTGCTTTGATTATAGTTTCTATTAATTTACTTATGACAGACATTAGGCTAACTGGACTGTAATTTCTTGGTTCCCTTCTAGAGCCCCTTTTAAAAATCAGTGTAACATTTGCTATTCTCCAATCCTCCGGTACAGTGGCTGATATCAGTGAAATTTCATTACAGGTGAAAAAGCGTACGAATGTTGTCTTGACTACACCAATCTCCTCTTTTTCTTTCGAGATCCGTTATAGTTTCGATAATCGTTTTCTCACAGATGAAACTCCGCACCCTTTTTTCTACCAATTGGCCTCCAAGCAAGAATCATATTTCATGGGGATTACTAAGATGCTCCTGCATTTCAGATGGACGTGGGTTGGTCTCCTTGCTCCGGACAATCCCACAGGAGAAAGATTCCTGAGGACCTTGACCCCTGTGATCGTCAGGAGTGGGATTTGCATTGCCTTCACAGAAAGCATCCCAGAAATTAAAACACACAATATAAAATACCGCATATATTTATTTTTCATGCAGAGAAAATGTAATGTGTTTGTTTTACATGGAGATTCCCTCTCCATAATGACTGTTGGATTTTTGATCAAACATGCTGAACAAAACACAAAATCCACTGTGGGGAAAGTTTGGATCACAGCAGTCTTGCACGATCTCAGCATGAGGTGGTTTTTCAAATACTTTGATACCCAGTACACCCATGGTTCTTTCTCCTTTTTGATCCGGACAAACATCAAGACCAAATATGATAATTTGATTTCATTTCTCTCTACCGTCAATAAAATAGGAGAGGAAGCATTTCATTGTTCATATTTTAATCATGGTTGGTCTGTGAAAGGCTGGATAAGATGCAGAGAGAAAGAGGAAGTGGAAACTCCATCTCAGGATGAGCTTGAAAGTATCCTGTCTCAAGACAGCTATTCCATCTACAACTCCATCCAATTGGTGGCACAAGCCTTGAATGCTGCCTACTTGTCGAGATCTAATCAGATTTTGAAGAGTGACCGGCTGGGACTTAAGAAAGTTCAGCCATGGCAGGTATTTGTTTTGTCTAAGTTCATAGGAATATTGTGGGGAGCAGCCGACCATAGTCCTCCTATCTTCCATATATCTGCCCAACCTCATTTAAATATATCTAAAGCAATGGTTGTCGCCTCACCTTGTGGAAGTTTGTGACAGAAATCATCTACTGGTGTGCTTTGAGCTTATTACAAATAGTTGAAGAGTGTTTGCAAATTCCATTGGTGCTGATTGCTGCAGCCAGGATATTAAGTGGAGTGTGTCATTGGGACCATATTACTTCTGCCTTGGTCTATCTACATTGGCTCTTGATCTAGGCACTATTCAAAGTGCCAATGTTGTCCTTTAAGCCCTAATCAGTTTGTGAGCAGCATACCCAAAGGATCACCCACACCCTTATGAACCTTTCTGAACACTGTTGTCATCTTCCAAGGGCCTGCCTCAGATGATCCCACCTTCTGAGATTAGGGGGGGTGGCAACTCAACAGAGGGCTTCTCAGTCATGGCACCAAAACACTGGAACTCTCTGCCCCTTTTGTTGCCATCTTCCACCAGTGGGTGAAGAATGTTTTGTCAAGGATTCCCCCAGTGATTCCTCCTTCCTGCCCAATGTTTTAATTGTTTTTATATTTTGTATCTGTATTTTAGCTTGTATTTTGATTGTTTTAATGATGTGTTTTTTGCTAGCTTTAGCACTTTTTAAGACATGATTTTAGTATGTATGTTTTTGATTTGTTAACCATCTTGGTGGCCCTTATGAGGGCAGAAGACAGTATACATTTTGTAAAATAAATATATATCAATTCCCTGTTGCATGCAAAATGCCCCCAACCCTCAGGGGCCCTTCTCCCACATTTCCTCTCACCCCCCACCAAGGCTCAGCCTGCTCCCACTTGGGGGGGCTCCCAAAGTAGGTGCTCTCCCCCCCTTTCTCCACTATTTCCAGCTGGGAAATAACAGGCTTGTCTTGCTAGGGGTGGCATTTTGTATGCAAAATGCCCCCCAGCCCTCAGGGGCCCTTCTCCCACCTTTCCCACCCCCCACCAAGGCTCAGCCAGCTCCCACTTGGGGAGCCTCCCAAAGTAGGTGCTCTTCCCCCCCTTTCTCCACTATTCCAGTTTGGAAATAACAGAGGCTTGTCTTGCCCCAACCCTCAGGGGCCCTTCTCCCACCCTTCCTCCCACCCCCCACCAAGGCTCAGCCAGCTACCACTTGGGGGGCCTCCCAAAGTAGGTGTTCTCCCCCCCTTTCTCCACTATTTCCAGCTGGGAAATAACAGAGGCTTGTTATTTCATGGCCTCCCAAAGTAGGCGCTCTCAGCTCCCAAAGTCCACCCCCTACAGCCCCACACATACCCAATTCCCCCCAGCTGCCACACACAGACCCAAATCCCCACATTAGCCCCTCACAGACCCAAATCCACCCCCAGTAGCCCCACACCCATAACCCCAGGAACAGGCTGGCCAGCCCTCCCCCTTTGTTCCCTATGCTGGGAACTTCTAAACTCTCTTTCCCTGGGCAATTCTGCACAGCCCAGGGGTGTCACAATGGTGGGCACACTTCTGAGTGCCAGCTTGCCCCTGTGAAAGAGCACCTGAACCACAGACACCCTCCCTCAAATTCCCCCACCACCTACAGAGATGGCTGGCCAGCCAGCCCCATTGTTCCCTATGATGGGAACCAACTGCACAACAAAGAATAAAACACGAACAACACAAAATAAAGTTTTTAAAAAATTATTTTCTCACTTTCAAAGTACAAGTAGGCAAAGCATTATGACACATTACACCAGCAGTCCCCCACACAGAAAAATAACACAACTCACTTAATATCAGAGAATCACAAAAACACAATTCCTGTCAAAAACACTTTATTTCTTGAACAGCTTTAGGTTACACAGCAGGGGGGCACACCAAAGGGCATTCCAGCATTCCACCTCACAAAAATAACACAACTCACTTAACATCAGAAAATCACAAAAACACAATTCCTGTCAAAAACACTTTATTTCTTGAACAGCTTTAGGTTACACAGCAGGGGGGCACTCCAAAGGGCATGGCAGCAGTATCTTACACAAAAATAACACAACTCACTTCACATTAAAGAATAACCCAAAAAATTGTTGTCAAAAGCACTTTATTTCTTTAACTGCTTTAGATTACACAGTAGGAAGGCACAACAGGGCGTAAAAGCAGTCTACTACACAAAAATAACACAACTCACTTCACATCAGAGAATCACCCAAACACGTGCTGTCAAAAATGGTGAAGTGTGTTGTATTATTTTGTGTAGTAGACTGCTTTCATGTCCTGTTGTGCCCTCCTACTGTGTAACCTAAAGCAGTTAAAGAAATAAAATGTTTTTGAAAGCAATTGTGTTTTGGGGTGATTCTTTAATGTGAAGTGAGTTGTGTTATTTTTGTGTAAGATACTGCTGGCATACGCTTTGGTGTGCCACCCTGCTGGGTAACCTAAAGCCCCCCAAAATCCAATCTGTCTGAAACTTGGGGGGATGTTAGAGAGGAGTTAGTGCAAGGTCCACACCAAGTTTGGCTTGATTCGGTGGGAAAATGCCTCCCCCAGGCTTCAGGGAAGCCCGGGGAGGCTTTTCCCATTGAAATGCATTACCGAAACAAGCCGAAATACGGAAATGATTACCGAATCACGAATACCGAAATGGCTTGCCGTTTCGGTATTAGTGATTACCGAAATGGTTTCTTGTTTCGGTAATAACTGAAACAAGAATATCGAAAAGGTGTGCCTTTGCACACCCCTAAAATTTCTAAATATTTCTTCTTTTGATATCATTCTAGCTTCATCCTTTCCTGAGAAACTTCCAGTCTTACAATCGTTCTATGGAAGGAGTTTATTTTGATGAAAATGGGGTCATGGCAGTCGACTTTGATATTGTGAACTGGGTGGTGATGCCTAATCAATCTATTGTTAGAGTTCAAGTTGGGAGTACAGAGAGACAAACATCTTCTCCAGAGATAAAGTTCACCATTGATGAGGACGCCATTGTGTGGCCTCGATGGTTTAATGAGGTGGGGAATAATTTATTTCATTTTGTACCTCTAATAATCTGTCAGTAATTATTCTCATAAGAGCCCCATGGCACAGAGTGGTAAGCTGCGGTACTGCAGCCCAAGCTCTGCTCACAACCTGAGTCTGATCCTGGTGGAAGCCAGGTTCAGGTAGCTGGCTCAAGGTTGACTCAGTCTTCCATCCTTCCGAAGTTGGTAAAATGAGTACCCAGTTTCCTGGGGGTAAAGTGTCAATGACTGGGGAAGGCAATGGCAAACCACCCTGTAAAAAGTCTGCCCAGAAAATGTCGTGATGTGACGTCCCCCCATGGGTCAGTAGTGACTCGGTGATGGCACAGGGGACTACCTTTACCTTACCTATAATTATTCCCATAAAGTCCGTTTATAGTCTAAAAACTAGAGGTGTGCATTATGGAAAATCAAGCTGAAAATACACACAGAACTTATTGGTTTGCCTCGTTAAAGCATCTTCCGGAACACTGAACCAAATCCAGGAAACTAAATTATAACAAGTCCCTCCCACTAAAGGGTTTGTGTGTTTTGTACCTTCAAGAAGCAGGCAGACACTGGGCTTGCCTAGCAGAGTAGAAGCTTGTTTTCCTGAACAGCTCTGATCAGATCCCAAGGAGAGACAAAGACAGACATTGGCAGGAAGGGGGAATGAGACCAATGCATATGAGTTCATCTCCCCATCTCCCGCCCCATAGCTACCCAGGAAATCATATTCTCCACCTCCTCACAAGGAAGCATCAGCTTTGGAAATGTTTGGAAGAGAGACTTCAATCACAGGCTGCAATTCAAAAGACTCTTCCTTTGGAGTAAAGACTATTGAATAAAAGGGGACTTACATCTGAATAGACCAGTTTAGGATTGCTTCCCTAATCTTTCAGAGCTCTCTCTTTTTCTGAGTCAAATGGCTAATGTGTCCCTGCAATGACCTTTCAAAAAGAACCCTGCCTGCACCCAGAGGAAAATGAAAACTTATGGGGAAAACACAGATCAGCTCATGAAGGACAGATCCAGAAAGCATCCCTCCTGCAGTCATGGCCCAGTGGACATAGCAAAGGCCATAAGCAATTTAAAACTCATATGGAGTCCACAGTCTTCTAGGGGTGTTCATTACTCCTTTTTTCTGCCTGGGGTGGCGCTGATCTGTTTGTTTGTTTTTTCAGGAGTTTTGGCTCATTATGAGTGCTTTGGTTACCCATGTGAAAATGCACACTTTTCTTTTAAAGAAGTAGGGAAATGAAGGTCTGGCACAACTGTTTTTGCATGCAAAAACAGTTATTTCTGTATACAAGAGCACAGAAATACAAAAAGCACAGCTTCTAACATGTTTTTCTTGATGTTCCTTGTCTTTATGCTTAGACCCTGCCTCTTTCTCGGTGTACTGAAAGCTGTCCACCTGGATATGTCAAGGTGATTAAGGAAGGAGAACCTATTTGCTGCTATGCCTGTTCTCCCTGTGTGGAAGGGACAGTCTCCACTCAGGAAGGTAAGTCACATACCAGAGCCCCAGTCAGAAGGGGCAAAAATAATGCTTCATCCAAGCCTCAGTTTGTCCTCTTTGGCTTACATTAGCAATCACTCCTACTAGATCAAATCAAGTCTGAATTCTCCCTAGAAGCTAAAATGAAAAAAACTGAGGCTATCGTAATTTGGTCACATCATGAGAAGACAAGATTCTCTGGAAAAGTCAATAATGCTAGGGAAAGTGGAAAGCAGTATGAAAAGAGGGAGACCTAAAATGAGATGGCTTAACTCAATAAAAGAAGCCACATCTTCCAGTTTGCAGGATCCGAGCAAGTCTGTTAATGATAGGACATTTTGGAGGTCTTCCACTGACAGAGTTGCCATAAGTCGGAGGCAACTTGACGGCACATAACACACACACACCAGCCACTCCACAGCAATCAGAATGATGTACAAAGTGCCTTATATCATCAGATTTTCAGATAATTTTGCCCATACTTGCCATACTTTGACAGGCATTCATTGTCCAGAATCTGAGGGCTGTAGCAGCACTCTTATTTGAGATTGTTTTGGGTAGTGATGCTAAGTATTAAACCAGAATATGCTGCAATGAAGGAGTGGAATCTGACTCTGAAAGTTTTCCCACCTCCATCCCTATTATGCTTTGTTAGTTCCTGTTTCTTTCCAACCCTATCTTGTCATTTTTTTCTGGCATGTTAACTACACTCTTCCCAATATATATTCTCAGTGAATATAAAAGAGCAAAGATTATCATGGATGAAAAGTAGATGTGGTGACACTAAATTTAATATGCTCTTTTCAGATGCAAGTCAATGTGATAAATGTCCAGAAGATCAGCATCCAAACAAGGTCCAAGATCAGTGTGTTCCTAAGGGGATAAGTTTCCTATCCTATGAAGAACTTTTGGGAATCATCCTGAATTTCCTTACTCTTTTCTTCACCCTAATCACAAGTATTGTTTTAGGAATCTTCATTAAATACTTAGAAACTCCAGTTGTCAAAGCCAACAATCGGGACCTCTCCTACGTCCTTCTCGTCTCCCTCCTGCTTTCCTTTTTGTCCTCCTTTCTCTTCATTGGTCAGCCCAACAAGGTGACCTGCCTTCTCCGACAATCTGTCTTCAGCATCATCTTCTCCATTGCTGTCTCTTCGCTGTTGGCAAAAACTGTCACTGTGGTGGTGGCCTTCATGGCCTCAAGGCCAGGGAGCAGGATGAGGAGATGGCTGGGGAAGAGCTTGGCCAACTCCATAGTCCTTTTCTGTTCCAGTATCCAAGTGAGCATCTGCATTCTCTGGCTGGGCATCTCTCCCCCCTTCCCAGACACAGACATGCACTCCCAGCCTGGACAGATTGTACTGCAATGCAACGAAGGGTCTGTTGCTCTGTTCTATGCTGCATTGGGCTACATGGGCTTCCTGGCTGCCATATGCTTCACTGTGGCTTTCCTAGCCAGGAAGCTGCCTGGGGCATTCAACGAAGCCAAGCTGATCACCTTCAGCATGCTGGTCTTCTGCAGTGTCTGGGTGTCCTTTGTGCCCACCTACCTGAGCACGAAGGGGAAATACATGGTGGCAGTGCAGGTTTTCTCTATCTTGGCCTCCAGTCTGGGCTTACTGGGCTGCATCTTTCTGCCCAAATGCTACATCATCATTCTGAGGCCTCATCTGAATACAAAAGAGCATCTGATAATGAAAAATAAACATGAGGTCTGATTTTGAGTACATTCTTTGTAATGTTTGAAATCTGTGTCCACCCCATTATGAATCCAATCTAGTTGTCTTATGAGTTAACTGCTATAAGCTATCATTAGATCAAATCTTTCTTACTTTCAATACATTACAAAAGAAACTAATAATGCATACTGATGGAACATGTCTAATGCCATCAGATATCTATAGGCCATTTTGGTTTAATGTCCTATGCTTATCCTTTGTCACAGCATGATTTCACTTAGATTTGTATGAATATCACCTAATATGTGTATTATATTTCTTTGCTGAGCCTTGAAGAATGTCTTAATTAAAAAGCTACAAAATACTTTCTATTTGTTTTTTTGGGATCACCTAAATGAGCTCCCATTTGCATTCAACCTACTATGAAGAATTCTCATCAATCTTTGCTACATCTGTGGTTACTTCACTACCGCTTGCGCACTGAGGTATAAGAAGAGGGCGCAGGCTCCCCCTTTGCATTGAAAGAGCACTGAAAGCCACACCGATGACTGGGAACTTGCAGCCTCCCAGAAGTCGTGCAAGGAGAACACCATTACATCCTCCCCCCATTAACAGTTTATCAGAATGTTTTGTAGGATTGTAATCCACAGTCTAGGTGAGCCATATCAATTCTTGGATGGGTGGTGGTGGGCTATTGCTTCCTTTCATAGCAAGGGAAACACCATGACATTTCCCCCCCCCCATGTGTTCCAGGAATAACTGGAGAGAAGTACAGTAGTAACAAACAGCTATTATCGCGAACTCTGAACACACAAAGGATGTCCCCCCTTTCATCCCACACATACTGCAGAAAGAACACTAAAAATGGAAAATTCTCCCTTTTCTTTCCAATCATGTATATCACATTGTGAACACCCTCCCAATTCGTTCCAGTGACATCAGTGAGTGATTCTCTCCATATATCTGGAAAGCAAGTCCCCCACTTCTTTGACCTATCCCTCACATTTTATTCTAAGGATTTGCTGGGCACCAGCAGTGGCTTTGGAAGTTGGCAGTCCTGCAGACCAGCATGCCCCTTCATCTCGCACACATTCTCCTCAAAAACAGTCTGGAGGAGAGGTGGCTCCAGTAACTCTTCAAGTATCTGAAGGCACATTCTACTGTATCCCATGCCCTGCAAGAGCATAGTCAAAGTGCCTCTCCCCACAGTTCCTGGTTCATGGCTTCATGTGGTATTTCTTCAGAGGGTAGGCAGCAATGGACATTATCAGTGGCAGAACGATAACGTTCTCCAGGGCCAAAGTAGGATTGCTGAGCACAAACAAACCAGTATCCATGACAGTGCAGATTGTGGAGCTGGCAAAAACAAATGCATTGTCATATCTACTATTCAAGCCCTTCTCTGCATCTATAAATTGGCCTTTGTGGACTTCTGTGCACTGGAGAAGAATAGAGCTGTACTTCTTTCTATTGCTGTATTGGTCACTTCTTTGACTGCAAGATGGGACTGTGTGTTCCGCCTACCATGCCAATACATTTTGAAAAGCAAGCCCCAGGAAGCCTTCCATGGTCTGGAAGGGGATAATTAGAAAAAAAGGCAGGCTGTTATGCATATGCCAGAATCAACCTAATTGTACCCCCTTCTACAATCACCATGGTTTTCCTGGAATGCTTATGATAAGGGCACATCAGTGTTGTTGTAAGTGGTCAGTTCCAACCTCGGCCATGTTTAATAGCTGTTTAATTGCTGCCTGTGATATAAAACAGAAGAGCCCCTGGATTAATGCAGCCTGGATCTGCATCAGAGGCAAATTCCAACCAGCTGGGCAGAATGTTGCTGAGTCCCACTTGGGAGATTAAGGCATGCATTGAATGATGAATGTAAATGTCGAAGACTGGTGGTGCTTAATTTTACAGCCCCTCCTGCTGTGGATGTGTGATTGTGATAAGCAAGGATCTTGCTGCGTCATCCCATTATCACATTTCTAATCTCCCCTCCTGTGATTTGAATCCTATCCTAAGTACAAAGCAATCAATCGGCACTGATAATGGTTGTTGTGGATTTTCTGGGCTGTATAGCCGTGGTCATGGCATTTTAGTTCCCATTTCATGCTGTCACTTCTTCATGGCCATACAGCCTGGAAAACAACCATCGTTCTCCAGCCGTGAAAGCCTTCGACAATATACAGCACTGATAAGTTTATTTTCTCTCTCTAGGTACATATATCTCCGTATCTGAATTGATCAATTTAGGTCCAGTAAGGTCCATTAGCAAACTGCTTCTTTGTAAAGTTCCAGGAGAAACTTTGCATTCCCTTTGTCACACCCCAGCAGCACCTATCAAAGGTAATCAAACTTTTGTCATTTCCAGAGAATGACCTTTATGGTTTTTGTCCCAATGGCCGAAAGGATTCCCCCAGCCTCGGGATATGTTTTGCCCTATAAGCACCAGGGCTTCCTCACATTCAAATTGGGCAAGCTACACCTCCAGATTTGAGCATTGTACACTTAGGGAGACTTCCCTAAACTGCTCTCTCCCAGCTGAGAATGTGAGGCTTTGAAGCCCTCTTTCTCCATGGACTTCTCAACTCTTCTTCATGGATAGGTAATTATAACTTGTAATCCCTCAAATCTATTCCACTTTCACCACTGCTTTTCCTAGGACTCTGTGTGCTTGTGCATTACTTCTTGTGTGTGCGTATTTTCCTCTGTTAATAAAAAACTCCTCTTTATTTGAGATCGCCAGTCTTGTCTGCTTCCTTGGGGAAGGGACCCCATAAACAGAACAGAAAAGTTGCAAAGTGCCATGCCTACGGGGTTTGCTGGCATATGTTGTCCATCCCCTTTCATGCTGTCACTTCTTCACAGGCATATCTTTCATATCTGTTATACAGCAAAACAATACACAATCCATTTCCAACATTGTTCATCGAAACTTCATTTACTTACAGCAAATGCTTTAGTCAATATCACACCACCAGCAAACCCCGTAGGCGTGGCACTTTGCACCTTTTTTGTTCTTCAAGCAACTTTACAGCTTCAAGATTATTGACTTTGTAACTGCTGGAATAATTTGGTTTGAGTGCCCTAGTGCACCTGGATGAATGGTCTTTAGAGTATCTTGGTGTGTTGCTCCCACCATGGCCAAATCCTCACGTACTCACCATCCACTTATCTTGCACAGTCATGGCAGTGATGATGCACAGCATGGACACTACCATGCTGTGCATCATCACAATCACCCTCCCAGTGCATCTTTGTGGCACAATCAGTTCTCCACACATCACTGAGTAAAGTATTATAGTGGGCAGTTCCCTCCTCTGTCGTCAGTGTTGACAATGCATGTCACTTCCCTTTTTTTTTAAAGTTAATTTTGCGCTATACCGATATCCCGACTTTAAAGAAATGGCAAGCTCCCCTCCCCCTCAACTCTGATTGGCCCATTTTTTGCTCCTCAGAAACCACTTTCTAACAATTGGCTGGTTGTAATGGCGGGCAAATTTGAAAATAATTTGTCATATTCAGACATTCTCCAGAAACCCTGTTGCTTACAAAGTAGGTTTTGCAGAATACTGACCTTTCTTTATTGTGCAAATGCGCTATGAAAGCGCTGGGCAAAAACAGATTTCCACCATTATCACGTGGTACGGAAAGAAGGTGCAATTGTAGCACAGTGATGGCGAGGAACACGCAGAATGAGAAAGCATGTGAATATCTGCTTGAACAGTGCCGTGGTTGCCAAAAAGGTGCGGAAACAAAAAACAAGTGTGGATTCGTCCCATTTGTATTTGTAATGTATATGTTTTGGATGATTCTATGATATTGATTCTGATGTTTACTGCTTATTATGGATGAAAATGTATTTACTTTGATTCATTGATGAAATTGAGCACTTCCTGCACTTGCCCTTTATATAAAGTTTATTTAGGTATAACTTTGTGGAAGTTTTGACTAGATACTCTGGGAAAGGTGTTACTTTGGTAATCAGTTTTAGTTCCCAGAGGAGGCCTTTCATTTTCTCAATTTCTGTCCCCAGGCAGTTGTTTTTCCAAAGGAGGTCCATCTTAGACATCCAGAACTGCCTCTGCCACTGTAGAGAGCCCCACTTTAAACTGATTGTTTCATCCAAGGCTGCAGGTGCCATGGATGAGGCACCACAGCACAATTGCCACTCATTTTCCCACTGGGATTGGTTCCTGCATGGTGATTGACTGCCAGAACAAACAACCTCTAAGGGATGTCACCACATCCTTGTCCATCTCCCAGCTCATCAGAAAGTTCTCCAGCCACTGCTGGTCATTCTGGATCACAATGATGAAGTTGTCCCACCAGTCGCTGTTTTTTGGATAGACCCAGTACATCAGCAGACAGGCACTCCTGGAAGGGAAAACCATCTTAATCTGGATTGGCAATGCAATGGAACAGGTTTGATGAACAATAGTGCCACGGAAGATCTTAAAGCATGGTTTCTGGTGGACACCTTCTTCAGGAAGGTACAGCAGACATCCATCATGTGGGATAAAAGGTTGAGGCACAGAAAGTAGAGCCGTTTGTTTAGAGAAAAATATAGTCTTTATATCCATATCAGCAAATTAGGTAATTCCCTAAACAAGTCAAATCATACATACAAGTAGCTAGCTAACAGATAACGAAAAGTAACAAGGCTATACAGTAGCAGGGCTGCGTATCTGCATCTACTTCAGCGTCTCACACCTGCTTGCTAGTAATTAACCCTTTTATGTATTCTAACCAGGATTGACTCTAAGCCAAGGTTACACTTCCAGGTTAGGTCTCACATGACCAAAACAAATATGTTAACCCAACAGTGACTGAATTTAGATCTTGCCCACTCCCAACACATCAAACAGCTCAGAGATATGCAGGTGACCTGGATCAATGCCAGCACTTCAGCTTTCAAGAGAAACTAAGCACACAATTGAAAACACACCAAAGTAATCGCTAACAACTCCAACGGCTGCCAGAAAAGAATGCAAGTTGTACAGTCACACAAAAGCAATTTTTAGGTTTCCCTCCAGAACCCCGCAGCCAATCTTTGCAAATTACAATTAATTTGAGATTTGTCTGTCTTATGTAAATCAATCTGGGTTATATGTCTGCATGTCCCAAGTGTAACCCAACTACAAGACTTTAATTTTACTTGTTTCATCACACACAGTCCAGTAGTAAAATTACAAGCATGTCATACAGACATTACAATATCTTATCTGACATCTGTGCACAAATGTAGCACATCATGACTGGGAAGGAGTTTTGGGGTCTGATGGGAAGAATGTACTGTATGTTGGAGGCAGAATGGGCAGGAGATATGAAGGAGCAAGTTTGAAAAAGCAGCAACTAGCAGTAGCAGCCGTCTACCTGGTCCTGGCAGTCTCCCATGCAATCTCAAGTGACCATTTAGCTAAAGCCACCAGGAGGCAGGAAAGGCTGAAATGGAAAAGCCAGTGGAAAAAAGCAGGAATATTCCCCTGAGCTGTTTTCCCACTCCAAAGCTAGTAAAATCATGAGCACCACCACTTCAGCTCTCCAGGCTGTTGTGTTTGTCTCCTCACATGCCCAAATTGTGTTGAAAGCAGAGGGCAGCAGCATCTTTGGTCATAAGTATGGATGGGCAGGAACAGCAATACAAACTCAAAAAAGCCAGAAACAGCCCAATCAGCTGTTTGCAAATGCCTTGTTCCTGAGGCTGCATTGTAAACAAACAGGTGGTCATTGCAAGCCTCGTTCGTTGCTATTCGTCAAGCCAGACAATCTGGCACCTGCAATCAATTCCCTTAGCAACCGGAAACAGGGACTGCCTGAACTCTGTCTGAACTCGTTGCCTTGGAAACCCCAATCTAAGCCCAATTTAACTTGATAGGCAGGTCTTCCTTTCAAATGTGGAGCTCCAAATTTGTTACAAGGAAGCAAAGAGCATGGGGGAGGGGGGGCTCCCACCTCTGGTTTTGCAGAAAGTGAGGGAGAAACAGTTACTGTTGACATTTTGAGAGAGAGACAGGGTGAGTACACTGGAGCTTGAATTTTCTTTGTGTGTGGTGTGATAGGGATCTACCACTTCAAGTTCCAGGGCTGCTGCCTGGCTCTTGGCCAAGCTATTCTTTATTATTGGTACATTTCGGGCTGCCTGCTCACGTAAGGTTTCTGGGAGTGGTGTGGTAGGGATCTTGATGGCTGGAGGAGGGCCTGCTGGCCCCCACGAACAACAAACAACTAACATGTTCGTGAACAGGTCATGTTCGTCAATGTTCGTGGTTTGTTGATGGCAACGAACAACGAACACCATATTTGGTTTTTTTTTCTGTTTGTGCCCATGTCTAGTCATAAGCCACAGGCTGGTCAAAGGGGGAGGATTGATTCATTCAACTGTAATTTAACGGTTTTAGTCAAAATTGGCTGATTGCAGAATGTGGGAAAGCTGCTGGGGTGACGCAAACAACCCTGGAGTGCTCCTGTCACGTGCTCCACAGCCCAATTTAGCCCACTGTGGAGCATGGGAGTGCTGCCAGGAGGGGCCTGGAGAGATCCTGTGCTTCACAGCAGGCCAATTTAGGCTGCAAATGGGCCTGGTTCACATGCTGCGCCCGCTGGGAGCACACCTCAGGAGGTTCATACCCCCACCTTTCCCCTCATTTCATTGTTGCTTTCCTAGCTAGGAAGCTGCCTGGGGCATTCAACGAAGCCAAGCTGATCACCTTCAGCATGCTGGTCTTCTGCAGTGTTTCGGTGTCTTTTGTGCCCGCCTACCTGAGCACGAAGAGGAAATACATGGTGGCAGTGCAGGTTTTCTTGATCTTGGCCTCCAGCCTGGGCTTACTGGGCTGCATCTTTCTTCCCAAGTGCTACATCATTCTCCTGAGGCCTCATCTGAATACAAAAGAACACCTGATGATGAAAAATAAAAATGAGGTATGATTTTGAGTACATTCTTTTTCATGTTTGAACTCTGTGTCTGAATGAGCCCAATGTACTTGTCTTGGGAGTTTACTCCCCTAGGCTGGCATAGATGAAATCTTTCTTACTTTCACACATATTACAAAACAAACTACTAATGCACAATCATGTACAATGCATCATGACATGAGATATCTTTAAGCCATTTTTAAAAATTCTTTACATTTATCCTTTTATTGCAACCTGATTCTCTTTATTCCAAAGAGAATAGACTACTGTCATGCACTCTGCATAGGTCTCATGGTGGCAGTGCAGGTTTTCTCTACTTTGGCCTCCAGTCTGGGCTTACTGGGCTGCATCTTTCTTCCTAAATGTTCCACCATTATCCTGAGGCTTCATTTTAATACAAAACGAGATCTAATGTTGAAACATAAATGTAGTATTTGGAGTATATTATTTCTAATGTTTGAAATCTGTGTCCACCTCATTATGAAACCAATCTATTTTTTTAGGAGTTTACTGCAGTAAGCTGTCTTTAGATCAAATCTTTCTTACTTTCCCCGTCATTTAATGCTGGGTTAACAGTTTTAATCAGAAAAGTCCCCAAGGGCAGAAGGCTTTCTGGGCAAGATTAAATTTCTCCTGGTGCTCCTTGACCCACTATCTTTGGTGGACACAATGAGTGGTCCAGCACCATGACACCTAAGCAAAGGACATCAGCAGCAGACGGCCACTGAATGAGCATGAACCAGCTCCACATGTCTGGCACCTTCTCCGTGAGGCTCTCTCTTAATTGCTTTTTCTTTCCAATTTTCACCCTAATCTGCATAACATGAGCCATTGTGGCAGCTGGGGGCTCAGAGGCTGAAAAAGATGCATCCCTCCTCAAACCCATGTGTGCATCAGATCTTCACAAGGAGAGACCACTCCCCTCCCCTCCTATCTGCTTTGGAAATGCTTGGAAGTCAGATTTGAGACTGCAAATCGAAAGATACTTCCCTTGGAGCAAGGACTATTCAGTAAAATGCATCTGAGTAGACCTGTTCAGGATTGCCTGCTTATTCTTTCATGGCTCTCTTTTTGTCAGAGGCAAATGACAAACGTGTCCCTACTCTCCCCTTCCAAAAATAATATTACCTGCTCCCAGAGCAAAAGGAAAACATGGGGAAAACATAGGTCTGTTTGGGAGGGTGGGGTGAGGGTGTGTGTGTGTGGGGGGGGGGTCAGCCTTCCTTCCCTTCCTGTGGCACCCATTTTAAATACTGTGTTCAAGCAGTGGAGGGCTGTTTGGTACAGAGAATAGCTACTGACATCAACATTTAAAAAGCATTTGTTAAAAAGAAAACGGTCACACATACTGTTAAGCACAGCAACAAATTCAGAAAGGGATCCCAAAAGAACGGAGTAAAAACACAATTACTCTGTCCCTCACTCTGTACACACCAGTCCAGATCATATTCTTAACTTGTAAATTAAAGGGATCTAAAGGCTTCCCATTACCACACAGGCTATGTTCCAGCCTGCAGTCAACCACGTGGCAATGACCACTTTCAGGAGTCAGGTATGTCAGCCCTTTCAGCCTCCAAATAAAATCACCAAAAGAGAACTTCCTCTCTGTGCCAGGGGATTTTATTATCTCTGCTTAGCCTCTCCCTGGACAGGTCAAAGAAATCTTTCTTGAAGTCTTCAGGAAGGGATTTTCTCATCGACAAAGAGGGTTGTGGTTCTCGAAAACTTATGCTACAATAAATTTGGTTAGTCTTAAAGGTGCTACTGGACTCTTTACTATTTTGCTACCACAGACTAACTCCTCTGGATCTACAATCCGTACATTAATCCTTAAACATTCTTTTCTCTCCTATCTCTGGCATAAGAACACCAGTTCTGCTTTTGCCTTTTACCCTGACATAGCAGAACACAAAACTATGTACATCAAAGCAGCTGTGAATCAACAATGCTGTCCTAAAAGAAGGTCAGGTTCACAGGATGATAACATCTGACTTGGGACTAGAGACCCCGTTGAATTGCTTCCTGTGTACAAATACAACCAGCCTCTAACATGTTTTGCTCGATATTCCTTGTCTTTATTGTTTAGACCCTGCCTCCTTCTAGGTGAGAGCGCTGAGAGCTGTCCACCTGGATACACCAAGGTGATTAAGGAAGGAGAACCTAGTTGCTGCTATGACTGTTCTCCATGTGTTGAAGGGACAGTCTCTGGTCAGGAAGGTAAGTCACATACCAGAGCCCCAGTCGGAAGGAGGATGGAGAGGGTTCCATCCTAGCCTCAGCTTGTCCCCTTTGGCTCATTTTATCAGTCACTGCAATTGGAACCACGTACAAAGTGCCTTATGTCAAGTCAGATTTTCAGATAATTTCTCCTCTACTTTCCCTATTTGATGGGCATTCATTGACCAGAGTCTAAGAACTATAGCAGCACTCTTATCTGAGGTTGTTCTGGGTAGTGGTGCTAAGTATTAAACCCAGAATATTCTGCAATGAAGGAGTGGAATCTGACTCTGAAAATTTCCCATCTCCATCCCTATTATTCTTTGTTAGTTCCTGGCCTCTCCCCAGTGCTATCTTGTCATGCTTTTCTGTCATGTTAACACTTCCAAATATATGTTCTTGATGGATGTAAAAGAACCAATGTTATCATGGATGAAAAGTAGATGTGGTGATACTGAAGTTAATATGCTCTTTTCAGATCTAAGTCATTGCAATAAATGTCCAGAAGATCAGCATCCAAACTACCTCAGTAAGAAGGACGGAGGGAACTTCCGGGAAGCAGCAGCCTAAGAATACCAATCTGGAGACATACAGGAAGGACAGAAGAAAGGAGGAAAGAAGGATCGCACTGTGCCATCTATCTAACTGTCAGACCCACTGCCCCTTCCAGGTATTCTGTGTCTCCTACTTTCTCTGTACACAAGACATGGTATTTCCAACACTTATTGGCTGTTTTAAATGTTGGTCATTTGCATATTCCTGAACATTCTTTTCTGTTTAAAAAAAAAAACAGCAGTTGTCTCTCTGCCTATCAACTGAGAACATGTAGTCTGTTAGCGAAGTCAGTATTTCTTTCACAATGTAATTCTTTCTTATGTTTCCTAATAAAGTTAAGTCTTTGTTTTTAAGCTCAAACCCCTCATTGTGTCAATTGTTTTTTTTTTAAGGAAATAACCAACTAGGTTCAGGCGATGGTGCTCAGCACCCGGGGTGCTCTTTCACAGCACCACCCAGCCCGGCACGTAATGGCCTGATCTGGACACCCCTGATCACTGAGATACCTCAGGGAGTTTGCCATATAATCCTCCCTAACCTAAGCAACCCACCCTATTCTTGCCAGCTAGTTGTGGCCTAACCAGCTTTCAACCAGGCCTATTTAAATTCCTGACAGAACAACAAAATACAAGCATGAATCCTTACCAAGTATAAATCTAGTTAGTGTTTATATATTGCATATGAAATAAACATTTATACTCACAAACAATACCATATATAGGTTTCAATATTGGCCTTAATAGTTACAAACTCTTGTTAAAAGAAGATACACGACCAATTATAAACAAACCAGTTACAAAAGTACAATAAACATCTTCAATTATCTCCTGGAAAATGATAAATACATCCTCTAGAAGGTTTGCTGGCAGAAATCCATAGTAAATATCTTAGTAGTTTGTTAAAGAATGGTGACTCATCCTCTGGAAAAATTTGGCTGGCATTGAATAGCTTTCAAAGGTGTCTGATGTTTTTCACCATTCAATTCATGTGAGAGGAAAACACATGGAAGATCTTAAAGCATGGTTTCTAGTGGACACCTTCCTCAGGAAGATACAACAAGCATCCAGTGAACACTTCAGAGACATCAGGATTACCTGGCCCAAGCCCAGCACTGCTGCTTTCACAACTCTAAGCACATGATTTAAAACACACCAAAGTAATAATCACTAACAACTGCAATGGCTGCCACAAAAATATGTGAATTGCACAGTCACACAAAAACACTTTTTAGGTTTCCCTCCAGAATCCCCCAGCCAATCTTTGTGAATTACAATTAATTTGAGATTTGTCTGTCTTGTATCAGTCTGGGTTACAGGCCTTTTTTTCAGTGGGAACGCAGTGGAATGGAGTTCTGACACCTCTTGAGTCCAGTGGCCCCGCACCCTGATCTCCAGATAAAGATCAGTTCCCCTGGAGGAAATGGCCATTTTGTAAGGAGCCCCGTGTGTTTCTCCCTCATTTTCCTCTTGAGAGTTCCACCACTTGAGTTGTTCAAGAAAAACTGCAAGAGTAGAAGAGGAGGTGGAGTGGCGTTGTATGTGAGGAGAGGGCTTGATTGTCAAGAAGTTATGGAGAATGGGGCGGACAGCCCGGTGGAAAGTATATGGGTAGAAATAAGGGGAGGAAGGACAAAGGGTATTGTTGTTGGAGTCTGCTACAGACCACCCGACCAGCGAGAAGAAATGGATGCTGCCCTCTTTGAACAAATTGGCAGAGTATCCAGACATCAGAACCTTGTAATTATGGGTGACTTCAACTTCCCCGATGTGTGCTGGGAGACAGGCTCAGCAAAGCGTCATGAATCACGCAATTTCCTGACCTGCCTGGCCGATAATGTCCTTTTTCAAAAGGTGGAGGAAGCTACAAGGGGTTCGGCCATACTAGACTTGATATTAACCAACAGGGAAGAATTGGTAGATGAGATGAAGGTGGTGGGGACCTTAGGGGGAAGTGACCATGTCCTTCTTGAATTCCAGTTGCTGTGGGGAGCCAAGGAAGTTCATAGCCAGACTCGTAGGTTAGATTTTCATAGGGCCAACTTCGATGAACTCAGAGGCTTGATAAGAGTCATTCCATGGGGGAGTGTGCTGGAAGGGAAAGGAGCGAGTGAATGGTGGGCCATTCTCAAACACGAGCTTTTGCAAGCTCAAGCCTTCACTATCCCAGCAAGACGGAAACATGGTAAGGGCTCCAAGAAACCGATGTGGATGCACAGAGAGCTTCAGAATAAGCTAAGGGAGAAAAAGGAAATGTTCAGGAAATGGAGAGAAGGACAGACCTCTAAAGAGGAGTATATGAGGGTTACTAGGTACTGCAGATCAGCCATCAGAGAGGCCAAAGCTCAGTACGAGCTGGGTCTGGCCAGGAGGGCTTGCTACAACAAGAAAAACTTCTACAGATATGTGAGAAGCAAACGCAAGGTAAAAGAGGCAATTGGACCGTTGTTGGGAGTAGATGGAGAAACTCTGGTGCAGGACAGAGAAAAAGCAGACAGGCTTAATGACTTTTTTGCCTCTGTTTTCTCCCTGAAGAACTCAGGCACATCTAGAGATAGTAGAAAATGTGGCAGGACACCTGAGTGGCTAATTGACATTGACAGAGAGGTAGTGGAGAGGCATCTGGCTGCACTGGATGAATACAAATCCCCTGGGCCGGATGGGGTGCACCCAAGAGTGCTGAAAGAACTTTCCAGAGAACTTGCAGAACCCCAGTACATCATCTTCAAGGCCTCCTGGAGGACTGGGGATGTGCCACAAGATTGGAGAAGAGCGAATGTTATCCCAATCTTTAAGAAAGGGATGAAGGATGACCCGGGAAACTACAGGCCGGTCAGTCTGACTTCTGTTGCTGGGAAGATATTAGAACAGATTTTAAAGGGATCAATCTGTAAGCATCTGAAGGACCGCTCAGTGATCCGGAGAAGTCAGCATGGTTTTGTTCCTAACAGATCCGGCCAGACCAACCTGGTTTCCTTCTTCGATCGAGTGACCAGCTTACTGAATCGGGGGAACTCTGTTGACGTGATTTATCTGGATTTCACTAAAGCTTTTGATAAGGTCCCCCATGACATTCTGATGGGCAAACTGGAAGACTGTGAAGTAGACTATAGGACAGTTCAGTGGATAGGGAACTGGTTGGAGGACCGCACTCAAAGAGTGGTGGTCAACGGCGTTTCATCAGATTGGAGGGAGGTGTCCAGTGGGGTGCCGCAGGGCTCGGTTTTGGGCCCGGTACTTTTCAATATTTTTATCAATGATCTGGATGAAGGAGTGGAAGGGCGGCTCATTAAATTTGCTGATGATACCAAATTGGGAGGGGTAGCAAACACCCAAGAAGATAGAATTAAAATTCAACAAGACCTGAATACTCTGGAGAAGTGGGCAGCTGTGAATAGGATGCAATTCAACAAAGACAAGTGCGCAGTATTACATCTGGGCCACAAAAATGAGAAGCGCAAATACTGGATGGGGGATACACTTCTGGGCAGTAGTATATGTGAAAGGGATCTTGGGGTAAGAGTGGACTGTAAACTGAATATGAGCAGTCAGTGTGATGCGGTGGCAAAAAAGGCTAATTCAATCCTGGGTTGTATCAAAGGGGCCATAGCATCGAAATCGCAGGAGGTCATAGCCCCTCTCTATACTGCCTTGGTCAGGCCACACCTGGAGTATTGTGTGCAGTTCTGGAGGCCTCACTTCAAAAAGGATGTGGACAAAATCGAGAGGGTGCAGAGGAGAGCGACGAGGATGATCAGGGGTCTGGAGACTGAGCCCTACGAGGAAAGGCTGAGGGCCTTGGGAATGTTTAGTTTGGAGAAGAGGAGGTTGAGGGGGGGACATGATTGCTCTCTTTAAATATTTGAAAGGCTGTCATTTGGAGGAGGGCAGGGAGCTGTTCCAGTTGGCAGCAGAGGGTAGGACGCGAAGCAATGGGCTAAAACTACATGCACAAAGGTACCGACTAGATATTAGGAAAAACTTTTTCACCGTCAGAGTAGTTCAAAAGTGGAATCAGCTGCCTAGGGAGGTGGTGAGCTCCCCCTCACTGGCAGTTTTCAAGAAGAGGCTGGATGAATACTTGTCAGAGATGCTTTAGGCTGATCCTGCACTGGGCAGGGGGTTGGACTAGATGGTCTGTATGACCCCTTCCAACTCTATGATTCTATGATTCTATGACCTCTTTTCCCAGAAAAAAAGCCCTGTGGAAGCCTAACAATAGCCCCCTTCCCAGGACTGCCATGTGGTCTCTTTGAGCTCTCCAGGAGAGGAAGAGAAGGAGTGGGCCTCCTGTGCTGCAAACTCCTGCCTCTTTCTTACGCTAAGGAAGTCTTGGGGCTCTTCTAGTCTCAAGAACGTTCTCACCTGCACATTCTTCTGCTACAGAGGTGGAAGTTTTAAAAATCAGCTTGCAAAAAATGGCTATATGGCTGTGTGCACAAGACCAAGGGCCCTAAGTAAATCTTCTCTCAACATTCCTGCAAACGATTTATGCATTCAAAGTATTTATGCATTTAAACTTTAACCCCCTCTTCAGCTGGCTTGCAAAATGCCCCAGCAAGTTGAGGCAGGCCAGAGGGAAGGAAAATAACCAAGGGGGACTCATCTCTGGACGATGCAGAGTTGCAGTACTGCTAAGAGATGCCGGGGCTCCGGGAGGAAAGGGAATATGGTGAGTGGGGTCACGAGACACATGACATGACCTCTTTAGAGAGGTGCCAGAATAGCATTCCAATGTGTTCCCCCTGAAAAAAAAGCCCTGGTTTTCCAAGATGCAAATGCTTTGTTTTGGAGCCTGCAAACCCCATTCACACTTGGGCCGTTCCCACATGGCTTACCTGAAGCCGGGCCATGGCGCAACGTTGTGGATCATTCCGGGGAAAACGCGAAATACTGCGTTTTCTCGCGCGAGTTTTGCGCGACGCCGGCGAGTTTTGCGCCCGGCTTCAGGTAAGCCGTGTGGAAACAGCCCAGCTGCAGTTCTCTCCAGCACTCTTTTTGATCTTCACAGAGAGGGGCATTTTTCCTTGAGCAGCTGGTTGTTCAGGTAAAGGGGCTTCCTCGGGAATGCTTCCTCTCCCCCTTCCCCCCTTCCAAGATTGTGTAAAAATCATTTTATTCTCCGTTCCTTATTCTCCCATTTTCCTCCTCACAAGATCGTGTAAAAATCATTTTATTCTCTCCCCCCCACCCCAATTTTGGAAGGACTTGCTTTTAAATGCAACCCTTTTGTAGTCTCTGATGTCTCGGGATGATGCGTTGTTCTGTGTGTGCTCTGTAGCCTGTGTGTTTCAAGTAGCACCTTTAAAATGTTTTTTTTTTACCCACCCAAATATTCTGTTGGGCTGCTTATACAAATTATACTCTTGCTTTAATTCTCAAGCCTCTCTGCAAGAGGCATCCTTATAAATAATCCGTCAAACAATATTAAATAAAAGTATTAGCAAACTTCTCATTAGCCTGGAGCTAGGTGAATAAACAGAAGTATTTTGATTTTTCTGTTCTCTTTTCAACACATTTAAGGAGATGTGGAACCTTTCACAGATACTTTAGGTCAGAAAAGAATCGCTTGCCAATTGTGAGGGAATGGTGTTTGGGCTGAACTCCTCAAATTACACTTTTTTACATCAGCAAGATCTTGCCCACATTCCCTGAGTCATTGGCAGTGCACATGCAGAAGGTCTCTAGGTATGCCCCCGGTATCTCCAGTTAAGGAATCTGAGGGCCTAATACACAAAATATTTTTCCTTGGGTATGTTTCTGGGTTGAGTCATGCTTCCCAGCTGTGCATGAGTCTGAGAGAGTCAAACCAGATATTACCTTTTTGTAGGAGTTGGCACAGGTTTTCACTTGATCCCCGCAACCTCACAGCAGCTGTGGGGAACTACTTTTTTTAAGAAGAGGTAAAACAGCTCAGAACAGTACGGGGGCAGGGGGAAGGGGCTCCTGCCTCCCTCCAAGCAGTTTTCTCATGCTAAAACCACTGGTGATTGCATTATTTTGCCTATTCTGCTGCTCCGAGTGGAGTATTCTGCAGTGAAAATGGGAAAAGCACTCCCCCCAACACTGTTTTGGCACAGAAAAAGGGCTTGGGGAAGGAAGCAGCAGTGGAGCCCTTCCCCCCTGCAGTGGCATTCCAAGCCCATTTGGGCTCTCCTCCCCCCTTTTAAAAAGAAACCATTCCCCACAATGGCTCTGGGTCCTGTGCTCTGCAGGCTGGCCATACTTGGGTTCCTCTGGACTGGACTGGACTGGACTGGACTGGTCTGGCGATTTGCCTCCTTTTTTGTATCTCAGCCTGAGTCTTCCACCAACACTGCAGTTATGAAGTGGGAGTGGGTCCTGAGGGGCTACGGGCCCAGGTTCACATCCTGGGTGTCAAAGGCCTACTGGTTATCTTCCAGGCTGGTGGCAAGGTCTCCCTGGCAGGCTCCGGCAGGATAGACTCCAGTACTTCTGGAGCATGGCTGGCAGGTGCCTCTGAACAACAGGATCCTTCCTGATCCCTCCAGTTTTCCTGGGTCCCTGTCTTGGGTCCTCAGGCTCGTCCTGTGAGCCCTCCAAGTCAGAGTCACTGGGCTGGTCAGAGAGGGTCATGACACTTTGTAGCTGCATGGAACACAAGTTGGCTCTTTGGTGAACTTGTGAAAAAAGTATCATCTGGTTTGGCTCTGGTTGAGATCAGAAGCACAGCATGTAGGGAGAAGAGGCTCCAGCTTTCCCCTCCGTGCCATTTCCCCCAACTGAAACCCTGTCCGCCGTATATGAATGCATAGAATCATTTAATTGAAAACTTAATGACAGTAGTATTTTGTTTGGTGCCTGAAAGCTAAAAAATTGTTCATATTAAACCCCAGAGAGTTCCCTCCCCCTCATTGCTCTGTGAGTTGTGGAATTCAGGGTGCTACTGACATCTACTCACCCCTATAAAGAAGGGGTCTGCTTCTCATTTCTTTCATGACTCTACCATTAGGCCCTTAACTAGGGTTGCCAGGTCTCCCAGCCATGAAAACGTGTGACGGGGAGGGTGTAGCGCACCCTGTTATGGAGACCTACCTCTTGCACATGCCTCAGAGCACTTCTGCATTGCAAATGATGTCATTCCTGGCACGATGCAAAAGTGCTCTGGAGAGCGCTGGAGTGTGCTCCGTGTGTGTGTGTGTGTGTGTTTCTTGCTTCCTTCCCTCACCTCCCCCCCACTGACCATATGGGAGGGGCAGAGGCTGGGAGTGACCGATGCCCTTAACACTTTAATCTCCTCCTCATCCTGCTACTATAGAGCAGCAAAGCATATATATTAAACATTGTCCCATCCATGTAGATGTGAGTCAAAGATACTGTCCTAAAAGAGGGCCTGGCACACTTGCACTAACCTGGGACTAGAGAGGTTGTTTCTACAGAATAACCACAAGCACCTAACACAGTTTGCCTGATAGTCCTTGACTTTATGTTTAGACCGTGCCTCATTCCAGGTGCACTAAAAGCTGCCATCCTGCATATGCCAAGATGATAGAGGAAGAAGAGTCTCTCGGTTGCTCAGCTGGGCAGTGAAGAAAAATCCAGGGAGAAATGGGGGGAATCAGTGTTGCTGGCAATGCCATATCATCCTGCTTTAGCATTCACCCCAAATGCTATCATTAAAACTCTATGGGTTGTCCCGGAATGGCTGCCGCAAAGTTGCTACATAGCCCAGCCCCATGGAAGTCTCCTGCCATTTGCCAGCCTTGGGTTGGAAACTCTACTTGTCCTTCTCAGTACATCAGTGGTCTGAGTCTCCATGAGTGGCTAAGACAGAGAAGTGTTGGCAGCAATTGGAGTCACACAGAAAGGACTTTGATTTGGCCCAGCTCATGTTTTGCTTGGCAGCAAGCGCAGTACCCATAGTTCAGTGTTTGACCCTACTGTTTCCCCTGCATTGGGGGTCCAAGACAGCTTGCAACAACATCATGCCCACTGCTAGCCCGTGTGCTGGCCCAAGAGGTTTTTTGCCTCCTAGGCCCGTTCCCTGGGTGTTTCCCCCCACTGGTCAGGTGAGTGGTTGGGCGGGGGCAGAGGCTGGGTGCAGAGAATCCCCATCCCCATCAGGTGACCTGGCCACCTTATTCTGACCTCCATTGATCTGACCCATTAAAGAGTAGAGAGCCACTGCTATGAGTCTCACAAACATGTTTTTTCTGCCATGCACCTGCATATGGAGTCACACAGTGTCAAAGACATTGCAGAGGTGGCACTTTCCACTAAAATGAAGAAAATCATGGTAATTTACTATTCCTCCCACTAATGCTTGAGGGATTTCTCCCAGCAACACCTTTGAAGAAAATAACGTAAACAGTGGACTTTAGAACAGCGAGAGACAACAACTTTTTGAACTGTGCTTGAAAAGGCACGTTCACAAATAATTCCTGAGAACCTGGGCAGGGGGGAGACAAGACTCAACACCATCCCGTTGGATAAGAAGCCACCAGTAGCCTCCGTCTGGATTGGTAATAGTCCTTGGATCCTTGGTGGCAGAAGAGGGTCTGGCTTCTTTGGGTTAACTGGCTGTGTGATTGAGAGCTGTCACACAGGGGACGCGGCTTGAGCTGGCACACCCAGGATGGCACTGCTGCTGTTGCTGCTCTCTCAGCTGCTTGCACATCTCTCCTGCAGGGCTCTGAAGGCAAAGTGCCCCTTCACTCTGATCAGTGATCGAAGGAGCCCGCTGAATTATTACAGGCCAGGGGACTTTGTCATCAGCGGGATCACATCTACAGCAAACACCGTCTTTAGTCCATATATTTTCTCCAAGCCTCCGTCTACTAGTTTTAGAGCGTAAGTAACAATGTATTTAATGCTACTCAGCAAGATTATGATTTCATACCCTCTTTACCATGGATGGTTCCTGGTTTCTGGGATCAATCCTTGGAAAATTGTATCACTTTTGTCGAACTGGTCTGATTCAGCATGGCTCTTCTAATGTTGTTATATTGCTTTTGATCTTTGGTGAGATCTGTGAATTTATAAACAGTAATGCCCAATTTATATGCCCAGCTAGTGCTGCAACTGGTGAGCTCATCCTCAGCTGTTAAGTATCATAACACATTATTGTATCAAAAGCTATTTTCTGTGAATAGAATTATTCTTTTGGGATCATTTGGATATGACGTGTCAGTGCATATTCCTTTCTGTTCTCTGCGAAAATGCCTGTTCTGTCCTAAGTATAACCATTTCCATTGTATAATGAAATGTTCACTTGAATATTAGTAATTTTTGAAAGGCAGGATTATTTCTTAACACATTTGCTTCAGAACAAACCCAGGCTAAAATCCCCATGCTGTCACAACAGTTGACCTTGACCCATCATTTGACTGGGGTGTTGTGAAGATAAAATGGAGAAATATAAGGTCATAAGATCCATGCTGGATTGGACCAAACGAATTGTCTGGAAGATACACAAACAAGGCACAGAGAGCAAAACCTTCCCCTATTGTGGTCCCCCAGCAGGTAGCATTTGGAGGCAGCTGAATGGTACCTGTCACAGGATGCTGCTGAGACTGTGAGTTTCATGGAGGAAGGGAAGGACAAAATGCAGTTAGCAGATGGATAGGAGCCAGAGCAGGACTGGCTACTGCAGAAGAACTCTAGGGCATCAAGTGGGCAGAGCCTGCAGCAAGCCCAGGCAATAGTTCTTGGTGATAATAAAAGTGTTTGGTTTTAGCCTGTCTTGGGAAGAGATCTCTGGACAGGATCAAGGAAGTTGTTGTACCAGCTGGCTCCGCTCTGGCTAAGGCCCAGTGTAGGATGCTGTTACTTTAATTTGCTAATAGAGCGAAGGGCTAGACTCTCCACCGAAAGCTTCAAGAATGGCAACTGTTTTTAAAAGCTGAGTGCTGTCACCCCATGCTATCATTTAAACAGAGCAAGCACCAGAAAAGTTAACGTGGCCTGTTACAACAATTTCTTTCTTTCAAGGCTACGCACTGCTCCGCTCCAGCTTTAAGAATGCCCTGTGCCCTGTTTTGTTTTTGAAAGTGGAATGGCATTGGCAATGCAGCCAATCTGTCTCTGCCACTACTGTGTTAGGATCAGCTATTGTACTTCAGGCTCTGGATATGAAGTAGCAGAAATTGAAATCTAAAGGGGAAAGCCAGAGATTTCTATTGCCTGAAAGGGCCCTTAGTGGAAAGAAAGCAGGGTTTGGATATGTGAATGTTGACTATCAGAGGAAAGGTGACCAAATACATTCCTTTGCAGTGTACGAGGGATGAAGTACTTTAACCTCCTGCCCTTCCTGTTTGCCACTGAGGAAATGAATAGAGACCCCAGTCTCCTACCCAACATCACTCTGGGGTACAACGTCTATGAGAACTATTTCAATGCAAGGATGACTTATGATGCAGTGATAGACCTGCTGTCTGGTGGACAGAATAATATTCCAAACTACAGCTGTGGAGGAAGGAATAATCTCTCGGCTGTTCTTGAGGGGGCCGACTCTGAAACCTCCAGCCAGATTGCAGACATGTTAAGCATCTACAAATTGCCGCAGGTACGGGTCTTATGGGGAGGGGAACTTTGTTTAACAATGCCATCCTAAGCCATGTTACACCCTTCTCTGCTCATCAACTTCAATGGACTTAGAAGTGTATGTGGTAAAACAGACCCAAAAGGCCCTTGTTTTTGGCATGTGGAATGTATTCAGCTGTCCCAGTCTTAAGCAGTTAGAGGGCCAAGCTACACATGACGAATGACACTTGAACAGCAAGTGGATTGAGTGGAGGGCAAGTGAACAGGGAGAAATACACTTGCCGTTCAAGTGTCATTCGTCATGTGTAGCTTGGCCCAGAGCCAATCAGCAATAGGGGTGGGTGGGGGATGAAGAGGAAGAGTATGTTCTTGCTACCAATCATGCCAGCTCCATTTGGGGCTCGGACAGCGGGTTTTAGGCAGCAGCTCCTGCCCTCTCAAACAGGGCGAAGGCCACCCAGGGGTGGTAGTGGAGGGGGGGGCACTGACTGTGGGTGTTCACAGTTTTGATCAGGGTCCCAAAATCACCAAGGCTGTGAACTCTATCCCAACACAACTGGGTTAACTTTTCACTGCCACCAATTGGTCATTAGCTAGAAGTGTTTTTGTCTGGAGACCTATGACAAGACCCTCTATTTCTCCATGTTAAAAATCATTTTGCCTTCTCCATATCCAGCTTGGAAGTTAGGAAACTCACTCTGGAGAGATTATTATAGGTAACCAGCCTCTCATGTCTTTTCCTTGAACCTAGTAACAGCAACATTTGATTTATATACTGCCCTTCAAGACAACAATGCCACACTCAGCATGGTCTACAAAGTGTGTTATTATTATCCTCACAACAAGCACCCTGTGAGTTGGGTGGGGCTGAGAGAGCTCCTAGAAGCTGTGACTGACCCAAAGGTCACCCAACTAACTTCAAGTGGAGGAGTGGGGAAACAAACCCGGTTCTCCAGATTAGAGTCCTGCTACTCTTAACTGCTACACTAAACTGGTAAACATAAGATATATTTAGGGTTTAGATGGATGCAGGGGCCCAATATATGCCACTTTTCAGAAAAGGAAATTTTTATCTTTACTTATATTGGGGGTCATTGGTTACAAATATATCGGTAACAAAGGAAAATAAATAAGTACAATTTTACTAAAAAGGAAGATTTGGCTTTTCCCAGGTGTGTTTTCAAGAAAAAAAGGGGGGGGATGATCTGCTTCTCCCAGAGAGGTCTTTCTTTCCAGATGAGATGGCAGCGGCTGGCAGGAGAGGAAGTCTTGCTTGGGGGGGGGGGGTCACATGCTGTTCTTCTGGCCCTGAGATCAGGCAAATGATTGGTGATCTTCCCTTCCTGGCAAACAGCTCTGTTGTGATCCTTATTATTGCCTGGCTCACCTGATGCCTGGAGAAGGCATTCCTGGACCCAAATGTCCTAAACAACTACTGCCCAGTGGCTAATATTCCACTGTTGGGCAAGGTGCTCAGAGAAACAAAAGCAAACAAGCCATGCAATCTAACTAATAAATGTTTCTATTGTAAATCAATCAAATTTAAAGCAATATTATAGTCAACCTATACACACACACACACACACATACAGAGGGTGGGTGATTACAGAAGGCAAAGCATCATATAAAAGTAATTCAAATATAATTGCAAGAAGGTTTTCAGTGCAATAAATTCCTTTAAAGAAACTGTGTATATGGTCTCATATGATAACAATGATAGGCGGCAGAGTAGAATTGATACACAACTGCGACGGGAAGCCAGCAATCTGCCCGTTTCATCTCTTCATCCTGGCAGTCGTTATATCACAGTCCAAGCATATACACTTCCACTAGTCACTCAATATTCTTGCCTTTAGCATCTGCCTTCCATTTTGGTGCATTTATTAGTTAGATTTCACGGCTTGTTTGCTTTTGTTTCTCTGTATATTACCGTGATACTCTCTACTTGCTTATGGGCAAGGTGCTCAGGCAGGTGAAAGCTACACTGCTTCAGGACATCTTGGAAGAGACGGATGATGTAGACCCATTCCTACTAGATTCAGGCTAGGTTTTGAGGTAGAAACAGCCTTGGTTACCCCAGCTAATTAACTTCTCTGGGAGAATGATGGGGAGGTGTATCCCTGTGGATTGTTGATTATAGTTTCTATTAATTTGCTTATGACAGACATTAGGCTAACTGTAATTTCTTGGTTCCCTTCTAGAGCCCCTTTTAAAAATCAGTGTAACATTTGCTATTCTCCAATCCTCCAGTACAGTGGCTGATCTCAGTGAAATTTCATTACAGGTGAAAAAGTGTGAGAGTTTGGTCTTGATAACTCCAGTCTCCTCCTTTCCTTTCTAGATCACTCATAGTTTTGATAATTATGTTCTCAAAGATGAAACTCCATCCCCTTTTTTCTACCAGATGGCCTCCAAGCAAGAAACATATTTCATGGGGATTGCCAAGATACTCCTGCATTTCAGATGGACGTGGGTTGGTCTCCTTGCTCCAGACAATCCCACAGGAGAAAGATTCCTGAGGACCTTGACCCCTGTGATCATCAGGAGTGGGATTTGCATTGCCTTCACAGAAAGCATCCCAGAAATAAAATCACACAATATAAAATACCGCATATATTTATTTTCCATGCAGAGAAAATGTAATGTGTTTGTTTTACATGGAGATTCCCTCTCCATAATTGTTGTTGGATTTTTGATAAAACATGCTGAACAGAACAGAAAATCCAGCGTGGGGAAAGTTTGGATCACAGCAGTCCTGCTTGATCTCAGCATGAGGTGGTTTTTCAAATACTTTGATACCCAGCACATCCATGGTTCTTTCTCCTTTTTGAAACGGACAAACATCAAGACCAAATATGACAATTTGGAATCATTTCTCTCTACCATCAATAAAATAGGAGAGGAAGCATTTCATTGTTCATATTTTAATCATGGTTGGTCTGTGAAAGGCTGGATAAGATGCAGAGAGAAAGAGGAAGTGGAAACTCCATCTCAGGATGAGCTTGAAAGTATCCTGTCTCAAGACAGCTATTCCATCTACAACTCCATCCAATTGGTGGCACAAGCCTTGAATGCTGCCTACTTGTCGAGATCTAATCAGATTTTGAAGAATGACCGGCTGGGACTTCAGAAAGTTCAGCCATGGCAGGTATTTGTTTTGTCTAAGTTCATAGGAATATTGTGGGGAGTAGCCGAACATAGTCATGTCCTCCATATATCTGTCCAACCTCATTTAAATTTATCTAAAGCAATGGCTGTCGCCTCATCTTGTGGAAGTTTGTGACAGAAGTCATCTACCTCTTTCTCCCTGTTCACTTGCCCTCCACTCAATCCACTTGCTGTTCAAGTGTCATTCGTCATGTGTAGCTTGGCCCTGAGTCCCCATCTTGATAATACAGTCCTCTCATTTGAGTAAAAAGCTGTTTCAAATAGTTCGGTTTTGCACCAGTGCTAATATGTCAAAATATATATTTTAGCTGTTTCCGCTCACAGCGTTTGACCTGTTTCTGACAACGTTGGGATGCATTTCTTTGTGTTTCCCCATAGAAACATGGTGCATTCCTATGCTTCTTGGGGCTTCAGAGGAACCAAAATTTGGAATGAGACACTCTATAATAGTGATGAATTCATTTTGGAGACAAGCCATTCCCATTTCTAGACTTGTACCTAGAGATATACCTTAAAAATCAAAGCTGGTAATTCAGAGAACCCGATAGACCTATTGTTATAACATGTTCTTGCTCTCACAGTCTCATTCTGTTAGCCTTGAACACAGATCTGTACAAAACTCCATTTTTGCTCCCTTTCTTCTAAGTTTTCAGGGATGCTTAATTGAAAGTGTTTAATCCAGGCATTCCCAGTCTTATCGACCCTGTGGGGATTTTTGAATTTGAGAACTGAGAATGACTACCTCAAAAAATGGCTGCCATGTAGGGTTGGGTAATCATCATAAATTGGGTGGCATATGGTACAGGGGAAATAGGAGAACGTTGAGAAATTGCAATCAACCTCCTCCTATGAATTGATTCTGGTCATAGGAAAGAGATCATAGGATGTAACACATGATCCTTAGGTTCATAACAAATGATGATAAAGTGAGATAGAGGCAGAGTGATATGCCCTTGTTACATATCCTATAACATAATTGTGTTAACATCTATCCGATGACTCTCATGGATTCTACAGCGCAGGCGTGCTCCAGAACCCCTAGCGGACACAAGCTGGGAATTAAGCCAGCATTGAAGCCAAACCAGGCCAGGGACAAGAGCTTGCCCGGCGCCTGCCTCCCTCTCCCCCGCCCCAGGCCCTCCCAACCCAATCGAGCCCAGAAGCTTGCCGGCGCCTGCCTCCTTCCCCTGCTCTGCACTCCCATCCCTTCCAGCCTGCTTGAGCCCAGAAGCCCACAGGGCGCCTGCCTCCTCTCCCCTCCTCTCCCCCCCCCCACCCTCCCAGCCCTGGATGCTGGAGTGAAGGGTGCCTGCCTCATCTCCCTTTCCTCCCACTGCTGGCGTTTCCAACCCGATCGGTCCCAGGAGCAACAGGCGTCTGCCTCCTTCCCTCCCCTCCGCGCTCCTGGCCTTTCCAGCCTGATCGGCGCAGGAGTGATGGGCACTTGCCTCCTCTCGCCGTCCCCCCGCTCCCGTCCATTCCAGCCCGATCGGCCCCAGGAGCAACAGCTGGAGGGGCCGGGGGGGGGGGTAGCGGGGGGGGGGCAGGAGGCAGGTGCTCCTTCCCCCACCACCCTCCCGGCCCCTCCAGCTGGGAGCCTGCCTCCTCTCCCCCCTCACACCCATCCCTTCCAACCCAATCGGGCCCAGGAGCAACAGGCGTCTGCCTCCCCCGCCCCTTCTCTTGGCCTTTTCAGCCCCATCGGGTGCAGGAGTGATGGGCGCCTGCCCCCTCACCCCCCCATGCTCCCGTCCCTTCCAACCCGATCGGGTCCAGGAGCAACAGGCGTCTGCCTCCTTCCCACCCCTCCCCGCGGTCTTGGCCTTTCCAGCCCCATAGGGCGCAGGAGTGATGGGCGCCTGCCTCCTCTCTTCTCCCCCGCCCCTGGCCTTCCCAACTCCATCGAGCCCAGAAGCTCACCGGGTGCTTGCCTCATTCCCCCCCTCCGAGCTCCCGTCGCTTCCAAACTGCTCGAGCCCAGAAGCTCCTCGGGCGCCTGCTCCCCCCTCCACGCTCCCGTCCCTTCCAACCCGCTCGAGCACAGAAGTTTCCCCCCCCCCGCCACCCTCCCGGCCCCTCCAGCTGGGTGCCTGCCTCCCCCCCCCCCCGCGCTCCCGTCCCTTCCAACCCAATCGGCCCCAGGAGCAACAGGCGCCTGCCCCCCACCCGCCTTTCCCGTTTCCTCAGAGACCAGGTCTACCTTTCCCTTACTTAACTAGGCAGGTAGACCTGGCCTCTGGACTCAGGGAGGCCAGGTCTACCTACTATGACTCTGCTGGATTGGTAGACCTGGCCGCTGTATTCCCAGACACCAGGTCTATTGCCCAAAGTATTGTCAGTGCAGTAGACCTGGCCTCTGCTCCTTCATAACAGGTTTATTTTCCCCCTTCTAGACCTGGCCTCTGTACTCCTGGAGACCAGGTCTACCTCCCATTCTTTTAGAGGGTCAGACTTGTGGAAGCCAGCACTCCTTGCCTCTGCAGACACCCAATTTAGCCCCAATTGGGGCCAAATTGGGTGACTGTGGGGTGCAGAAGTGCACCAGGGGGCTTGCCACCCCCTGACAGTCCCCCCTGTGTCTCCAGCCATCTGATTCTGCCCCAATCGGGTGTCTGTGGGGAGCAGGAGCACACCAGGGCCCTTGCCACCCCCCCAGCACTCCCCACTATGCAGCCGGTTTGGGGGGGGAACAGCTCTAAGTTGGGAAATTCTTGGAGAAGTAGGGTTTGGGGAGGGAAAGGACCTCAGCGTGACATAATTCCGTAGAGTCCACCCCCTAAAAGCAGCCATTTTCCCCAGGTGAACTGATCTCTGGCCTGGAGATCAGTTGTAATTTCGGGAGATCTCCAGCCACTACCTGGAGGCTGGCAACCCTATGTGGAGCATGCCAGGGTCCTTGCTGCCCACCAGCAGTGGTCCCTGCCTCTGCAGCTGGATGCAGGAGCATACCAGAGGGCTTCCTGCCCTCCTGGCAGTTCTCCCTGCCTCTCCAGCCGCTTGATTCTGCCCCCGCTCTGCATCTGACTGTGCTCTGCATCTGCATTCCCCACTCTGCATCTGACTGCGGGGCGCTGAAGCATGGCAGGGCCCTTGCCACTCCCCTGGCAGCACTCCCCGCCTCTGCAGCCAGCCACGGGGCCAAATCGGGGGGCTGTAAGGCGCAGAAGCACTCCAGGGCCCTTGCCACCCCCAGCAGTGCTTAAAGCCTCCAGAGCCACCTGATGCGGGCCATAAAGGTGGCAGATAAGGCCAGCATAGCAGCACTGCCCTCCCAAGGTCCCGTAGCAGAGCCCCACTAAATCAGTTTTCTAGAGCCTGTTGTATTTTTTCTTACAACGGGCTCTGTTTATAGTAGCTTATATTACTGCAATGCAGCTTTGGAGCTGCAGTTGAAGAGAGTTTGCAAATTCAATTGGTGTTGAATGCTGCAACCAGGATATTGAGTGGAGTGTGTCATTGGGACCATATTACTCCAGCCTTGGGCCATCTGCACTGACTCTTGATCTAGGCACTATTCAACCTGCCAATGTTGTCCTTTAAGCCCTACTCAGTTTGTGACCAATATACCCAAAGGATCACCCTTATGAACTTTTCTGAACACTGCTGTCATCTTCCAAGGCCCTGCTTCAGGTGATCACACCTTCCGAGGTTATGGGTGTAGCAACCTGGGAGGGGGCTTCTCAGTCATGACACCAAAACTCTGGAACTCTCTGCCCCTTCTATTGACATCTTCCACCAGGAATCACTGATTCCTTCAGTGATCCCTCCTTTCTACCCAGTGTTTTAATTGTTTTTATGTTTTGTATGTGTATTTCAGTGTGTTTTAATGATGTGAGATTTTGCTTACTTTAGCTCTTTTTAAGACATGATTTTTAATTTGTTTTTTGATGTGTGTTTTTTGATCTTGATGGCCCTTATGAGGGCAAAAGACGGTATACATTTTGTAAAATAAATATATATCCTTTCCTTGTTGCTACCGGAACCACGTCTCTTCCATCCCAACCAAATTTATTTACATCTAGACAGATCGTGATGGAAAGGTGCCAGTACATCCAGCAGGCTCTATATACAATTGTCCTGTATTCAGAGCTTGCTTAACACAATTCAATCCTAAGGCAGAAAATCTAAGCCATTTCTTCTTTTTTATTTTAATTATTTATTTATTAGTGCAAAAACATAAACAATAAAAAAGCAAATAGGATTTAAAAACTGGAGGAAACGAAAAAAGAAAGAAAACAGTGCTGGCTACCAAACACTATTGGCATCTCTCTCTCTAGGTATCTATGAAAGATTTCCAAACATCTAAGAATAAGTCTAGGCATAGTCGCTTTCTATATGCGATATGTTCAAATGTTGATAAGTTTATAAGGTCTTCAGTCCAGTGGTTTACAGGAGATGGGCTTATATCTTTCCAATGTTGAAGTCTTTTAGCAGCTGTAAAGGCACAGAGGATCCATTTCTGTTGACCATTAGTTAGATTCCAACAGACAGGCAAGTAGTTTAACAGTGTATTAACATCACTGTTCCTACTAACGTGCACTTATGACAATCGCACACACATTTTTATAACTTAGCACACAGTGAGAGAAGCCCCGTGCACAAAGGGTTGCCCTGGGCCCTGCCTTCCTGAGGGCTTAGTGTGACTCTTGCTATGGCATGGAGGAATTCCCTCTCTGGTCTCTAGGTCCTGGTGCTGGGAGCTGGAAAAGGAGGCGATGGTGGGTGGCTGGCTGAATGGCCTCCCCTCCAGGTCCTCTGAGCAGTCTGTCCATTCCAGAGCCAGATGGAGGTGGTGGGGGTGATCCAACACCTGCACAGCCTCTCTGCCATGTCCACCTCGGGGTCCCTCCATCCTGGCACTAGGAGCTGGAGGAAGAAGTTGTGGTGGAGGGTGGGTGCCCATGTGACCTCTTCACCGGCCCACCAAGCAGCCTCTCCATCCTGGTGCCAGGAGCTGGAGGAGGAGGTGGCAAGCAGGCACCTACGCAGCCTCTTCGCTGTGCCTGCCATGAGGTCCCTCCATCCCAGTGCCAAGAGCTGGAGAAGGCTGCAGTGATGGGCGGGCCCATCAGTAAAAAAATTCAAACCTACAGCAGGGGCTTAAAAATTCCTTTTGAATGTGCTGTACACTAGAAGTCACTGTGCACACACACATCAGAGCATGGAGGTTTTATCCTCCTGTATAGTCACAATTTATTTTGGCACATATAAGAAAGGCATTTTCATAGCTTTGAAAATGAACTCCTGGTCTCACTGCCTTTTAATTGGCAAATCAGCACTTCAATGAGCAACTGATGTGTTTCTTTCTCACTAAAAAAAAGAAAACTGGACAAAATAATACATGGATTCCTCAAGCATATGCCATTAGCGGACCCATCAAGGGGAATGCTTCCTCTCCCAGCAGAGAAGAAGTAGAAGTCTGAGGAGAAAACAGCAGAGCACAAAACCCAAGGCTGCAATATTTGGATTAACAAAGCAGTCCCAAAGCAGTGCAGGAAAAGCTTAGTATGACATGCCAGTGAATTTTGAAGATGTTCCAGGGTAATGCTGGCACAAAAATAGTTTAGCACTGGTGCAATGCTACACCATGGTTCTCCTTTGCCAGTTGAGGTGGGCAAGGCTCTGTTCATTCTAACTACAGGACAGTGGCCTGAACCTCTGCAGCATTTATACCACTGAACTTAGTCACCCACCCTATTACTGGGTGCAAGGGGTATACACAACCATGTATGAATGACTGTTGTTTTTAAGTGGCAGACAATATAAATTAGTTTGAAGTTTGTATGTTTGTAGACTGAAATATATATATATGTAGATTTTTGGCTTACAATACTGTACGGCTTAGAGGGAATATTGATTAACATCCTCAAAAATAAATGGCTTTTCTAATATAAAATTAATATGACTAACAACTTCCTCCCAAAAGGGCTGAATGACTAAACATGATGACCAAAGCATATGCTTAACAGATTCCTCTTTTGAATTACACCACCAACAGTTGGACACTGCCCTTAAACCTTCAGTAAAAAGACACTGTGATGTCTTGTAATTTCTAAATATTTCTGCTTTTTATGTCATTCTAGCTTCATCCTTTCCTGAGAAACTTCCAGTCTTACAATCGTTCTATGCAAGGAGTTTATTTTAATGAAAATGGAGACATGGCAGTCGACTTTGATATTGTGAACTGGGTGGTGATGCCCAATCAGTCTATTGTTCGAGTTCAAGTTGGGAGTATAGAGAGACAAACATCTCCAGAGATAAAGTTCACCATTAATCGGGATGCCATTGTGTGGCCCAGATGGTTTAATGAGGTGGGGAAAACTCTTATTTCATTTTATACCCTTTAAAAACTCTAATAACTTGTCAGTAGTTATTCCCATAAAATCAGTTTACAGTCTAAAAACTAGAGGTGTGCATAATAGAAAAATCAAGCCAAAAATACACAAAGAACTCACTGGTTTGAGTTGTTAAAGCATCTTCTGGAATGCTGAACCAAATCCAGGATACTAAATCGTAACAAGTCCCTCCCACTAGACAGTTTGTGTTTTGTACCTTCAAGCTGCAGGCAGGCACTGGGCAAGCAGGGCAGCAGCTTGTTTTCCTGAACAGCTCTGATCAAATCCCAAGGGGAGAGAGAGAGACATTGGCAGGAAGTGGGAATGAGACAAATGCATATGAGTGCATCTTCCCATCTCCCACCCCAGGAAATGATATTCTCTGCCTCCCTGCCAATCCAGTCCTTGCAAGGGGCGACCTCTCCCTTCCCCTTCTTTCAGCTTTGGAAATGTTTGGAAGGGAGACTTAAATCACAGGCTGCAATTCAAAAGACATTTCCCTTGGAATAAAGACTTTTGAATAAAAGGGGACTTACATCTGAGTAGACCTGTTTACAATTGCTTCCATAGTCTTTCAGGGCTCTTTCTTTTTCTGAGTCAAATAGCAAATGTGTCCTTACTCTCAAAAAACAATCCTACCAGAGGAAAATGAAAACTTATGGGGAAAGCACAGATCCACTTGTGAAGGGTGGTGTGTGTGTGTGTGTGTGTTTGTGTATGTGTGGATTCAGTCAATAATTCTGCCTGCACGTGTTTGGGTAATGGAGAAAAGTGGCAGCAAGAACAACTCATTTTGCAGCAGAATGCTGAGCATTCAAAGGAAGGATTTGGATTTGCCCCTCATTGTGGAAGCTAAACTAAAAAGAACATGGGAACATGAAAAGAGAAGGAAACGACAGAATTCAAAGGTAATATTGGAACTATAGAATAAGAAAAAAGTGAACATGAAGCAGGATTATTTTTGAAGTTGCTGCACTGTACTTGTTGGAGTGCTCTCCTTCTTGGGAATGCCCTGCAGCTCCACCCACAGACACTTGCCTTCTATTGGTCCATTGTTGTTTGTGTGTATGCGTTATTGTGCTTGAAGAAAAACCAATGGATCAATGATTTAGATTAGGAGCGGGACTTCCGTTTGATGCTGTTTTGGTTAAGCACAAAAAGAGCCACCCCAAAGCCTTGTTTCCCCACCATTCTTGAAAAAAATGCATGCCTTTGCTCATGTGTGGCCAGGGTATGAGCATGAAAATGCAAAAAAGCAAAGTGATCAGTTCTGAGTCAGCACTAACTGACCTGGAACAAACTAGTAATGAAACAGAATTATTCCAGAACCCCCCCAAAACCAAAATTGAAACAAACATTCTTAGAGCACACCTCTACTAAAAACACAAGAAACTGCTTCCAGATCCAGATCCAGAAAGCGTCCCTCCTGCAGTCATGCCCCTGTAGACATAGCAAGGGCAATGAGTGATTTAAAACTCATGTGGAGTCCACAGTCTTCATTACTAGGGGTGTTCATTACTGCTTTGTTCTGACGAGTGGTGCTGACTCAGATCTGCTCTGTTTTTTTTTTCCCATCAGTTTTGGCCCATCAGGAGTGTTTTTCAAGAGGTAGGGAAATGAACTGCTGGTACAGCTGTTTTTGCATGCAGAAACTTTTCTGTATACAAATGCACAGAAATACAAAAAGCAAAGCCTCTAACATATTTTGCTTGACGTTCCTTGTCTTAGACCCTGCCTCTTTCTAGGTGCACTGAGAACTGTCCACCTGGATACACCAAGGTGATTAAGGAAGGAGAACCTATTTGCTGCTATGACTGTTTTTCATGTGCGGAAGGGACAGTCTCCACTCAGGAAGGTAAGTCACATATCAGAGCCCCAGTCAGAAAGAGCAAAAATAATGCTTCATCCACCAATAATGCCTCAGTTTGTCCTTTTTGGCTCACTTTAGCAGTCACTCCTACTAGATCAAATCAAGTCTTAATCCTCCCTTGTTTCCCACCTCCATCCCTATTATGCTTTGTTAGTTTCTGTTTCTTTCCAACCCTATCTTGTCCTATTTTTCTGGCACGTTAACTACACGCTTCCAATCATATATTCTCAGAGAATATAAAAGAGCAAAGATTATCATGGATGAAAAGTAGATGTGGTGATACTAAAGTTAATATGCTCTTTTCAGATGCAAGTCATTGTGATAAATGTCCAGAAGATCAGCATCCAAACAAGGTCCAAGATCAATGTGTTCCTAAGGAATTAACCTTCCTGTCCTATCAAGAACCTTTGGGGATCATCCTAAGTTTCCTTACTATTTTGTTCACCTTGATTACCATGTTTGTTTTGGGACTCTTCATTAAATACTTAGAAACTCCAGTTGTCAGAGCCAACAATCGGGACCTCTCCTACATTCTCCTCGTCACCCTCCTAATTTCCTTTTTGTCCTCCTTTCTCTTCATTAGTCAGCCCCAGATGGTGACCTGCCTTCTCCGACAAACTGTCTTCAGCATCACCTTCTCTGTTGCTGTCTCTTCTGTGTTGGCAAAAACCATCACTGTGGTGGTGGCCTTCATGGCATCAAGGCCAGGGAGCAGGATGAGGAAATGGCTGGGGAAGAGCTTGGCCATCTTCATTGTCCTTTTTTGTTCCAGTATCCAAGTGAGCATCTGCATTCTCTGGCTGGGCATCTCAACCCCTTTTCCAGACTCGGACATGAACTCCCAGCCTGGACAGATCATACTGCAATGCAATGAAGGGTCTGTCGCTCTGTTCTATGCTGCATTGGGCTACATGGGCTTCCTGGCCACAGTCTGCTTCACTGTTGCTTTCCTAGCCAGGAAGCTGCCTGGGGCATTCAACGAAGCCAAGCTGATCACCTTCAGCATGCTGGTCTTCTGCAGTGTCTGGGTATCCTTTGTGCCCACCTACCTGAGCACTAAGGGGAAATACATGGTGGCGGTGCAGGTTTTCTCGATCTTGGCCTCCAGTCTGGGCTTACTGGGCTGCATCTTTCTTCCCAAATGCTACATCATTCTCCTGAAGCCTCATCTGAATACAAAAGAACACCTGATGATGAAAGATAAAGATGGGATCTGATTTTGAGTACATTCTTTCTAATGTTTGAAATCTGTGTCCACCCCATTATGAATCCAATCTAGTTGTCTTAGGAGTTTACTCCTATAAGATATCATTAGATCAAATGTTTTTTACTTTCAAATACATTACAAAAGAAAGTAATAATGCATACTGATGGAACATGTCTAATGACATCACATATCTATAGGACATTTTGGTTTAATGTCCTATGCTTATCTTTTATCACAGCTTGATTTCACATAGATTTGTATGAATATCACCTAATATGTGTATTATATTTCTTTGCTGGGCCCTGAAGAATGTCTTAATTAAAGAGCTACACAATAATTTCAATTTGTTTGTTTGGGATCACCTAAATAAGCTCCTATTTGCATTCACCATACTATAAAGAATTCTCATCAATCTTTGATGCAGAGGAGTTAGCCGTGTTAGTCTGTGGTAGCAAAATCAAAAAGATTTTGCATCTGACGGGGAGAGCTGTGGTTATCGAAGGCTTATACTGCATTGGAATTGGATGGTCTAGCTGTTTTGCTGCTACAAACTAACACGGCAAACTCCTTTGAAGCCTCACACAAGCCAACTGATCCACACACCAAAAGGAGATGTTTACATTTACTAGCAAAGGAATGTTTTGGTTGCATCCTCCCTCTCCCCCCTAATTGCATCTTCTCTCTCCTCCCCTCCTCCCCCCTCCTCTTCTATATTTGACCAGTTTCTGTACCATGCATCTGATGAAGAGAACTTGATTCTCGAAAGCTTATGCTACAATAAAATTGGTTAGTCTTAAAGGTGCTACTGAACTCTTTTTGATTCATCAATCTTTGCTACATCTGTGGCTACTTCACTACCTCTTGTGTACCAAGGTATAAGAAGAGGGCGCAGGCTCCCCCTTTGCACTGAAAGAGCACTGAAAGCCACACCGATGACTGGGAACTTGCAGCCTCCCAGAAGTGGTGCAAGGAGAACACCATTACATCCTCCCCCCATCAACAGTTTACAAGAATGTTTTGTAGGATTGTAATCCACAGTCTAGGTGAGCCATATCAATTCTTGGATGGGTGGTGGTGGGCTATTGCTTCCCTTCATAGCAAGGGAAACACCATGACATTTTCCCCCTCCCATGTGTTCCAGGAATAACTGGAGAGAAATACAGTAGTAACAAACAGCTATTATCGCGAACTCTGAACACACAAAGGATGTCCCCCCTTTCATCCCACACATACTGCAGAAAGAACACTAAAAATGGAAAATTCTCCCTTTTTTCCCAATCACATATATCACATTCTGAATACCCTCCCACTTTGTTCCAGTGACATCAGTGAGTGATTCTCTCCATATATCTGGAAAGCAAGTCCCCCACTTCTTTGACCTATCCCTCACATTTTATTCTAAGGATTTGCTGGGCACCAGCAGTGGCTTTGGAAGTTGGCAGTCCTGCAGACCAGCATGCCCCTTCATCTCGCACACATTCTCCTCAAAAACAGTCTGGAGGAGCGGTGGCTCCAGCAACTCTTCAAGGATCTGAAGGCACATTCTACTATGTCCCATGCCCTGCAAGAGCATAGTCAAAGTGTCTCTCCCAGCAGTTCCTGGTTCATGGCTTCATGTGGTATTTCTTCAGAGGGTAGGCAGCAATGGACATTATCAGTGGCAGAACAATAACCTTCTCCAGGGACAAAGTAGGATTGCTGGGCACAAAAATACCAGTATCCATGACAGTGCAGATTGTGGAGCTGGGAAAAACAAATGCATTGTGGTGTGGTTTCTACTACTCAACCCCGCCTCTGCATCTATAAATTGGTCTTTGTGGACTTCTGTGCACTGGGAAGGAATAGAGCTGTACTTCTTTCTATTGCTATATTGGTCACATCTTCTCTTCAACTGCCAGATGGGACTGTGTGTTCCGTCTACCATGCCAATAGTTTGAAAAGCGAGCCCCAGGAGGCATGGCATTTTGCACCTTTTCTGTCCGTCAAGCAACTTGACAGCTTCAAGATTATTGATTTTGTAACTGTTGGAATAATTTGGTTTGAGTGCCCTAGTGCACCTGGATGAATTGTCTTTTCAGTATCTTGGTATGTTGCTCCCACCATTTTTGATTTATTTGTAATGTTTATATTTCGGATGATTATATGATTCTGATATTTACGCCTTATTATGGATGAAAATGTGTTTACTTTGATTCATTGATGAAATTGAGCACTTCTTGCACTTGCACTTTAAAGTTTATTTAGTTATAACTTGTGATAGTTTTGACTGGATACTCTGGAACAGGTGTTAATTTGGTAATTAGTATGAGTTCCCAGAGAAGCCCTTTAAATTTTTCAATTTCTGTCTCCGGGCAATTGTTTTTCCGATGGAGGTCCATCTCAGACATCCAGAACTGCCTCTGCCACTGTAGACAGCCCCACTTTAAACAGATTGTTTCATTCAAGGCTGCAGGTGCCATGGATGAGGCACCACAACACAGTTGCCACTCATCTTCCCACTAGGATTGGTTCCTGCATGGTGATTGACTGCCAGAGCAAACAACCTCTATGGGATGCCACCACATCCTTGACCATTTCCCAGCTCATGAGAAAGTTCTCCAGCCACTGCTGGTCATTCCAGATCACAATGATGAAGTTGTCCCACCAGTCGCTGTTTTTTGGATAGACCCAGTGCATCAGCAGACAGGCATTCCTGGAAGGGAAAACCATCTTAGTCTGGATTGGCAATGCAATGGACCAGGTTTGATGGCCAACAGTGCCATGGAAGATCTTAAAGCATGGTTTCTGGTGGACACCTTCTTCAGGAAGATACAGAAGACATCCATCAAACAGCTCAGAGACATGCAGGTAACCTGGATCAAGGCTAGCACTTCAGCTTTCAAGAAAGTAAGCACACAATTGAAAACACGCCAAAGTAATCACTAACAACTCCAACAGCTGCCACAAAAGTATGCAAGTTGCACAGTCACACAAAAGCAATTTTTAGGTTTCCCTCCAGAACCCCGCAGCCAATCTTTGCAAATTACAATTAATTTGAGATTTGTCTGTTGTATGTAAATCAGTCTGGGTTATATGTCTGCATGTCCCAAGTGTAACCCAACTACAAGACTTTAATTTTACTTGTTTCATCACACACAGTCCCATAGTAAAATTACATACATGCCATACACATATTACAATATCTTATCTGTACATGTGCAAAAACACAGCACATCATGATTGAGAGGAGATTTTTTGGCTCTGCTGGGAAGAATGTGCTGCATGGTGGAGGCAAATCTGGCAGAGGAGATGAGTTGGCAAGTTTGAAAAAGCAGCATCCAGAAGTAGCAACCATCTACCTGGTACTGGCAATCTCCCTTGCAACTGATTCAGCATGGCTCTTCTAATGTTCTTATATTTGTTTTGTGCTTTGGGGAAGATCTGTGAACAAATGAATAGCAAAGATCAATTTATATGCCCAACTTGTGATTTAATGTGCTGCAACTGGTGAGTTCATCCTCAGCTGTTAAGTATGATAATGCATTATAGTATCAAAAACTATTTTCTGTGAGTAGGTTTATTCTTTGGGGGCCATCTAGATATGACGTACTGATGCATATTCCCTTCTCTTCTTTGCAAAACTGCCTGTTCAGGCCTACGTATAATCATTTCCATTGTATAATTAAATATTCACTTAAATATTGTTAATTTTTTAAAGGAAAGGAAGTTTCTTAACACATTTGCTTCACAACAGATCCTGGCTAAAATTCTCATGCTGTCATGATAGTTGACCTTGACCAGTCACTTGACTGGGTTGCTGTGAAGATAAAATAGAGATATATAAGACCATAAGATTCATGCTGGATCAGACCCAACCAAGCCACTGGAAGATGCGGAAACAAGGCATGGAGAGCAAAGCTTCCCCCTATTGCGCCCCCTAGCAGGTAGCATTTGGAGGCAGACTACCATGAATGCTGCTATGAGGTCTTTGGAGGAAGGAAAGGACAAAATGCAGTTAAGAGATGGATAGGAGCTGCTGCAGGAGTAACTAGCTACAACAAACTGTGCAGCACTGAGTAGGCAGAGCAGAGGCTGAAATACACCCAGGCAGTAATTCTTGGTGCAAATAGAGATGCTGCTTACATTATCAGCTGTGGTATGTTGGATGATGTTTGATTTTAGCTTCTCCTTGGAAAAGATCTCCTGGAAAGGATCAAGGGAGGCATTGCACCCATTGTTTGCACTCTTCCTAAGGCCCAGTGTAAGGTGCTGTTAGTTTCCTCTGCTGATGGAGTGAAGGGCAAGGGCCAGACTCTCCACTGAAAGCTTTCAGAATGACAATTGTTTTCAAATGTTCCTGTTCATTTTACCTACTTATAAGCTGAATGCAATCACTCCACACTACCTTTTAAACATAGAAAATTTGAGAAAAGTTAACCCGGCTTGCAACAATACCCCAGGCTCGTTCTTGAACTCTCTTAAGTTCTGTTGTTTTAACTGTTTCTTGCTTTAAGGGTTATGTAGTGCTCCACTCCAGCCTGATTTGTTTTTTAAAGGGAAATGGCAATACAACAAAACAGTCTCTGCCACTACTGTGTTACGATCAGCTCTTGTACTTCAGGTTCTAGATCTGAACGAGCATGAATTTAAGTCTAAGGGGGAAAGCCGGAGATTTCTATTGCCTGAAAAGGCCCTTAATGGAAAGAAAGCAGGGTTTGGATATGTGAATGTTGATTATCAGAGGAAAGGTGACCAAATACATTCCTTTGCAGTGCACGAGGGATGAACTACTTTAACCTCCTGCCCTTCCTGTTTGCCACTGAGGAAATGAATAGAGACCCCAGTCTCCTACCCAACATCACTCTGGGGTACAACGTCTATGAGAACTATTTCAATGCAAGGATGACTTATGATGCAGTGATAGACCTGCTGTCTGGTGGACAGAATAATATTCCAAACTACAGCTGTGGAGGAAGGAATAATCTCTCGGCTGTTCTTGAGGGGGCCGACTCTGAAACCTCCAGCCAGATTGCAGACATGTTAAGCATCTACAAATTGCCGCAGGTACGGGTCTTATGGGGAGGGGAACTTTGTTTAACAATGCCATCCTAAGCCATGTTACACCCTTCTCTGCTCATCAACTTCAATGGACTTAGAAGTGTATGTGGTAAAACAGACCCAAAAGGCCCTTGTTTTTGGCATGTGGAATTTACTCAGCTGTCCCAGTATTAAAGCAGCTAGAGCCAATCAAGTCAGGGGTGGTGGTGGTGGTGGGAATGAGGAAGAAAAGCATGTTCTTGCCACCAGTCATACCAGCTTCGTTTGGGGCTCGGACAGCTGGTTTTAGGCAGCAGCTCCTGCCTACCTCAGACAGGCTGAAGGCCACCCAGGGATGGTAGTGGAGGGGGAGCAGTAACTTTATGGGTTAATCTTGGGAGATTTTTGACGCTATCCCAACATTTTCCTGCACTACTGGGATAACTTTTCACTGCCTGCAATTTGTCATTAGTTAGAGGTGTATTTGTATGGAGACGTATGACAAGACCCTCTGTTTCTCTAGGTTAAAAATCATTTCACCTACTCCACATCCAAATTGGAAGTAAGGAAACTCACTCTCGGGAGATTATTATAGGTAACCAGACTCTTCTGTCATTTCCTTGATCATCATCATCTGAATTGAATGTTGTTATTGTTGTAATAACTAGAAACAAAGCCAGTTGTGGGGGGAAATACAACAAGCTTTAGGAGGGTGGGCAGGCAGGCATTCCCTCCTCCTCTGTCACTAATCCCAGCTGGATGAAGGCAGGGGAGGGGGCATGGATACCTCCTCTGCACCTGATTCCAGCTGAATAAAGGAGGGGCAGCCATTGCCACCTGCTCTGCGACTGATCCCGGCTGAGTGAGATTGCAGACATGTTAAGCATCTACAAATTGCCACAGGTACGGGTCTTATGGGGAGGGGGGGGCATTGCATCCTACTCTGTGCCTGATTCTGGCTGTGTGAAATGGAGAGGGGGCACTGACACCCGCTCTGCTCCTGATTCCAGCAGATTGAACCAGGGGGAGGTGATCATTGCCTCCTGTTCTGAGCCTGATCCAGGCCAGGTGAAAGGGGTGGGCATTGTCACCTTCTCCTTGCTTGATCCAGGCTGGGTTAAGGGGGTCAGGCATTGCCACCTGCTGCACTTCTGATCCCAGGTGACTGAAGGCAGGAGATGGGCAGTGCCCCCTCCAGCTGGGTGGAGACAGGGAGCAGGCATTGTGACCTGATTCACTCCTGATCCCAGCTGGGTGAAAGCTGAGGGTGGGCATTGCCACCTATTATACTCCTGATCCCAGATAAGTGAAGGTGGGAATGGGCATTGCCACATGCCCCATTCCTGATCTCAGCTGGGTGGCAGGCATTGCCACCTGCTCTGGTCCTGATCTAAGCTTGGTGAAGGTGGGGGAAGGCATGGCCACCTGCTCCTCTCCTGATCCTAGCTGGGTAAAGGCAGAAGGTAGGCATTTCCCCCTGCTCAGGTCTTGATCCTAGCTCAGTGAAGATGGGGGCAGGCATTGCCACCTGCTCCACTCCTGATCCTGGCCAGAATCATAGACATTGTATCCCAGAGTGATGTTGGGTAAGAGAGTGGGGTGCAGGGGTGCAATACTGCTAAAGAAACACTGGGGCTCCAGTGTTACTCTAAAGGACCAACAACAGAGCATAGAGACTAAATCCATGCCCTGATATTGTCTCTTGGCACTGGGATCCATAAGTTTATCATCTTCTGTGACTCTGTGTAATCCTCTTCTAAATCTATCTATGCCTGTTGCCATCATCATTACATCCTGTGGCAGCAAATTCCACATTTAATCATTCATTGTACAAAGACATGTTTCCTTTTTGTTCATCCTGAATCCCCTGCCCACCAACTTCATTGGACTCCCTCAATTTCTGGTATTTTGGGAGAGGGAGAAAAAGTTCTCTTTGGTCACTCTCTGTACTATGTGCATAATTTATTTTTGTTGTTTGTTGTTAATAATAATAATAATAATATATTCATTATTTATGTCATTTATAGTTACCTTTCTCACTGAGACTCAAGGTGGATTACATATTTTGAGATTAACACAGCCAGTATCAAAGATATTTCAGTAAACAACACCACAGGTTAAATAAATGCAAAGACATTTATAAAGACATAACATTAGCATAAATCCAATACAGAGTTGAAGAAATGCTGAAACACAGCATAAGCAATTCTAGCACAATTCTTAGACAACATAGAACTACTCACTAGGGTCATACTTAAAGTAACAGGTAGTAGATAGGAGCACATACTTAAAGCAACATAATGGCTTCACTCTTTAGTGAAGCATCTCTGTGAGACAACCTCCCTACGATACAGCCTTCCTATCGGAGTAAAAAGCCTTTTGAATAATTCAGTTTTGCATCATTTGTGGATCTGCCCTGAGTCCACTTGGTTGGGGAGATAATGGAGAAAGGGGGGCTAAGAGCAGCATCTTTGGGAGGCCATAAAATGGCCCCCCAAAGTGGGTTCTGCTTGAGCCTTGGTGGAGGGAGGGGGGAAAGGTAGGAGATGGTTCCCTGAAGGTTGGGGGCATTTTGCATGCAAAATTCCACCCCAAGCCACCAAGAAAGATGACTTGTTTTTCCCCTTAGAGAACCATGGAGAGTAGGAAAATGGGGGCACCTTGTTTGGGGGGCACAACATGGCCCCCCAAAGTCCAATCTTTCTGAAACTTGGGGGGTAGTTAGAGGAGAGTAAGTAGAAGGTCTCCACCAAGTTTGGTGTGATTCGGACAGAAAATGCCCCCCCCAGACTCCCAGAAAGCCAGGAGAAGGTCTTCTCTTTTAAAACAATGGCCGAATGAAGCTGAAACGCGAATACCAAAACGGTTTCCTGATTCAGTTAAAACTGAATCAGGTTTACCGAAACAGACAGGCCTTGCATGCCCCTAATTGTGAGTGCTTTGACAACACATACACAATTGCATGCTGTTCTGTTCAAGAGGTAGGGAAATGAAGCTCTGGCGCAGCTGTTTTTGCGCACAAAAACAGTCGTTTCTGTATACAAGTACACAGAAATACAAAAAGCAAAGCCTCTACCATGTTTTGCTTGATGTTCCTTGTCTTTATGCTTAGACCCTGCCTCTTTCCAGGTGCACTGAGAGCTGTCCACCTGCATATGCCAAGGTGGTAATGGAAGGAGAACCTATTTGCTGCTATGACTGTTCTCCATGTGTGGAAGGGACAGTCTCCACTCAGGAAGGTAAGTCACATACCAGACTCCCAGTTGGGAGGGGCAAAAATAATGTTTCCATACTCGCCTCAGTTTGTCCCCTTTAGCTCACTTTAACAGTCACTCCACTGCAATTGGGACCATGTACAAAAAGTGCCTTAAGTCAGATTTTTTTGGATAATTTTGCCCATATATTGTCGAAGGCTTTCACAGCCAGAAAATGTTAACAGTTGTAGATTTTCTGGACTGTATGGCCGTGGTCTTGGCATTGTAGTTCCTGATATTTCGCCAGCAGCTATGAACAGATGGATGGGGTGGCCATGGGAAGCCCTCTCAGCCCAGTTATAGCAAACTTCTACATGGAACATTTTGAAAAAAACAGCTTTAGAATCAGCACCCCACAAACCTACAGTCTGGTTCCCATTCGTGAATGATACTTTTATCATTCGGAGCCATTGTGAAGAAGGGTAAACTCCCATTTCTAGATACCTTGGTCATCTGCAAAGCAAACTTTCAATTAGGTCGCAAGGTCTACAGGAAACCAACTCACACGGATCGGTACTTACACAAAAACTCCAATCACCACCCTCGACAGAAGAGGCATAATAAAAACATTAGTAGACCGTGCAAGACGGATATGTGAACCGCACTTTCTCAATGAGGAAATTAATCCTCTAAACCATGCACTTCAAGCAAATGGTTACTCCGGAAATGAAATCAGAAGAGTGAATAAATCAAGGATAAATCAAACAACCAAGGAAAAAGTCTCCCACAGGAAAAGTGTTTTTGCCATATATCAAAGGAATCACTGATCAGATGGGAAAACTTATGAAAAAGCACAACCTACAAACAGCATTCAGACCCACCAGAAAAATGCAACAGATGCTATGATCAGCAAAAGACAGTAAAGACCCCCTCACCTCTGCAGGAGTATACCGCATACCCTGCAGCTGTGGACAAGTTTACATTGGGAACACACAGCGTAGCATCCAGATAAGAATAAAAGAACATGAAAGACACTGCAGACTTGGCCAACCTGAAAAATCAGCAGTGGCTGAACATAGCCTAACTCAAACAGGACACAGTATCTTAATCCAGGACACTAAAATACTGGACAACACATCCAACTACTTTGTCAGATTGCACAGGGAATCCATTGAAATTCATAAGCATAAGCACAATTTTAACAGGAAAGAAGAGCGTTTAAGAATGAATAGGGCATGGTCTCCAGTCCTGAAAAACACCAGACTCTACATCTTACACTAGCCCTGCAGATAAGATTAACATATCAACCACCAATCCATATGCAAAAGAACCTCCTCAGGATAATTTGTTTTATAATTTATAATTTGTTTTATTATTTGTATATTGATTTTAGTTTTTGTTTTTATCGATTTTAACTGTTCACCGCCCAGAGCCCCTGGGGATGGGCGGTATATAAATTGAAAAAATAAAATAAATAAAATAAATAAAATAAATACAGTGAAGCTACCCCACATTAGCATTCCACACCCTGAGAAACTCTTACAGGATGACTCAGCCCAAACCCACCTTCCTGAGTAGATATAAATTACCTGCTAACATCTTCTCCACACATTGACACTGAGAGATCTCTGTCTATCAATGCTACATCTCTGAAGATGCCAGTCACAGCTGCTGGTGAAACATCAGGAACTACAATGCCAAGACCATGGCCATACAGCCTGGAAAATCTACAGCAACTAAAATTTTGCCTATACTTTCCCTACTTTGATGGGCATTCATTGGCAAGAATCTGAGGGCAGTAGCCGCACTCTTATCTGAGGTTGTTTTGGCTTGTGATACTCACTATTAAACCCAGGATGTTGTGCAGTGAAGGAGTGCAATCTGACTCTGAAAGTTTCCCACCTCCATCCCCTATTATGCTTTGTTAGTTCCGGTTTCTCTCCAACCCAATCTTGTTCTGCTTTTAGTGCATGTTAACTATACACTTCTAAATATATATTCTAATAAATATAAAAGAGCAAAGATAATCATACACGAAAAGCAGAGGTGGGGATACTCAAGTTAATGTGTTCTTTTCAGATGGAAGTCAATGTGATAAATGTCCAGAAGATCAGCATCCAAACAAGGTTCGGGACCGATGTGTTCCCAAACATATAACCTTCCTGTCTTACCAAGAACCTTTGGGGATCATCCTAAATTTCCTAACATTTTTCTTTAGTCTAATCACAAGTTTTGTTTTGGGAATCTTCATTAAATACTTAGAAACTCCACTTGTCAGAGCCAACAATCGGGGACCTCTGCTACAGCCTCCTCATCTCCCTCCTGCTTTCCTTTTTGTCCTCCTTCCTCTTCATTGGTCAGCCCCAGAAAGTGACCTGCCTTCTCTGACAAGCTGTCTTCAGCATCATCTTCTGGTTGTGATCAGTGCACCATCAAAGATGTTGTGCATTTGGTGCACTCCAGATACGAGACATGAAGTGCACAGCCAGCCCTGGTGCAGTGGCAGTGGCTATCTCTGCCTGCATCATTGCCGTGCATGCACAGTACAGGGATGGCAACACATTCCTGCTGTATTTGCTGCTTGATGGGGATGTGGTACCCAGGCACACCAAAACTTCCACCAGCTGCCTAAATCATTCCTTTGCACCATGTTGAATGATGCAACTCCCACTGCAATCAACTGACCAGTCAGCCTGGTTAATTTCTTGAATAAAGAATAAGCCATGACAAGATAACTAAGATAAATCTTTATACTACTATCAGTCAACAATCATTTGTACAGAAGTATATCAATGGACCTTAATTTAGGAAAAAATGTATCAAGTGGCACATCTATAAATGAAAATTATATATGGAAGGCAAAGCATCAAAAAAGTCAATATCACTTTAACACAACGATAGTTAAAGTGCAAAGTGCCATGTAAACATGTATAATATTCCTATATTCGTACAAAGAAAGTACCAATGCCTATTCCTAACAAACGTAGAATACAGTACCACAAGTATTTCTACGAGTCAATCCAAAATTATTTCTCAGATGGAGCAGACAATTCCAGTCTGAATATAATTTATCAAGTCTATATCAACATTTGTAATACACTGTTTTATCGAAGATTCTTCTGTAGGGATCCAGTAGTAAGAGTTGGAAAGTTGTTGATAAAAACTGCGACAGGAAGCCAGCAAATAAACCCAATTCAAAATAATTTCTTCATCTAGGCAGTTATTAAAAGTATAAATAGATCCTTTAAAAAATCATTAAAAATACATTCAATAATAGTTATTACATAATATAAAATTCATTTACATACAGTTAAATTTACACAAATATTCTCACAACTACAGCAAGCAAGCAATATATTATAGGTACAAACAGCAGCCATCCTCCATTTTCAGCATGTGTAGCAAATTGCTTAGTTCTCCATTTTAAAGGTACATATGTTGTAATTGTTAAAGAGCCAGTGATACTAAACTACACACCCTTATGAATACGATGATCAATTTTGGACTATTGCTTGGAAACCCCCTTGGGATTGAACCCCTCTTCATCCTCCAGTCTGGCCCAGTGCTGCTGCTGCCTTTGCCAGTGCTTCTCTCTGGGAGTTCATAGAATCATAGAGTTGGAAGGGGCCATACAGACCATCTAGTCCAACCCCCTACCCAGTGCAGGATCAGCCTAAAGCATTTCTGACAAGTATTCATCCAGCCTCTTCTTGAAAAATGCCAGTGAGGAGGAGCTCACCACCTCCCTAGGCAGCTGATTCCACTTTTGAACTACTCTGACCATGAAAAAGTTTTTCCTAATATCCAGCTGGTACCTTTGTGCATGTAGTTTAAGCCCATTGCTTCACGTCCTACCCTCTGCTGCCAACTGGAACAGCTCCTTGCCCGCCTCCAAATGACAGCCTTTCAAATATTTAAAGAGAGCAATCATGTCCCCCCTCAACCTCCTCTTCTCCAAGCTAAACATTCCCAAGGCCCTCAGCCTTTCTTCATAGGGCTCAGTCTCCAGACCCCTGATCATTCTTGTCGCTCTCCTCTGCACCCTCTTGATTTTGTCCACATCTTTTTTGAAGTGAGGCCTCCAGAACTGCGCACAATACTCCAGGTGTGGCCTGACCAAGGCAGTATAGAGAGGGGCTATGATCTCCTGCGATTTTGATGCTATGCCCCCTTTGATACAACCCAGGACTGAATTAGCCTTTTTTGCCACCACATCACACTGACTGCTTATATTTAGTTTACAGTCCACTCTTACCCCAAGATCCCTTTCACATATACTACTGCCCAGAAGTGTACCCCACATCCAGTATTTGTGCTTCCCATTTTTGTGGCTCAGATGTAATACTGTGCACTTGTCTTTGTTTAATTGCATCCTATTCACAGCTGCCCACTTCTACAGAGTATTCAGGTCTTGTTGAATTTTAATTCTGTCTTCTTGGGTGTTTGCTACCCCTCCCAATTTGGTATCATCAGCAAATTTAATGAGCAGCCCTTCCACTCCTTCATCCATATCATTGGCGGTGTGCATAACAAAAGAACAAGCCAAAGATACATATAGTTGATAGACCTTGAGAACTAGATGAAGCAAGTCCAGTCCCTATCCCATGGCTGCTGTCATTGCTGGTGCTGCCCTTATTCTTCCATTCCCTCTTGAAGCAGCGCGGCATGGTGCGGCTTTCTGGGATGTACTGATTAGGGGCCCAACCATTGTTCCCCAGCTGAACTGTATCTTGCAGATTTGACTCTCTGCTCACCAGCCATCCCCAATGAGTTAACAATGCCTCCAAACATGAGACTTGAGGGGTGCCCTGACCTGCCTCATTGGTGGAGTAGCAACATGTACAACAGTACTGGCAGGAGTAAGAAAAGCAGTCTGCCTCTCAGCATCAACCTTTTTTTGCCTCTGAGGAGTGGTTGCCAATTGTCCTAAGGGGTTCCTGGGAACTGCTAGGAGGAGGCATTTCTTCTTCCATTTCTTCAAAGTTATACAATTCCTCCTCAACATCACCCCCCCCTCCAAAAAATTCAAGGGCCACTGTATCTGAATGAGAAGAGGGGATGACATTGGCGGTGTGCATCACGAAAGAACAAGCCAGAGATATATATAGAATTCCCCAGTCCGGCTCATTAAAGTAGCCTCTCTGGAACGCTCAGCTAAATCCAAGAACCAAGGCTGGAACTACTCCCCCTGCACCAAAAAGATTGTGTATTTCATTTTGCAGAGGCAGCACACACATAACAGGCAATAAGAGGGGGAGGGCAGCCATCCACCAGCATCTTGCTTTCCTTAATGGCAAGTCTCTCTGTGCTCATCATACAACTTGTTCGCTCCAAAGGAGAGAGACTGAGCCCTTAGCATGAACTCCATTATCAGGAAGTGTGTGTGTGTGTGTGTGTGTGTGTGTGTGGAGCACATGAGTGCATTTTTCTTCAGTGCTTCCTGGGCAATGACCTTGGCATTGAGTGGCTTGTAGAGATCAAAGGTTTGCTTTGTAGCTGTAGGAGTGGGAGCAGCATATGGCATGGTGCCATCAGTGCCAGAGTTGCCATCTCCATCCCATCCTGTTCAGTTTAACTCCCAGTGCAAGGAAAGGAGGGGCAACATCCACATGGTTGCACACACGTGGATTTGAGGAGGGATGTGTCTCTTTCAGCCTCTGAGCCCCTGGCTGCCACAAAGGCTTATCTTATGCAGATTTGGGTGAAAATTGGAAATAAAAAGCAATTAAGAGAGAGCCTCATTGAGAAGGTGCCAGACAGGTGAAGCTTGTTCGTGCATGTTCAGAGGCCATCTACTGCTCATATCCTTTGCTTAGGTGCCATGGTGCCAGGCCACTCATTGTGATTTAAGAAGTCCACCAAAGATGGTGGGTCGAGGAGCACCAGGAGAAATTTAATCATGCCCAGAAAGTCTTCTGGCTTTGGGGGCTTTTCTGATTAAAATTGTTAACCTGACATTACATGATGGGGAGGGAGCAGGTGTGTGAATTGCACACTTGTACTTGCCCCCCCCCCAGATATATAGAGAATTTCTCACTGACGTCAATAGAACGAAGTGGGGGTTGTTCACAATGAGATAAATATGATTGGAAAGAAAGGGGAGCATTTCCTATTTTCAGTGTCCTTTCTGCAGTTGACTGTACGAATGGGACGAAAGGGGGGACTTCCTTTTATGTTCAGAGTTTGCAATAAAAGCTGTTTGTTACTTCTACACTTCTCTCCAGTTATTCCTGGAACAATGTGGGGGGAGATGTCGTGGTGATTGCCTTGCAATGAAGGGCAAGCTGTTGCCCATCACCTAAACTGTGGGTTACAATCCTCCTACCATTCATTCTGGTAAACCATTGATGAGGGGAGCATATAATGGTGATTTCCTTGTACCAGACTGCAACCTATTTAGCCCCCTTCTCACCAAAAATTTGCCATTTTGCTTCAAAGTACTGCAAGCCTACTTCCAAGCAGGACACTCCATCAACTATCAGGGATTCTATTTGTTTTAAGTGAACTTGCTCCAACCCACTGTAGCAAAACTCCACTGACCAATTTCTAAAATGAGGACTACGGATACCCATTCCCCAACACTGTATGAGTTCAAATGATTTTTGAAACAGCCACTGACAGTGGATGTGTGGGCAGGAAATGAAAATGGTGACAAACCGTCTCTCTGTCCAGGGGCCAGGGAAAGGGGGAAAGCCAATCAATAATCAATATTTGATTGATTGACAGGGGACCTATATAGTTAAGATAGCAGGGGAGGTCTGTGTATACCATCAAAACAAAGAGGAAGCCAAGTCCAAAACAGACCCAAATATACTTCCAAATGGTTCAGTTTCATATAAACAAATCTTTACTCAATCAATGTACACTTAGAGAATCCACATTGTAACTACCTTAACTGGGTAGCCCCTAGACACTACCACCTTAACTGGGTAGCCCCTAGGCAAGGAAGATGGGAAAGGCTTTTTTGTCTAGGGGTTACCCAGTTAAGGTAATAGAGCAGGCTAAACACAGAGCTATGGCAACCCCTAGGGATTCTCTCCTAACCACACAAAGTAGACAGGATGTATCAGGCATCACGTGGTCTATTGAATACTCTCCTTTGGCCTCTGATTTTGTTAAGATAATTAAACGTAATTGGCTCGTGGTGAGTAGAATACCGGGTTGTAAGAAGCTCCCAGTGGTGGGATTTAGGAGGACAAAGAATTTAAAAGATTCAATAGTGCACTCTGACTTCAAAAAATTGACCCCACAAAAACAATTGCCTGTAGGACATTCCCCGTGTGGGTGCTGTAGTGTATGTCCCTTGTCGATAAGAACACAGAGAGTGATAATCCAGTTACCAAAAAGAATCTCTGTACAAGAGACTTTTCCACGTGTGCTACACCATTTGTAATTTATATCATTAAATGCCCTGTATGTAGGGAGCACCACGTGTCCACTGAGACTTCGGATACAGGAACACCAATCCAGAATTAGAACTAGGAATTTGACAGCTCCTCTTACACAACACTTTGTGGAGCATCATTTAAATGAGTGGGACATCAGGTTCTCAGCGGTGAAGGTACTGGATTATAAACACATAGCCCATGCCCATCAAACACTTCTTCGGTGGGAAACAGAATGGATTTTTAGATTAAATATGATAGTCCCTAATGGACTGAATCAGGAAATGGATTTTTCACCTTTCTTGTAATGTGTATGGGTCCCTTTAAGGGTGTGAGAACTCCTTAATTAACTCCTCGGCGTTAAGTACATATTGAATACTGGCAACAATTTAGATTTAGAGGAGAAGCAAAAAGACTTGGAATTGGAATGTTCAGCTTGTTAAAAACAAGTGTCTGCATTGCAATCCTTTTGATTCTATGTGAAATTCCATGAGAGAAATGTATGTATCAATAGCATTAAAAGTATAATAGTAATGAATGATAACAAAATTATTGTACAACCACAAAGTGATTTATTGTATTTCATAGATATGAGATAAAGGCTGCGAAAAAGCAGGTCTCAGCGAAACGGGGGGAAAACCGAAGCCGGCAAGCCTGTTGCCAATCTCCTGCCGGGAGTGTCCTCTGGGGCAACATGACGGGATTGGATTACTTCATTTCACTTGATTTTGGTGTTTGGATTTGTCTGTGAAGTTAAACAGATGCAAAGAATTACGACGTGGATTCTCTAAGTGTAAATTGATTGAGGAAAAATTTGTTTATATGAAACTGAGCCATTTGGAAGTATGTTTGGGTCTGTTTTGGACTTGGCATCCTCTTTGTTTTGAGGGGACCTATATAGGCAGGAATGCTTCTACATGGTTATGTCAGGAGAGCACCTGAAAAATGCCGCCAACAAGAACAAGGGCACCTTTGGGAAGCATGAGAAGATGTCTCTGTTAGAAGAGGAGGGTTCAGCACCGTCCCTTTCCTCAAGTTTCGGGGGGGGGGGCAAACCAAAGAGTGAGAAAGAGAGATCAGGGCACTCTGTTGACTGCCCTGATTGTCCTTTGATATGTAGATTGCTATTCTCAGGATTTCCCCTCCTGTCTTCCTCCCTCTCACTTCTTCTCTCCCTGGCATTGTTCCAGGCAACCTCTCTCTCCTCTCCTCTCTCCATCTTGGCAGCATGGATTGCAGGACTTGTCCTGGCATCCATGTCTACCCTTAGACTAGATAGATAGTTAGGATCTATCACTCCTCCTTCCCTATCAGAGTATGGAGTTCCTACAATAAAGAACTCTTATTACTTTTCTAAATATAAGCAAATGTATGCTTTTGTCATTTTCTCTCTTGCACACACACCACCCAGCAGAACCAGCTTACAACCATCTATAATCATGCTTCCTATGCCAAATGATAGACTCTGCTAAAGGCCCAAACATAAAATCATTTAATTAGGTATCTGGGGCCTACCTATAATTTATTTATCAGTCTACCTTTCAAAATCATTCTTGAGCTGGGGCATGCCTGGAAGCTGATGACAAGCTCCCATCAATGAAACTAAGAGACCCATAGGGCCACACCTGAGAAATCTCTGAGGCTGGCTTCGCCCTCATGGCTGTCCAATGTCAGACAAAATTCCAGCAGGCGAGACACAAATTCAGGGGCTCCCTGGAGCCCTTGGAGGGGATTCCTTGCAGCAGTGGCCAGTCCCCCACCCCCATTCCATGATGCAGTTCTGGGAGGCTGCAAGTTCCCAGTCATGGGAGGATCATCATTACAAAGGTAAGGTTGCTTTCAGTGCTCTTTCAACACAAAGGAGGAAGGGGAGCCTGTGCTCTCTTCTTAAAGCTCAGTACTCAAGAGGTAGTCAAGCAGCAATAGATGTAGCAAAGGTTGATCGGAATTCTACATACTATGGTGGATGCAATGAGGAGCTCCTCTAGGTGATGCCAAACAAACACACAGACAGACAGACAGACAGTATTGTGTAACTCTTTAATTAAGGGATTCTTCAGTGCCTAACAAAGAAATACAATCAACGTATTAGGTGATATTCATACAAATCTATTTGAAATCATGATGTGTTAAAGAGATCACCATAAAACATTAAAACAAAATGACATATTGATATCTGATGTCATTAGGCATAGTCCAACACTATGCATTCCTAGTTTCTTCTGTAATGTATTTGAAAGTAAGAAAGATTTGATCTAAAGGCAGCTTACGGCAGTAAACTCCTAAAAAATAGATTGGTTTCATAATGAGGTGGACACAGATTTCAAACATTAGAAATAATGTACTCCAAATCCTACATTTATGTTTCAAAGTTAGATATTATTTTGTATTGAAATGAAGCCTCAGGATAATGATGTAACCAGGCCTTTTTTCTGGGAAAAGAGGTGGTGGAACTCAGTGGGTTGCCCTCGGAGAAAATGGTCACATGGCTGGTTGCCCTGCCTCCTGATCTCCAGACAGAGGGGGGTTTAGATTCCCCTTTGCACTGCGGCACGGAGGGCAATCTAAACTCTCCTCTGTCTGGAGATCAGGGGGCAGGGCCACCAGCCATGTGACCATTTTCAAGAAGTTCCAGAACTCCGTTCCACCATGTTCCAGCTGAAAAAAAGCCCTAGATGTAACATTTAGGAAGAAAGATGCAGCCCAGTAAGCCCAGACTGGAGGTCAAGATAGAGAAAACCAGCACCGCCGCCATGAGACCTATACAGACTACGTTACAGAAGTCTATTCTCTTTGGAATCAGGTTGTGATAAAAGGACAAATGTAAAGAATTTTAAAAATGGCTTAAAGATATCTCATGTCATTATGCATTGTCCATCATTGTGCATTAGTAGTTTGTTTTGTAATATGCGTGAAAGTAAGAAAAATTTCATCTATGCCAGCCTAGGGGAGTAAACTCCTAAGACAAGAAGGTTGGATTCGTAATGAGGTGGACCCAGATTTCAAACATTAGAAAGAATCTACTCAAAATCAAACCTCATTTTTATCTTTCATCGCCAGGTGTTCTTTTGTATTCAGATGAGGCCTCAGGATAATGATGTAGCATTTGGGAAGAAAGATGCAGCCCAGTAAGCCCAGGCTGGAGGCCAAGATCAAGAAAACCTGCACCTCCACCATGTATTTACCCTTCGTGCTCAGGTAGGCGGGCACAAAAGACACCCAGACACTGCAGAAGACCAGCATGCTGAAGGTGATCAGCTTGGCTTCGTTGAATGCCCCAGGCAGCTTCCTGTCTACAAAAGCAACAATGAAATGAGGGGAAAGGTGGGGGTACAACCCTCCCGAGGCATGCTCCCAGGTGGTGCAGCATGTGAACCAGGCCCATTTGCAGCCTAAATCGGCCTGCTGTGAAGCAGAGAATCTATCCAGGGCCCTCCTGGCAGCACTCCCATGCTCCACAGTGGGCTGAATTGGGCTGTGGAGCACGTGACGGAAACACTCCAGGGCCGATTGCGTCACCCCAGCAGCTTTCCCACAGCCTGGAGAGCTGAAGTGGTGGTGCTTGTAATTTTACTAGCTTTGGAGTAGGAAAACATCTGAGGGGAATATTCCTGCTTCTTTCCTCTGGTTTTTCCATTTCGGCCTTTCCTGCCTCCTGGTGGCTTTAGCTAAATGGTCACTTGAGATTGCATGGGAGACTGCCAGGACCAGGTAGACGGCTGCTACTGCTAGTTGCTGCTTTTTCAAACTTGCTCCTTCATATCTCCTGCCCATTCTGCCTCCAACATGCAGCACATTCTTCCCAACAGACCCCAAAACCCCTTCCCAGTCATGATGTGCTACATTTGTGCACAGATGTCAGATAAGATATTGTAATGTCTGTATGACATGCTTGTAATTTTACTACTGGACTGTGTGTGATGAAACAAGAAAAATTAAAGTCTTGTAGTTGAGTTACACTTGGGACATACAGACATATAACCCAGACTGATTTACATAAGACAGACAAATCTCAAATTGTAATTTGCAAAGGTTGGCTGCGGGGTTCTGGAGGGGAACCTAAAAAGTGCTGTTGTGTGACTGTGCAACTTGCATTCTTTTCTGGCAGCCGTTGGAATTGTTAGCGATTACTTTGGTGTGTTTCCAGTTGTATGCTTAGAGTTTCTTGAAAGCTGAAGTGCTGGCCTTGATCCAGGTCACCTGCATATCTCTGAGCTGTTTGATGTGTTGGGAGTTCGCAAGATCTAAATTCAGTCACTGTTGGGTTAACATATTTGTTTTGGTCATGTGAGACCTAACCTGGAAATGTAACCTTGGCTTAGAGTCAATCCTGGTTAGAATACATAAAAGGGTTAATTACCAGCAAGCAGGCGTGAGACCCTGAAGTAGATGCAGATGCTATATAATACAGTAGATGCTGCTACTGTATAAGCCTTGTTACTTTTCGTTATCTGTTAGCTAGCTACTTGTATGTATGATTTGACTTGTTTGTGGAATTACCTAATTTGCTGATATGGATATAAAGACTATATTTCTCTCTAAAAAACCGGCTCTACTTTCCATGCCTCAACCTTTTATCCCACATGATGGATGTCTGCTGTACCTTCCTGAAGAAGGTGTCCACCAGAAACCATGCTTTAAGATCTTCCATGGCACTATTGTTCATCAAACCTGTTATGTTGCATTGCCAATCAAGATTAAGATGGTTTTCCCTTCCAGGACTGCCTGTCTGCTGATGCACTGGGTCTGTCCAAAAAACAGCGACTGGTGGGACAACTTCATCATTGTGATCCGGAATGACCAGCAGTGGCTGGAGAACTTTCTCATGAGCTGGAAGAAGGTCAAAGATGTGGTGGCATCCCTTAGAGGTTGTTTGCTCTGGCAGTCAATCACCATGCAGGAACCAGTCCCAGTGGGAAAATGATTGGCAACTGTGCTGTGGTGCCTCATTGATGGCACCTGCAGCCTTGGATGAAACAATTGGTTTGAAGTGGGGCTGTCTACAGTGGCAGAGGCAGTTCTGGATGTCTGAGATGGACCTCCTTTGGAAAAACAACCACCCAGGGACAGAAAGTGAGAAACTAGAGTATCCAATGTGACCTTTCCCAGAGTATCCAGTCAAAACTATCACAAAGTTATAACTAAATAAATGTTATGTAAAGTGCAAGTGCAAGAAGTGCTCAGTTTCATCAATGAATCAAAGTAAATGCATTTTCATCCATAATAAGCAGTAAATATCAGAATCAATATCATAGAATCATCCAAAACATAAACATTCCAAATAAATCAAAAATTGTGGGAGCAACATACCAAGATACTGAAAAGACAATTCATCCAGGTGCACTAGGGCACTCAAACCAAATTATTCCAACAGTTACAAAGCCATTAATCTTGAAGCTGTAAAGTTGCTTGAAGAACAGAAAAGGTGCAAAATGCCACACCTACGGGGTTTGCTGGTGGTGTGATATTGACTAAAGCATTTGCTGTAAGTAGATGGGGTTTTGATGATCAATGTAACATATATGAATGTTGGGAATGGATGTATATTGTCTTGCTGAATAACAGATATGAAAGATATGCCTGTGAAGAAGTGACAGCATGAAACAGGATGAACAAAATATGCTGGCAAACCACGTAGGCATGGCTCTTTGCACCTTTTCTGTTCTGTTTATTGGGTCCCTTCCCCAAGGAAGCAGCAAGACTGGTTATCTCAAATAAAGAAGATTATTTATTAACAGAGGAAAGTATGCACACACAAGAAGCAATGCACAAGCACACAGAGTCCTGGGAAAAGCAGTGGTGAAACTGGAATAGATTTGAGAGTTTGAATGTGGTGAAACCCTGGTTATTATAGGGCAAAACAAGTCCTGAATCTAGGGTGTCCTCTCGGCCGTTGGGACAAGAACCATAAAGGTCATTCTCTGGAAATGACAAAGGTTTGACTACCTTTGATAGGTGCTGTTGGGGTGTGACAAAGGGAATGCAAAGTTTCTCCTGAAGCTTTACAAAGAAGTAGTTTGCTAATGGACCTTACTGGAGCTAAGGTGATCAATTTAGATATGGAGGTATATTTACCTAGAGAGAGAAATTAAACATTGGTGCTGATTGTTTGCTTTGTATTTAGGATTCAAATCACAGGAGGGAGATTAGAGATGTGCTAATGGGATGATGCAGCAAGATCCTGTCTTATCACAATCTCACATCCTCTGCAGGAAGGGCTGTAAAATCAATCACCACCAGTCCTCGACATTTGCATTCATCATTCCATGCATGCCTTAATCCCCCAGGTGGGACTCAGCAACATTCTGCCCAGCCGGATGGAATTCGCCTCTGATGCAGATCCAGGCTGCATTAATCCAGGAGCTCTGTGGTTATATATCGCAGGCAGCAATTAAACAGCTATTAAACATGGCGGAGTTTGGAACTGACCACAACTGCACTGATGTGCCTTTATCGTAAGAGTTCCAGGAAAACCATGGTGATTGTAGAAGGTGGTACAATTAGGTTGATTCTGGCATATGTGTAACAGCCTGCCTTTCTTTCTTTCTTTTTTTTTGAAAGTTTTTTTTATTATTTTTTAATATCTAACATAAAAAACTACAAAAGGCTACAAAAGTATAAAGGGGAGGGGGGGAAAGGGAAGGAAGGACTGGGAAAAAGGAAAATCAACATACAAACAACAAACACTATACTACATGTCTTGTATTCCCTTCATGCTGCAATTTTCTTAAAAGTTAACTTTCTAATATGCTATCAGATTGGTAGGTCTTATACAATACAGATTATATTCAGGATCAGGACTTCTTCCCCCCCCCCCCTTGCGTCTCGGTCTCAATTCTCCCTGCGCAGCTGGAGCAGCTGCGCCCGCTCTTTCCTCCCCCCCACTTTCCCCTTCAGACTTCGAACTTTCTTCTTGCTGAAACTCCTGATGGTTGAACAAAAAGTCTGTCAGCTGCACGTCCGATGTGATCTTGTAAGTTTGATCCTTATATCTGAACCAGACGCCTTCTGGAAACAGCCATTTATATTTTATATCACATTTCCTCAAGAAAGCCGCAAGTCCTTTATACTTGAATCTTCTTTTACGAGCCAAAAATGGAACATCCTTCAATATTTTAACCTTATTGCCCAAATAATCCAAGTCCACATTATACGAATTGTCTAAGATGGTGTCCCGAGTCTTCTTAGATGAAAAGTCAATAATAATCTCACGAGGCAGCTGCCGCTTCATTGCATACTTTGAAGATGTCCGCAGGACTTCCAAAATATCGCTTTTTAACTCTTCTTTAGTTGCCTTTGCGAATGGCACCAAAAGTCCAGACACCAAATCTTTTAAATTTTCACTTTGCTCTTCTTTTACATTTTGAAGACGCAATACCATTTGGGCACGGTCCACTTGTAATCCTATTATTTGATTCACCAAAAGCTTCACTTCCTTACTTGTTGCTTTCATGAGTACTGCGTTCTCGTGCGCAGACTGCTCTGCTCCGGTCGCTGTTTCTTTAATGGCTTTCACTTCGCTCTCCACTGAATCAACCTTTTGCCCCATTTCATTCAGTTTCGCTACAAAGGGCTGCACAGCATCGAAAACTGCTCGCCTCACCAGCTCTTCCAAAGTTTCCCCCTTCCCCTGTAACGTTGCCATCACCGATTTACTCATTGCTGGGCTCTGCTTTCTCGTCGCCATCTTAGGGGGGGGCGCCAACTAAGTTCCGAAACTCGGTGCAGGGGAAGAAGTCCGCGCCTTTTTAGCTTCAACTCCCACCGATCCTTCGCATACGCTTAAAAATCAGAAGGGATTCGCTTACTTACAGGTCTTCACCTTAAATCTGCTTATTGCCGTTCTCCATGGCCCGGCAGCACACGAGGTGCTGCGCAAGTTTGCTGGCCTCCGTTGGAGCAAGCGGGCAATTTACTCCCTGCATTACTTCCAGGGGGTTCTTCCCGCAGCGCCCCGGATCTAAGCTTCCTCACTGGGAGTCCTGGGGGTTAACCCTTGCGGGTCAACCGCCCAGTCAGGCTGCTCAGACCGTTCCCCCTGGACCTGCGGAGAGGAGCATCTGACATTGCCAGGAAAACGAAACCGAATTCCGCCTGCCTTTTTTTCTAATCATCCCCTTCCAGATCATGGAAGGCTTCCTGGGGCTCGCTTTTCAAACTGTATTGGCATGGTAGATGGAACACACAGTCCCATCTGGCAGTCGAAGAGAAGACATGACCAATACAGCAATAGAAAGTACAGCTCTATTCTTCCCCAGTGCACAGAAGTCCACAAAGGCCAATTTAGAGATGCAGAGGTGGACTTGAGTAGTAGAAACCACAATGCATTTATTTTTGCCAGTTCCACAATCTGCACTACATTTGTTTGTGCTCAGCAATCCTACTTTAACCCCGGAGAAGGTTATTGTTCTGCCACTGATAATGTTCATTGCTGCCTACCCTCTGAAGAAATACCACATGAAGCCATGAATCAGGACATGTTGGGAGAGACACTTTGACTATGCTCTTGCAGGGCATGGGGCATAGTAGAATGTGCCTTCAGATCCTTGAAGAGTTTCTGGAGCCACCGCTCCTCCAGACTGTTTTTGAGGAGAATGTCATTGGTATAATAACAGCCTGTGTTATCTTGCACAAAGTGTGTGAGAGGAAGGGAGATGCTGGTCTGCAGGACTGCCAACTGCCAAAGCCACTGCTGGTGCCCAGCACAGAATAATATGTGAGGGATAGGTCAAAGAAGTGTGGGACTTGCTTTCCAGATATATGGAGAGAATCACTCACTGATGTCACTGGAACGAATTGGGAGAGTGTTGACAATGTGATATACATGATTGGAAAGAAAAGGGAGAATTGTCCATTTTTAGTATTCTTTCTGCAATATGCAGAGGAGTTAGCCGTGTTATTTGACCCCTTTCTGTACCATGCATCTGACGAAGAGAACTTGATTCTTGAAAGCTTATGCTACAATAAAATAGGTTAGTCTTAAAGGTGCTACTGGACTCTTTTTGATTTTTCTGCAGTATGTGTGGGATGAAAGGGGGGACATCCTTTGTTTGTTCAGAGTTTGCAATAATAGCTGTTTGTTACTACTCTACTTCTCTCCAGTTATTCCTGGAACATGTGGGAGGGGGGAGATGTCATGATGTTTGCCTTGCTATGAAGGGCAAGCAATAGCCCACCACCACCCATCCAAGAATTGCTATGGCTAGCCTAAACCGTGGATTACAATCCTCCTATGAAACATTCTGGTAAACTGTTGATGGGAAGAGGATGTAATGGTGTTTTCCTTGCACCAGTTCTGGGAAGCTGCAAGTTCCCAGTCATGGGAGTGGCTTTCAGAGCTCTTAGAACAAAAAGGGGGAGCCTGCACCCTCTTCTTATAGCTCGGTACGCAAGAGGTAGTCAAGTAGCCACAGATGTAGCAAAGATTGAAGGGAATTCTTCATAGCCCAGTGGATGCAAACAGGAGCTCATTTAGGTGATCTCAAACAAACAAATAGGAAGTATAGTATAATTTTTTTAATTAAGACATTCTTCAAGGTCCAACAAAGAAATACAAAAACCATATTAGGTGATATTCATACAAATCTATGTGAAATCAAGCTGTGATAAAGGATAAGCATATAACATTAAAACAAAATGGCCTATAGGTATCTGATGTTATTAGACATTTTCCATTACTATGCAACATTAGTTCCTTTTGTAATGTATTTGAAAGTAAGAAAGATTTGATCTAATGTCAGCTTATGGGAGTAAACTCCTAAGACAAGAAGATTGCATTTGTAATGAGGTGGACCCAGATTTCATTAGAAAGAATGTACTCAAAATCAGATCCCACCTTTATCTTTCATCATCAGGTGTTCTTTTGTATTCAGATGAGGTCTCAGGAGAATGATGTAGCATTTGGGAAGAAAGATGCAGCCCAGTAAGCCCAGACTGGAGGCCAAGATTGAGAAAACCTGCACTGCCACCATGTATTTCCCCTTTGTGCTCAGGTAGGTGGGCACAAAGGACACCCAGACACTGCAGAAGACCAGCATGCTGAAGGTGATCAGCTTGGCTTCGTTGAATGCCCCAGGCAGCTTCCTGGCTAGGAAAGCCACAGTGAAGCAGATGGCGGCCAGGAAGCCCATATAGCCCAGGGCAGCATAGAACAGAGCAACAGACCCTTCGTTGCATTGCAGTACGATCTGTCCAGGCTGGGAGTGCATGTCTGAGTCTGGGAAGGGGGGAGAGATGCCCAGCCAGAGGGTGCAGATGCCCACTTGGATACTGGAAGAGAAAAGGACAATGGAGTTGGCCAAGCTTTTCCCCAGCCATTTCCTCATCCTGCTGCCTGGCCTTGACGCCATGAAGGCCACCACCACAGTGACAGTTTTTGCCAACACAGAAGAGACAGCAATGGAGAAGATGATGCTGAAGACAGTTTGTCGGAGAAGGCAGGTCACCTTCTGGGGCTGACCAATGAAGAGAAAAGAGGACAAAAAGGAAAGCAGGAGGGAGATGAGGAGGATGTAGGAGAGGTCCCGATTGTTGGCTTTGACAACTGGAGTTTCTAAGTATTTAATGAAGATGCCTAAAACAATACTTGTGATTAGGGTGAAGAAAACAGTAAGGAAATTTAGGATGATTCCCAAAAGTTCTTTATAGGATAGGAAATTTATCCCCTTAGGAACACACTGATCTCGGACCTGGTTTGGATGCTGATCTTCTGGACATTTATCACAATGACTTGCATCTGAAAAGAGCATATTAACTTTAGTA